>NC_141994.1:65315386-65915386 GCF_049901715.1 Pseudonaja textilis
GGATCTGGCCTTCTAAAGAGCAGTCAGGGTTGATCTCCTCTAGGACTGACTGGTTTGATCGCCTCATATTATTTATAAAGATAATCAGGCAGGATACGAATAAACTTGGTGGCAAGGTTTAGGATGGCTCTGGGACCTGCATTGAAAAATGGGGGCTACGGTTGGTCCTTGAGCCTCCCATCATTGGAGAATGTGGGGGAGGAAGAGACATTTTTATCCATAGAACAGGGGTCTTCAAATGTGACAGGTTTAAGACTTGTGGATTTCAACTCCCATAATTCCTCCTCCAGTCATGTTAGCTCAGGAATTCTGGGAGTTGATGTCCATGAGTCTTAAACTTGCCAAGTTTGAAGATCCTTGCCATAGAGCATGCGAAACAGCCTTGAAATTTGGAGGCTGAAGCAAGTTGCAATTAGTTCCATTTAGTGGTTGACAACAATCTGTCTCTGGGATTGAGCTTTTGAAGAAAAGTTATTATATCCAAGGAAGCTTCAAGTGATACTTATGCAATCCATTAGTACTATCTTACAAATCTAAATCCAGTCTCCTGTTTCACTGACATATATGGTAAGGCAAATCCACCTCATATCTAAACAAGTTTTTTTCCAAGGAACTTACATGGAAGAACTGCTCCAACAATAGCACAGCAGACAGTTCAGGAATATAAATAATTTTATGTTTTCCTTGTCTTAATCTCTCTAAAATGGCACACTGTGCCTTATATGCTAAATCTCTTAACACCTGCTCAATAATACAAAGGAGAGAGGAAATAATTGTAATAATTCTGGACTTTTGTTTGTGGGATTTTTTTTTACATTCTGTAAGATGGAGGCAGTATGCAGAGAGAGGAGTTAAATACCTTAGTGAAACGTACGCTGTTCTGTACATAAATATGATTATACTTCATTTACTTTAGCAAAGGTTCCTGCTGAAGCTAATTTGATAGGCCATCAAGGTTGTCCCTTGATACTGCTTTATGTCGATCTTTATAGCCAGGTAATTGTCAACTCTCACTGGTGAAAGCATCCCAAGTTGTCTTTCAGATGACCTTAATAAACTGGAGATGCCACGAACTGAAACTGGGATCCTTAGCATGTAAAAGAGATGGTCTACCACTAAGTTAAGTTCTAAGGTGCAGATCTGGCCCAAACCTATATGGTCTCTGACATACTTCACATATTGAAAGACAGTTATCAAAGCCTCAGCACCAGTTTTATGTGCAACAAGCTTTGATTTGCTTTCTCTGAATGCAGAACTTTCTTTTCTGGAGCAACCAAATGTTAACGGGAAATTCAACTCAACACCAGTGTCGTCTTTCTACAATGCATAGCAATCTCTGCCCACTTTTTCTGTCCATTGTAATTTGTCTACCAGTTCTTTTGATCTACCTCATGACTTTTGAGAGAAGGAAATATTGGGGAAGGACTTCTTTTGAGAAGCCTCTAAATTTGTGGGGTTGCCTTTTGTCTCATCACTTGGTAGAAGACCATTGTTCAGGAGAGGGCAGCTCCTTTACTGGTTCACTGATTTACATTATTCCTTCTTACACATTAACTCAAGAAGCAAAGGGTGAGACAATCTTTAAAAAGGAGGTCATTTGGAGTTTGAGAAATGATCCACAGTGTGCAAACATAACTCTGGTTTTGGTCGCCTCTCTGGCGATTTACAAAGCTGATGAGTCATTCATCATTTGTGCCCTCTGAAGAAAAGTCAAAGTTTGATGTGTCACTTTTTCTTCCAGGTATTAAACAGTCACTCCCCACTTCCGGTCCTCGGTCGTCAGATCCACAATTTCTTAGAAGTCGTTGAGCAATATTTACCTCACCTCACTAGGTGCAAGATTTCATTATGGCCGTTGAAACATAAATCTGTGCCAGGAACTAGCCTATCAATCTTTTTACAAGGTTTCTTTCCTTGTGAAAAGAAGCTTCTATTTTAATATGTTGCTCTTTAATCTTTCTAGGTAATGTTTCGGAGTTCTGCTCCTGTGCCAAAAATTGTGTATGTGCTGACGCTCGCGCACTCACTCACATGCCAGCATCCAGAAGGCAACGTGTGCCCCCCCTCACACCCCCTGTGCTTGCACACGCAATCCCCACCACCACCCCCTGCTGCCCCCCGCAGCCCCCTTATCTGCACTGCACCTCACAGCTCATTTTCAGCCCCCAGAGGCTTGAAAAAAGCCTTTGCAGGCCGAATAATAGGCCCGTTTTGTCATTTCCGGTATTACAGGAAGTGATGAAACAGGCCTATTTGGCCTGCAGAGGCTTTTTTCAAGCCTCTGGGTGGCCAAAAAAGGCCTCAAACCAGCTGAAAATCAGCTGTGAGGTGCGCGCATGTGCAGTGAGGTAAGTTTGCCTGCAGCTCACGTGCCGGCACAAATGGCTCTGCGTGCCACCTGTGGCATGCAGGCCATAGGTTTGCTATCATGACATTAGAGCATAGGGCCTGGTTATTTGAGGGAACCTGTCTCTGGTCATTTCTGCCCATCCTGACAGATTAAGTTTCTTCAGTTGCTTAGCAGCAGAAATTTTGGGTTCAGTTGTGGCCGTAAGTCAGTGGTGGGATTCAAATTTTTTTACTACTGGTCCTATGGGCATGGCTTGGTGGGCGTGGCTTGGTAGGTGTGGCAGGGGAAGCATACTGTAAAATCTCCAGTCAGAGGTGGTTCTCCGAACTACTCAAAATTTCTGCTACCGGTTCTCCAGAACTGGTCAGAACCTGCTGAATACTACCTCTGCTGTAAGTTGAGTCTCTTATTTGAGGATAAAAACCAGAAAAAGACAATCCAAAGAGTTATTATTTCTTTTCTCAAGGGAAAAAGTAGAAAATGTTTCCGCATTCTGTCTCTGTAAAGCGTGAAATACTATTGGCGCATGTCTTTGTTTTTCTGTTTCTCTTTATTTGTGCATCGATCAACCGGATAGGTTCAATAAAACAAAAGAAGTGACCCAGTACTGGAAACATATGTTGAATACTCTTGTCAGGAGCTTGTTGGAAAATTGTTTTGGAATGGCATGAAGAGAACACATTAGGAAAAGGATTGTTAACAACCACAGAAAGTCCAGTTTCCATGCTCCCTTTCCCCTCCCCTCCTATTACAATGCCACTATTAATTTGACAGCATTATTGTTTGGAAGAATGTAATGTCCTCCACACAATGAACATGGCTGCCTTTATTGAGTGACATATGGTACATTTTCTGCACCACTGGGTGTGAAAAATTTGGAGACGATGCAAACCATTTTAACTTTCTACCCATTCTTCTAGTTGAACTGAACAAATACAGATACATTGTGTGTTTACTAATCCCACTCATTTACAATGGCTAACATTATGACTTGGCGGAGCATAATGTAGTGACTGCTATTTGCATTTGGGCTTCTTTTTCCTCCCTAAAGTCAATACATTCATAGGGAAATATTCCCGTCCCATTGTCCCTGGCTGAAACAGCTTCCGAAATATTTGAAGATTTCAAGGAAGAATGAAAATGTATGGTCAGAAGAAAGAAAACAATCATCGATAATATAGAATGATGAAAACCAACCAATCGATTTATGAGTCCCCTTTAGCAGAAAATGTTGAAGAGTTTACTAATTCTCCCAATTTCAGTAAGTAGCAACTTTAAAGGACCTCCTGGGCGTTTAGTGTCTACAGCTGAGGCAGAAGCAGTCTCCCAAGGAAGATAATCTGCTGTGTATCTGATAGAACTTTCTGGTTCAAGCAGAAATCCAGACCTGGGTATTCTCCCTCGATTTCTGTAAACTTTGGGCTGTTTCTGGGAGCACCCTCCATCCCTCCTCCCCCTCCCCCACATTTCAATTCCACCTCCAATAGATGTGGCAGCTTCCATTTACATCTGTCACAATGCATTAGTCAATGGCACATTGTTTGGGGTCACTGAGGGGAATAGACTCATGGCCTTGCTTGGCACTGCTGATCAAATCAGCTCCTGTTGTGCGGGCTCAAACATATTGATTCACAACCGACTGAAAACTATGAGTGACATAATGTTCCCTGCAACACTTGAAAAATAGCAGGAACTGGACATAGTACAGAGCTCTGGAGCTTCTGTGCATGGAAAGGGGGACTCCCAATTTTGTAGCAGTCCCATAGACCAGGGGTCACCAACCTTTTGGACCTCAGGGACCACTAAATTCATAATTTTAAACCATGAGGACCACTAATATGATCTGCCTAATGACCGCCTGGGTGGGCATGGCTAGGTGGTCATGTGACTGGGAGGACGTGGCCAACTTGATGTCACTCACATCAAGGGGCACCTTGCCAGCCTCTACTCAACCCTCGTCACCACGAGAAAGAGTTCGCAAAACAGCTGGCTCAGTTCAACTTGGATCTGACCAAGAAGGATGCTCAGCAGAAGCACCTCACTGAGGACTACCAGCATAGGCTTTCCAAGCAGAGGGAAGACCTGCAGGAGTTCAAGGCCTGGAGGCTCAGTGGGCTGAGATGGCCAGCCAATTCCAGACCATGATGGAGTCCCACTGGAACAAGGCCCTCCAGCTCTTTGCCACCAGCAGCACTTCCCTCCAGCCTTTGCCCAAAGGCCCTCACCAGGAGGCTGAAGCAGACCCCAAGTGAGAATTTCTGTTCCCCCTCTGACCTGCACAAAAAGACCCTGAAAGAGGAGACTCTCTGCGGCAAATGTTCATTGCACGTATCTGGCCTATGGGCCGTAGTTTGAGGACCCCTGATTTAGTGCAATATAAAAAATGCAAATAATTTTTCTGTGGACCACCAAAATTTTCTCATGGACCACCAGTTGGTAACCATTGCCATAGACCACTTTGGTCTGAAGACTAGGTAAAAGTGAAGGCAAAGGTTTCCCCTGTCCAATCGTTTCCGACTCTAGGGAAGGTGTGCTTTGCTCATCTCTGTTTCTAAGCTGAGGGAACCAGTGTTGTCTGAAGATACTTTCATGGTCATGTGGCTGGCATAACTACATGCCAAGGTGTATGGAATAGTGTTACCTTCCCACTGAAGAGGTACTAATTTTTTTACTTGTGTTTGCATGTTTTTGAATCGCTAGGTTGGCAGGAGCCAATGGAAGCCCACTATCCACGGTACTTGGATCTTGAAATGCCAAACTTCCAGTCAACCAACCCAGTGGCTTAACTGCCAGGCCACTGGTCTCCTCCTGGTCTGAACTCTAGAGGTGGCCAACTCCTGGTCTGTAACTTCTCTGAGTATCTTCCGCAGTTAAACATACATTTAGTAGTTATTGGCATATTCACTCTGGAATAGACTTATATTCAGAAATTTAAATGCTTTATGGAAAAGACCAGGGTAGGCAACTTTCACTCTAATTTAAAATATATATCTATAATTACTGTATACTCACATGATGATAGATTCCATGGGATATAAATCTGGCATATGTTCTTGTTTTCCTTTCTGTTTAATTTATAAATATTGTTAGGTACTTGTAGATACTGAAGCTTCTGAAACTTCCCCAGATAATGTCCATGAAAACCACCAAAACATAATCACTTGAGTCTTAATTACACATTGAAATGCCCAAAATTTCACAAAGTCACCAAAATTTGCAGGAGTCCGGTCTTTATACAAAAGGTTACAGGAGATCTTACAAGGTAGAGTGACCAAGGTAGATTCTGATACACAAAGACACATAAATGCAAATACACACATGCATGCAATCACATTTTAAGTATTTTTATTTATTTATTTTTGTCAATTGCTTACAAGATAATAGGTATAAGTAAAAACATAGTTATGAATACATGGATACATATAAGAAAAAAAAAAGAAACAATAGGACAGGGACGGTAGACATGTTAGTGCGCTTATGCACCAACCATGGTATCTGGCTTTTCAAAACCATGCCAGATTGTTTAAGTGTAACATATGCAGGTGACTCAAAACTACCCAATCTGATTTTTACTCTGAGGTCAGATGATTGAAATTGGTCAAGTAAAGTGTATGTTTTATTTAATTTTTCACTAAGAAAACACCCTGTCATCACTCTATTTACTGTTGTGCAAGCAAACATTCAGGGCACAGAGGCATCCTGGGAGGCAAGTCAAGGCAGGTCAAGATGCCAAATCAACCTTTAGCCACCGGGACATCTTCTATGTAAAGGACTTAGAAATCATTACAACTAAAGAATTCAGGAGATGACCTGGAGAATGTGAAGAAGCGGGGAAATAGAGAGAGCAAGAAAGGCCGTGGAGGCAATCAGATAGGCATGATCTTGGTCCGATAAACTATTACTGAATTGAGATGTCACATCCTAATTTGAACATATCCAAACTCTTTAGGTCAGAGCTTCTATATGTAATTTCAAGACCACATTATGGGAAAATAAAAAAAAAAAATGATGTAGAGCAGAGGTCTCCAAACTTGGCAACTTTAAGACTTCTGGACTTCAACTCCCAGAATTCTCCAGCCAGCATGGTTGACTGAGGAATTCTGGGAGGTGAAGTCCACAGGCCTTAAAATCACCAAGTTTGGAGGCTCCTAGTATAGGGAAAGCTTGAAGACAAAAAGTCAGAGGTGCTATTCATCAGGTTCTGACCAGTTCTGGAGAACCAGTAGCAGAAATATTGAGTAGTTCGGAGAACTGGCAAATACCATCTCCGACTGGAGTTTTTACAGTATCCTTTCCCTGTCATGCCCACCAAGCCATACCCACAGAACTGGTAGTAAAAAAAAAATCGAATTCCACCACTGCAAAAAGTCATTGTTTCTCAATCTAGCTACCATCTGGTATCCTTTAGGTGTGGATGGGACGAGATGAAAATCTGCAAGGTGACAGCTGTGGCATTGCAATGCAACCTCTGTATCCTTTTTATGTGCATGGAATGCTGACCCACTTACAAACGGGGCGGGGCTTGTAGACTCCTCCTCCAATCACGGAAATGGCTGAAATAATTCTGGGAGTTAAAGTCCACATATCTGGTAGATGCTATGCCTGGGAAAGGTTGCTAGTTTAGCCAGCGGATACTGTTGGAGAAAGAGGCAGAGAGAAAGAAAGAGGGCATGTAAGTTTTGAAAACACATTTCCTTGCTTCTCAGTGTGCAGAAATATATTTCCATGTGTCTGGTCACGGATAAAACATGTTGCTGGAAACTTTATGTCACTGGTTAGAAAAGGAACGCCATAAATGTACCTCATGCAAGTTATTAAGCCTTTTCCGTTCCCTTTGTAGAACAGCAATTTTTACAATGTGACTTCAAGACAATTATGCAACAATTGACCTTTGTTCTGTTTGGTGTGAATTTCCATTGTCTTCCTGATGTTCAGCCTCTGCAGCTTTCCCTTCCAGTTAAACGGGTTGAGCTCTTTTCAATAGAAATAGTTCTAGATCTGGGGATCAATCTGGTATTACAGCGATATTGGTTTTTAGGTTAAACTGGCCACTTCTTAAACACTTTCTATAATTAATCATCTACAGTACCTCTGAATCAACTAGCTAGCCTTTTACACTGAGGTAACTTTTTAGAACTGTGGAATAAGTGAGTTGGAAGGGGCCATATTTAGGTTGTTATTAGGAATATTCTTGATTGAGAAAGTGTGATTAGACATATAAGGAATTTGTCTCCAGTGCATAAACTCTCACTGTACATACCAACAACAAAACGGTAAGTGATAGATCATAAATCATAAGATACACTCATAAATCATTAAACAAGTGATAAATCACAAGATACCAATAGGAGAAATAGTAGGAAAGATGAGAAGATGAGAAAGATGAGAAGGATAATAGAAATGCAGCCCTCTTACATGGGTAAATATCTTTAGGCATAAATAGTGCTGTGAAATTAGGTGTTTAGCAGAATGATGGCATGGGGGGTGGGGGGGAAACTATCTTTATTTGTTTTGGCAAGCAATGCCCTGTAGCTTTCAGCTTCTCCCTTCTATCTCTTGTGCAAAAAAGAGGAAAAGTTAAAGAAAAAAGGTTATTTTGTCTAACTTCTTGCTTAGTGAAGGAATCTACTGAAGGTGATCATCCTGTCTGCCTGAAAACCTTCCAGTCTATTTGAAAACCTTCAGTGAGAAGATCCAGGCAGATGGTCCATAGCTTAACATTGTTCACCATCAAGAAATTCTTCATAAAAATCCACCTACATCTTCTTTCTTTTCACTTTTCACTGTTCTACTCTCATTTTCAACTCCACCTCCTGTTGCCCAGGGTAAACATTTTAGATATTTGTAGACTGCTATCATATCTCCCTATAGTCTTTTGTTTTAGAGGTAATCTTCAGCTTAGAACTCACCAAAGGTACCACAACGTGGCTCCAAAGTTCCAATGGCAATCCCACACACATTTATGTGAGCACACTTTGTGCGTGCTTAGCAACTGGTGCATACTTAGAGCCTTTGCCGCAGCATGCAGTCACGTGGCTGCGATTTTTGGTGTTTTTTTCTAAATCCGTCATTTACTTCTAGTTTTGGGAAAAAGCTACCTATAGTGAACAATAGGCTCCCTTTATAGCCACTCTCCTCACTTAATGCCTGCTGCATTTGCTTAATGACTGTCAAGTTCACTCTACAACAACTGCATTCACTTAACAACCACCATAAAGAGAGGTCATAAAATCAGGATTATTCCATTTTATGACTGTCAGGACTCATGACAACGTAATTGCCAGGTTTATTAAGCGAACATGGGGGAAATGGAAAATGCTACCTGTTCTCAACTGCATAATATAGTTTGCCTCTTAATAATTACATAGCCAGCTAGTTAGAAATTACTTTGCCAGATTAGTAATTGCAAAGGAAGGGAGAAGCTGAAAGGATGGGAGAGAGAAATTAATAAATCCCATCTCTGGCCTATAATGAAAAAAACACACATTAAAAATGCTCTAACTTACAAATGTGTAAGAAGAAGAATCCGTGGAGCTAAGAAATATTTACAGGGGTCAGAATTAGATGAATGAATAGATAGATGATAGATGACAGATAGATAGATAGATAGATAGATAGATAGATAGATAGATAGATAGATAGATAGATAGATAGATAGATGATAGGTAGACAGACAGACAGACAGACAGACAGAAGAGAGAATAGATAGATGATAGTTGATAGATAGATAGAGATGATAGATAGATACAGATAGATAGATAGATGCAGGTAGGTAGGTAGACTTAGAAACAGTAAAAGATTGATAGGAGATAGAGGATAGGTAGATGATAGATAGAGAGAGAGAGAGATGAGAGAATAGATAGATGATAGAGATGATAGAGATGATAGATAGATAGATAGATAGATAGATAGATAGATAGATAGATAGATAGATAGATAGATAGATAGATGCAGGTAGGTAGGTAGAAACAGTAAAAGATTGATAGGAGATAGAGGATAGGTAGATGATAGATAGATAGGTAGATAGATAGATAGATAGATAGATAGATAGATAGATAGATAGATAGATAGATAGATAGATAGATAGATAGACAGACAGACATAATAGACAGCTATAGAGACAATTGCTAGATGGATAAGAGACACACAGAGAGAAAAGAATAAGATGTGACAAGTTCCCATGGAAGCCATTTGAAGGAAAAGAGAGAGGTACATGCAATAACTAAATATTCCTTGATGCACCATCAAAACAAACTCCTTTTAGAAAGTTCAAATATAGTTAGGGGATAGCATTCTCTTTTGATTTATTAAATGGCTCTATTCTTAATAAAGAAAATGGTTGCGATGGTTATGCATGGCGATGCTTGTTAATAACATCATAAAAATGAACTTAAAATAGCAGTGTTCTCAGTTTACAGGTGTACAAAGTACAAACAATTATACATTTTTATTAGAAGAATAACCTTCATTCTACCACATCAGAACCTTCTCGAGTTTCATCCTTGTTATTATTACACATAAAAGTTAAGTGAATTATGCTATGCACAATTAAAGTATTATCTAGTCATCCTTACTTGGTTTACACTTCCCTGAAAATCACACGTAGCCACACATATTTATAAAATCAACATATGTTATGAATCATACTTTCCATTATTTTGTGTAAACTTTTCATTTAAAAGATATCTTTTGCAAGTGATTGCCAAATAAACTTTGTGCCCACACATCCTATTCCACTTTCCTATTTTTTTTCTCAGATATGAAAACTATGCTAGTATAAAACCAAGCCTCCCAGGACATCTGCATGGAATAACTGTGTTTTACTGACTGGGCCAGCTTTTCCAATGAACTCCTCATGGGCACTTTTGTTCCTAGAGGTATATCTTCCTGGGCTCTTTCTAAGACCTTTGGTTTACTTCATCTTCTTTTAAATATTCTTAAAAATACTTGTTAGGTGTACATTCCCACCTTTTCTCTAGGAGTTGAAGGCTTTGTACAACTCACCTTCTTCCCATTTTTCTCATAACCACAATCCTATAAGGAAATTTGGTCTGAGAGAACCTGACTGGCACCAGGTCATCCAAAGAAGCTCTCAATCCTGAAGATAAACTTAAACTTAGGTCTTTCTGATCTCAGGCTAACACTGCAATCACTAGACAAAGATGTCTGCCGGAAAAGGGGTCAAGAAGCCCTGTCCTTTTAAACATGTGTTATAAAGAGAGGCAGGGATTCTATTGTATGGTTGTGGAGGCCACCTGGACTTTTTTGAATGGGTAGAAAGAAGCAATTTCACCAATTTGCCTCTTGGGAAATGGCATTTTTGTGACTGTCCATCCCTACCACTGGTGACCATTTCTTGAGAGTGCTCAGAACATGCTCTCAACATTTCACACCATTCTTAAAATGGTGAGCATCCCTTAGGACATGATGACCATATGATCATTATCCATAAGACAAAGATTAATTTCTTTTTGAACAACCCTTTCTCCCCCCTTTTTTCTTTATTTGACCCTCTATTTGTGTATGTTGGGCTTATATCAACATTGCTTCAAAATGAGATAGGTGGCAAACAAGTATCAATCAATCAGTGCATTTTTGATACAGGCCAGATCAAGAACAGACTCCACAATTTCTTTATCATGCTTTCTACTATTTCAAAACCGAGTTGCTGCTGTTTTCCTCTCTTAACGGTTGATCTATTCTTTCATTAAAGTTATTGCCACCTTTCTCTACATGCAACCTTCTTCAAAACCTCTCTCTCTATTCTATCATCTATCCATCCACCTATCCACCTATCCACCTATCCACCTATCCATCTATCCATCTATCCATCTATCCATCTATCCATCTTTCCATCTATCCATCCATCTATCCATCCATCCATCCATCCATCCATCCATCCATCCATCCATCCATCCATCCTGTCTGTCTGTCTGTCTGTCTCTCTCTCTCTCTCTCTCTCTCTCTCTGTGTGTGTGTGTTGTCCCACACCCCCGTTTTACACACATACACACACATATACACAGACACACACGTCTCAAATTTATACCAATAGTTCTTGAGTTACGACCATAATGGAGCCTGCCCATTATGGTCATAATCCAGGATGTTATGTGAATCACTTTAGGTGAACAAACCCCCACCTCTGCTCACCCCAATGCATTTGTTAATCAAATGCACGGGTCATTAAATGTACATGGGGTACCTCGGGGACAGGGAAGACCGGGAAGGGGAGGCTAGTGTCATTCTAGGAACATGGCCATCTGCCTTTGACTACCCAAGACCTAATCCCACAAGCTAAGATATCTTATGCTTTACACTTCTGACTCCTTGAGGTTCCACAGCTGCTTGGGCCTTCTCCACACCAACCCCCTGTCACCGATCACTTACTTACCTTTCAAGGATCTCCAGAGCACTAAATGTCGGAATAGGAAAAAAAGAACAGGCTGGGTCATGTGGCAGAAAAGCAGCCATATTTTTCTCAGATGCGTGTGAAACTCTTTTCCTTTCGTAGCTTGATGCTAGCCTTCCCTTCCCACCTTTGCAAAAATGCAGGATCTGTTGTGTTCCTGCAGGCTTCCATCCTCTTTGCAAAAGCACAGACAGATCTTGTGTTCTGGTACATATTTCTTTTTGCAAAAACTTTTGAAGGGGAGAATCAGATGGGACCCAGAGGGCTAGAAAAGCAGGCCCAGTGCCTGTGGGGACCAGGCAGGGCAGGATGTTGGAGAGAAATAGGTACGGAGGATGTTGCAGCATCTCTGCAATCGATTGTAAGGATGAACAGCCACCATGGTGCTGCACCATATGTGACTTTGGGACCGGATTATAAGTGCATGGGGAGGGGGGAAATCATAACTTTGAAATGTTGCTAAGTGTTGTAACTTGAGGACTACCTGTATAGTCATCCATCTCACCAAGTGATTTTGGGGGTACACAAAAAAAAACAGTTTGTGTGTATAACCGTGGTTTCCCAAAAATAAGACCGGGTCTTATATTTTTTTGCCACCAAAAAAGGCACCATGTCTTATTTTCAGGTGGGGTAGATGCTGTCCACGGACTCTCCTCACCTCACCTCAGTGCATCATCCCTGGCCTCCTTTTCATTGTCAGAGGCCTTCAGGAACTTCTTCTGTGGCCAGCAAGGTCTGAAGGCCTCTGTAAGAGATAAAAGCGCTTCGGATTGATCCGGAGCTATGTTATCGGCTGCAGAGGCCTTCAGGAAAGCCTTGCTAGCTGCAGAAGAAATGGGCTGGCAAGGCAGGCGGCGGGGTGTGCGAGGCCTAGCTGCAACTGTCCGAAAGTAAGTAGTAAGGCAGCTCCACCCCCCCATCCCCACCATAGCTTAATTTTTACTCATGTACCCTGAAGCGGGCAGGTTCTTAATTAGGGCTTATTTGGGGGATAGAGCTTCTATTTAAGGGGTTCCCAACCTGGGGTGCTCACACCCCCTGGGGGTGCAGGATGATATTCCAGGGGATGCGAGAAAAGTCCAGGTAATTTTTATTTATTTATTTATTTATTTATTTATTTATTTATTTATTTATTATGCAATGGGTTAACTTTGTTTTCATTTTAGAGTTAAGTATCGTTATTTAGTGGCCGTCACATACATAGCTGAAAAGATTCAATCCTACCATATATTTAACACGTTCAGTAGTTCCTAAAGTCTAAATTTCAGGGGGTGCGAGGTTCAAGTGAAATTTGTTTAGGGGTGCGGGGTGAAAAAAAGGTTGGGAACCACTGTTCTATTGGGTGCAGCTGTAAAAATCAAGCTAGGACTTACTTTCGGGGTAGGCCTTAGTTTGGGGGAAACACGGTGTAAAAAAATAAGGCCGCCAAATTCAGAATGGTAAACTGAAAGTGGGAAACACTAAAACATAGATAGTGTATAAATATGCCCAAATTGCTGGGAAGAGGGGAAGCTTTCTTAAGAGTTAGGGAGGGGTGATGTTCCAGAGGGCAGAGGCAACAGCAGAAAAGGCCTGACCCCCTCAGTCCTGTCAGATGGGACACTTTCACAGATAGGACCCCTATCATGCCTCAATCATGCTGGACCTGATGAAAAATTGAGGAGAGGAAGTCCCTCAGATAACCCAGTCCAATGACATGTAGGGCTTTAAAAGTCAAAACCACCACCTTGAATTGGAAGTAAACAATGCAGCTCACAAAGCAGAGGGATGGTGTGTGTCCTCTTAGGAGCACACTTAACTGCCTGTGCCACTGCATTTTGCATCAGATGCTGTTCCAGGGCAGCCCCATGTAGAGCACATGAGAGTAGTCCATGAAGGAATGGCCAGGGCGTGAGAGACTGTGATGAATGGGCACAACTTGGTGCACCAAATATAGATGTAATAAGAGTTTCATGAGCACCAGAAGGCATTAGATTACCACTGAAATTTCATTTTACTTCACTGTTGATATATTGCCAAAGGATTCTGGATTGTGCACAATAGCAGCAGCAACAACAACAAGAAGATTTTAGGAAGAGTTTTGGTCTGAATCTGCTGCAAGACTTTCCATAGAGTCTTACACTTTTTGGTAAATTGTATGCCATTATTAGCAGTGGGTGGTAAATAGAAATTCAGCACGTATGACTTTTTTCAAGGTGACAATATGAATGTCCAGGAAGCTGGTTGGTTTTTTTTTCAACTTAATACCTGCCAAGTGTGGAGCTAATTAGAGGTTAGGAAAAGATTCACTAAAAAATAAAGTGATGTCACTCAGACTGCTTCTGGTTTGAATGAAGCCCCTTTGGTCTCGAGTGACTGAAATTCAATTATCGGATGATCTCCTGTACCCTTCTTCTTCTTCTTTCCATCCTTCTGATCTTGAGTAAGCCATTTTTTTAAAAAAAATATATAATCCTGTAAATGTGCCTTTCAAATAAACCTTTGACGTGCAAGTGTTAGGATGTGAGTAAATATGCCAAACAGAGCGATGAGTGAAAGAACAAGAGAGGGGACTTTGACAAAACAAATATCCTAGCGTAACATTTTGTGGTAAGAAGTGTGGATAAACAGTGGCTGAGACCCAACTCTCGAAACAGCAGTCACCAAAACACATGGCTCTGGTTAAAAATCTCACCCCACTTTGGTCAAGGACTGCTCATGAGACAGCGTCATTTCTATAGGCACCCATCTCTCCCAGCTGCTATAGAGCACTTAGAAGCCCCTGCTTGTCTGTCATTCCCCAACATGGCTCAGAAACACATGCAACATATAATGGACATTGCTAGATATTCAGAGGAGGTCTTACAAGGATCCTTCAGCCAATGCTTGGTTCTTGGAAGCAGCAAGCATTAGTAGTTTCCGAGCAGTGGTGGGATTCCAAATTGCGCGCTACTGATTCTGTGGGCTTCATGTGTGGACACGCACTTTGTACACATGTGCAGCACTCAAAGGTAGCTTCATGCATGCATGCACCTAACACATGCTTTGCACATGCATGCAGCACTCACCTGAGCTATTTTTGAGGCGTAGCAATCTACCGTACCTCTGCCGCAGGTATCAGCTGAGTTAAAAATCAATGGAGTAAAGGATGAGGAAAAAGCAGGGGCGAGTGGGTGGGGCCAGCCAGAGGTAGTATTTGCCAGTTCTGCAAACTGGCTGAAATTTCCGCTAGCGGTACTCCAGAACCGACCCAAACCGGGTGAATACCGCCTCTGCCTCAGAGGTAAACCTCATCATTTCTCCAGCTCAACAACCCTATTTACAAACAGAATGTCTTCTTTAAAAGAGAAGTGTTGAACTATGGGGTACCTAGATGGATAATGAATGAAATAGCTGCAAGAAATCAGTCAGGCTCAAAGAGCACCAAGGACACTTGCTTTTGGGTTTTATCGATCAGATAGATTTGTTGTTATAGAAATGGCTAGTTTATACTATTATGGAAAAGTAAAAAGTTGAGGTTTGATGTTATTGTCTTATTCCACTGCACCGGACGGAGTCAAAAGTCAATGCCTTTTCTTCTTTCACCCCTTCTTTTCTCCCCTTCTCTCTTCCTCTTTCCCACCTTTTTGTTTCCTACTTGCTTTTGTATTTTTGCATTTTATATTATAAGCTAATAAAAAACTGTAAACACAAAAGAGAGCACCAAGAATATCTCCTTTTCGTATTTTTTTCTGCCCCCTCCTCCAGAAATAAAAGAGAAGGGTTGATCCAACCTAGGACAAATTTGTAACATTTGCCATCATTGGTAGATGCGCTCTTTCCACTATAGACCAGGGGTGGGATTCTACCGGTTCAGCCCGGTTCTATAGAACTGGTAGCTCTGAAGAGCAGCTGACACCGAACCAATTCGTTGCGACCATCTTCTGGTCATCTGTTTGGCCCACCTGCCTGCCCAGGCTCTAGGCTGTCCTTTATTCTCTGCCTTTTTCTCCTCAGCTGCTTTGCGCGGCACAGCTGAGTGCTGCTCGTCAACTGGAGCAGGTGAATACTTGCCAGACCCAGTAATTTGTAAATAGTCCACACACACACACAGAGCGTACATTTGGCACACACGTGTGCAAAATGAACCGGTTGTTATGCCAGTAGGATCTCACCCCTGCTATAGACCAATTGTGGATCATCCCTCTGGGTCAGGGAGGACATCATTTCATGGCCAATGCCTACAGGTGACATCATCATGGGAGTGTTCAGGAACAAAACTTTGGGGCCTTCTTCTTCTTCTTCTTTTTTTTTTTTTACAAATTTGGGGGATATTTAAGCCGAGTCTGAAGACATCCATTTTGGCCGTTAATATGCCCCAAAGCCCTGGCCTGGTTTATTTGAGGAGAGAGGGAGTTGTTTCAGGATGAAATGTTTGCCTTAAGCTTCTACTTCAGACGTCTGCACATAGCTAAACTTCCTTGGCTTTGTAATATTGTCAGGAAGCCAAACCAGAATGATGGCAACAGGACCTGTCTTCAATCTGATAGAAATTAATGGTTTTGTTGCAAAATCGAGGCATTTTATACTGGACGAGTTGCATTAAAAATATTCATGGAGCCCACACACACTTATATACAGTAATAAGAGAACTTCTCTTTGTTTTATGTTGAGCAGATTCATCTTAAAAAGAGCTAATTTGTGCTTTGAATTAACTCATTTCTGACAGGGATGTATTCCAAGCTCTGCTCAGTTAGTGGGAGAATTTAGTTCACCTTGGTTGATTTGGAAAATGTAAACACAGTTGGGCCTAGTTAGTAATTGGATGGGAAACATGAAGAAATGCCAAGGCTTCAGGCTAGACTGGGAAGTTGAAAACATCCTGGAAAATGGCACCAGTTCTAAAATATTACCAAGAAAACAACCAAAGTCAAGCTCTACTTGAAAAAGACATTACTCATTAGGAACTCTGGACTTTCTCACATATCCACAAATGCCTCCTTCATGAGTATATAGTAATGTATACTTTCTAATCTCTTTATAATTCTCCTCTACCTCACCCTCCTCAATTTCCCCAAGTTTAACTAGTAATGGAAACAACCAACTTCTAGAATTCTTTAGAGCAGATGTAGGGAACAATGGCCCCTTTATGATTTGTGGACTTCAATTCCCAGAATTCCTGAGCCATCATGGCTGGCTCAGGAATTCTAGGAGTTGAAGTCTACAAGTCATAAAAGGGCCATTGTTCCCCACTCCTGGGTTAGAGGATATACCTCTCCGGGTGTCATGTTTTTTGTGGACCATTACGTTTTTAAAGATTCTTGCAAAATATTGCTTTGAGCATCACCTCAGTTCACTGCATGATATTGAGACAATTCTAAAAAAATTGGTAAAATGAAGCATCTCCTAAATTTAGTAACTTACAATAAGAGATACAATTGTCTGTGGCAACATCTAGGTCAGTGTTTCTCAACAGCTTTGAGATGGGTGGACTTCAACTCCCAGGATTCCCCCACCAGCTTCAATGACTTCAGTTCTGGGAGTTGAAGTCCATCCATTTTAAAGCTGCCAAGGTTGAGAAATACTGATCTAGGCCTTGCCATCAAATAATTGTTGACTGTTTCGTAACAAGATCTAGGCCATGTCTGTTAACGCTTTTGCAAACCTTGGCTGAATTAACGAGTATGTTTTCTGTTCCTGACTGTTTTGTGCAGAGACCTTGTCTAATCCCAGAATAGCATTAATCTGTACTTATTTGAATTGTAAATGATAACCAGCATCAGCCAACATTGCAATGTGAATGAGAATAATTCTTCTCATCTGCATCAAGCAGAGACACATTGCTAAAATTGCACAACTTTGGGTGGGAATGGCCTTTCTAGCAGGTGTAGGATTCCATTGGTGTTACTACCAGTTCGGTGAGAGTGCGTTTTGCATGAGCGCATGTAGATCACCTCCGATTGCCGCCCGGACAGCTGACAAGCGCTGTGCGTGGGTGTGCAGCATTTGAAAATCCTCTTCTTTCCTGCTTTTTCAACCTCAGCTGTGCCGCACAAAGCAGCTGAGATTGAAAAAGCAGGAAATAAAGGACAGCCAAGAGCCTGGGCAGGCGGGTGGGCCAAACAGATGACCAAAAGGTCATCGCACCGAACTGGTTCGGTGTTTGCTGGTTTTCAGAGCTACCAGTTCTATAGAACCGGGCTGAACCGGTAGCATCTCACCCCTGATTTCTAGGCATTTCAACCTGAATATCTGAGAAAGATACCGTATTTTTGAAAAATGAAACTATTTTAAAAAGCCTCTGTTAGGATATGTTATTCTTGCAAAACAAAATATGTAATGAAACATAGGTAGTCCTCAACTTACAACAGTTCATTTAAATGAACTGTTAAAAGATACCACGGCACTGGAAAAAGTGAGTTATGGCAATTTTTCACACTTATGACCATTGCAGCAACCCCATGGTCGCATGATTTACATTTGGATGTTTGACAAATGGTACATATTTATGACCGTTGCAGTGTCCCAGGGTCCTGTGGTTACCATTTTTTAAGCAAAATCAATGGGGAAGCCAGATTCACTTAATAACTGTGTTACTAACTTAACAACTGCAGCTATTCACTTAACAAAAGTGGAATAAATGTCATAAAACAGGGCAAAACTCACTTAACAAATGTCTCACTTAACAACAGAAATTTTAGGCTCTTTATTGTAGATTGGGGGAAATACCATGTGGATCCTGAATATATTAGTTTTATTTTATTCTTGTTTTTTTGTTATACATTGGCTTTGAGAATTAAAGAAGATAATACGTAAAATAAAATAGGTGGTAAGCTGGAAATGAAAATAATAGGGGAT
The DNA here is from genome assembly GCF_049901715.1 of Pseudonaja textilis. NCBI lineage: Eukaryota > Metazoa > Chordata > Lepidosauria > Squamata > Elapidae > Pseudonaja > Pseudonaja textilis. The sequence continues at coordinate 65,333,965 of NC_141994.1, forward strand.
AAAGAGTGAAAATATGCTTGAGGATGAAATGTTTTTGCTATTAGATTAATGAATTGGAAAGGGAATAATTCATTTAAAGATCAATGGAATAGATAACGATTTGATATGGAACTAGATAAGAAAGCTGGAAATGTAACTATGATTATGTATGTATGGTGTAACCTGGAATCATATTGCTCACTTGAAGAGATGTATAAAAAATAAAAAATATTTTTTTTAAAAAAAAGAAAAGAAAGAAATTTGGGGCTCAATTGCAGCATTTGTAAATCGAGGAATATCTTTTTAGAGAGCTGTAGGACAAGGGGAAATGCAACATGTGGTAGAACAATAGGACTAGAAGGGACCTTAGAGGTCTTCTATTCCAGCCCCCTGCTCAAGCTGGAGACCCTTTAGATCGAAGGAGATATACAGGTAGAAGTACTGTAGATTGTTTAAAGATGTACATATTGATGTCCTCCAAATGTTGGAAATATAATCAGATACAGGGCACATATTATCACATGTGCTGGACATGTGTAAAAGCAAAAAAAAAATGGACAAAAATACATACATGGTTAGAAAAAAATGTTAAAGCAGCATATAGATTACAAGCCAGAAATATTTTTTGTTGGGTATAGTACCAGAAAAGTACAATAAATGGAATAGATATTTAATATTACATGTTTTGACAGCAGCAAGAATTGTATTTGAACAGCACTGGAAAAGTGAAGAAACACCTACCGAAGAAGATGTAATTAGAAAAATACTAGACTGTGCAGAAATGGACAGACTGACATTAAAGATTAAAAAAAAGAAGAAGATACAGAATAGTTTCAAACATGGGACTTGTCTGATCGGTGGCTGAATAATAGAGGTAGAAATTAGAAACTGGAAAAGTACTATTATGTAAGCAAATTGATCCAGACAATATACTGTTCACAAAGCACTTACGTATGTAAAGAGAACATGTATAAATAAACTTTTTTTAAAAGATGTACGTGTTGGAAGTCAAACTGACATTGGATAGGCTCAAATTCTAATACTTCCTCAACCATAGAAGCTCAGTGAGTGAATCTGGATCAGGAACTATCTCCTAGCCCTACCCAACTCTCAGTAAGGTTATTGTTGTGGGAAAAATTCAAGGACAAAATATACGTATATACTACTGTGAGCTCCTGCAAGAAAGGTAAAACCAAAGTACTTGAATAAATAAAATGCTTGCTTTCCTCCTGCTTTAACCTGTTTAACTAAGGTTAAACAACAACCACCTATCATGGTATATTCTTGGTCTTTTAAGCATCTTTCCTGGTGAAAAGGTCATGGAAAATTAAACGCTGGACCACAGTTTTTACTTGTTTGCCTAGTAAAGCTTCCTCTTGACATTTTTTCCACTATTCAAAAATAAGAAAAGGTGCAGAGCAACTGATAATTTCAACTGTGTGAAAATATTTGTGTAGAGTGTATGTGCAACATCATAGTTTAGTTGGTTTTTCTTTTTATCAGGTGGAAAAGTTGCCCTTTTTTCTGCAATGCTGGCTAAATGAAGTTAAACATTTCTTGGATGAAAAGCCAGAATAAAGCCATAGCTAAACAAATAGCAGGCATTTATCAATGCACTCTGTTGAAAGGTTGGCAAAAGGAGATTCTAATATTGGTTCCTACATACCACATCCTGAACTATGGTTCATTTGACCAGCGTTTACCTCTGGGAATATCTGTTCAATATATATTGTATGGAGGAATTACTTGATTTACCAAATAATAAGTGGCTTATTGATAGATGAAGAATTATGGCGTTATAACATTCTCCACCAAAAAATTGGTGCACAGTGGATTTTTTTTTCTTCAAATTTATCTCAGAGGAAGGGAAATTTCTTCAGCCCTTTCTCCTAGACAGGATTCCATGTTAATAGCAATAGCACTTAGACGTATATACCACTTCACAGTGCTTTACAGCCCTCTCTAAATTAGGGCTGTCAAACTCCCGGCCCATGGACCGGATGCATCACAGGCTGGCCACACCCATGCTTGGTCTAGCAAAGGGGGAAAAAAGGTCCCGATACGTCATGTGATTCAGCCGTGAATTTGACACCCCCGGTCTAAGCAGTTTACAGAGTCAGCATATTACCCCCCAACAATCTGAGTCCTCATTTTACCGACGTCGGAAGTCAACTTTGAGCCTGGTGAGATTCAAACTGCCAAATTGCAGTCGGCCAGCAGTCAGCAGAAGCAGCCTATAATGGTAGCAGTTAGTGGTTTCTAAGCATTGTTATCTGTTACTAGGTGTAACTCCTCCAGAACTGGTGTATGTTAAGAGTACATTTATAAGAGTTGGACTTTCCAAAGAGATAGTACCATCATTCTGTAATCAACTACCATTTCTGTGCCAAATGTAATGCTACCTTACTATTATTACCAGTATCAGCCGGATGTCTGTTAGATAATTATGGGACGGTAGCAGGGATGGGATCCAACTGGTATAACTACCGGTTCTGTCTATTAGCGTCGTGAGCACATGCGTGAGTCGCGCAAGTCATGTGAGTGCAATTTACGACCTGCTGAGCTGCCCAGACAGCTGAGCAGCACTGCATGCAAGTGCGCAGTGGTTGGAAAAGCCCTTTTTTCCTGCTTTTTCAACCGCAGTAGTGTCGCGCAAAAGCAGCTGCAGTTGAAAAAGCAGGAAATAAAGGACAGGTAAGAGCCTGGGCAGGCGGGCGGGCCACAACAGCAGCAGACATCGAACTGGTTCTATGTCTGCTGCTCTTTGGAGCAACCAGTTCTGCAGAGGTGGACAGAACTGGTAGAATCCCACCCCTGGATGGTAGTTAGAGCTACTGGTACCAGAACTGGTCTATGAAAATCCTGATGACTTAGAAAATTAGCTAATGGTGATCTGGATTTTCACAGATATAACAGTCCTAATGAAAGATCATATTAGTTGCCATAGATGGTATATGGGTCATTTATTACCTGGATGTAACCAACTCTACTTTGGATTCCATCAACTTCAGAAATTCTTTTTATTGTCCACCATAACTATTAATGTCAATCTGATCCTGACTTACTTCGCACCTCCAGAATTCAATTTCTTTTCTATTAGACCAAGTCGGTTCAATTGAGAACAGAACAGATTAAGATTTGGAAAGGACCTTGGAGATTTCCTAGTCATCCAACCCTTACTCAAGCAGGAACCCTATGCCATTTCAGACAAACGGCCAATTTCCAATTTCTTTTTAAAAACCTCAGTGATGGAGTTCTCACAACTTGTAGAGGCAAATTGTTCCACTGATAAATGGTTCACACTTTCGGGAAATTTCTCCTTAGTTCTAGGTTGGTTCTCTCCTCGATAAGCTTCCATCTGTTTGTCTATGGAAATTCTCAGTCATCCAGGTCATGATTGTCCCAAAGGTGCTTTTTCAAGAGGCAACTAGACTTTCAGGTTTTTTCTTTGAAGACATTTCGCTTCTCATCCAAGAAGCTTCTATAGAGCTGAAGAAGCTTCTTGGATGAGAAGCAAAATGTCTTCCAAGAAAAACCAGAAAGTCCAGTTGCCTCTTTAAAAAGCACTTTTGGGATTTCCATTTGTTTGCTTCTTGTCTTGCTCTCAACTGCTTTGGAAAATAGGTTGACTCTTTCTTCTTTGTGAAAGCCTCTCAAATATTGGAAGACTGATGTCACTTAGTCCTTCTCTTCATTAGACTAGAGACACCCAGTTCCTGCAACTGTTCTTCATGTCTTTAGCCTCCAGTCCCCTATTCCTTTTATTTCATTTCAGTTTAATGAAATGGGGTATCAGGTTCTCTTAAGACATAATACTTTCTCTTTAAAAAAAAAAAAATCAGAAGAAATGCTGATCAGACACACACACAAGAATAAGCTGGTAATTTCCCAAGAGAATTAGTTTTCTTATTTATTATTTGGGAAGAAAACTCTAGTTTGAAAGTTATTAATGATTTTACAGCTGGATAATTTCAAAAGGTATTTATGTCTTCAGAAAAAAATTGCTGAGCATATATCATGACAAAAAATACCAGCTGTTAACACGCAGAAATTAAAATCAATCAGTTGTGTGATAAATAGGATGGATCTACTTACATTCTAAGCAAAATGAAAACTTCAGAACTTGTATCTCTCATCATTCTTTCTGGCTTAATTGAAAGACAGATACAAATGGATCGTGTTACATTCTTCCAAATTATCTTTTTAAGAACTACCCTTTAAAGAAAGCATTCATTTATCTCTAGCTCATTGCTAAGGTATTTCTTCAATTTCTTCAGCCCTCATGGGGTCAAAGCTATACTAGTTAAAATTAGTTAAATGACAATAAAATAATGGAAACTGCTGGTTTTTAACAGGAAAATTTAAAGAATTTATGTCCAGGGCATTTTTTGCACTACAGGTAGTCTTCGACTTACGATTTTTAGGTGAGCCTGCCAATTCCGGTTCTAAATTGGGACAGTGATAAAAGCTAGACTGATTTTGTGACCTTTTTTGTAGCAATTATTAAGAAAATAATGACCACCCTTGGAATGCTGCATCCAGTTTTGGTCACCATGATATAAAAAAGATGTTGAGACTCTAGAAAGAAGAGAAGAGCAATGAAGATGATTAGGGGACTGGAGGCTAAAACATATGAAGAATGGTTGCTGGAATTGGGTATGTCTAGTCTGATGAAAAGAAGGACTAGGGGTGACATGATAGCATTATTTCAGTATTTCAGGGACTGTCACAAAGAAGAGGGAGTCAAACAATTTCCAAAGCACTTGAAGACAGAACAAGAAACAATGGATGGAAACTAATCAAGGAGAGAAGCAACCTAGAACTAAGGAGAAATTTCCTTAATTCCTAGAATTAAAGAGAACAATTACTCAGTAGAAGAACTTGCCTCCAGAAGTTGTAGGAGCTCCATCACTGGAGGTTTTTAAGAAGAGATTGGACAACCATTTGTCTGAAATGGTATAAGGTTTCCTGCTTGAACAGCGGGTTGGACTAGAAGATCTCCAAGGTCCCTTCCAACTCTGTTATTCTACTGTTCTGTTATAATGACCATGGCAGTCATTAAGTGAAGCTGTTGTTCACTAAGGGGCCATTTCTGTCAGAAACCGGAAGTAAATGGCAAATTGCAAATGGACGATTTCAGGCAAAACTATTGTAACTTGTGGTCCTATGATCACAGGGTACCTCAAATAGTTGGAATTGTAGGCTAGTTGTGATCATGTAACCATGAGGGGAGAGACATCGGAACTTTGAAATCAAGTCATAAGTGTCTTTTGGGAGCGGGTGTGTCATTGGAACTTTGAGCAATCACCAAGTGATAAGTTAGAACAGAATAGAATGGAATGGAATGGAATGAAATGGAATAGAATAGAATAGAATAGAATAGAATAGAATAGAATAGAATGGAATGGAATGGAATGGAATGGAATGGAATGGAGTGGAGTGGAGTGGAGTGGAATGGAATGGAATGGAATGGAATGGAATGGAACGGAATGGAACGGAACGGAACAGAACAGAACAGAACAAAACAGAACAGAACAGAATAGAATAACAGAGTTGGAAGGACCTTGAAGGTCTTCTAGTCCAACTTCATGCTTAGGCAGGAAATGTTATAGCATTTCAGACAATTCGTTATCCGTTCTCTTCTTAAAAACTTCCAGTGTTGGAGCATTTACAACATCTGGAGACAAGTTGCTCTATTGATTAATTGTTCTGTCAGGAAATTTCTCCTTAGTTCTAGGTTGCTTCTCTCCTTGATTGGTTTCCACCCATTGCTTCTTGTCCTGCCCTCAGGTGCTTTGGAGAATAGCTTGACTCCCTCTTCTTTGGGGCAGCCCCTGAGATATTGGAAGACTGCTATCATGTCACCCCTAGTCCTTCTTTTCATCAAATTAAACATTACCCAATTCCAGCAACTGTTCTTTATATGTTTTAGCCCACAGTCCCCTAATCATCTTCGTTGCTCTTCTCTGCACTCTTCAGGAGCATTAGCAAAATGAGGTTTTAAAAAAAGTCAAGATGCGACTCCCTGGTGTTAGGTGCCCTACTGCAGCAGAATTTGAAACAAGGAGAGGAGAGTGCAAGGGGTAGGCAGAGAAAGAAAAAAATCATTATGCAAATGAAAGTTTGCTAATGTCAATGGCCTCTGACTCAGTATTTACAGTTTTTAATATGTAATCCTGTTTTACATCACAAATGAGAATTCTTGAGGATTCATGTCTGCAAATGGTTCTGTTGCTACAATTATGAAATGGTATTTTTTTGCAAGATTATTATATGCATGACGAAAATCCCACAGTGGAGGAATGGATTGTAAAAACGTCAGAATGAGCTGGAGTGACAAAACTGACCTGTTTTAGTCACACACAAAAAACCCACAAATTTTTTTCTTTGAAAAAAAAAATGGAAACCTTATTGGACTTTTTGCTGAAAGAGAAAAGAAATGAAAAAAAAAAAAAGATTTATGGATTTGAAGCCAAGTTTCACCTAATCTGTACCTGTACAATTAGTTTTTCTTGCCTAAGTGTAAAACTTCACTTTTCTCTACATTGAATTATATTTTATTAGATAGGGCCAAGTGTTCAGGATCTGCCAAGATCCTTCTGGATCTTAAGCCTATTTTCTGGGGTATTGGTTATTTCTGCCAGCTTAGTGTCATCTGCAAATTTGATGAGTTCCTGTCTGTCTTCCTGTCTCTCTCTCTCTCTCATCTGTCTGTCTGTCTGTCTATCTAATCTATCTTTTTCTACTGCAACTCCCAGAACTAAAACAACCAAGTAATTCCTCCCCCCGCCGCCACATTTTTTGATAATGTTCCAGATCACTTTGTGTTTTATTTGCAAAACAAAATACAGCTTATGAGCGGAAGCCTAGTGGTCCTTCATCCATATTTCATTCTAATTCATTCAAGGAAATAGGGCATGAATAACACTGCATGGCATTCTCCCACTGATGTCACGGTTATGCTCCACTCCAAAGAAGGTCATCTTCACATAAAATTGCAAGCACAATTTCCAACTCATTTCCCCTCCTAAATATCCTGCCCGGACTTTTGTTTGAAGATGCAATTTGAGGGGAAGGGATGAGGAGGAAGGGAGCTTCCATTTATAAATTCTTAGAAGCAAAATAACTGGAAAACAGTATGTGATACAGGTAAGAGTGAGACACAGACGGGCAGTATTGCACTAAAAGACAGATAATGGCAGAATAGATTTCCTAAAATATATTTTATCCCATCTTTATTATTTTTATAAACAACTCAAGGCAGCAAGCATACTGAATAGCATTCCTTCCTATCTACCCTACATCAATTTGCTGATGAAACTCTCTCACCCCCCATAATCATTTTCAGGATCGTTTTAACTCTCATTAATGCTGATGTGAATTTAGTTTCCTTTGCATAAACAGAAATGCGATCAAAATAGGACTGCTGGAAAATCAAGGGAAAAGCTGAGATCAGCAGAATCAGCTCAAAATATTTGACTTCATCCCACCCCATCCCGACCCTCCGACTTCATCTTTCTCCAAGCAACAACAAAATACAGATAGTCCTCGACTTACGGCCACAACTGAGCCCAAATTTTCTGTTGCTAAGCAAGTCAGTGGTTAAATGAGTTTTGCTCCATTTTACACTCTGTCTTGCCACAGCTGTTAAAATGAATCGTTGCAATTGTTAAGCTAGTAACTTGGTTGTTAAGTCAATTTGACTTCCCCATTGACTTTGGTTGTCAGGAGGTCGCAAAAGGTGATCACGTGATCCTGGGCCCCTGCGACCATCATAAAGATGAGTCGGTTGCCAAGCATCTGAATTTTAACCGCATGACCATGGAGATGTTAGAATGGTCACAAGTGTGAAAAGTGCTTATAAGTTTCTTTTTTCAGGGCTGTTAGAACTTTGAGCAGTCAGTAAATGAACTGTTGCAATTCAAGGACTATCTGTAAGGGAATTTCTTTAAAGAGGATTGGAAAGGAACAATCTAGATTTTTTTTTCATACCTACTGTGCCTAATAAGATGAGATCAATTTCAGTTCCTCCTTCTCAAGATCTGGGAGAGAAACTCGCAGAAGACTCTTTTGCCTCAAACTATGGAGTTAATTTGTCACTGAGGTAAGATGTGGACTCCAGATTTCCCAATTCCTGCATTTAACTCCTGGATTATTCCCATCATTAGCAAGTTACTCAGAATTAGTAATTCCCTCCAGATGTTCCATATCCTGGGGTAACCATGTGGCATTTTAAAAAGGTTTACAGCTTCCCAGGAAGGCCAGGGGATCAGCAAGTTAATGACACGTTTCTCTGATAGAAAATCTAGCTCAATTTCCTATGAGGTCACAGACAAAAATCCAATGGGTTTTATTTGTGTGCGTTGACGCTCACCCAGTTGTTAAACGCCGAAATCCTATGTGAGGACAGAGATGGAAGACTACTGTGGGAAAAGTACCACAGCTAAATCGTTATGAAATCCATACTCTCCTAATCCATGGGCTTAGAAAACAGTAAAATAAGCAGAACAGATTATCTCACCAAGATCAAACTGTCTGCACTATCTCAGTGAAGATTTATGTAGTAAAACCATTGCCTGTCAGGGAATTGTTGGTTTTATAAGCTGATATTTTTAAAAAAATTCTACGGTGCATTCTTAAGAAACATGAGGACTGGAACAGTATAGTGCTGATTTGGATTCCTATATGTGCTACCATTGATCTCCAGTATATGCAAGGTATTCTCCATGGCTCTACACCATAACTTTTTAAAAATGTCCTTAAAAAAAAAATAGCCAAAGAGGTCGTTATGTTATGGGGGTGGGGAGCATGGTGGTTTAGTGGTTAAAGAGACTGAGCTTGTCAGTGAAAAAGCTGATAGCCTAGGTTTGAGACCCAAGCGCCACGTGATGGAGTGAGCTCTCATTCCCCACAGCTCCTGTCCGTCTAGCAGTTCGAAAGCAGGCAAATGCGAGTAGATAAATAGGTGCCACTTTGGTAAGAAGGTAACAGTGTTCCGTGCGCCTTTAGCATATAGTATGCTGGCCACATGATCATGGAAAATGTCTTCAAATAACTGTCTCCCTCAGCCGAGAAATGGACGTGAGCACCACGCCCTAGAGTCAAACCTGACTGGCCAGGGAAACCTTTACTTTGTTATGTCACCATGCAAAATGCTTGCACTCAATCCCCAACATCTGTAGGAACCAATGGATGGAACTGGAAGAAGAGCTAAGAAAGGTTGAAAGTAATCAGGTTGTTTGAAGGTGCCAAAATATTATACTATTAGGAGGGGGGGCTCAACAGTTTTAGCAAGGGGTTCTCTGTCCGGTTGCTGGGTGGGTGGTGCCATGGTGGGCATGGCCTAGTCAGCCTCCTGCACCATGGCAGAGGAGGTATGGGGGGGGGTTGCCCTCCCTGGGCTCCGGAGGGTTTCTCCCAGCCTCCGGGAGGGCAAAAACGGCCTCCTCGGGTTCCGGAGGCTCTCTGGAAGCCAGAAACGGGCCTGTTTCTGGCCTTCCCAAACTTCTGGGAGGCCCGTTTTTCACCATCCCCAAACCTCCGTGCGCACCCTGCACTTACCTGCATCCAAAACGGACCGCATGGGGACTCCTAGGAGGGGAAGGGTGGGTGGGGCGGGGCAGCCAGGAGTGGGATTTGGGGGGGTGTCTCTGAACTGTGTAGAATCTTAGCTAGGGGTTGTCCCAAACCCTCACAAACTCCCAGCAGCCCACTCCTGCTATTATGAGAGTAGTGTGATGTAGTGGTTAAAGGCAGGAAGCTAAAACCAGAAGACTGTGAGTTCTAGTTTTGCCTTAGGCACAAGGGTGGCCTTGGACAAGTCCTACTATCTCAGCCCTAGAAAGAGGATGGCAGGGGAAAACCACTTCTGAAATCTTGCCAAGAAACTGCAAGGATTTGTTCATTTTGTTACTTGAATGTCAAGGTTAATTTAAAGACACCCCAAACAAAAACTAAAAGAAAATGGACCATCTTATTAGAAGATATGGTCATGCATTGTCAATTACAGATAGTCCTCAACTTACATCTATTTCTTTAGTGACCATTCGAAATTACAATGGCATTGAAAAAAAGTAACTTATGACCTTTTTTGTGTGTTATGACCATTGCAGCATCCCTATGGCGACATGGTCACTTGTGACCTTCTGACAAGAAAATTCCATGGGAAATCATACTCACTTAATGACCGGGTTATTAACTTAACAACTGCAGTGATACACTTAACTGTGGCAAGAAGGTCTTAAAATAGGGCAAAACTCACTTAACCATTGTTTCACTTAGATTAGTTGTGGCTGTAAGTCAAGGACTACCTGTGCAGAACAGAGTATCTAGGGTCACACAAAAATATAATCTGGAATTTGGTTTAAAAAAAGTATAGTTACAGTGATAACATAACTATGATGCCTAAGGAATGTCTACTGAGAATAGTCCAAAAAGTCAAGATGGCAGCTACAATATTGAGAATGAAGCTACCTAGTTTTTATGTCTATGTGACGCATACTCTTTTAAGTTTTTAACCACATCTGTGGACATCTCTACCACATCCTGTGGATGCACTTCATGTAAGGTGCTGAGTCAATGCCAGATTTCCTATTGGGTGCGGAGCGATGAAGTAGGCCACCCAATTTTATCTGAGATTAGTAAATTGTACAAACCCACCAGAGTTTTAAGCCCAATGTCCTGTTGGGAAATCTGACATAATGCAATCCCTGATGGGCAATGATTAATATATGCAATTAGGCTAATGAGACTATTTGCAATAAATAGATACTTCATCAGTATAAAGTATACAACATGTCCCATTAAACAGTAAACCGATTCTGCCCAGATAGGTGATCCTTCACCCGGGGCTAGGTGACTTCCAAGCTCTCTTACAACTCTTATTATTTATTGTAAAGCACATTCCCACCACGTTTTGGTAAAGACAGAAGAGATAAAAATACAAAATATAGAAATATAAAGTGTAAGGTATTATAAATGCATGTCTAGATTACAGATATATATATATATATATATATATATATATATATATATATATATATATATATATATATATATATATATATATCTGTAATCTAGACATGCATTTATAATACTTACACTTTATATTTCCATATTTATATATATATATTTATATATATATATATATATATTTATATATATATATTGCTTCATTTGTCACAGCCAGGAAATCAACAAGGTCTCTATTGTAAGCTCTGTGTTGGTACTCTATCACTTATATGTTGAATAGTTTGTTTTTCAGTGCCACAATCACTACTCCGTGATAGTATTTTGCCCCACTTATAGAGGGCATCTGCACACCGACCATGGCTAGTGTGACTTTGGTTCAATGCAGTGGTCTGTTTCAAAATGGTTTACCACTGGTTCAGTGGGTGTGCCTTGGTGGGTAGGCTTTGCGTGCGCACACATACCTAGCACACATACACGTGCCAAACACACACTTTGCACAGGCACAGAGGCTTTCCAGCTCACCACCTGCAATGCTGCACTCTCCCTGTCGCTTCAGCAGCTGATGTGCAGCACTCTGCTGTGCCACGCAAAGCAGCTGCACTTCAAAAGCAAGGAATAAAGGTCAGTATGGAAGCCAGGGCGAGCGGGCAGGTGGACCCAACAGCAACTCCTCAGAGAGAACCGATTCTTTGGCGCTACCGGTACGCCAGAATTGGGCCGAACTGGTAGAATAGCACCACTGGTTCATTGTTGTCCATATCGCACAGGGCTGACCAACATTCTAGGCCTCTAAGAGAGTGATTCTCAACCTGCAGTCTCTGGACCCCCGGGTGGCCGCAATGTCATTACAGAGGGTCAGCAAAGGCTTGAACCAATGTTATGATTTAAATCTTGAGTTAAATCTTGGTGGACCACGGCCATGGCCTGTGGCCACAAAGGTATTTCAAGGGGGTCCATGGTGAAGAAAAGGTTGAGAACCACTGCTCTAAGAGATTCCTCAACCAATGGAATTACAAAGGAGGAATAATAATCACCTTTGATTGACTGGACTCCACCTTTAAAATAATGACAACTGCAACCATAGCAACAGAGGAAATTAAAACGTTTGCGCTGGTACATGGTGAGCAGTCCCATCAGCAGCTGGTTGAACTTGGCCTCTTTGACTGGAAAACGTAAGAACAGCTCTGAAATTGTTCTGTGGCTCTTACCACTGGCTGGTCCAGGAATATGGACAAATATGGAAAATAATGAGAAATGAGCAAGTATTTTGGGAAATGGCAATATTCAAAAGGAATCTATTTAAATCAAGGAAGGTAGAAAATTCTGAAACGTTATCAACTGGGCTTTTGTCTAGATTCCACAAAATGTATCTGGAGAAACAGATCCACATATCTAGAGTTTTAGTCATTCCAACCACTTGCAAGCCTTATTAAGGGTTTTTACAGAACTGCTTCTGAAAATAATGCCAGATTCGGTCACAAAACCAAAATGCGGATCTCATCCAGTTTAGGGTGTGATATTTTTTCTGGATGAACAGTGTTTCTTTTCTCCATTAAGGAAAAGGAACTAGGTGGGACTGTCTTGGAATTTTATTTTTTTATTTTTTGTACCCAAAGTGACTGGATTTATAGGCAGGGGTCAGTGCTAGCCTTCAAATGCTACTTAAAATTTTTAACATCTTTTTTTTAAAAAAACGATTTTGTATGTTGTTATGAATCTTATGTTGTTCTGATGCAGGGGAACTTGCACAATATTGATTGAAGATTATTTTTATCTCTTTCAAAGATAGCCTCTGGCTATCATCGCTCCTAAACAGTTCACAACTTCAAGCTATTTAGCCTCTTAAGTGGCTGCCGATTTTATGAATTTGAGCTTTGGGGTGCTGCCTTAGTCTTAAACCTTAATGGGAATTTCAGTGAGCTGGGACATTTTCCCAAATTTTGCCTTTGGATCCAGATTTTAAGAATGCCTCAGGATCCCAGTATATAAAATCCTTTGTGAGCCTCAGTCTCTTTGTTGAGGGACATGGAAGCATTTTCTACAGATGACCTTGACTCGTGTTTGCAATGGAGCCGCCTCCTCATGACTGCAAGTCCATAAAATGGGTTTAGGTGCTAATTGGGTAGAAGGAGATCCAACCTGGAAAAGGGTAGATTTCCTGGTAGTGAGAACAATTAAACAATGGAACAGTTTGCCTGCTAGAGTTGTGAATGTTCCATCACTGATGGTTTTCAAGAAAAAATTGGACAGCCATTTGTCTGGGATACAATAAGAACTCCTGATATGGGCAGGGTGTTGGGCTTAGAAGACTTCCAGCCCCATGATTCTAATCTGAAGGTTCAAAACTCTCTATACCTTCGTTTTCTTAGGCTGTGATCTTCTCTATTGTTATAATGCCTTGACTTCTACAAACATCCAAATTGGTTGGAAGAACCTAGACCAAGACTGACTGAATTTTAAATTGCATTTGGAATGGCGGTAGTAGATAGACCTTATTGAGCCTTGTCATCTGAAAGAGCCAAGAAGCTCAGGATGGAAACTGTTTAATGAATGCATCTATGCTGAATGCTGCAAGTAAAAGAAACCACCAACCCACTCACCTAGGATTCCAGAACCAGAAAGACATTTTTAACTCAAAGAATAATAGAAAATAAATTATACAACACTTCTCTGGACTCTCTCCATCAGCAGGATACTTCCTTGAAAGTGGAACAGGGTGGAACCAAAGTACAAAGAACCAAAGTCCTCAACTTACAACTACAACTGATCATGTAATTTCAGTTGCTAAGTGAGACAGTTGTTAAGTGAGTTTTGCCCCATTTATGACTTTCTTGCCCCAATTGTAAATCTCTGCAGTTGTTAAATTAGTAACACTGTCTACGGTTGTTAAGTGCATCTGACTTCCCTATTGACCTTGCTTGTCAGAAGATAGCAAAAGAGGATCACATGACCCAAGGATACTGCAAGCGTCATAAATATGAGTCAGTTGCTCATATTTCAAAATTCAAGTTTCTGAATTTTGATCACGTGACCACAGGGATATTGCAAAGATTGTAAACAAAAGTGGTATTCAGCTGGTTCTGACCAGTTCTGGAGAACTGGTAGCGGAAATTTTGAGTCATTTGGAGAATATCACCTCTGACTGGCCCTGCCCCCAACTATTCTCCTGAGTCCCAGCTGATTGGCTGGGTCTTCTTTTGTTGCCCTGCACAGGAGAACAGAGCTGGAAAGCAGGTTAGTGGGGTGGGGAGGGAATGGGGATTTTACAGTATCCTTCTCCTACCACACCCACCAAACCACGCCCACCAAGCCACGCCCACAGAACCGGTAGTAAATTTTTTTGAATCCCACCACTGGTCGTAAGTATGCAAAATGGACATAAGTCACTTTTTTCAGTGCTGTTGAAGCTTTGAACAATCACTAAATGACCTGTTGTTAAGTCAAGGACTATCTATATGAAAGAAAGATAAAAGTTTCAAAATGGGCCAGATTTGATCAAGGGCTGTTGAGGGAAAAAAAAAAATATCTCCAGCATTCCTATAGTAAAGGAACAATGGCTTGGGGTCATTCTGACACCGCCATGCTAAGCATCCCTTCTGGTCACCTGACCCGCAGCAAAGCATAAGCAACCTACTCAGTGTACTATGTACACAGAGATGCATCTCTAGCAAAAATCAAAATATATGTACATAGACACATGCATCCCAACACAATAGGTTACGTTATTAAAAGAAAATTTAAACAGTTCTTATGATTACTGCTGATAAACAACTTGGAAAGAATTAAAAAAGTCTTGTTCCCCTTGTTGAAAATTGTGCATGTATAAATCCTCAGAGATGAAGCTTCCACATACTTCAAAAAGTAGTGGATAGAGCAAAGTAAAATTAATCTGATCCCATTATAGTTACATTTAATTAAAATTACATACCATTAATAGGACTCACTGCCAGACATGTATTTAATCCTTTCTCCTTTGTGTAATATTGTGTAATTGTGTAGGCCTAATTGTAGGATGCTGCAAACTGTAGCTCTATCTGAAAAAAAAGAGACATCTGAAGGCTATTAAATCAGGATATTAAGGCCAAGTAGCCACAGCTCTTAGATCAGGGATTTTGAGTATCTTGCTTGCCCCTCAGTGGGCAAGGAAGGAATCTTTCTCCATTATCAAATTTCTCAATTTGTCATGTTAAGATGGGAGAGTCCCTCCTTGTTGCACCATCCTTTACCAGTTTTTGATAAGTTACAAAACATTTGATGGATTTATTCTGAGTTATTTTAATGGGTCATCCAGCATTCCGAGTTTGGACTTATTGTTCCATTTTTCTGGCACATTTTGAAGAGGAAGTGAGTAATGTATTTGGGCAGGATCATTTTTTTTTCAACAGAATCATTTATATTTTAAAGAAAATAAGTAGTTTGAAATATATAGAGTAATAAATAAATGACCATATAAATTGATGGCATTGAAAAACTAAGAATACAAGATAGAGTTTTCTTAAGTTTGAAAATACAAAACATGAAACATGGAAATCAAATGTGAGATAAAATTGTAATTCATGCTTCACAGGACAATTAATTAGAAGGCTGATTATGAACATTGGAGGTGCATAATTTAAATGTGTAATTGGGATGAAATGCCTTATATAAATAGATTTGTGACTTGCTGTATTCTAATCACCCATTTCAGCCCTCATGATATCATGGAACACCAACAAATAATCAACTATTACAAAGTCTGCACTACTATTACCGTTAATCTTCTCATCACTCCTTATCACCCATCTGCTCCCACTTGTGACTGCATGACTGTAACTTTGTCGCTTGTATCCTTACAATCTATATTGACTGTTTGCTAGTATGATTTGATTGCTTATTGTACCCTATGACTATCCTTAAGTGTTGTACCTTATGATTCTTGACTCTTGACGAATGTATCTTTTCTTTTACGTATACTGAGAATATTTGCACCAAGACAAATTCCTTGTGTGTCCAACCACACTTGCCCAATAAAGAATTCTATTCTATTCTAATTAAACAATTGAAGGGAAAAGTTCCAGCAATAGAGCATAAATAAACAGGAGGCAGTCTGTGAGAAAAAATGAAAACACTCAAACCTGGAAAGTGGGAGAAGTGGAGCTAGATATGATTGGATATGTAGAAAGTTAACACCCACCCCTCTCCTAGAAGAATGAAACATCCTAGGAAATATTAAAAAGGCAGAATATTATATTTTCCCTAAAGGAGTAACATGTTTTTAAAGATATACACTCAGAGCCTCAACTCCCTGCCCCCTCCCCACCCCAGCAGATATTTTGGAGCCAATCTATCTACAAGACAAAAGGCTGGGCCAGCTTATCTACAAAACAAAAGACCTTCAACCTCAGGACATAATAGGATTAGCCCTCTACCCATCTCATCACATGGCACTTGGGCAGATTGCATCACCTAGCAAGGTTCAATCAAGCCTGGGACTCAAGACAGCCTATGAAGTTACTCCTGAATGGCCCCATGGGAGTCTGACAACCAATCAGAATACATTTCTTTCACAGGAACAGGAAGCAAGTTCAAGCCCCCCTCACTCTTCCTCCCTCCCTCCCTCTCCCTCTCCCTCTTTCCTATGTGCTTGTTTGCCCAGGACCTTCAACCGTGTAGTCCTGTTAAACCATCTTTCCAAACAGCTTCCGTTTTATTTTATTTTTATTTTTATTTATTTATCAAGCAAGTATTAAATAACAGGTATAAGTATACACATGGTTATGAATACATGAAACGAATACGAATAAAAAAGAAACAATAGGACAAGGACAGTAGGCATGTTGGTGCGCTTATGTACTCCCCCTACAGACCTCTTAGGAAAGGGGTGAGGTCAATAATAGACAGTCTAAGGTTAAAGTTTTTGGGGTTTGGGGAAGAAACCACAGAGTCAGATAGAGTATTCCAGACATTGACCACTCTTGCTGAAGTCGTGTTTCCTGCAATCAAGTTTGGTGCAGTTAACCTTTGTATCTATTGTTTGCTCTTGTGTTGTTATGGTTGAAGCTGAAGTATTCATTGACAGGTAGGACATTGCAGTAGATAATTTTATGTACTATACTTAGATTGGACTGAAGGCAGCATAGTTCTAGGTTTTCTAGGTCTAAAATTTCAACTCTGGTGGCATAAGGTATTCTGCTATGAGTAGAGGAGTGGACAACTCTTTTCATGAAATATTTCTTGACTTTCTTGACTGTATTAATATCCGATAAGTAATGCGGGTTCCAGACTGATGAGCTGTATTCAAGTATTGGTCTAACAAATATTTTATATGCTCTAGTTCATAGTGTGATATTACTGGAGAAAAAGCTGCGCAGGATTAGATTAACAACTCTTAATACCTTTTTGGCTATGTAGTTACAGTGGGCTCTAGCATTTAGATCATTAGAGATGAATATTCCAAGATCCTTGACATAGTTAAGGTCATCAACAAAGTCTTGACTATTCAGCTTGTATTTTATTTTCTGATTTTTTTTTGCCAATATTTAAGACAGAGCATTTGCTTGTTGAGATTTGAAGTTGCCATTTGTTTGACATGTTTCTAGTATCTTTCTCCTTACTTGGAACTGAACCCAGATAGACATTTCTTCCAGCTGGTATATAACAATAGAATAACAGAAAATGATAGCCAATTTAGTCTAGTGAGTAAGGCACCAGGCTAGAAAACAGGAGATTGTGAGTTCTAGTCCCATTTTAGGCATGAACATCAGCTGGAGGATTTTGAGCCAGTCACTCTCTCTCAGCCCAACCCACCTCAGCAGCTTGTTCTGAGGAAAAATAGGAGAAGAAAGAAGTATCAGTTATGTTTGCCACCATAAGTTATTTATAGAAATAATAAAGATGGAATATAAATAAATACTAAAAAATTATGAAGTGGAAAATAAGGTAAAGTTGTATGATTCACAGTGACTTCAAAACAATCATGCATGTTTTGGATTGTAACTCTACCTTATCTGGAATAATGAACAGAACAGGGGTTTGGAATTCAGTGGTTCAGTTATTTGGGGACATCAGCACTGTGAATGCCTTGTCCAAGTCAGAAAATCACTGGTGCAATCCCTAAAGTTTTCATTTTGTATCCATATTCCCATAGTAAACACATACAGAGTAAACAGGCATCCATTTCTAAGGTGTCCTAGCAAGTGGCTGATAGCACTTAAAAATAGCCATGCACAGCAAACAAGTTATAAAACCTAATGCACATATGCAAATATTTAAAAACAATAGTGTCTGCCTGATAACATTTATTTCAAGTGCAATCATCATAACACATGATAAGAAGGAACAGGCAATGCATTCCGCACTACACAACATCACATGGGAATCTGCAATCACTGCCCAGCGTTCATGCACAAGCCATGGGAAAATGAAAGAGTTTGAGACTCAACTCTGAGATGGCTCATTATTAAAAGACTTGGCTGGGTTTTCTAGTGATCATTTGCAGCATTATAAGAAAATATTATCCATCGCTATGGATAAATATTAATTTTAGCAGCTGAAATAATAATTTCCTAACAGTGGAAAAGTCTAGATAACAGCTGAGATGTGGATTAACAAGGCTTCTTTAACTGCCCTGTTAGAAGAAAATCACAAAGTTAAAACAACTGAAGTAACAATAATTTTATCAAATCTGATGGATCCTTGGTGCTCTCTTGAGCTTGCTTTTCTTTCAGATGTTTCATTACTCAGGTAACATTATCCGGACTAACATTAGTTTGGGTAATGAAACATCTGCAAGAAAACAACCAAACTCAGAGAGCACCAAGGATCCCTTATTTCAACCCTGAGCTACAAATATTCTCCTTTATTGGTCTATCAAATGGAGTTAATGGTTTACCTCAACAGAAATAGACCATAATATGATGATGCTTCATATATGTCAAATGTGTTCATGTACACTACTTTTCACTTGCTTCTTAGTAATTTTTTTTGTATTTTCCATTTTTTTCTCTATGCATCTTAGATTTATGTTAATTTACGTACGTGGTAACATTATTAATCATATTTCCATTTACAAAAAATTAGAAAGAAGCTAAAATGAGTCAAATTCTGTCACAGCCATCCTACGTAGACAAACAAGTTACGATGGAATTATCAAAAAGCTCAGTGCTGGATCTAATTTAACAATATTATTTTTATTTAAGGATCATGAACAATGCTGCTGCCTCCTATTTTCCACACAACAATCCTGTGAGGGCAGTTGGGATAAAAGACAACTGATTCAAAGTCACCCAGATCAGTTATTATTTGTGCTTAATGGAGGATTGGAACTCATGATCTCTAAATTTTGAATCTATCACCTTAACTTCCAGACAAAACTGGCAATCAACCTATTTCCAGCCAGCAAGTGTTGATATATTTTCCAGCCAGCCATTGTTGATATATTTTCCAATACAAAAGGGCTTCAAGGAGACAACCCCCCCACGCAGAGCTTTCTAAACCCAAAATTCAATATATATGTCAGAATATACTCTAAAAGAATTCAGAAGTAGGCTGTCCTCTTCCATTTCCCCAACTTTAGGGGATCCATATTTTAAAAACTAAAATATTGAACTAACAGGAGAATTAACAGCCTTGTTTTATTTCTTAGCATTAGTTTTGTTTAAACATGAGTATATGAGCTTATTTATCAATATCTGTATATTCTGAATGCTGCATGTTCTCAGAATGGAAACTGAAAATCACACTGCTGTCATTTGATCGTTGCTGCCAAATTTTCATGGTAGGAACCTGGTGTGTGTGTGTGTGTGTGTGTGTGTTTGTTGTATGTTTGTGTGTGTGTACAAAAAAAAAGAGGAAGGGATGCTTGTATTGGGGAGGAGGAACAAAGTCATCTCTTAACTAAATGCTGGGATTTATCCAGATTTTGAAGGGATTGGCAAGGGAACAAACTTCTTCCCTACATTTGAAATGTGTTAGGAATTTGCGCAACAGGTGCACAAATGGAGTCAGAGACACTGACACAAACTTCTAGTTTTATATAAATAAATATATTTCACATCTATATATACAGCAAACAAGATGGCAAACGGGAGCATCATGAGGTAAATCATAGAGCACACAGGAGATAAAAGGCGGGAAAAAAGGGAAACTCCCCGTTCGCACCCACAGCAACCAATCACAGTGCAGATTGCCTCACGCAGGAGCCCGCCCTCTCCAACCAATTATTTATTTATTTATTTGATTTGTCAATTGCAAATCAAATATACCTATATTTAGGTATAAATATAAACGTGAGTGAGAATACAGTAAATAGGTACGAATAAATGGGGACAAAAGGACAGGGACGGGAAGCACGATGGTCCACTTATGCGTGCCACAACTGTGTGTTGTGGCTCACTGCACAACTCCACTGCTCCGGCTACTAAATTTAAATATCTTAACAAAATGTCAGGATGGGTACATAACAGAGATGGTATTCAGCAGGTTCTGACCAGTTCTGGAGAACCGGTAGTGGAAATTTTGAGTAGTTTGGAGAACGGGCAAACACCACCTCTGACTGGAGATTTTACAGTATCCTTCCCTGCCACGTCCACCAAGCCACGTCCAAAGAACCAGTAATAAAATTTTTTGAATCCCACCACTGGTACATAAGAGTCCCCAATTCTGATAGGCTACCAAAATATCAAAGTAATGTCTAATTCTTTTTTTTATAAAGTTTTATTTGGGTTTTCACAAACACAAAATACAAGTAAAACATCTTTTTTGAAAATAGCATGGTCCCGGGTTATACTTCTTTATACAGACACAAACTCAATTTCATGCTCATTTTTGTGTTCTATTCCATATCTTTTTTGCATATATATATATATATATATATATATATATATATATATATATATATATATATATATATATATATATATATACATACATACATATATATATATATATATATATATATATATTGCATTTTCTATATAGTTTTCCCCCTCTTTTAATTTTCTCAACTTTATTTTGATTATCTCATCTCAGTTCAAATCATTATGTTTATACTTTGTCTGTCCTTTTTCAATTTCATATTATCTTTTCTCATTAAACAAATTTTCTCCTGTAGTTACTAATTGGAGTATGACACCTTTATATCTTTTAATTTTATCCATTCAACTCTTATTTAAACTTCAATGTATACCTTAAGGTTATAACATTCAATATATATACATAATGTACATAATACATAACTTCCAATCAAATTCTGCTTGGTACATTCTTAAAATACACACTATATTCTTTTAAAAAAGGATTATAAATATATGTAATTAAAACCCTCATTCCATTCCAGTTCAGTTCTATCATTAATATTCATTAAAGTCTTAACATCTTTAACATTTCTTTTCAATTAAATATCATACTTCCTTGGGGATATGTATAATCTTTCCATAATTAATTTTCCCCCCATTTCTCTTCACTTATGTTTTATAAATCATTAAATATTCATTTTATTACATTTATTTATTAACAAATATTCCACAAATATTCCTAAATATATCGTAACTAAATTACGATAACTATTTTATCCATCATTTTGATCATACATTGTTTCATATTTTCTGAAATTATTTCTATTTCTAATATAACAATCCTATCTTATGTACCTTTGCAGAATCCCTTTTTCAATTAGATTTTCACCCATTATCTCTAAATAGGCCCTGTTTCTCTATATCTTGTTTCTGTCCTTTATAACTTCTTTTCCTTTCTTTCTTCCCTCTCTTCTTGTCCCTCCCCTTTTTACCCCCCTGTCTCTCTACTTCTAATTCTCTCTTCTGCATTTCCCTCTTCTGTTGCTTTCCAATTTTATACTTATTTTTCAAACTATTCTTTTTTGGGGTTGTTTTTCCAAATCTTAAACTTTTCATTCTCTTTCCCCGTTTCCTCCTTTTTCCCCACATAAAATTACTTGTTCATTAAAGATGGCTTCTTCTTTGTCCCAGTCTTCTTGTTCTGCAGGCGTTTCTTGTCGTTTCTCATAATTCCAAATCTCCATTTCTAAGAATTGAAATACGAAGCCAAAAGAACCTCTCCCTTCTTGTGCATTTCTTTGTACTTTTAAAGTTCCGTTTTCAGTTCTTCTAAAAGTGGTGCCATTTTAAACACTTTTAAACAACCACCGGATTGAGTTTAATCATTCAAATGTAGTAACCAAAAATCCAGAAGTTACCAAGTAATCGAAATACTCCTGAGCTGTTTCTTTTTACTTCTTTTTTCACTTTCTCTTCCTGAGGTTTTACTATTTTGTTGCCATGTTTCAGTTAAAATGTATCTTTTAGAAGTCTTGTTGAGATTTTACTGTAAATTCTTTTTAATTCCAGGCAGTCTCCTCCCTTTCAGATCCTGCCCTTTTATTCTTTTTCTCTCCTTTCCTGCTTTCAAAAGCTTTTAAATATCCAGAAATCTTTATTATCCCATTGACATTTTATTTTCAGCTTAAATGCCTATTGATGTCAAAGTGGATTTTTTTTTCAATTTCTTGCTTAAGTCTCTTAGCTGTCAGTATAGGGAAAGGAAAATGAGAGAAAAAAAACCAAACCCTTTCCCTTTTCTCTCTCCTTCGTTGCTTGAAAATCTTCTTTGGTAAGAGTGTTATTTTTTTTATATAGTTTAAATTCCAGGGTACCTTATTTATTGCTTTTGCTATTTGACCCGGTCAACCAAAACTTTCTCTTCTTATCTTCCTCCTGCACATTCTTTTCCAGTCGAGTTCTTCTTTGTGGTGTCCATTTCTGACCACCACTGCAACCGCCTTCGGGAAAGGGAGTAATGGCCAGCTGAGGAGGAGAGATGCGGCTCTCCTCAACCCTGCAGGCAATCTCCCCCCTCTTCACCACCTCTACGGTGCAGAGTAATGTCTAATTCTTAAAGCCAGTCCAAATGAAGCTATCACTTTGGGTGCTTCTAAGAAAATTTGAGAGCCAGTTTGGGGTAGTGTTAAATCGGCAGGCTACAAACATGAGGATCATGAGTTCTTGTCCCACTTTAGACATAAAGTCAAATGGGTGACCTTGGGTTGCAGGTACTTGACTTCGAAGCATTTTTTTTAGTGACCAAAGTTACAATGACATTGAAAAAAGTCAATTGGGAAAGCCAGATTTGTATAATGACTATGCAATTAACTTAACTGCAGTGATTTGCTAAAACAACAATGGCAACATAGTTCCTACAGATGAGTACAGCTCCCTTAACAACTATCTTGCTTAGGAATGAACATTCTGGCCCCAATTGTGGTTGTAAGTCAAGGACTACCTGTAGTCACTCTATTTCGGTTCTAGGAACAGAATGAATGGTCATATACCTATAAGAAGAATGTCATATCAGTATTATTTGCATTTGTATGATACAGCAATTCTGCTATCATTGTTGGCAAATTGTGGCCTATTGATCAGCATGGACCAATGTGCAATTCTTGAATTTTATTGAATATCAGTGTGTACATTTGGCCAAAGTTGATTACCTAAAAGAGACGAATTACACTCAAATTGGTTTTATGGCTTGCTGCTACGGAGTCAGCAGAATTTTCTACCACCTATATCAGCAGATTTAAATTCTTTTGAGCAATTCTCTCCTTCTCCCTCCCAGCCTAATTTTCCATTTAATTCATGGCTGTTTGTTTCTATAAGGAAAAGTACAAGGCCATTTTATTTCATGCATAATTTATTTATGCCAGCAACTAAAAAAGATGAACACCTATGCCCACAGAAGTGCTTTGTCAAATGCATTCCACTATCTCCTGTTGATGCTTAGCTGGGGGTAGGCAGAGAAAATAAGTCACATATTGGTGGGTGAGGAAGAATTTCCGAAAGTTCAGATTGTATTATTATTCCCCACTGAATTGTCCAACAGGGAATACATGATATTAGACTGGTTCATGCCACATTTGGAAAAATTATGCTGGTATCTAGAAGAGGAATTAAAGACAATTTCTGGACCAAGTGGATCTAAATTAGTAGACCAGCAAAATACTGTGGACATAATATATTTAGATTTCAGCAAGGCATTTGACAAAGTAGACCACAGCCTACTTCTTAGTAAGCTAGAAAAAAGTGGCATGGATAGCACCACCACTAGATGGACTCGCAACTGGCTGGCAAACTGTACTCAACGAGTAGTCCTTAATGGGTCTAAGTCTACATGGAGGGAAGTAAGCAGTGGGGTACCACAAGGTTCCATCTTAGGCCCAGTACTCCTCTTCAATATCTTCATTGACCACTTAGATGAGGGAATAGAAGGGGAACTTACCAAATTTGCAGATAATACTAAGCTGTCAGGAATAGCTAACACCCAAGAAGATAGGCTCAAGATCCAGATGGATCTTGACAGACTAGAACACTGGGCGGTATCTAACAAAATGAAATGTAGAGAAAAGTAAAGTCCTACTCTTAGGCAAGAAAAACCAAAAGGACACATATAGACTGGGTGAAACCAGGCTCAATAGCAGTAACTGTGAGAGGGATCTTGGAGTCTTAGTGTACAACCAGCTAAATATGAGCCAGCAGTGTGCAGCAGCAGCCTAAAAAAGCTTATGCAATCCTCAATTGTATTAACAGAGGGATACAATCAAGATCAAGGGAAGTACTAATACCACTCTATAAAGCCTCAGTAAGACCACACCTAGAGTACTGCATCCAGTTTTGTTCACCACATTATAAAAAAGATGTTGACATCTAGAAAAAGTACAGAGAAGAGCAACCAGGATGATTAGGGCACTGGAGGCTAAAACATACAACGAACAGTTGCAGAAACTGGGCTTGGCTAATCTAGTAAAAAGAAGGACCAGGGGAGATATGATAGCGGTCTTCCAATATTTGAGGGGCTGCCACAGGGAGGAAGGGGTCAAGCTATTTTCCAAAGCACCCGAAGGCCAGACAAGAAATAATGGATGGAAACTGAACAAGGAGAGATTCAACCTGGAAATAAGGAGAAACTTTCTGACAGTGAGAATAATCAACCAATGGAACAGCTTGCCCCCAGAAGTTGTCAGAGTGCCATCACTTGAGACTTTCAAGAAGAGATTGGACTGTCATTTGTTAGAAATGATGTAGGGTCTCCTGCTTGGGCGGGGGGGTTGGACTAGATGACCTACAAGGTCCCTTCCAACTCTGATTATCTGTTAAATCTGTTAAATCTGTTCTCTGCACAGGATCGTACCAGATTAATAAGGCACTGTTTTGTTCACATTTGGAAGTTGAGAAGGTTTTAAGTGTATTTGCTCTACAAGTACTTCTTCTGGCCAGACACATTGGTTGAACTAGGATCCAAAGATGTTTCATCATCACTGTATCCACCAATTCTGTAAGTTCTATTTGAAACTCCTACGTTCGTAATAGTTACGTGCATCTCTCTAGTCCTTTTAAACCCCAAAGGTCAGACAGTGAACACAGCATAAAACTCAAGTCAGACACAAATAAATATTAAGAACTTAACATTGCTCAAACCACTGGCCTATTTTGTGGGATGGAAAGGCATTAGTTTTTAGTGTTTCCATGCTGGCAAACACTTTTTTCTCTCACTGCTTGCTAAATATATAACTGCACAGCACTGACGTAGACTTTGGTTGTGAGATTTTCATGCTCAGATAACAAAGGGATGTGTGTTTAGTGATTTGCAGGAAAAGTTCGTCCATGTATACATGCCCCAGACACTTAAGACATGAAGAATATCTCCTGTCCTTAATTTCATTGGAAATTTTATCACCCAAAAAGCAAATATTTTATTAATGATGCATATGTCTGGTCTGATAGGGATAGGTTTTGTCTTGTGCCAGTCATTTTATCCCAGCCCTAGGAAGGAAGCAATGGCAAACTTCTTCTGAAAAACCTTGCAAAGAAAAATGCAGGGACTTGTCCAAGGATTGGACATAATTGAATGAAAGTGGGGGGAAACCCTCCCAGATTAAAATAAATGGGTGTTTCTAGTTTGTCTGAATTAATCCCAGCTTCTTAGCTTTCAGATACCACACTGTTTAAGTCACTGGCAGTATGCTTGGCTTCACTAGTTACCTGTGAAACACAACTTGTTGCTTAGTATGCAAAGCGGGTTGGGTTCCCACAAGTTAGATAAAACTGCAATTGTCCTAAAAACTAATTTGGTAGTTCAGTGTGTTTTGCAAATCTAGAAAATAATCTATGGTTTATGGTTTACTGTGTTGCAAAGCTCAAAGTTCTTCGAAGTAGAACAGAAGAATCTCTAAATTTGTATTAGGTACTACCTAGGTAACTGCATTTTTGGGCACCTATGTTTAAGCCACACAAAATCAATGCCAGAATTCTTGTTCCAGATTTAAAATTGAGGTGTACTGCATCCCAGAATCCATGAAACCCAGTAGTTTCATATGGCTGGATGGTGTCATATGGCTTGATTTTGGCTTAAATATGTTATGTGAACAGAGCACCGATTCCTTGGAAACGAGGATCCATAGTTTAGTGCACTTTGTCAAGTTGAGCAAGTCTGAATTATTTAACAAACTCTGATTCTATCTGTTGAGCAGACAGCTAGCTTCAGAGCTTTTTGTTTTTTTACA
Source organism: Pseudonaja textilis (assembly GCF_049901715.1). Lineage (NCBI taxonomy): Eukaryota > Metazoa > Chordata > Lepidosauria > Squamata > Elapidae > Pseudonaja > Pseudonaja textilis. The sequence goes on from NC_141994.1 coordinate 65,360,462, forward strand.
GCCTGAGAGAAGAGTCAAAATGATTTCCTGGCTAGGCTCCCCCAACACATTAGGCTAAACAAGACAGGGGTGCTTTTCGGGTACACATGACAAAAATCCAGCCACTTAACAGGAGTGACCGACTGGAACCTGAATGTGCAAAATTTCACTGCAGTCAATGGGCTGACCGCATGATCCCATCCTATTCTTCTACTCAGAAGAAAGTCCCTGGAGTTCCTTGGGATCTGACCCGCAAAGAGGTTCGCAATGCCCCAAAGACTCAGTGGCCGCTGGAAATTGGGTGTCCGGCGAAACCACTGAGATAGTAACTGCCTTTCCTTTGTTCACAACTCCATCTCATTTCATTGTGTATTGTTTTCCTGGGTTTCGTAGCCTGCCTACTGCAGACAGCCTGGAGACTCTTCTTGCAGAAGGCGATCAAGCGAGAGACTCCCTTCTCTTTAAGGGAGTCGAAGCACACCTGGCTGCGTGCACGCGCGCGCACGCGCGTGCAAGGAGCCCCCCAGCCCAGCCTCCCAGCCAGGATACGGCGGCTGGACCGGCGCCTGCGGCGGAGGTGTTAGCCAACGGGGAATTGATTGGCTCTTCGGCATCTCTGGCTCGGCCGTCCGGGTCAGTTCCTCATCACCGGCGCGCCGAGAAGAGCGGAGGCTGGAAGCTCGCCGGCGGTGGCCTCCAAAGTAGATCCCGGGCTGGCGCGCCCTTGGGCTCCTACCTGCCTTTTCCCCTCCAACGATCCACATTCCTGGGACCCCCACCTGTCCCCTCTTGGTCGACTTTCTCGAGGGTTTCGGTTGCCGCTTTCTTGCAGGATCGAAAACTTCGCAAGTTGCTCGCCGGGCGCCTTCGGAGCGTCCGCTTCCCTTTTTTCCTCCCAGTGCGATTCGGCCACGAGGTGCTGCTGCCCTCTACCCCTCCTCAGCTAGGGAGGGAGCGGGGCGCCCGGCAGCGCCTGGGCGCTCAGGCCTCGCCGGGAAGGATCGCCGGAGCAGAAAGGCGGCATGAGAGAAGCGCGCAGAGCCAGGGCAGAGGACCGGGTGCAAGAGCCAGAGCGCGGGGCCGGGACCGCAACATCGCCCGGCAACCCGGACGCCTTTCCGCGGCTTCACTTTCCGATTTTGGAATTGGCAGGGCAAGGCTTTTGCAAGACTTAAAGTGTTGGGTTTATCTTTCCTATCCTCTATTTTTTGGGGGGGAGGTGACGCCTGGAAATACGGATTTCCAAGCCCTTCGATCAGAACCGCAGTAACTCCGATTCCCGCGCCTGCTAAAAACATCCCCCGCTCTCTCCAACTTCGAAACCCCCAACTCTTCCGAGCAACGTTGCAAACGGCTGGACTCCCCATCCCCCCAACCCCTTTTTGGCAATTCCTTCCCGCGCCAAGCCGCCGCTTTATTATTGGAAGGAGACTTAAAGAAGGGGGGGGGCTCGATCTCGCTTTAAATCTTGCCCCCTTCCCCCCCTCCCCGAGAGGGAGGGAGGGAGAAAAAAAAAAGGATCCCTCGCGATGGCCGCGAGCGGAGACTCGGCCAGCGCGATCCCCACTCGGGCCGGTTGGAGTCCGCGGGAGGACGAGCCCGCCTCGGCAACGGTCGCCGCGACAGCAGCGGCGGAAGAGGGAGCCTTCGGAGCCGGTTGCAACGGCTGCTGCTCCTTAGCCGGCCCGAAGGAAGTGAAGCAAAGCAGCAGCAGCAGCAGCAACAGCAGCAGCCACCGACGGGAAAGAGGCTCCTTCAGCGGCGAGAGCGCGTCGCCCCGGACTTGTCAGAGAAAGAAACTTCCCTGGGTTTTGGGCGCCGGGTCGGTGGCGCTGCTCCTGGCTTTGGGGACCCGCCTGGGGCCGGACGTCCGAGGTCGAGATCGAGAAGAAGCGGGCGAAGGGCCCCCCCCAGGTGAGCCCAGCTGGTCCCCGCCGCCCGGCCCGGCGCTGTGCTGCTGCTGCCTCCTCCTGGCCGCCTACTTCTGGCTGGGACTGGAGCTGCTGCGCGCCGGGCTCCGCTTGCGCACCGCCGTCCTGCTCCTGGCCGTCGGCTGCTGCGGCGGGGAAGCGCTCGTCGGCTCGGCCCTGGGGGAAGATCGCTTGCTCTCCGCCGCCGCCGCCGCCGGCTTGGGGCTGAGTAGCCTGGCCGGCTGGGCATGGCTGCTTCTGCCCCGGTTCCGCCACGGCGTCCTCATGCTGGCCTTGACTAGCGCGCTCCGCCTCACCTCGCTCGTCTTCTTGGAGGGCGTCCGGCCGCCGTGGAGACCTCACCTGGCTTATCTCCTGGCTTTGCTGGGCATCCTTCTGGCCAGCTGCGCTCGGCACGCCTCGTCGGGCCGCCCCTCCGGAAAGCGGGAGGAGGAGGAGGAGGAGGAGAGCCGAGCAGGAGCGGAAGGAGCCGACTCCGCCGCCGCCGCCGCTGCCGCTGCTGACGCCCGGCCGGCCAAAGAAGACGCGGCGGGCTTGAAGAGGAGGCGGCGGTCCAGCTCCGTGATCTCCGCCGAGATGGCAGGTTGCGGCGGCAAGAGCCACCGGAGGACCTCTCTGCCCTGCATCCCTCGCGAGCAGGTAAGCGGGGGAAGCGCTGCGGCGCTGCGGAGAAAGGCGCGGGCAGCGGGGCTGAAGTCGGAGCCCGGCTGGGGAGAGTTTGCAAAAAATCCGCGCCGAGGCAACAAAGTTGGTCGCCGCCGCTTTTTTCTTTCTTTTTCTCTCTTCTCCCTTGAAAAGGGGAAGCGACCCGGAGGATCCGCCAATGAAAAACTCGCCAAAATTCCGAAGGAGCGACCGGCGACCCCCTCGTCCCTTCCATCCCTTAAAGCCCCGAACTCCCCTCGTTGCTTTCCTTTCCAGTTCGAAACCATTCGGCGGAAGACCCGATTTGCGGTCCTAAAGATGGAAACTTAAGTGACCATTGGAAAAAAATAAAGTAGGGTAATTTAGCCAGCAAATCCTTTCTTAGTACCTTCGAAGGATACCGGATAACTTGCTTTCTCAGGAGTTGCGCCCCGTAGGGGTAGAGTTTTCAGACTTGGTAGTAGATTTGCCCCCACTTCCCCCCCTCACGCACTAGGTGCAGGCCCCTATGAGGAAAATTCATAATTTCATTGGGTTGATTAAATCGCAAAAGGCCAGGCATGCATAGGGGGTAATGTTTTTTTTTAATAAATGTTGAGACCACTTTAGAAGTGGATCAGGACCCCTCTTCCAGGTGGAGGTGCTGACCCACCATCCCAGTCTGAGTTAAAAGCATTTCTATTTTTTTCCATCCTTCTGTGTAAATTGCTCCTGAGCTTGTGATAGCTCTCTTGGGTAACTTTAAATATCATCCCTCTCTGAGAATTATTTGAGAGAAGAATTTATCAGCAAAAAAGGTCTCTGTATGTTTTAAAGGAAAAGGACTTGTTTTTGAAAGGCTGGTGCTAATTCTGCAGCTAACTGATGTCTTACGAATCCAAAGCAAGCAAAAAGTTAAGCTCTGTTTTATGTAGGGGTACTAACGAGTTGTATCTTTTTCATGACAAGGCCTTCAACAACTCAGTTACTTGGGGTGTTTGCTTTTTTGCACACTTAACCATGTTATAGCTAGATTTCCGTTGGTTGTAACAGCTTATGTAGCTGAATTTTCTGATTGGAATTTCTGTGGTGTCTCTGTTTGAGTTTGGGATGGTTGAGATGTTAAGAGAAACTTTTTTCATAACTTGAAGAAACCAGAAATTGGATTTCTTTGTGACAAAAAGCTCCAAAAGGCCAATATAGAAATGCAATATTGCAAGTTAGTTTTCTCTACTCCGTTTTAAAGCTATTTTTCACCTTTTAAAACTTGCTTGTTTAATTTTGTTTTAAAGAGCCAAGATCTTAGTCCTAGAAAAATGTTGAATTGAAACTTACAATTTACTATCGGACAGATCTTTAAATGTGAATATTTCAGTTCCACTGGGCAGTACAATAATTAGCCTTCAGAATATCAGATAATATGATGCTACAATGGATGCTTTAACAGTAGTAGGAATTTCCAGTGGTTATTTTGGAGATGTGAAGTTTTTGCTAAGTTTGAAGAAGAAAAGAACTTTAATCACATACCATGGAAGAAGTTTTGTGTTTTCCATTTTTTTTAGAAAAGATAAAGTTTTATTGGAATTCATAGTAAAGGATTGGGAAGAAAGGAGAACATTCTGTAGTTCTAAACAAGGTTTTTTGGAGGTCCAGTAAAATCAGTGAAACTGGACATCTGCATATGTATTAAGGTGCTTGCCATTTGACTGGGTATTGTTTACAAAAAATGCATTTTAATCCCTTCCCGTTCAAGGCAGTGACATTAAACTTTTAACAGCTGGCAGATATTCTTCTCTTCAATGCTGGAATTGTTTAAATTTACACTGTTTTCAGATTGCTTGTCTCGTCTGCTGCAGGTTGCTTGAGGTTTAATTGGCCACAAATACACTAATAAATTTAAGGAAAAGAAGGAATATTGACCATATTTCTCAAGAGCAAAAACCACAAGTAAAAATGGATCCTGAAACTTGGATTCTGTCCCCAATGCTTTGTCATATTCCTTTGTGCCACTGTGAGAGGGAAAATAAAAAAAAATGAAACCATACATTCCTAATTAAAACCAAGGGGGGAGGGTGAAAGTATGGCTATTATATGAATATGTCAACCATATGTATTTTTTTAAAAAATACATGTACAGAATAAGGGTCTGGCTGCTATCGCTTGCTTACACAAACTTCTCAATATATTTTAATTTATGTGGTAAGAAAAATCAGTATCCCTAATTGGGTTTCCATTCATCTATATGGAGCTAATTATGCAACAGGAATTAAATTAGGGCCATTAAACAACAGTGCTATTCAGCAGTGCCATTTCTCAACGTGAAGGGTATCTTCAATCTCTGTAGTTGATTCAGCCAACTTGAACAATGTTGTTTGGAAATGAAAACTGGGTGGTTCCAAAATAAAATATATATTACCAAAAGAAAACAAGAAAATAGTAGTTTTGCATTTAACCTGGGAATATGTAAACTTACAAAGTTTTGTTTCAAAGTTTTAAACTCCTTTTTTGTATTTTAAAAGAACTACTGTACTTTGTGAATTGTGTCAAAGCTTTTGATTGCCCTGGACTATAAAACTTTGACATTACAATAGTTCTCCCTTGTCCTGTGTAGAGAACAGTGTTATGAAAATACAGTAGGTGCTTTTACATATTCTTGTAAAAGAACATCGTGATTTGAAATTAAACCCACAGTGGGAAATGAAAGATGCAGATTTTTTATAAAACGTGTTTCCTTTTAAAGTTTGTCAAATGATGTGAACACCTCTGGCCTGAACCTTGAATGTACAGCGCCAGGAAAATCATGAAGTAAGTACACAAAAGTACTTGAAGAAATCATGAAGTAAGTTTTACATGAAAGTTAGTGTTAAAAAATTCACTTTTATTATGATCGATCTTACATAGTTAATTTACACGAGTAAAAAAAAGTAACATTTTAACAATGTAAAGAAATACTTGAAGTTTAAAAAAATCGAACCTCTTGTACAAGTGTAATGCTTTGTTTAGATTTATGAATTTGAATACCTTTCGAAATAAAAAACACACACTGAGAAATAAAAAACAGATTATTAGGCTCATTTATTAGGCAAGAGAAAGATGTTTTGAGAAGTGGTGCTTATTATTTTTGAATAACTCAAATATTGTAGAATTTTAAGTTTTGGTGTCTGATTCAGGGTGGAAAAGAATCCATAAATTCCCAGACAGTTAGTGGCTCCCTCACATTATTCACTAATGCTCAGATGTGTGCAATATGCAAGTGTTTTCAAGGATAAGGAAAGCGGGTTGACACCAAAACGGCTTGAAGGATTTGGAAGCTCGGCTTCCTCGTGAGTAAGAAGTTTTTAGAAAAAAGTTTTGAAAAAGTAGGTAGAACAAAATGGTAAAGCATTTCTGTCACCCAGCACAAATGTTATTGGCTTGGAATGAATCCCATTGGATTCACTTAATTTGATGCCCGAGTGGAATGCATGTTTCTGTGGTTGATATTGTTGTTAAAGAGTCAGATGGAGGAACTTGGTTATCTAAAAAGGCACCTGCCCAAAGGTATTCACCAGTATAATTAAATCTGCCCAAACTGGCATGCATTTAGTGTAGATATAACCTGCCAGCAGTGTTGTGAGATTCCAACATTTCCCATTTTAGGAGGTTGTGAGCTTGGCGATTGCAACTAAGTGATTGTTGATTGCTTAAACTGGATTGTGTTAATCTGGGGGAATCAGAAGCTGTCCAGGTCTCAAGAGATGTGGTGAGATGCTTAGCCTCTGAATGGATCAGAATATAAACAGCACCCCAGTTTCTTCATTTTATCTGACATTTCTTCAACTGCAAAGAGACGGCCTGGGAATGTTGTGTCGATGGAAGTTGGTATTTATTTATGATCATTAATAAATGTGGTCTCTTCCAGAAGTTAGAGAATGCCGTGTATATGGATCACAGCTCCCTAAGTTCTTATTATCTAAAAGTGCTGGTCAGGAAACAACAAACAAACAAACATAAGGAGGAGCAGAAAAGTGCCCATCACTGTTGCCTGTCCTTAAAGTTTGGCTTTGATATTCAGAGACCACAGGAAGTTGCTTTTTACCATTTTAGGCTATTTTATGTTTTAGCCTGATACTGTCATCCGTGAGCTGAGTGGCTGCCAAAATGCCCTTCTCAGTCGATGGAACTTGAGCTTTTCTTTCTAGAAATGTCTGGAATTAACTGCTTGAAAAGAAAACACAGGCCATAAGAGTGGCCACCTGTTTTTGTGATTGGGCTACGTATTTGTGGGTTTGATATCTAGTCCAGGATATGACTAAAAAAACCCAACCGTCGATGCTCAAGACCTTTTACCAAGCAGAGATTTGAAATGCTTCCTGTCATCCTATCCCACATTCTTGCCCCAGAACCAGCTGTCCTACTTCTTTATAAGGTTCATACAAACACCCATTGTGCATAACAACAAATAAAAACGTGGACTTTGGACGTATGTGCAAATGGCGGTGTTGACTTTATAACATTAATGAGGTTCACTCGTTTTTTGCCCATTATGACCCCATTGCCCTAGATGTTAAAGAGGATATCAAAATTATACTCCATAAATGTCTTGCATGCAACGCTAGGCAATTGCTCTTTTTAATTGGAAATTGAACCCGCAGTCCTTCCATAAATCGAGGATCACAAATAATGGTGGGAGATAATTTCTCTATTCCACTACAGCAGGGGTGTCAAACTCAAGGCCTGTGGGCCAGATCTGGCCTGCGGGGTGCTTGGATCTGCCCCATGGGACCACCCTGGACGCAGCGAAAGACTGCCCTGAGTTGCCTCTGCTGGCAAAAACGGAGCTCAAAGGGCTGCGTGTCCGTCCCCCCCGAACTCCGTTTTCAGTTGTGACAGCTTCCTGCAACCTTTTGCCTGCAAAAACGGAGCTTGGGAGGGCCACATGGTCCCCGATGATCTCTGTTTTCGGCTGTGACAGCCTCCTGCAACCCTCTCCAGAGAAAACGCAGCTCGGGAGGGTGCTTGGGCCACCACAGGTGCCTGACACGAGTGATGTCAAGTTGGCCACACTCCCTGCCTTCCTCTCCCCGAGGTCAAATACAGCCCTGATGCTGCCCTCAGTGAAGTCGAGTTTGACACCCCTGAACTCTAGGTATTGCTTTTCTAAATGGTAACCAAACCTTTAGATGGTGGTCTATCAAATTACATGTGCTAACAGTACAGGCAGACCTCAGCTTATGACCACAATTGAGCCCAAAACATCTGTTGCTAAATGGAGACAGTGGTTAAATGAGTGGTTTGCCCCATTTTATGACCTTTCTTGCCACAGCTGTTAATTGAATCATTGCAGTCATTAAGTGAGTAATACCCAAGTGAATCTGGCTTCCTCATTGACTTTGTCAGAAAGTTGATCACCTGACCCTGGGATGCTGCAACCATCATAAATACAAACCCATCCAAGTTTTGATCACGTGACCTTGGGGATGCTGCAACAGTTGTAAGGGTGAAAAATGGTCCTGTCACTTTTTTCCGGTAATGTTATAACTTTGAGCGGTCATTAAATGAATGTTGGTAAGTCAAGGACTACTTGTAATGGATCTTCAAGCTTGTAGGTCCATTGAGCTCATCTGAGTCAAACAAAAATATTCCACCCATTCACTAAAAAAAAAAAAGATCCCTTAGTCTGGAAGGAACAGGTTGCTTTGGATTCCTGTGTAGTCCTTATGCCTTGGGCTACTAAATAGATAAATAAAAAGTTGGCTAACGTTTCATCAAACAATTCTCTCTTGTTTGTTCTTCTCAGTTCCCCAGAATCATTCTGAATACTGCTGACTGGCTACTATGGCACAGCAGCCAGTTCTGGAACTACTATATAAGTCAGGAGGTTAGATGTTTGTCACCCACCCCTTAAGATAATTCTGATTATGTATAGAAGTTCAGGAGATGTTTCTACCACATGCACATCCTGTGTATTTTTATTCATACTGCTACTCAATACCATACCTGAGTGGAATTTTTTGCCACTTCAAGACAATCCATTTCTATCACTTTACTAGCTCCTGCCAGTTATTTGCTCTTGTAGGAATATCTGGAGACAATTCCTGATATTCTTGAACCCTGGTTCTTTGCAGGTTGATTCATTTCTACCGGTTTCTGTCACTCCTCCTAACTGGGATTATGTTGGTAATTCTGAAATTAGAACAAATGTTCTCACATTTCATTAAGTTTCTCAGAAATCATGGAGAGGTAATGAAGTTATGAATGCTAGTACTGACGCCTTCTTGTTTTTTAAAAAATATTTTTATGTATTTTGAAATCCCTCTCATTCGTGATTTTAGGAATGTGCTTGGTTCTTTACAACAGTGTATGATTCCTGTTTGAATGATCTTACATTTTGAACATTGTCATGGAGGTGGTGGCATCTAAGAAAGTAGGAAAATAAGATTTAGCCACTGCTGATGGTTACCAGTGAAGCTGGAGACAAAAAGAAAAGTCAAAAGGTTTGCCTCAACGTTTGCCATGAATTTTGAAATCTGTTTATTCCTTTTTGATGTTCCTTCCCTCTCATGCATAAAACTGGCATCTGCAGTTTGCCGAATTTAAGTCCTAAAAATTGTTAGATATTATTACCACAGCGAGCTAGTATATATTATATCTACCTGCACCATTCTGCACGACTGGCTGATGAATTCTGGGAGTTGAAGTCCACAAGCCTTACAGTTTCCAACTTTGGAGAGACCCCCCTGATTTAAAGTAACAGTTCTTAATTCTTTTTAAAAGAACACCCAGGTTTCGAATACTTTTGCTCGCTACTCAAGTTAAAGTGTGTGTGTGTGTGTGTGTACGTATAAATGGATAAGGCATAAAATGTGAAAGCGGTGGCACAGCTTATAAACTGACAAAATAGTTCATAAAACATGTAAGATGACAACATCGTTTATAAGAAAACGTAAGACAGTTTAAAGAAAACAAGCCCTGGAGTGGAAGAGGCTGAAATACAGTGCAGCCTTTCATCTGCTGTTAAATGATGTGCAAAGTGAAATACGGGCACTTCTGAAAGTGCTGAACTGAAAGGAACTCACTGTGTGCAGGAGTTTATGTCAGTTGTGTAAACACCTAGGATGGAGATACTGATGACATGCGTTGCAATTTTCTGTGTGAGGACCTGGTGGGGATTGGTATTCCTCAATCTACGGAGTACTAATATGAGCACTTACAAAAGCTAGCTTATTCTTGATTTTTCCTTTTCTACATGATCTCTTGGAAACCTTGGTGTAGGAATATTTGGTGAAAAACATGTCCTACCTCCCCACCCCTTATTTGCTAGTACAGGAAGTCCTTGACTTACGACCCCAATTGAGGTCAAAATTTATGTTGTTAAGTGAGTTTTGCCCCATTTTACGACTTTTCTCGCCACATTAGTTAAGTGAATCGCTGAAGCTGTTAATCAACATGGTTTGTTAAGTGAATCTGGCTTCTCCGTTGACTTTGCTTGTCAGAAGGTCGCAAAAGGGGATCACCTGACCCCGGGACACTGCAACCGTCATAAATATAAGCCAGTTGTCAAGCATCCAAATGTAAATCACATGATCGTGGAGATGCTGCAATGGTCATAAGTATGAAAAATGATCGTAAGTCACTTTTTCCAGTGCTGTTATAATGTCAAAACCAAAACAGTCTCTATAACTGTCTGGTTTGGTTCTGCAACCCAACAGGACAGACACAGACTTCAGAGAGTAATTAGGACTGCAAAAAAAAAACAATTTTACTACCAACTTGCCTTCAGTCGAGGACCTGTATACTGCACGAGTTAAAAAGAGGGCTGTGAAAATATTTACAGACCCTCACATCCCAGTTATAATCTAATTCAACTCTTTCCCTCAAAACGACACTATAGAGCACTGCACACCAGAACAACTAGACACAAGGACAGTTTTTCCCCCACTCTGCTAAACAAATAATTCCCTCAACACTGTCCAATTATTTACAAAGTCTGCACTACTACTACTATTACCCTTCTCATCACTCCTTATTACCCATCCCCTCCCACTTGTGACTGTATGACTGTAACTTGGTCACTTGTATCCTTACGATCTATATTGACTGTTTCCTAGTATGATTTGATTGCTTATTGTACCCTATGACTATTATTAAGTGTTGGACTTTAGGATTCTTGACTCTTGACAAATGTACCTTTTCTTTTATGTACACTGAGAGCATTTGCACCAAGACAAATTCCTTGTGTGTCCAATCACAGTTGGCCAATAAAGAATTCTACATTCTACAAAAGCTCACTAAATGAACTGTTGTAAGTTGAGGATTACCTGGGCAGTGGTACCTTGGTACTCAACTGCTTTAAAACTCATCAAATTTGATATTCAACACATTCTGACATGAACATTTTGTCCCAGTACTCATTGTTTGTTTGGTACTCAACGCACAAGGTAGAACTTGTTAGTGTTGACTGCCTTGTGATTTATTACATTATTTCTTATGGGAAAAAATCATTTGGTACTCATCATTTTTGGTCCTCATCATGCTTCCTGGAACCAATTAACTGTGAGTACTGAGGTACCACTGTAATTTTTATTTGAAATTTGGAAAGATCTACCATGCTTATTAATTATTAATTTTCATCCAGTGTGGCTAAGAGGAGAAGAAGTCCTCAAGTCAAGCTTTTGATTCCAGGAAGATTTTTGGTTGTGTAATGAAAATGGGTGGTGGGCCATTTATTTGGATCTCCACCAAACAAACATTGAGCTGCTACATGTTGCCTCCTGCCGCTTGGTTTATTCTATCTATTTATATTAATTGCATTTTAATTAAACAACAAATGTATTACTTTTGATCCTGTGCTACCGCTTTGTTCTGGTTATCTTTTCTCATTTTTGGAGTGCTATCTCTATTCTGCCTCTGAAAAGATAAGTCTGGCTTTTGTAACTTGTTTTGCAGCAGTCAGTAAGTGAACAAGGTGCCGTTAAGTGCTTTCCATGGTTCACTTTGGATAGGTTTTGCTGAAAACTGGAACTAAGTGCAGAATGAAATATGGTCCAGTGGTCATAACTTTGAACAATCGTAGCTCAGCAACCAATCATGAGTTGAGGATTACCTATACTGTTATTCATTTTGATATGCCCATAAAGAACATCTCAAAACTTCCCTGTGCAGTGTATGCTAAAAGTTTGGACAGGTCTAGCATTACTGCTACAGAGTTGCATTGATTGGTTGTTTACTTCCATTTAATGTCCCAGTTGCTTCCTACAAAGCCCTACATGGCTTGGGATCTCGTTATCCTTGAGATCACCTCTTCCAGGTAGGATCTGCTCATGTATAAATGAGAGCCCCATACTGGGAGATCCAACAGGAAGGCATTCAGAAGTAGGCATTCCTCGCTGGCTGGTGCTGTCCCCTCTTGAGCCGAAAACAACTGCTTACTTTGTGGCTTTTGGGAGACATATGAAAACTGGTTTTTCCAGAAGACTTGGAACCTCCACTGGTTCAAAGTGTGGTTCTGTGAAGAAATATTGACAGATTTATTATATTCCATTGTAATGTACATGTGCTACTGGTCGTGAATTGTTTGAAACCGTTTTTATGATGAATGTTTTGGACTGTAAACATCTTGACGTCATCTGCAGCCAAGGCAACCTAAAGTCACCTGAATGCTGAGTGTTTTAATCTGTCATGAAAGTTAAACTGGGAAGTGATGTTTAATTTTTCCAGTGGCCATGGGTGGCAATGCCTTTAAAGATGGTTTGGGAACTCTACTGGTAAATCTAGTAAGTAGGAATTTTTCAAAGTTCTGAAATTATTTGTATAGTAACTTGCTATGTGTTTGTTAGCAATAATTAGCCTCTAGTATTTTCTAGTATAACATCTGAATTTTATGCCAAGCAGTGCCCCTTAAAAGGAAATCATACATATTATTAGTGCTTGCCTGCTATTATTATTATTATTATTATTATTACTACTATTATTAAATTTATTTTCCACCTATCTTATCATGAACTAAGGTGGGTAACAACTACACAAACAACAAACAAATAAAAAGGAAGTTTAAATAAAGCGAAAGTAAAATAATAGAACAATAAAACAAACAAGGAAAAGAAAAAGAAAGGAAATATGTCGATATGACCAGTGAAAAAGATGGGCATTTATGCTTCTTACTGGAAATGTGAATACCTTGGGTGAAGGAACAGCTGATGAAATTACAAGAGGTTCTTTAGTAGAAAAATGGAAGGCACTGTAAATCATCCAAATTATTTGAATTGGTTTGTAAAATGTATTTTCTACTGTTCTGTTGTAGTCAGCCGGCAGCAGGTGCAGACAGTGGAGGAGAGCGAGGATTCTGATGAAGGGCTGGGATCATCAGGGAGTGGACTGCTGCCTTCAGGGATTGTGGGGCCTGGCAGCAGTGATGAGGTGGTTCCCGAGGAGCCTGTGCCAAGTGCGCGTGAGCACAGGATGATTCGTAGAAGAGAACAGCTGGAGCAGCACAGGCGACTCGGGAGTAAGGATGCAATGTAATGGCCCCTCCATCCATGGAATACAAGCCTGGTTTCAAAAGGTTTTTGCCTTTACAGAAGGCAAAACACTCCTAAGGACCCAGCATCGTGTGTAGAGATACTGGCTTATTTGAAGAATTCTGTCAAGGCTTTTCTGGTTGGACTAATTGGCTGCAAGCCATCTTTTATCTACAAAGAAGTTTATTTGTAGATTAAAGCTGTGAAGGTTTGAGTTGCTGCGTTTGTTTGAGATTTTCTTGCTGGTAACAGGGTTGGGTCAGAACATGTTCCTTCTGCATTTTAAGCTATTCTCATTAAAGTTGGGTAAAAGAACATTTATCTTCACCCCCCCCCCAAAAGAAGAATAATCTTTGCGATCCTTCATTGTCCGGGATTTATCTGAGTGTCCTTGCGTCCTCCATTTTTTTCTTCAGAATCTGAGCCTCGCTTATTCCTGTACTGTTACCGGTAGTCCTCGACTTACAATCATTTCTTTAGAGACCACTGGAAGTTACAAACGCACTGAAAAAAATTGCTTAAAACTGGTCCTTGCACCTAGGACCGTCGCAGCATATCCCCACGGTCATGTGATCAGAATTCCGGCAGTTGGTGTGCATTTACGATGGCTGCAGTATTCCTGGGTCACGTGATCATCATTTGCAGCCTTTTACCAGCTGGCTTCCAACAAGCAGAGTCAATGCGGGAAGCCAGGTTGGTTGAACAATTGTATGATTCACTGAACTACAGGTAGTCCTCAACTTATGACCGCAGTTGAGCCCAACATTTATGTTGCTCAGTGAGAGATTTGTTAAGTGAGTTTTGCCCCATTTTACGACTTTTCTTGCCACATTTGTTAAGTGAATCACTGCAACCATCATAAAAGTGAGTCAGTTGTCAAGCATTTTAATGTAAGTCATGTGACCATGTTGATGTTGCAATGGGCATTTGAAAAATCGTATAAGTCAGTGCCGTTGTAACTTTGTAACAGTCACTAAGTGAACTGTTGTAAGTTGGGGAATAATTGTACAGTGATGCGCTTAACACTTCTGGCAAAAAAAGGTCCTAAAATTGGGTGCAACTCATTTAACAATCGCTTAACAATAGAAATTCTAATCCGAATTGCGGGTGTAAGTCAAGGACTACTTTTACTTCAATATATAAGAAAACATCATGTTGGGAACTTCTTCTGGGATATTAAATCAAGAAATTCTGGTGCCAAGATAACTTCAGAGACATGGGAAAATGTCTAACAAAAACCAGCAATTGTTGGATCCTCCCTCGTTTTGCAAACGATAAAGGAAACTCAAAAACTCTTTTAAAATAATAACGTTAAAAAGCTTGTAATCACCCTGAAGGATGAGATAGAAAAACAGAAGTTGCTTTTGCGGGAGGGGAAAAAAAACTTTCACAAAACTCTGAAAGATTTCAGGACAGTCTTAGACTTTATAAATAACTGTTTCCCATTGCATTCTGAATAATTTGCATTGCGCAAATTTTATAGAAAACTATTTTTTTTACTTAAAAAAAATAAAAGATCGAGTTCTTAAATAATATTCTTGGAAAGAGCAGTTGGTTAATCATTTAGGAGCTTTCATCTGCTTTTAGCAAACCATTTCTTCCTAATCCATGTGTCAAGTAAAATGGCCCATCTTACATTACTGGAAAAAAATAACTTTGTTTTTATTTTTATTTTTTCCTGTTAAGGCGATCCCAAGGAACAACTAAAGAGCAAAATAGCATTTCTTCCCTTGCCATATTCATGGTGACTCTAAGATGAGCTTCCAATGTGAAAGTAAAAGAATCTGAAGGGAAAAAAAAAATCTTCTCATGCTTTCGAGCAGATTCATAGGCTCTTATATATTCGGCGGTTTTGCCTCTTCAGCCACGTTGGTGCATCTTATGGCCCAAAGCTTGAAGACTGCTTTTTTCAAGCGATACAAACTGTTCAAGAGATTGGGTCAGGCTGGCTTCGTGGATGAAGGATTGAACTACAGGTAGTCCTCAACGTATGACCAAATCGGAGCCTGCCCGTTATGACTGTAAGCTGTGGCAGTTGTTAAGTGAGGTGCCCTCATAATTGCCTCACACAGTCCCTGATCTCCTTATCCTTAACTGGAACATTGATTGCCTCAGGGATGAGGGTGACTTCAGGCAGGGGTGCCAGCTGTATTCTGATTAAGATCTGCTAAGTTCCTTTGTTCAGCTCATTGTAATTTTGAATGGTCTCTGGACGAATGGTCGTAAATCAAGGACTACTTATTTTTTTCAACAGAGCCTGACTTTAAAAAAAAAAAAGTTTTCCTGTCCAGAGAAAAGATTTTCATGGTGAACACTGTTTTCTGTTTACTTTATTTATTCCTCCAATTTATATAGCAATAGCACTTAGACTTTTATACCACTTCATAGAGCTTTACAGCCCTCTCTAAGCAGTTTACAGAGTCAGCATATTGCCCCCCCAACAATCTGGGTCCTCATTTTACTGACCTCGGAAGGACGGAAGGCTGAGTCAACCTTGAGCTTGGTGAGATTTGAATTTCCAAATTGCAGGCAGCCGGCAGTCAGCAGAAGTAGCCTGCAGTACTGCATTCTAACCATTGCGCCTCCATGGCTCATCATCAGATCAAGCGACTCTGGGCAACATTCAACAAAGTGTTAAACAAATCGAATACCTAAAACCATTTTATCACTATTAATTATTTTGAAAAATGCATTAAAAATTGCAAAAAAGACCATAAAAACGAAGTAAGAACAAAGAAATAGCAGGCGAAGGCATGTTAATAATCATGGTGACATTTTACAACTTCTACCATGCCTAGTACTTTGGAAGTAAGTCCTATTAAGTATGGTTAAGTCGATACTCAATATGCTTTTTGAGATCAGAAGTAGATCCTGTTGTTTTCAGTGGGAACTCTTGTCCCCAAATAAATAAGATTGCAGATCAAAGAGGCGAAGATTGTTCTTGACTTGGCCAGTTTTAAGAGGAAGGCTTGTGAGTTTCCAAGAGACACGCAGGAAGAAATACAGATGTGCTGGCGGAAAAAGAGACTGCTCGACTTTTTTTTTTAAATTTCCAGCTGCTTGACTCAGTGAGCCAATATTTTGACAGTTCATGGCAGAACTGCTGTGGGGTTCGTTCCACATACAAGAAAAGTTAGCTTACAGTGCTAACATGAAGCTGCTGTGCGGCTGTTCCTGGCAATTCCTGTAGCCCAGATGGGTGTTGAATCTGTTTGCTTTTGAAATTGATTTTGCTGTTATTTTGTAATAAAATCTTCTCTCTGTTCCGTGTTCCCAATTTGGAGGACAAACCAATTTATTGTCAATGTTTACTTGAAAGGATTGATAAGCTTTCACACTTGGAAAGCCAGCTCACTCCGTTCAGCCTCACCGGGAACAGTGCACTTCCCTGTTTTACAGTATGTAAATATATGCCGTTTTGTAAATACGAGAGTTGATTTTGCTGAAATCACTGGGCTTAACTCTGTGGCAGGACTCGTTAGACATGATGAGCAGCCTTGAGACAATAACTTATTAGAGTTAAGCCATCGTTGAAGGAAAGATGGAAAACTACACGGGAGGTGAGTTCTCCCTGCTCGCAAAGTACAGATAAATCATACGGTGGGTTTGACAGCAATTTCAGATGCTGTTATGATCCAAAGGCACTTTGAACTTAAATTCAAGCTGATTGGTTTAAATAAAGCAGAAGTTTTCACACTTTGCAATGCTGTAGCTCGCCTCCGCTCCTCCATTACCCCAGCCATCATACAATATGTGAATGTATGTACCAGCAGGAGAAGGGATGGCAGAACCTGGAGGCGGCGTGAAAGGGGGATGAGCCTACAATCCTTACACAGTCACAAAAGAACTAAGCTCAACCTCCCCTTTGTGCTGTTGACCCTTATCAAACTCTTAAGCAGGTGCCCATCATTAGTTGAGAAGGGTTTGTGTGGACCTACTCTTCTGTGCCTGATATTACCCCCCCACTCCCAAAATGAAACAAATTATTTCATCGGGATAAGAGTTGGACAAGAAATAGTTGCACTGCTTTTAGTAGTTAAACTTTAATTTGTAGAGCAAGGCAAACAATGGCAACACAAAAAGATCATGAAATAAAACTGTAACAGAACGTTTACAGGGGACGTAAATTATAAAGCAAGCACATTCAGCCTCATTGTTTTGATGGGAAGGCTTGCCTGGTTTAGTGCATTTCCCAAAATTTCTCACC
This sequence comes from Pseudonaja textilis, assembly GCF_049901715.1. NCBI lineage: Eukaryota > Metazoa > Chordata > Lepidosauria > Squamata > Elapidae > Pseudonaja > Pseudonaja textilis. Next base: position 65,377,702 of record NC_141994.1, read on the forward strand.
CCCCGTTTTATTTTGATCAATATTTGCTCTATAGAGCAACAATTGTACAACTGCTGACTTTGCTGCCTGCTTGTCCAGGCAGAGATGGAGTAGGGTAACATCTGACCGAGATCCAACTTTGAGTGCGTATGCATGCCGTGAGCCTTTGCACAAATAAAAAGAGACCTGTTTGAACTCAACCTGGGCTCGGCTTGGACAGATTGATTGGCTGCTCTGGGGAAAAAAAAAAAAAAAACCTCGCTTGGCAGTTACCTGCCTTGAAAAGCTGCCTCAGAGAGCCTAACCAGCTCTGACCCTCTTTTAAAAAAATATAGTAGCGAATGCAAAAGCTTCTGAAGACCCTAGTTTTTGAAGCTTAATCAGAAACAGTTGGAGGGGGGAATCCACTTAAAAGCGCCCCCTTTGATTTTCACAAACAAACAAATAAACAGAAAAAGGCAAATGAAAACCCTGAAACTGCGAAAAAACCTAGGCTGTTCCTGGTTTGTATACAGGTAGTCCTCAACATTATCACCGGTTGCTTAGTGACAATTTAAAGTTAGGACAGACCCTCCACAAAGAGAGTTATGACTCATTTTTTTTTTTTTTAAGTTCTGATGTTGTGCTCCCCTGCCTTCCTGTAATGTAATCACAGTTTGGGCATTTTGCAGGAGGCCAACATTTACAGAATTTTTTATTTATTTGTTTATTGACTTACTTGTTCATTTATTTTTATTTTAGAAAATGTATATTGCCACCTGTTCATACATGGCGACTCAAGGCAGCTTACAGGAATATAAAAATATTATATATAAACAAATAAAACTAATAGAAGAAAATAATCAAATAATAAATTAATACAATAATACAATAGCCCCCCACCTCACCCTGGCGGCAACACATCAACCGCTTAGAGAGGGCTGTAAAGCACTATAAAATGGTATATATATCTAAGCGCTATTGCTATCATACAAGTCATTTGATGGGCTCCATCCCGCTCTGCGTTCCCCAGGCCCGCTGGCAGAACTAGGTCTTCAGCGCCTTTTGGAAGAGTATTAGAGAGATGACCATTCTAATCTCTGGGGCAATGATGTTCCAGAGAGAGGGAACCACCATGGAGAAGGCCCTTCTTCTTGGTCCCACCAGGTGTATCTCCCTAGAGGACGGGACCTGTAACATTCCCTGCCTCCCTGCTATAATGGGTCGGGTAGATGTGACGGTCCCTCAGATAACCTAGTCCCAAGCCAGGAAGGGCTTTAAAGGTGACAACCAGCACTTTGAATTTCACTTGGAAGCAAATTGGCAACCGATGCAGCTCCTGCAGGAGAGTTGATACATGTGCACACCAGGGTCTGCAAAAAAACCATGCGAACTGCTGCCTTTTGCACCAGCTGGAGCTTCCGGATGTTCTTCAAGGGCAGCCCTATCCAGAGCGCATTGCAATAGTCGGGATGGGAAGTGACTAGGGCATGAGTGACCTATTTGACCCATTTGCCCTGCCCCTGCAGTCATGTGACCGCAATGTATGATTGATGGAAAACTGACCCATAGTGAACCAATGGGCTAATTTTACAGCCTCTTCATTCTCTTTTACGGCCTCCATGTTCACTTTAGAACAGCCGTGTTAGATTTACAACTGCTGTATTTGCTTAACTGCAGCCAAGAAAGATATGAAAACAGCTCCAGTCCCATGGTGGCCTGCTTTACGACCAGTGTGACTTATGACCCTACTTGCCAGGGTCAATTACATCATAAGGTGAGGACTACCTGTATGTGTGAGCTGTATGACTTCCTGTGTGGTTTGTTTGCTTCAAAATAACCTACCGAAACTATTTCTGTCAGTATTTCTGTCAGTAAAGGATGGGCAATTTTTCCATGGGGCACAACTGTCTGTTAAAAGTATGTTAGGCTCCACAAATCCTAAGCACAAAAACTAAACTTGATTTCATTTGATGTAACAATAATCAGGGAATTTGTTTTAAGTGCACTCAGATGTATCCCATTTAAAGTAAAAAAAATGGTGACCATTTTGGGAAGCATCGCTGGATGCCACTGTCAGCCCTATCATCTTCCTTCATCTACCTGACACTCAACATCAGTTACTATTCTGGGCGGACAGTTTTTTTTTTTACAATCTTATTTTTTTTCAACACTTCACTTGATTTTTACAGAAGTGCCTTGGTGAGCTTTTATTGGGATTTGCGGCTGCCCTGGTGCTTTTCCAAAGCTCTTCTTTCAAAGCAGAATGCATTGATTCATGAGGATTGTTTTGATTTTCTTCATAAAAAAATTACTGCGGAAAAGGCTATCTTTCCAAATATGTCTGAACATTCCTTCTCTAATTCCGAATCCTTTCCTAAGTCATTTTAAAAAAAACAACACTGGCTAACAGGTAATTTCTCTTTATTTCTTTAAATTTAGCCATGCACAAAGTTCTGACGTCGTATATTTTCCAAATATTCATCACTTACATAGACCGGTGAGCAACCATGTGGCAAGATTGACGTTTTGTTTCTGAGCATTCCCCCCTCTTCCTCTCCCCCCATCCACATGGTTTATGATGTAAAATAGGACTTGGTGTTCATGAATTCAGATGAAAGCATAGGGTGTTTCTTCATTTTAATTAGAGTTTAGATTGCAGTTCTCTCTCTAAAAAAAAATCTACTTTGGTGTTACTGTTTTCTCATAGCTTGGTACCTCTGCAAATCTCCCTTTGTTGAAATGTTTATACATCCTAAAATTGTGAAATGGTTTGGGTGGTGGGAGTTTCTCTACAGGCGGTCCTTGACCCCAATTAAGACCTATTGCTAAGCAGAGTAGTTGTTGAATGGTATTTCTGTTGTTAAGAAAGGTGGGTCATGCATGATTATATGACTTTTGGGGGGGATGGCTGTTAAGCGGATCACTACAGTTGTTAAATGAAGCATGCAATCCTTAAGCAAATCCAGTTTCTCCCATTAACTTTGCTTGTTGGAAGCCAGCTGGGAAGGTTGCAAATGATGATCGTGTCATCCTGCCCCTGACATCCCATCCCCCACTACTGGTGCCTCACCCACCACTGCCAATGTCCCACCCCCGATGACGGCCCGTACTCTGATGGCGATGATGCCCCATTCACCCAGTGATGTTATTCGCTGCCGCAGGCCAGACTGGGACAGCCCATGGTCAGATGTAACACTAAATTTCAGCAGAGGTGAAAGCAGGTTGAAGTCTTGTGAGATCTCTGGTGAGATGCTAGAATCTTGGGAATCTTGGGTACCTTGCAAGGTTGGTGGCTGTTTTAATAAAATAATTTATTTTGAGGTGGAATTGTGGATTGGGAGGAGAGAAAAGGGCTAGGGCTAGTAGATGCCTTGTTGACCAGTGGTGGGATTCAAATTTTTTTACTACCAGTTCTGTGGGTGTGGCTTGGTGGGCGTAGCATGGCTTGGTGGGCATGGCTTGGTGGGTGTGGCAGGGGAAGGTTACTGCAAAATCTCCATTCCCTCCCCACCCCACTAACTTGCTTTCCAGCTATGTTCTACTGTTCAGGGCAACAAAAGAAGACGCAGCCAATCAGTTGGGACTCCAGAGGCAGAGAAGACATGGGGGTGGGGCCAGTCAGAGGCGGTATTTGCTGGTTCTCCGAACTACTCAAAATTTCAGCTACTGGTTCTCCAGAACTGATCAGAACCTGCTGAATTCCACCTCTGTTGTTGACCCTTTCTTAAGACAGATGAGCTCATGAGTGATATTATTTTGTGTGAATCCATTTGCTTACTTTTAGGGATATAGTTTTTCACCTAGCATCATGTCTATCCCTCGATTGGGGCTTTGATTCTATTTTTTGGGATGGGGATTTGTATGATCCTCATGCAAAATAAGGTCTCTAATCCAACATGTTGAAAGGTCTCCTGCTAAAGATCTGCTAAATACTTGCTTCATTTCCCTCTTGTTCTTGCACACTAGAAAACGGTTTGAGCTGGGGATTGCTAATGTAATGGAGTTATTGAAGAGCATAACATGCCTTTAAATTACAGAGCCATGATGCCTTTTTAACATACAAAAGAAAGGATATAAACTCTTTGAAACCTATAATTTCCAAATTTGCAGCAAGCTGTGACAGTCCCCACAGGATGGATTTTTAATGCCTGTTTTTTCTCAGTTTGAAACTCAAGTTGCTGGTGTTTTTTTTAAAAAAAACAAATAACCGTTAAACAAATAACTATTTAACTCTTCACTTAACTTAACCATGAATTCTAGATTCCATTTAAAATGTAGGGAAACTCCAGTTAAACAAAAAGGCTTTCCTTGATTTGTTTGTGAAGAGTCTCAGCAATCCAGGTCATAGTTGTCTCAAAGATGCTGCTAGAACCGATGAAGCTTTTTGGATGAGAAGCAAAATGTTTCCCTCAAAGAAAAACAGTTTAGCTGCTTTTTGAAAAGCATCTTTGAGTTTCCTTGGTTTGATTTCTTAAGCTATTGACATGCATTCAGTCACATTTCTGTAGGGGGTGGCCTGTGAGAAGAAATGTAGATTTTTGTGGTATCTCTGCTACATATTATGAATGGATCTTCTGAAAACCTTCAGCAGAATTCCGTCCGTGTTTGCTTAGAATTAAATCCCTCAAGGTTGAATGGTAGGCTCTACGTTGGAATTACAGCTTCTGAAGTAAGCTGCATAGTACTAAAACTCTAGTCGTGACCCTTATGCATGCGCAAATGAAGATTCCTGTGCTCCCCCATCACTTCGGCAGTCTGGGAGTGGGTCCTGAACTAGTAGATTCATAAAAATTACAGCTTTATCCTGATAATAATGCAGCTTGGCTTGTGAGTAACTAAAGTAACTTAAAATAACTAAAGTTACTTAAGAGAGAGAGAGAAAGAGAGATAGAGAGAGAGAGAGATATTTAATATTCAGTTTTTAATTTGAAGCAAATTAAATGGGTGGACCAGTTTCAAACATTGGTAATTAAATTTCTTCAATGTGGCCTGTCTTACCCAGACATTCACATAAAGCTGCCAATGAATAAATATTTCTTTTATTAAACGGCTGAATGCCCGATTTCCTTCTCTCTTTGAGTGTTTTACTTACCAAAAGGAATGATTTTTTCTCTCTCCTTCCTTCTCTCCCGTTACTGCTGATGTATCAGTAGCAGATGTAGAACAATAACATCAATAGAAAGCAAAGAGTTCACAAGTCTGATCCCATAATAAATACCTCCTATCAGGCAAGGGCTGTTTTTCACTGAATGAAACTGTTTCTCATCTGACTTACTGAATAAGAAGACCTGATCCTACTGCATAGGCATTTATTTGGGGCACCCTCTTAGCCCATGGGGACCAAATAACCAGCAGCATGGTGAAAAAGTAAATACTGTTTTCTGAATGTAAATTAAAAAAAAAAAAACAATTATCCATAATCCAGTGGCAACTTTAAACTGACAACTCCCAGAATTCCCCAGCCAGCTTTTTTGGGTGGTGGTGGTGGTGGCGGTGGGGTATGTTCTTCCTGTAAAGAAAAATGGCATTTTGTAGATCAGGGGTGTCCAGACTTGGCAACTTAAAGCTGTGTGGACTTCAACTCCCAGAATTCCCCAACTAGTATCGCTGGTTGAGGAATTCTGGGAGTTGAAGGCCACACAGCTTAAAGTTGCTGAGGTTGCAAAACCCTGGTATAATCAAATGTATTATCATAACCCTGGATGTGAATGTCCCCCTTTTGTTCAGTGCAGAATTGTTACGACATTGCTTTCTTCTGGAATGCATTTTTGATTTCTCAGTTGAACCACAGCCCTGGAATTCCTGTTTCTCTCCTATTTTGTGTGGAGGTTGGGCCTATCAGATGAGACCACCTCATGGGTTTTGAAGAGAGCTTAAGAGTTTTTCCTATGGATTTGATGGACAATTTTAAGCAAGGTCTTCATCTCCATGTGGAACAGTGGTGTGTGAAAAGGCCCTGCGATTCAGGTCGGTGACCCTCATTCTTCCTCATCCATCTTTTTGAGTCACAATATCTTTTGGCACGACTTAGCATAGTTTGGTTGGAGGGTAAGCCACAATATGCTTTTGTATGCTATATGTTCTTAGTTGTGGTTATAAACAATGTACTTTTTTTTTTTTTTAAAGGCTCATCACAGTGCATGAATTGAGCCAAGGAACACTTTTGAAGAGGATTGGGTTTTCCTCCCACCCTGTTCCCTGGATATCCATTATTTGATTTCCTTTGCAAGTTCTCTGTCTCTCTTTAAAAAAAAAAAAGGAAAAGCAAGGAGAAATGTCTCATCATCTCTTGATGAAGGCTGCCTTTGGTGTGAGGCAGATCATGGTAGTTGATTGCTTGTGTCAACCTTATTGATTGCTTGAATAAAAATCATCTCCTGTTCCCCAGAAGTTCTAATTATTTATGTTATGGGGTTTGGGGACACAACACTGGTGCATTATAATATGTTTATATTATAGGAGTCATATCTGTCCTTTAGATTTTTTTTGGAAATAAAATTTTATTTATGTGTGGAAGAAACTACCGCAAGAATCCTTAAGTAGCAGGTGCACAAAAGCATTGTATTAGGTTGCTAAGATGATGGTCTTCTGAATAACCCTCTTGTAGCTTCTAATTTTAATCTGCCACTGTTTAGTTGTCATCTTGCTTTAATAGCTTGGTGGTAGAAGAGCTATAGCAAGTAAACGGATATATTATCGGGTCTGTGCCTTTTCAGAGTTGTTATAGAGACATCTACAGACAGCTGGATTTACCTTGCCTCTGAACAAAGTCCATGCTGTTAGCATGTCCATAGCTCACAGGTGGACAATAGTTTGTGATTGCATGTGGTTCCTGACATTTTAGGCACAGCTGGAAAAATGACTGTGTGGCACTGTGGATACCAGCTCTTGATCAGTGTAGCCAATATAAGGCTAGTTCGAGTGAGGGTCTTACTCAGTGTAAAGCAGCACCTCATGTTTCTCATCCTAATATTGAAGAAACTCTGCAGACCAACCAATAAAGAAGAATATTTTTAGCTCAGGGTTGACATGAGGGGTCCTTGGTGCTCTCCGAGCTTGGTTGTTTTCTTGCAGATGTTTCATTACCCAAACCAGGTATCATCAATGGTAGTTACTAATAGCACTGATGATGTTACCTAGTTTGGGTAATGAAATGTCTGCAAGAAAACAACCAAGCTCAGAGGGCATCAAGGACCCCTCAAACTCTGCAGAACCTTAAGAAGTTGCCTTATAATTAGGCAGATTATTAGCTGTTCTAGCAGTTCTCCGGGATCCCAACGAAATGTCTTGCCTGTACCTTTAAGGCACACCAGATGTGGGGATATGTGTGCAGAGCTGAACTGTGGTCCCTTTCATTCTCCAGGTCCTTCTGCAGATCAGGCAACTTCCTAATTATAACCTACCAGCAGAGCAATTTGACTTGTCAAAGGTCTTATGTCTCTTCTTTGGAGTCCACACAAATAAAAGTCCTTGATACTCATTTAGAGATCATTCAAAGTGTCCTCAAATTCTGCCCATCCCTGTGATAATATGATTGTAATCTGGGCTCTTGGGTGCTGGCTCATGATCACAGTATCGCACTGATCAATATGATGCGGTTACACAAACCGCATTTTCAACTTTCCTTGCTGGTTTCCCACAAAGCTATTGGGGAAGAGAAAGGTTGCAAGTTGTTCTTGTAAGTTGTCCCTGTAAGTTGCTCCTGCTGCTTATTCTCATGAGGAACCATGAACTGTATTCAGAAACATATGTCTGCAACCCCCATCATCCCACCTACATTCAGTAGCACTCACCCATGACACTCGCCCACCCACCCACAACTTTCTCCTGCAAGCCCGCTTAACTAGGATATGTCTCCCAACTTGGCAACTTTAAGACTTGTGGACTTCAAATCCCAGAATTCCTCAGCCAGGCTGGCTGAGGAATTCTGGGAGTTGAAGTCCACAAGTCTTAAAGTTGTCAAGTTTGGAGACCCCTCATCTAGGATTCTAGTCCCATAGATCCTCCCCTAATGATGTGCTCGGTCCCTGGAGTATGACAGCAACTGGGATTGCTGTGGCTAAGTGATGCAGTCACTTGGCATTGTGCGTTTCAACCACATCATTTAGCAACAAAAATTCTGATCTGAACTGTCATTGTAACCCAAGGACTGACAGTAGAAGAATCTGAAGTATTAAACCCCTGGTTGCCTTCATTGTTATTTTTAGGTCGGAGTGACCTAGGTTGTCTAGGGAAACATGAATGTTTTCCCAACACTCTAGTAACATTTTGCCCTTGAGGCTCCAAGTCACTCGCATGCAGGGGAAATCCAGTATTATTGGGATGTATTCTAAATAATGTGTAAAAGATGTCAGTACCTCTGTGGGTGGATTATTTCCTCTGCTCATGCTCTTTCTTCTGGTAGCATGAGAGTGGCTAAGGAAGGGTTGGGTATTTTATGGTTGGAAAGACCACCATGCCCTTTCGTGGACCCTGCCAGGGGCACTGCAACTAAAGTTTCTCTCTTCTTTTCTGAAGGCTTTTGGGTAGGTTTTAAAGAGTAAAATGGGTCCAGTGAGTTTCTGCATCTTGCCTTTTAAACCCTACAACTCAACAAACACACTTTTTGTTTCCTTTTATGACACCACTAGTCACATACCCTTTGCAGCTTTCGAGGTCACTCAAGGGCAACTCCTGACTTCAAGCAAGGATTTTGTTTCTTAGTTATCTATTAAATTTGTAGATTACCATAATCAAATTGGTTCCTGGCAGCTTACAGTATGATTAAAAATAATATTTCAAATAAATCCAAAAATTAAAAACAGTGAAAAAATAATAACAGAAGTATAACCTCAGTGCCAACTCCAATTTAACTATTTCAGCGGTTAGACCTCAAATTGCAAAAGAACTGCATCTTCAGTGCCTTGTAGATCAATAGCAGACAAGTTTAATGCTCTTGAACTTTTAGTGGGAGGCTGTGTTCTTCAACACAGGAGGGGATTTCAAGTCAGTCAACATCTTGTATTCCAGGTTTCTACGCAGAGTTGATAGCAGATGGCAAAGTAAAGAGACATATTCACAGTGCTGCATTTGTGGTGAGAAGCCTTGTGTCTAAAATCTACTAATAGAATATTTAGATCCTAAATCTATGAAGTAAGAAAATGAAAATGCCTCTTAAGGTTACCTTGTGGTAACCTTTTATGACTTAAAGGTGGATTACTTCTGTTTCTATTCCAGCAATTCTTTTTCGGGTTCTCTCGGGCTGTGTTTACTTAATAGCAGACTTAAGTCTACAAAATGTTATCCTTTCTTCTCAGTGACATGACTTCGACGAGGAAGAGGAAAGAGAACAGAAAGGAATGCTCGGCCAACAATAATAATTAATAATACCTGAGCTGTTTCAGCAGCAGCTGATTGAGGTGCTAGCAAGGAACTCAGGATTGGGTTGCATAAACTTCTTTGGATTTTTCTACCTGGTATTGCAGTCTGCTCATTTCACATTTCCAAAGTGCTGCTGAATAAAGTATTTTCATTTATCTAATTTATTTAATTGATGGACATACAGTAAAAAGGTAAAAAAAAAAGAATCAAAATTGCATAGCAATCAGTGAGAAGTAAAAAGAAACAAGTTGCAGCTTTTGGGGCACAGCAACAGCCATCATGATGTGGGGAGATGTAATGGGCAGGAGGCATAAACTTGAGGAACTGAAGCAACCAAGGCACTAGTCAGATAAAAGAAATTTGAGCACAGGCCAGAACTGCAACCTGAGTAAGTATCTCAGACAATTTCCTAGTTCTCACAAAGATAAAGAGAAGGAGGGGGACGTTCATTCAGACTTGCAAGATTCTTTTGTTATAACCTTATTGTAGGAGAAGAGCAGGCAGATCTATGGGATGGTGTTAAGCAAGTTATCAGCCTAGGGTCCTTACATTGTCACAAATGGTCCACATCCAGCCGTTCTTGAATTCTTTTGGTGGTGGTGGTGGTGATGATGATGTTACCTTAAGGTTCAATTGTGTCTGAACCTTAGCGATTCTATGGGCCAGGCCTCTCCACATCTTGATCTTGTGCTACTTCTTTGAATTTTTCTATGCTCTGGCCAGTGTCAGCCTTGATGGCGTTAGGCCACCATGTTCTTTGGCAGCCTGGTTCCCTTTTACCATTACCACTCACCCTTCCAAACATAATTGCTTTCTCCATTGACATTTACCCTCATCAGGCACCAATTTTGTATTACACATTAGTTGAATAGATTCCTGTGTATGGAATTCCTGCATATTGCTAAATGTGTATTTAGCAATAAACCTGGAACTTCAGACCTGGCACTTAAAAAGGCAAAGTAGTATTAGCTTGCATGTCTTTGATTTCCACCTTAATGGGTTGATAGTAGACCAACTTCAGCTTAGAATAAAGAATGCTATGAACGTTGAAATGCTGTACATGATTGGTGGAAGATTTTGATGAGGTAGTCAACAAATGTGAAAGTGAATGGGTGGAGAACTAGATCCTGACACACCCAATTGTAGAGCAAACCACACTTTCTAATGTTTATAACTGTGTCTGTGAATTTTACAACCTTTTTAGATGTTCCAGTATGTTGATCTTGCAGGAGCTAATCTAAAATAACTGATTATGATAGGTGGGAAAGCTCACTAGTAAGTGGTTCGGTAAGATCAAGGTGCCAGGTGTAATATGGGAGTAATGTAATAACACACCTGCCACATGCTTGTTTTGTTAGCACACACGAAGGCAACCTTGGCAAGCAGTGGTTGTGATATGTTTAGTAACAATTGAGGGCAAGGCATCCGATTGTGCCTATAACAGTATATTAGGGAATTGGGGCAAATTAAAGGAATTGCAAGTACCTTGAAGAATGGGGAATGAATATTTTACTGCAGAATGAAGTCATTAATATATTATACCAATGTAAGTTCTCAGTTTCCTGCACCTCCCCCTGTAAATATTTGCCATACCAGCCTTAATGAATGAATGGTGTTTATTCAGTAACTCCAAAAATATTGGGTGAGATTCAACTTTCAATTAACTTTCAGGAATTAATCTGAACCCTAAAATAAGTGTTGTGTGCCCTGGTTCTTTGTTCCAGAGAAAGTTCTTAATCTTTGTAGAATGAGATGGTAGGTTGCTACGTGAATTAAAAGCAGCAAAGCAAAATATGCCACACAGGATAAATTTCGCCTTAAATGTTTGTTTGCTTTTTCTACACTGACAGCTGTGAAGGAGAGTGCAGGAAGTCCCATTTATAAAATATTCAAACAAGGATATCTGTAATAGGTAATGCAGGATTTCTTAGGTAATGGGAACAGAAAGCTACAGACGCATTAGTTTTGGTTGGTTATAGCCAACCTACAATCTTTGTTTCTATCATTTGCGACAATGAAGTTAATGGGCCTTGGAAACTTCATGTTTTGGAACACATTACTTCTGACTTTTGGGGGATGATTTTGAGTCAGTTTTTGACTGTCTAGACAAGTCACTGCAGTTTTCTTGTCAGGGTTTTTTGGAGATAGTTGCCATTACATCCTTCCCAGGGTTGAGAGTGAGTGACAGGCCTGGTGGCTTCAAGACTAAAGCAGGGTTAAAACTCACAGTCTTCCAGTTTCTAGCCTGATGCCTTAACCATGACACCAAACTGTCTATTTCTCTGTTACTCTCCCAAATTTCTACATCAATTTGAAGCCTGGCTGCAGGGAAAAACTGCATTCTGCTGAAATTAAGAAGATTAATGTCTGAATATTGTCTACAAGAATTTCATACCACTGATTAGACATTGGCTAATACATAGACATTTTTATAACTGGAAACTTTCTGAACAGTCAGATCAGATATAATTGATATAAATTTTCTGAAAACTCTGTTTAAGGTTTGCAGGACCACAGCTTATATAATCAGCCAATAATGCCATTTGTTTGAACCAAACACTTGAAAGTAGAATTTCAATTTTGTTAATCAGGATTTAGGATGTGGTCAAGAAGTGCTTTGCTCAGTCAGTCCAAGGGTAACTTCTCCACGGGTTCTTTAGAAGACTCTTAGCACCTAATGGACAGTTTGTGGTCCATCAGTATTGTCAGATACAAAGAATCAAGACCACACATTAAATTCTAGTTAAGCTGATTTATTGCTCATGCCTACACACAAGAATCTAGTCAACTAATAGTCAACACTAAATTGGTGCTAGATAAGAGTTAACAGAACTCAAGATGGGTTGGACTGCTAACGTTTGTGGGAATGTAATGATTCTAAGCCGATTCCTCTCTTAATTCCACCTCCGGAAGGGATTTGCTGAATAACCAAAGCAAACCAAGAAAAACAGTCATAAAATCAGAGCAAGTCACTTAACCACTGCCTTGCTTAACCATGGAAATTCTGGACCCAATTGTGGTGGTTGTAAGTCAAAGACTACCAGGAGCAGTTTTCTCATGCTTCTTTGTAGTCATGAAGAGCCAGTTTTGTGTTTATCCTGGGCACAAAAGGAAGATGATCCATCTGTGTTTAGAACTGTGTGATGATTGGGGGATTTGGATGCTGGCTTGTCATGCTATTGAAAACTGTCAGGTGGGGCTTAATTAGAAGCTTTACCTGCTCCACTGAAATGACCTAGTTAGGTTTCTAACTTGGTTAAAGCCTTTTGTAGCAAAAAGTGCGTGTAATTACAGTACTGTAAGTTTGACTGGATCACAGTCCCCTTCATCATGTGTGTTTGTGTCTGCGTAATTCATTGGCGACAGCTCTGAATGATAATCGCCCAATCAGTAAATAAACTACTGATGCAAATAGAATACTGTACAATATTATAAAGAACAGAGCAGGCAGGCCAATCTTTTGAACTGAAAGAGAACTTTTGTGTGTTAATGGCTCCCATCCTAAAATAGTCTTTGAAATGTGAATTTCACCCCTTCTTCAGCCTCGTCCCCAAAATTAAAAAGAGGCCACACAATTTGAAATAATGGTTGACCAGTCCCCAGTTGTTGTTTTTTTTACTAGACTCGCATATATCATCAACACTGTAATTTAGCTGTGATAATAGCTCATTGCTAGATCACTTGGGAGTCATTATAGCCATCCCCAAATAAATAGAATGTTAGGCTCCGACAGTTTTAAAACCAGTTTATTTCTTTTTGGTTGCTGCTTTTCCCAAACAGGGACCAAATCATAAATAACATTACTGCCAAGGAGAATAGAGAAATGGTTCCATCAAAGACTTGTGAGCCATACAAAATGAGCAGTTTGCTTGGTTTTTCTTCCCCTCCTCCCCTTCCCACCCTCTCAATTATTGTGCTTACTGCTGGCTTTCCTCTTTCTAAGCGGTTGTGTTTTGTGGTTGAGATAATAGACCCTAAATTGTCCCTAATGGTGGTTCTTTAAGTGTGTGCATGTGTGCGAGCATAAGCTCATTTTTTTGTGTGACATGGGATGGAGGGAGTGGAGAAAGCGAAGATTCAGTATAATGTGGGCAGGAATAGGGCATGAGCAGTCTTTGACTTACAACCATCTGTTTAGTGACTGTCCGAAGTTACAACAACACTGAAAAAAATAAGTATGACCATTTTTCATACTTACAATTAATGCAGCAGCTCCATGGTCACACGATGAAAATTTGGATGCTTGGCATATTGTGACGATTGTAGTGTCCCAGGGTCATGTGATAATAGGTAACAGATAACAGATAATCAGAGTTGGAAGGGACCTTGTAGGTCATCTAGTCCAACCCCCCCACCCAAGCGGGAGACCCTACACCATTTCTGACAAATGGCAGTCCAATCTCTTGAAAGTCTCAAGTGATGGTGCTTGCATAACTTCCAAAGGCAAAGCTGTTCCATTGGTTGATTGTTCTCACTGTCAGAAAGTTTCTCCTTATTTCCAGGTTAAATCTCTCCTTGATCAGTTTCCATCCATTATTCCTTGTCTGGCCTACAGGCATTTTTGAAAATAGCTTGAGTCCCCCTCCTCTCTGTGGCAGCCCCTCAAATATTGGAAGACTGCTCTCATGTCTCCCCTGGTCCTTCTTTTTCCTAGAATAGCCATGCCCACTTCCTGCAACCGTTCGTTGTATGTTTTATTCTCCAGTCATCATCATCCTGCTTGCTCTTCTATGTACTTTTTCTAGAATCTCAACATCTTTTTTATAATGTGGTGAACAAAACTGGATGCAGTACTCTAGGTGTGGTCTTACTAAGGCAATCTTTTACGACCTTCTGATAAAGTCAGTGGGGAAGCCAGATTCACTTTACAACCATGTTACTAACTTAACAACTATAGTGGTTCACTTAGCCACCATGGCAAGAAAGGTCCTTAAAATGGGCTCAAAATTCTCTTGTCTTGCTTAGCAATGAAAATTTTGGGCTCAATTGCAGTCATAAGTTGAAAGCTACCTGCAGTTGAATTAGCACTTGGCAAATTTATTATACTGGATTGGGCATAAGCTGTGGACTGGGGAAGGGAGGAAAGTTAGGAAGATGGGGTGGTCATGTGATGGAAATCACACCTGAGATTCTTTCAAGGGTCTACCAAGTTCAAGTATTTTGAAATTTCTCAGTTTTACTTTTTAATACAATAAAATAAGCTTATGCTCTTTGGGATACTCAATTGTTTTTAAGGGGTGCTGATACCGAGTTGTTTGAGAACTGCTGGATTGGTGGATCTGGGAAAGCACCTTGGCTGACCTAGCTGAGAATATTAGCCAAAAGCAAGAATGTGCATGGGTTGTGTATGTGCATACACATGTCTGAGTATGCAAGAACAATTTCTGAATAGCATGGACCATGTAGTGGATGAGATACTAGATTCAGACATGATTTGAATGGAATCATTTCTGTGCATGCAAACAATACCTGTACAATGTTTGCCAAGGTCAGTTATTCTTCCCAAGTAGGGGTATGCATCTGCACAACATAGTAAAACTATCCTATTTTATTCCAAACTGCCACATTTTATTGCAGCTCCCTGTTTTACTTTTGTTTTACTTAATTGCAAGTTCAGACAGAAGGAAATATTGCCAGAAGAGAGAAGAAAAGGCCGTCTGCCTACAAGAGAGAAGAGTTGCATTTTTCAAAATCTTCAGTGATGTGATTCAGCTAGTTTTTATCCAAACAGTTTGGCATCGCCAGATTTTCTCATGTATTTTTAACTGTAAAAATATTTCTTCTCAGCTAGCATATTTCACACTGGTGTGTGTGTGTGTGTGTGTGTGTTTCCTTTGCTCTGAAAAATGATAAAACTTGCCATCTCATCCTAAAGTGCTGGATTGATTTGCCAATCTGTTACCCACCTGCCTTTTCAGTGTAGATTTGGACCAGGAATCAATTTTTATGTCATTATGTTCAAAACCAGAGAGGGACCAGGAGAATAAGCAATAAATAGAAGTCAATCTTAAACCAGTCTAAGTTCTACTTGAAATTCCAGAGAAGACAAAGAGAAGAGGGCAAAAGTCAAGATCCGGGATATGAAGAATTGGTACCACAAGGACATATCAGGCAGTAGGCATTGTTGCGCTAGAACAGAGTGCCTCACTTGTTTGAGAGAAAATTTTAAAGTAGAGAAAAGGAGATTTAGAATTGAGCAACGTAAGACAATTTGAAACCAAATTATGTGCAAATAGTGAACATGTAATTGCTAGAAATATTTTATTTCTATTTATGTGTATCCTACCTTTATTGTTTTTTACAAATAACTCAAGATGGTGAACATATCCAACACCCCTTCCTCTTCCTATTTTCCCCACAACAACAGCCCTGTGAGGTGGGCTGGGCTAAGAGGGAGTGTTTGGCCCAAAGTCACCTGGCTGGCTTTCGTGGCTAAGGTGGGACTAGAATTCACAATCTCCTAGTTTTGACTCTGGTGCTTTAACCAATAGATTTTTTTTACTGAAATTTGAAATGAAAGAAGACCAATTTAAAGTGTGTATGATAAAATAGGCTAAGAATGTTGGTTATAATATACAGATGGATCAGTGGCAAAATATGCGGCCTGAAAGGCTGAAAATCACATTGTTACAATTAAAAAGAGATTTTTTAATAAAATGTTGCACTGTTGGTATATGACACCGCAAAAACTTCCTAGAATGTATAACGTACTTCAAAGTCATGTTAGAAATGTGGAAAACATGAAGAGTCACTTCATCATGCTTTGTGGTCCTGTAAAATGTCATAAAAAGTTGGGTTCAAATATGCTTAGCGTTATATAGATTTTTAAAGTTTAATATTCAAGTGAAACCAGAACTTTTCTTACTGGGAAAACACTTGGTGGACTTTTTACTGAAAATGGAGGGAAATGTTCTTGTGATTTATGAGTTTGGCAATTAGAAAGGGTAGAATGTGAAAAAGGGGACCTACAATATAATTTTAGAGTGAGAGGATAAAATATAAATGCATTTAGAATTGCTGTCAAGAAGATCCAAAACTGCTTCTTTATATTTTCTCTTTTCTTTTTGCTTTTATTCGTAATTTTCCCTTTTCTCTTCTTTCCCTTCTGGAAATATGTATTATTTTTATTCTGTAAAAATGAATTCAATAAATAATAATAATAACAGTGAAATAGAGCAGACTACCTTAAAATGAAGCTTGTAGTTATCACACACTTATTCAACTATTGTTCATCAGATTGCGAGGTCTTCCTGTGCAGGTTGTCCTTGACTTATGACCACAATTAAGACCAGAATTTCTGTTGCTAAGTGAGACACCTGTTTAATGAATTTTGCTCCAATTCACAGCCTTTCTTGTCACAGTTGTTAAGTGAATCACTGCAGCTGGTAAGTTTAATGACATGGTTGTTAAGTGAATCTGGCTTCCCCATTGCCTGTCTTTGCCTGTCAGAAGGGTGCAAAAAATGATCACGTGACCCTGGGACAATGCAACCATCGTAATTATGATTCAGTTATCAAGCACCTGAATTTTGATCACATGACCACTGGGATGCCGCAACAGTTGTAAGTGTGACAAATGGTCATAAGCCACTTTTTTCAGCGCTGTAACTTGGAATGGTCACTAAATGAACTGTTGTAAGTTGAGAACTACCTGTGTAGCCTTGTTTCCCAGGCATTCCCTTTTGTAAAAGAGGGATGTAGCACTTTCCCCCCTTCTGTTATTTAACTCACTAAGCGATGATGTTTACGTGGTCTTGATAGCTGGCTCAGTATCCAGGTTGAGATCCTGGCTAGTGGACCAGCAAGATGTGTCTGGATTCCTAGGAGGGAGGCACTGACAGCAAAGATGAAGCAGAGCTTGTAAAGTTTAGTTGGTGGGAAGAGGATTAAATCAAATCCTCCTAACTATTCCCAGGATATATCTGTAGTCATGCAGACAGTTGCTTTGTGGAGTCTTTGGTGGTGTTCTCTGAGCTGGGTTGTTTTCTTGCAGACATTTCGATTACCAAACTAGATAATATCACCAGTGTTATGCAGTGATGATGTTACACTAATGATGATGAAGAAGTCAAACTGATGATGAAGCCAAAGTGATGATGATGATGATGATACAGTGGTGATGGTATTACTTGGTTGGTAATAAAACAACCAAGCTCCTAAGCACCAAGGACCCCTACAGGGTCAACCCTCAGCTACAAATACTGTTTTCTATTGTTAATTGCTTTAATCTGTCAAGAATCTGTCTAAAGCCGAAGAACAATCAAGAAAGATTTTCTTAAATAACTCCATGTATCGTTGTAGGTTCTTGGGGCCTGGCACCAAATGGGTACTTTATGCTAAGGTCTGCACCCTTTGGTAGCAGATTTAGAACAATTATCTGTAGTATCAAAAGATAGGGAAATACTAACATTTGACCAGAGCCAAAGAATTTGCCGAGAAAAATAATGAATAATTTGGCCAGTCTCCTTCTTTGGCATCTTTTTGTTTCCGCTTAAGCCGAAAATGGATCCCTGAAAGCGACTTTGTTCCTCTTGAATCAATGATTGGACAGCCTTCTCCCAGTCATTCAAGATTTGCAAATAATGCTGGAAAACCAGTTTTTGTAAAAGACACCTTTGTCGTCTCAAAGGTTGCTGGCTACATTTAAAGTGTAATTGTGTTCTTTAATTAATTTGGGGGCAGTGCTCCCTTTCTGAAATGCTTTGGGCTGAAGAAGGCGAGGAAGTCTCATCTCCATAAGTTTCATGTGGGAGCTTACTGATTTTCCTTAAAAAAAAAAAAAGGGAGGACTTTGGGCTACATTTAATGGCAGGAGCATAAAAACTGAGCATCGGTGGTATTCAGCCGGTTCTTTCCAGTTTGAGCGAACTGGTACCCAGGATTTGGTGTCGGTCACTGAACTGGTAGTAACTTCTGGCTGGCCGCTCCCCCAACCCAGTCGCCTGGTCGCCGCTCGCTCGCTTGCCCCGCCTGCCCAATGCCCGATTCTCGCTCACCCCGACCGCCTGATGCTTGTCCTCCCAGTCACTCCTTAAGGTATTTTTTTTTACCTCCTGACAATCATACTTACTGCTTCGTCGAGGAGCCTTCTTGGGACCGAGGGAAGCTTCTGACGCCCCCCCCAGAGGCTCCCCTGAGACCAGGAAGCCCCGCAAAAATGGGGTGGGGGTGGTGCTGCAAAAAAGCCACGCCCACCCAATCACATGACCGTGCCCACCTAGCCACGTCCAGAGAACCGGTAGTAAAAAATTTTTGAATCCCACCACCGCTGAGCATCCCAGGAGGCTGATAACAGTTTGTGGATAGCTGGGAATGATGGGGGGTGGTGTGGGGTGAAGCACATCTAGAATATATCGAGTGACAGAAGATTGCAACAGAGCTTTTGACCACTGCTGTGGGAAGAAACTGAATAGAGTTAGTTCTTGATTTACACCATCATTGAACCCAGAGCTAAGGTCATCAGTTGTGCAGGTTGTTAAGCTAGGCAGCCCATTATCATTTTACAACCTTGCTTGTGGTGGTCATTAAATGAATGTTGAGGTCATTAAGTGAATGTGGTCATTAAATCGTTCCCACTCCCCACCCACCCCCTACCCCTGGGATGGTGGTGGGTGGGATTGCAGATTAGTGGAAAGGTACCACAAGCTCAAAACCACCACCAAGAGAAATTCTAAATAAATCCTTAAACACTTTAAGAATAACATCAAAAAGCAGAAGCCTTGTTCTTAGGGAGAAAACACACGCAAGGAATTGCAGGACAGATTTTTCTAGCCCAACATTAGTATGCATTTCCTTCATAGGCAGCTTGCAACATGGGTATCCTGCTTCAATTTTTTTTAAAAGCATACACACATATCTATTAATATTTCCTAAATTAAAGTAATCTGTTACTGAAGATAACATCCATATAAAAGATACTTTTTTGTGTGGTTGGAAGGATGATCAGGGGAAAAATTCAAAAGCAGTTGGAACATTTGTATATATTGTTTGGAAATCCCAGATCTAATTCGGAAGCGGGATGAAGCAGCTTTATCTAGGCCAAATGGGAGAAAAATTAGAAACAGATGGATTGATCATCCTTTTGGTAGTCTGATGTTCTGCATCTTGATAAGAAGGAAGTGAACGAGATCCCATAGCAAACATTTTAGGAATCAAGCCATGTCCAGTTATGCGAAAACATTCAGGAGGGAAAGGCAGAGTGGGAACTAAACATAGCAAGTGGCTGAATCATATAATTTCTCCCAATTTTTTTGTTGTTTCTATTCCTTCATTTTTGCTTGCGGTAATGTTTTCCTTTTGCACAGTTTCTTCAGAGACTTAAGCTGACTTCTCCAGCAAGAGGGAGTGCACGATCCAGGAAAGCCTGCTGAACTTGGTTTGATCGCTCCGTTTGTGTACTTTTTGCTAGCCAGAATGAGATTTTTCTTGTTTTTTAAGTCCGCGTACATATTGTACTCTTCCCGTGCCCAGTTTCTTGCATGAGGTACAGGAGTGGCGTAAATCTAGGAATACCTCCCCCCCCGCCAATGGTAGTTCTCTGCATGAAGATATTTGGCAAGGAAAAATTCGAGAATGCAAAAACAGAGTATGAGGCAAGTGGTCGTGTGTGCGGAGAGCTCGTAAAAAAGAGGTGAATACCGTGGCCTTTCATTTTGTGAAGCCTTGCATCAAAGTGGCATTTTTAAGGTGCAGCTTAAAATAATTATACTATTATGCTCTTGTAAACTGACCAGAGCATAATAGTAAGGCAGGTGGCAGGGGTGGGATTCAAATTTTTTTAACAACCGGTTCTGTGTGTGTGTGGCTTAGTTGGTGGGCATGGCTTGGTGATTCATGTGACTGGCTGGGTGTGGCCAACTCAATATCACTCATATCGAGGCACGCATCTCCTCGCCTCACCTCTCATGACTGTGGGGATGCTGCAACAGTCGTAAGTGTGAAAAACAGTCATAAGTCACTTTTTTCAGTGCCATTGTAACTTTGAATGGTCACTCCACACAAGCAAAGTACCAGCAAAGGAGGAAAAAAACTCCAGAGAAGTGTCTGAAATGGGAAATCCAGTCCTGCCAAGAATGTAATAATGGTTAATGGAAAGGCAGTTTCTGTAAGCAACACCAGAATGTTTCCTTCCTGCCTTCCTTACAGGATTAGACCAGTAATTTCTTCTAACAACTCCGAACTGCTTAGAATATTAACAACCGGTTCTAGTGAATAGGTAGAATCCCACCCCTGGCAGGTGGCATATACATTTAATAGATGGATAGATGGAAGGAGGGAAAGAGAGAGAGGGGGAAACAAACAAACAAACAAACTGGGGTATCCTAAAATATAACATAAACTATATATGGATTAAGGATAAAGGATCTGAGTTTCTGATTGATTTTTATTTTTGTGAACAGATCAGGAGAGAAGGAAAATTGCATATGCATACAACTGAAGTCCAGCAGCTCCCAGTTTTATTTTCTTTTATGTGAGCCATTGCATTGTCATCATGAGGTTTTCAAGGCCACCAGGATTGGCAGTGATGCCAGTATCATGGCATACATACTTCCTTAGAAAGCCTCTGAGGGCCCCCCAAATAAAATAACAATGTTGAAGATTTTTAATGGCTGAAATCTCACGAGATCATCCAAACTCACAAGACTTGGGTGCTTACACCTGAGTTCTTGTGAGACTTTGGATGGGGAGGTCAAAACTTTTTTCAGCTTTCAAAGAAGAATGCCACAAGTTGTGACAAGAAGGACACACAAGCGGAGGTTCAGGACAGTAAGACTCTTAATAGTATCTGTCCCAACGTTAGCTCTTCATCTTCAACCTATTGGGTACTCTTAAGAAAGTTGCATCATCTCAGGTATTGATCCTATTCCTGCTCAATGCTAGGCTGGTCTAATAAAAAGGTAACCTTTCTTTCTGGATTGATGAGTTGGCCTGAGAATGATGGATTCATTTAGAAAATTTATATGGCTGTCCATTGGGCAGCTGTTATCATCTGACTTTCATTTTGAGAAGGTGGACCTTCTTTGCTTTACATTTCTACCAGACATGAGTTCACAGGACATCCTCCTGGCATTATCCATAGCATCATCTAAAAACATTTGTTTCAGTCCATTCCTTCCATCACCTGGCTTGTTAGATCTCTCCCCAGTGAGAGAGATCTGGCTTGGCCTATGAGCACTTTTAAATATGATCTCCAGCAGTGATGTTAGAGAATGACACTGGAAGAGGCGGATCCCTCATATATCCATTCTTGGAGCTTCCTGAATGCATCTGGGAGGCCACTGCAAGACACTGGATTAGATGGGCCAATGGCCTGATCTAGCAACACTCTTGTTATGTTTTATTGTAATGGACTCCCCAGAATAAGCTCTGGCTGGTTGAGAAGAGCAGATCGAGTTGTGGTGGTGGTGGTGGTGGTGTAGGTGGAGTTAAGCATGTCATAAGCTTACAGTCATCACATTCTCATAATCGCAAGAAATCCAATCCCCTCCCAAATTCTCTTATCTGGTGCCTATTTAGTTGACCAGATTCCAGTGTATGGCTTGAATAAATGTATGCTGCAACTTTACGAATAGTCCTGATTCTTTTTGCCTGGCAACTGGCTGGTGTTTTGCAGAAGGTCCATTCACATTCAGTTTTTCAGAAGGCCACCCTGCTTATTAATAGATCAACTGTCTGTATGCCTGCCTATGCCCTCAGCTGGTAATTTCTCAGCAAGACAGAGTTGTGCCTGCTGTCCTTCAGAATTAATATCCCCTCCCTCTTCCCCCCTGGCCCTAATTTTGGTCTTTTGAGCCTATCTTGATCTGTAAAGCAAGCCAGGCTCCCATTCACTCATAACCATGGGCAGCTGTTCCTACAGTGTGCCTAATTGCTGTGTATCCACTACCAAACAGATTCAGCCTTTGAATGGATGGTGCTGTGCTCCATTTCCTCTTCGTCAGAGAGCTGGAAGGTGCCAGTCCATTTTATCCCTTGCAGTGACTTGCCTGGGTATTTTTGTATATGTGTCCTTTCAGCAAAAGTCACCTCCTCCGTGGGATGCCCACTCTTTTTAAAAAGCGCTCATTAACAGACACAGCATGGAGCTGGGGAGAATTTGAAATAGATGCATCAGGGCCTCTGCCCCTTGCCACTGGTGGAAGATGGGAGTGGGGGAGAAGTGACTTTATGTGGGAATTAATTATTCTGTGCTCTGTGTTCACCTTTTCTAACCTGGCGCCCAGGGGCTGAGGTAGAATTTGCTCCACATCCAGAGTGTTGTGGAGAAAAAAAAAGTGTAAATCTTTCCTAGATATATGCTTTCTTAAACTCCCCTTCCCTTCCCTTCCCTCCCCTCCCCTTCCTTTCTCTCCCTCCCTCTCCCTCCCTCCCTTTCTTTAACACACACACACACACACACACACACACACACACACACACACACACCCCTGGGGATCTAAAAGGAGATGGGAAGGAAAGACTGTTAGTACTAATAGAGAATAATTCATTTTACAGGTAGTCCTCAACTTACCACCACAATTGAGCCTGGTAGGTCTCCAGAGAACATCCAATGATGGGGAATTCCTGGAAATGTCTGAGCCAAAAATTGTCACTGTTTTTTTGCTTCTGGATTATTTCACTTACACATTTATGCCCAGTATGTGTATCCTGCCTAATCCTGAGGGATAACAATAGATGAAAACATAAAATTAATATATAATATATATATTAGTGGAATTAAACAAAAGATTTGTTAACTCTACTCTTTACATTCTTGATTTGTCTTGGCTTCACCATTTCTGTAATCTTTTTGCTCTTCCATTTCTAAAGGTTTCTGGCATTTGTGATAGTTTCCTTAGATTTTCAGTGCATTTGTGAAAGTGGTTGAGAATAAAGTAGAAATAGTTCTTCTTTATTGACCAAAATTGGGATTAGCAACTTAGTCTTTTGGCAAAGTGGCTCCTAAGTGGGAAATCATATGACTGTGCTTCCCTTTTTCCCATTTTCCCACCTCCCCCTTTGGAATGTAGCAAGAGAATTGAATTTATATTTTTTTGGAGAGGAAAGGATTACAAGAGAGTAAGCAGGAATACAGTGCTCCCTTTGGTTCCACCGACTCTTGACTTTAGGTTCAGCCACTTCCAATAAGTTGATTACCACTGAATGAAAGTGGACTTGAAAAAAAAAATTCTCAAACTTTCCAATATCTTTTTCAGCAATTTCAGGCTGCTGCTATGTGACAGAACTTTCTTTGAATATGAACCAGAATTTTGGTGGCTCAATTCCTTCAGATGAAAATGCTGCTACATTCTTAATGAATATTTTGTTATAGAGGTTCAGAGTCCCACTGACAAGGCGATGACAGGGTGAGCATTGTTCACATCTCATGATGGACAGCATGTCTAAGGGACCAGGGAAAACATGCTTGGTCACTAGTGGTGAGACCATAATAGAGTGGACAATAAAAGAGAACTTTGCCAGATTCACTGTCTGCTACTGGAGCCAGATTGAAAGGGATTGGCCTGCTGATATATGTATGTTTTCCATTGCAAGCCAAGAATTTTTTTTAAAAATGAGTAAAATGTATAAAGGTATAGAACTTCATCCTTTGTTCTTCATGAATGTATAAACCAACATTTAAGGGTTAATTCATAATTAGGCCTCTACTGTAGTTTATGGAAGGGCATATGAGTAATGCTTAATCTAATAATGTTGATTATTATTGTTCTTGTGATGGTAATTTAAAATCTGTTCAAGCTTCATCCAAAATCTAACAATTGACCAAATATGGCTGTAATATATCTATAGCAAAGCAAACAAAGCTGTTTGTTATAAGCTAAATGTTGTGAGGTCAAATAATTCTAATTTTCTCAACTATTTGACAGTTCCGTAGTTGTAGTTCTTAAGGCTGCAATAATTATGAGGTAAACTGTTGCTGGTTTATTCCATAGTCTCTCTTATTTCAATTGTTAAAATCCCAATAGTTTATACTCTTTTCCACTTCTTTTGGAGCTATTTTGTGGTTGGTATTACTAGATCTGTAAAAAATGTGATTTTTTTTTTCAACTATGGTGATGTCTGGTGTGCTGTGTTCTAAATATCAATCCATCTAAATCCAGAAATCACATAAAATGGGTAATGTATATGGTCATTCGGGGGCACCTTTTCAATATTATGCTCATACCAATATTTTTGGGTATCAAACTCATACTTTTTGCATATAGTTTTCATGATGTCATCAGTTTGGGGGTTGGGATTTATTTCTGTTCACCCAACACCTCTTGCTTAAGTAAGCCCAAGTATTTTATTGTATTACCACTCTCAGCTGTGATTTTAGAATTTTTCTCATTCACTTGAGCAGGCAAACAAATTGTTTGTTTCTAAAACAGTCAAATATATACAAATTTACTCCTTTGTCTGTGCTGTAAAAATCTAGGGTTTGATTCTATGTAAACATTCAGGTTTTTTTTTTTTGCTTTGTTGTCACATTGCACATTTAATCTAATCCATATATCATTTTGATGCCATCAGTAAAGATTTGAACTGTTTCTACATAAGATTCCATATCACTAGGTCAGGGGTATCTAACTTAGGCAATTTTAAGGCTTTTGGACGTCAACTCCCAGAATTAGCTGGCTGGAGAATTCTGGGAGTTGAAGTCCACAAGTCTTAAAATGGCCAAGGTTGGACACTTCCACTCCAGATGAATTTGCTATAGTTTCAGATCACACGGGTAGAGTCAAAGGGAGCCTTAGATCCTTTGTTTGAATAAGTAATAACTTAAATAATTGCCTGACATTTTATTAAAAAAACTTTATCAGTGAATCACAGCCATATTAAAAAAGCAATGGAAACACAGACTTTCCATGACAAAATTCCTCTTCTGATTCCTCCAAGTTCACCTTTACTTATCTATATTGTTTTCCATTTTTTTTCATTGTCCTATTTAAAACTTTGTAGTTTTCTTGCTAATTCCAAAAATTTCTGAATGTTTTAAAATCCAACTATGAACAGTGGAATTTGAAAGCGTGTGTGTGGTTGTTCTCCTTTTGTAATGAATCCAAATCTCATAAGGTTTGGTTTAAAGACATTAGAGTTTTACATATTGTTTTATCTATGACATTTTTTTATTGGAGGGTTTTTCCTCAAATACTTTTGAAATTCCTTTATTTTGATCTGCAGGATATGATGAAATTGATTTTGAAGGTGTTGTACTTGTAAACTGGCAGTGATTTCCTTTAACAGCTTGAATGTTGTCATCGGAGAAGTGATTTCGATGTAAATTGCTGGGTGGTGTTTCTTTTGTATTGCCCTTCTTGATTAGAAACATTTGAACTGTAGCAAATCTGTTATGTCTTAATCTTTCCTGCAACATTTTGTTGAAATGATTTGCAAGATGAGAATGTAAAAGGGATAGAAATTTGAGCCCAAATCCGTGAAGTTCACCTTGGAAGTTTGCATTCCAGGTCTTTAGCTTCCTTGTTTGTACTTTTACAGTTTCTTCTCTTACTACTCTATTTTCCAAGTTTTGTTTGTTTTACTATACAAGGAGTCCTCAACTTACAGCTAGAATACTTAGCAACCATTCAAAATTATAATGTACCCCCCCACCAATTTTTAGAACCCAGTTCTGAAGTTCAGATGGCCAGTCCCTCCCCTAGCAGTCACATGACCACATTTCAGGTGCCTAGCCATTGGTCAGTATTTGTGTCCATTTGCAATTTTCTGCTGTCATGCGATTGCAACTTACGACATTTTTTCCTGAAAGCTGGCTTTTATTTCTGTTTTTTGGTAAAAGCGCTCCAAAGCGAATGACGGGTTCACTAAACAGCCACAGATTCACTTAACAAGTGTTGCTAAAAAGTTTGTAAAATCGGGTTAATCATGTGGGCACCATTTTGGTCATAAGTCAAGGGCTACTTGTAGCCATTTAGGCCCTTTCAATGTGTTTTATTTGGTTCCCTCAAAAGTCTTTACTGATATTTCTTATTTGTAGTGGATTCATTTGGTTTTATATTTCCAGTTAATCTTTGGGGAGAAAAAAATGATTTCAAAATGCCAATTATATTGGAATGCTTGATCTTATTTCCAAGTTGCTCAAGTTTCTTAGAAGTACCTCCTCCTCCTCCTTCTCCCCCGTAGATTTTTAATCAGCTCAATAGTCAATGTTCTTGGGAAAGTTATAACATTGTTTAAACATATAATACAACATTAAAATAGTGAAAACAGTACCATATTAGAACAAACAGTGTGATACTCAGGAAACTTTGAGTAGCGCTATTTCATGGCCTTATATTTTTTCTTGAAACTATGTGGACTAGAAAGTAACAGAAGTTTCTGAGCTCTCCTGAGTAGTTGTTTCAGAGACAATTTCCTTATAACACTCAAAATAATACTTAGAGTTATGTTTTATTTAATCTAGGAGTGAGAAGTAAGGTTCTAAATGTAAGAGGCATCTATATAGATAGTTTTGTGTGTGTGTGTGTGTGTGTGTGTGTGTGTGTGTGTATGTGTGTGGTTAAGCTGTGTTTTATTTTCCCCCTAACCTTCTTTCTAAATACATTTCTGCCTGGATTGTTCATCTTTCATTTATTAACTTAGAACATCAGCGATTTTGCTTAGTATTTCTTTACATTGGGTATTTATGACTGTTTGCTTGAGACGTCAGAATTATGATACCATGTCAGGGTTGGATTCACTCCAGTTTATTCAAGGAAGTATAATTTTTTTATCTGTCCCTTAAAGGCAAAAGTTGTTCCCTGTCTACTTAATTGTGGTAGATTATTGCAATTGACTTTGCCACTAGACCACCACCAAGCCAAGGACTAAAATGAACTTCTTTCATGCTTTGTCCGTGAAGATTCTCGGTCATCCAGGTAAAGGTGCCTGGCAATTGAGTCAAGACGAACATGAATTGATATTCTTGTTGCGTTCAATGTTTCGCTGCTCATCCAAGCAGTTTCAACAGTCAGCAAGTTAGTTAGGCAGAGAGTCGTTGGAATGTACCAACTCACTTTCCAGACAACTCTGACTGAGAATCTTCATTGACATATTGCCTCGCACTTTGGGGAAGAAACCCCTGAGAAGGTTGGTGTGGGAGGAGTTGGTACATTCCAACAACTCTCTGCCTAACTAATTTGCTGTGACTGTTGAAGCTGCTTGGATGAGCAACGAAACATTTCAAAGTAAAAAGAAAACAGGTCTAGTTGCCATAATTCAACCTCTACAGACTATACTACCTGGACGACTGAGAATCTTCATCAACATATTGCCACATATTTTGGGGAAGAAAACCTGAGGTTGACATTGGAACACCCCTAAAAATTTTAGGAGTTGATACATTCCAACAACTCCCACTGCCTACTTGGTTTTCCCTAACCGACTTATTCAGATGGAAGAGGCTGCTTGGATGACAGCGAAATGTTTCAGACTAGCAAGAAATTAAGTCCAATTGCCATGACTCAACCTCTACAGAGGATACTACCTGGATGACTGAGCTATTGCCACACACTTTTAGGGAAGAAACCCTGAGGTTGATATGGAAACACCCCCCCGGAGTTGGTACATTCCAACGACTCTCTCTGCCTACTTGGTTTTCCCTAACCGACTTATTCAGATGGAAGAGGCTGCTTGGATGGGCAGTGAAAGGTTTTAGACTTTCAAGAAAATAAGTCCAGTTGCCATGACTCAGTTTCCAGACAACTCATGCGTTGGTTTTCAAGAGATGCATAATCCTTCTGCTGCTCAAGGGCATTGGGATGGCAGATTGATTTTTTGATTCTAGTACAACATCCGTCCACCCATCCACTCACCCATCCACTCACCCATCCACTCACCCATCCATCCATCCATCCATCCATCCATCCATCCATGGTATAGAATGAATAGGTAAGCAAACAATATTTCCTTTAACTCTCTGTAGGGAAAAAAAAGGAAGGGAAGGGAAATTGGGGTCCACATGTCAAAGTAAATCTGAAATAATTACGTGATATGAGTGAGGAGGATTTCCCACCCTCCCTAATTTTTAACCGTGGTCATTAAACGAATCCCTGTGGTCATTAAATGAATCACACAGCACTTAAGTGAATCACAGAGTCGTTAAGTGAATCTACCTTCCCCAGTTAACTTTGCTCATCTGATGCTGGCTGGAGAGGTTGCAAATCATAATCAAAGGTGTTAAGTTTGGGAAAAGAGAGGCTGAACCAGAGCATGAGTGCAACAATACTTTATTATAACAATAAAGGACTGACCGTGCTTGCCAAGCCTGGAACTGGCTCGCAGCGATCAGCAACGGGTTGGACCCCGCAGCCTGCTTTTATAGCTGGCTGCTGGGGAGAACCAACCAATGAGTGAAGGGGAAGAACGCCCCCGCAAAGTGAATGGACCTGAGTGAGAACTCCTAGAGTTCCCAGGACATAACACCCCTTCCCCCCAGATGCGAACATGCATAGTCTTTGAGGTACGCAGGAGGTTTATGTTGGCGCCCGGAACGGCGCAGCTCTGGAACGCTGTCTGTCCGTTCAGGGTCTGTCTGGGAAGGCAGAGCCGACAAAGTGTCACCAACGTGCCCCTCGGTTCGGGCAGGCCCGGGACTCGTAGGGTTGGTCACTGGGGACGTGCTCCCATTGACTGGATCGGACTGGTCAGCCGTCTGGGCGCCGCTGTCCGTGCTCGGGCTTTCTGGAATGTCTGCTGGCGTAAGCTGGTCACTGGGAACGATGTTGATGAGGGGTTGATGCTGAGGCCTCCCTCTGTTTGGTAATTCTGGGTCCCTGCTAGCGAGGGGGCTGTGACGCCTACGCAGCTGGTCTAGGTGCCTTCTCCAGACACGGCCGTCCTCCAGTCTGACTCAAGCGACCTGGGTCCTGTGATGGCCACGATCTCGCCGGGATCCACAGGGGTCTCCAGCGAAGTTCCTCGCGAATACCGGCTCCTGTAAGATAAAATGTCTAACCCCGATGTGGAAGCGAGGGGAGAGTCAGGGCAGTATTGTGGGTGAAGTCTGTCCAATACAGTCCTCAGGCGCCTGCCCATCAGGAGCTCAGCTGGGGACTTATTGGTGACTGAACATGGAGTTGAGTGCTGGCTCATCAGGAAACGCGAGTTTGTGGTGCCAATCGTCCTTGCTGAACCTAGCCAGGGCTTCTTTAGTGGTCCTGACGGCTCTTTCAGCCAATCCGTTACCCGCAGGATGAAGCGGGCTGTGAAAATGTGGCGGATGCCCAGGTTGGCAGCAAAACGGCTGAACTCGGTTGATGCGACTGTGGGCCATTGTCGGAGACAATGGAGTCAGGCAGCCCGTGTGTTACAAACAGGCGAGTTAGTACTTTGGTAATTGCTTGTGTGGTGGTCGTGGATAGCTGGGCTACGTCAATCCATTTAGAATAGGAGTCCACGACCACTAGGAACATTTTCCCATGCAATGGGCCGGCCAGGTCGATGTGAATTCTGGACCACGGAGCGTTGCGCTCTCCCATTTAGTAGGGGTGGCAATAGGAGGAGCTGGACGGGACTCCTGGCAAATGTTGCAGGAACTTACCCATCTGACGACGTCCTCGTCGAGGCCCGGCCACCATACGTAGCTGCGTGCTAATGCCTTCATTCTGACGATGCCAGGGTGTCCCTCGTGCAACGCCTCCAGAACTCGGGTACGCAGTGAGGTCGGAATGACCACTCGAGTGCCCCACAGTAGACAGCCCTGCAAACTGGATAATTCCTGCAGCCGGGTCTTGAAAGGTGTGAATTTGCTTTCAACATTACCACCCGGCCACCTCCTCACTCCAGTCCAGCACCTGGGCGAGTGTTTTGTCTGACTTGGTTTTAGCAGCAATGTCAAGGGCCGTGATGGGGAGGTCCTATTGGGTAACCTCAAAAATAGCGTGGACAGGAGCAGGGTCCTCAGCTGGAGCCGGCAAGGGACAGCGGCTGAGAGCGTCAGCGTGGGACAATGTTTTACCTGGGCGGTGTATGAGTCTGTAGGAGTAGGCCGCTAGGAAGAGGGTCCATCTCGTCATTCTAGGAGAAAGGACTTGAGGGGTCTGTTTGTCCCCAGCTAGTAGACCCAGGAGGGGCTTGTGGTCCGTGACCAGCTCGAAAAAGTGGCCAAAGAGAAATTCGTGAAATTTTTTCACTGCTGCAACAGCTGCTAGAGCTTCCTTATCGATCTGGCTGTAATTACGCTCTGTTGCAGAGAGCGTCCTGGAGAAAAAGCAATGGGAGCCTCGAGCCATTGGGAAGCCTGTGACTCAATACTGCCCCAATTCCAAAGGGGATGCGTCTGCTGCCAGCACTAAGGGAAGATTGGGGTCGAACTGAATAAGTACCGCCTCTGACGTGAGTAGTGATTTGACGGCGTGAAACGCAGAGTCTTCTTTGTGACCCCAGTGCCAAGGTGATTTTTATCCAATAATCTGTGTAGGGTTCTGCCACTGATGCTTTATGGGGCAAGAAGGACGTGTAAAAGTTCAATAGCCCCAAGAAGGCCTGTAGTTCAGTTTTGGAGGTTGGAGTGGGTGCCTCGTGAATTGCCTTAACCTTGGACTCCAGGGGGTGAATGCCTGAGGCGTCAATTTTATAACCCAGAAAGTCCACCTGTCTAGTGGCGATGGCACATTTTTCTTTTTTCAATTTGAGGCCATGCTGTCTGAACCTCTCTAACACTGCTCGAACTCTCTGGAAGAGTTGGGGTCTGTCCCTGGCCGAGACTAAGATGTCGTCGAAGTAGGGTACTACACCAGGGAGGCCCTGCAAAATCCGCTCCATGAGGGATTGAAAAATGCCTGGGGCAACACTTACGCCAAATTGGAGACGCTTGCATCGGAAGGCACCCTGTGAGTGACAATGGTCTGGAGTTCCGCTGTTTGGTTGTCAACAGGGAACTGTTGATACGCTTGAGACATGTCCAATTTGGCAAAAATGCTGCCAGGTTCAAAAGTGTGTAATAAATGCTGAATGACGGGCACTGGGTAGGCGCTAACTTGCAGAAACTTATTGATTGTGGTCTTGTAGTCCGAGCAAATTCTCAGGCTACCATCTTTTTTGAGGGGTGTGACAATGGGCGTCTCCCATTTGGCGAAATCTGTTGGCTCAATGACCCCTTGTTTTAACAGTTTATCCAATTCTGCATCTAGTTTTGGCCGAATAGCGAATGGGACCCTACGCGGTTTTAGCCTGATTGGGACTGCCTGGGGGTCGACTGAAAATGAGATGGGGGTACCGTTATAACACCCCAGCTCATCGCTGAATACATCTGAGTAATCAGCGAATAAGGAGTCAGTGTCAGAGGTTGAGACAGCATGGACTCCTGTTAGCCCTAGGCCGAGATGGGGAAACCAATCGAGCCCCAGTAATGTAGGGAGATTGCCGTTAACTACCACTACAGGTAGGTGACCTTTAAAAGCTCTAAAATTGACAAGGAACTTGCCTCTGCCGATTACAGGAATGGTCTTCCCCTGGTAGTCCTTCAGGCTAAACTGGCACTTCTGGAGCCGGCTAGTTGATAGGCTGGGCTGGAGCCTCTTGAGGGTGTTCCACGAGATAATTGAGAGCGCTGACCCTGTGTCAACCTCCATGCGGCACGGTTTACCTTCTAACAAAACGGAGAGAGAGATTTTACTAACAGTGTGGCAAGTGCGCTTGGCATGGTGGTGAGTGCAACAGTTCAATACTTGCCTCTGCGGTCCAGAGTGTGAGAAGGGGGGGTGTCTTTGTGCTGAGTTTTGAGAGGCTTGGCAGACTCTCACGATGTGTCCCCTTTTATGGCAGGTATTGCAGGTGGCTCCTTTGAATTTGCAGGTGGCCCTCAGGTGAGATCCACCACAGGCTAGGCACAGGGTGATGTGCTTGGGTGGCCCGATGTTTTCTTGTTTGGCTCCTACCTGCGGGTGTCTGGCGTTGGAGAGGCAGTGGACGTCGTTTTCGTCACTAAGGGCTTCCTCTGCTACCACCTCCTCGGAGTGGACTGGAACTGTCGTTAGCTTGGAAGTCGGGCCATGAATTTCGGTGGCTGAGTGAGCTGCCAGTTCTGCTGCCAAGGCCTCCTCGACGGCTTGTGCGAGGTTGAGGTCTTTTTTAGCGAGAAGGCATCTTTGAAGGTGGAGGTCCTTGACCCCGCAGACTAGTTGATCGAGGAGCATGTCCTCCAGGTAGGTTCCAAACCCGCAATGCAGTGCTGCTGTTCTGAGGGCGGCCATGTACTGATTGATGGTCTCCTTGTCTGATTGTTTCCTCATACGGAAGGTGAATCGCCTGGCAATCTGTGAAGGCCTGGGAGAATAGTGGTTAGTGAGGATTTCAAGCAGTTCAGACCAAGGAACGTTTTTCAACTCACGTGGAGCCACGAGGGCTGTGGCAGTATCGAAGACGATGGCTCCACAGTAGATCAGGAAATACGATTTTT
Source organism: Pseudonaja textilis (assembly GCF_049901715.1). NCBI lineage: Eukaryota > Metazoa > Chordata > Lepidosauria > Squamata > Elapidae > Pseudonaja > Pseudonaja textilis. The sequence continues at coordinate 65,410,399 of NC_141994.1, forward strand.
TCCGATGCTCCCCAGCATCAGCCAGCCCAATTGCATCGATATAATGGTTGAAGCGGTTCTTGTATGATTCCCACTTCTCCTCATCCGGTTTGAACGCTGGGAAGACTGGATTGGAATTCATGGTGATGGAACCGGTAGAACAACCTGTGGACAAAATCTCTCTGGGGCAGCAACAAAAGGTTCTAGTGCCTGTGGCAGGCAAGTGATTTCAGCTCTGGAGAGGCTTTTCGCAATCCTCTCTCTCTCTCTGGGCTAGCACACGGTTTGGCTGTCAGCCGTTGGCAGCGTTTGAATTCGCGCCTGTGTGGGCGTTAGTGACTTGACTACAGCACCGCGCTGTACTTTTTAGGCTTGAAATTCAAATGACGGCCGTTTGAATTTCGCGCCTAAACAAAACGAGCGGCTGCGGCTCGCAGCGCTTCACTTTTCCTGTAGCTGGGCTAACAAGCGGCTACAGACGCTTCTGACTTTCGATTCTGACCGCTCTCTCTGGCTGCGGATCAGCGTTCACTTCTTAGTGCTTGCTGACCGCTTTCTCTGTCAGCGGATCAGCGTTCGCTCTTTCTGCTTGCTGACCGCTCTATCTGGCTGCGGATCAGCGTTGCTCTTATCGCTGGCCGATCGCTCTCTCTGGCTGCGGATCGGCGGCTAGTGACTCAGCGGTTGCATGGTGCTTCTGGTAGCCATCCCATCCTCGTCGCCAGTGTTAAGTTTGGGAAAAGAGAGGCTGAACCAGAGCATGAGTGCAACAATACTTTATTATAACAATAAAGGACTGACCGTGCTTGCCAAGCCTGGAACTGGCTCGCAGCGATCAGCAACGGGTTGGACCCCGCAGCCTGCTTTTATAGCTGGCTGCTGGGGAGAACCAACCAATGAGTGAAGGGGAAGAACGCCCCCGCAAAGTGAATGGACCTGAGTGAGAACTCCTAGAGTTCCCAGGACATAACAAAAGGGACACAAGATACTCCAACTGACATAAAATGCAGACTGGTTGCCAAGCAACCACATTGCGATCATGGGACCATGGGTGGTGGTGTTAATGACAGCTGTAATTTCAAGGGTGGGTCATAAATCACTTTTTCCAATTCTGTCACAACTTCAAACCATCATTAAATGAATAGCTATGGAGTCTCTCTCAGTCATCCAGGTCCTGGTTGTCCCAAGGGTGCTTTTTCAAGAGGCATCTGGACTGTTTTTTCTTTGAAGACATTTTGCTTCTCATCCAAGAAGCTTCTTCAGCTCTGACTGGATGATGGGGAATGGAAGGATTTATGGGAATGAAAGGTCAGAGCCGAAGAAGCTTCTTGGATGAGAAGCAAAATGTCTTCAAAGAAAAACCAGAAAGTCCAGTTGCCTCTTGAAAAAGCACCTTTGGGACATTAAATGAATACCTAGTCATAAATTGAGGTCTACTGGTAACTTGTCAAGAGACTTTAATGAAGTTTTTCTCCCCAGCGGAACATTTAAAACCCAAAAGTTTCCCACACTGCATATAGAGCACTGAATTAGATCAACCAAAGATCTGATGAGGGTATAAAATAGGATTAAGATCAGCCATTCTCCCTTTCCTTAGAATTTGCATGGGTTCTCCAGCTTAGGTTTCCTGCGTCCTCAGGACAGCAGTTTCTTTTGATGTTGGGCTACTGGCAACGCAACAGAGAGCTTTTTTTAAACTTAGAATGCACTGCAACATTTCAGTGCTTTAATTTATCATCATCATCATTCATCAATAAATAAATAAGCGTGCAAGAATGAGTTTCATTTCTTTTTCTAGACTGGCAGTTTTCACTCGCTTGCTTACTTGTTTGTTGTTTTAAAGTACACATGTTGTCCCTTGTTTGCCTTTTCTTTCTTTGTTTTTTCCCCCTGTTCCTTTTCTTCTTCTGCTGCTTCTAGCAATCAGATAAAAGTGGTAAAGCACTCTCGTTGGCGTAGTGATGGTTAAATTTAAACCATCTGACTTGATTGTCTGTTTCGTGGCCTGGGCTATAACAATCTGATTCTCAGGCCTCCATTGACGTCAGCCGAATGGCAAATTTCAAATACAACCTGTATTAGATTTTCACTATTAAGTTAACAATGCAAACTTTTTACAGATGCCTTACATAGAGGAGGCTGTTAACAGAAATATTACATTAATAAAAGTCAACCCTGCAGACAAACATGAGCTGGTTTTCTTCTTTTGCCCGTGGTTTTTTTTTTTTTTTTTGTATTTTGGAATAAAGAGGCTTCTCATATTTTGCCAGCCAAAAGCTCTTGTCTTTTTAGGGTCAATCATAACATCACTTGAACACTGATGCAGCATTTGAAATACGCATCTCTTCAATGCTTGTTCATACACACACCTTTTTTCAACCATTTCCTAAAAAGACACAGATCCACAAATACAGGTAGGTTTCAACTTATGACAGTTCGTTTAATGACTCTTCAAAGTTACAGTGGCATTGAAAAAAAAATGACCTATGACCAGTTTTTATTGTGATGACCCGGAGTTTAACACAAATGTAACAAAATCCAAAACGTAAATAAATGTCCTTTAATGCCTCCAACTTGGCCCCACTGTTCACTGTTCTCAGCTGAAAATAAAACTTACTCAAAAATAATCTTCAAAAGAAAGCAATACAGTCCGAGCTCAATGAGCAGATAAAGGTGAAATAAAAAATCAAAACAAACTACAATGAAGGAAATTTCACAACGGACCAGGATAAGTAATTACCAACTTCAAGGAGATAACAAGGCACAGACTGTTGGAAGGATGCCAACCAATATAACTTCAGTCCAAAATAAAACACGCTTTGCTTCTGGCAACGCTGTGTTTTAACCGACTCTCTTATATACTGTTCTCCCCACCTGCAACCAATGAGGGGGATCATGACCACTTCCTCTCTTGTAAGCCAAGTTGTTTCCTTCTCCGTTCCTAAGAGGGGATGGGCCTGATTCTTTCTCTGACTGCCCATCCCCAGCCTCCTCCACAACCTCCAGAGCCACACCTCCACTCCCTGTCGGCTGACTCTACCAAGGGCATGACACTTATGACCATTGTAGCATCCTGTGGTCAAGTGATCAAAATTCAAATGCTTGGCAATTGACTCATATTTATGACGGTTTCAGTGTCTTGGGGAACATGTAATCCACCTTTTGCAACCACCTGATCAGCAAGGTCAATAGGGAAGCCGGATTCACTTAACAACAGTTTGACCAATTTAACAACTGCAGCGATTCACTTAACAAAGGTAGCAAGAAAGGTCGTAAAGTGGGGAAAACTCGCTTGACAAATGTTTCACTTAGCAACCAAAATTTTGGGCTCCGTTGTGGTTGTAAGTCGAGGACTACCTATATTAAACGGATTTCGATGGATGAGTTTTCACTGCAGAGCCCTTTTAGTTTTTGCTAAGTGGTAAATAGCAAAACAGTGGGAACTTCCTTTGCAAAAGTCTTCAAGGGCTATAGGATTGATTGTATCCATTGGACTTCTCTAGACTAGCTACTGACTTTTTCTTCATATTTGGATTTTAAAAAATGAAGCTTCACATTAGATGAAAACCATTTGTGACTTTCCCAGCCAGCTTTCGACAAGCAAAGTCAATGGCGGATGCCAGATTTGTTTAACTGCTGCATGATTGATTTAACAACTGCCTTGATTCACTTAACAACTGTAGTAAAAAAAGGCCATAAAATCAGGTGTGACATAACAATTGTCTTGCTTAGCAATGGAAATTCCAGTACTGACTGTGGTCATAAGTCAAGGAGAAACTTTACTCAAGGTATGGATTGATAAACTTATTAGTTGTTGATCATTGATCATTGTTTATATATTACTCTTTTCTGCATCATTTTGCGGTTTCTTACATTAGAATATGCATGGGAATCCACATACATTTGCAATATAAACACATCAAGAAAATTAATGCTGAAATTATTTTATTTGCATTTTTCCCATCCCTATTATGTTCCTAGACTTCTTCAATTCCTCTTCAATGTATTCATTTCCATTTTAGCTTTCTGTAAACATTCCTCTGATTTTTTTATTTTTTAAATTGAAAACCATCTTCATAGTTTAGGAAGACCAGATTTGATGCCTACATTTTGATACCAGGGTTAAGGAAAAAAAAGAGCAGCTGTTTCCTAGGCAAATAGGAATTCAGTTCCTAGGCTGTTGAGTACTCAGAAAATATTTTGAATTCCATTGCTTCATCATAAAATTACAAGTTTACCCCTGCAAAAATACCCTTGGGATTTTCTAACTGTTTTTTGACAGTGGTGCTTTTCAGTGTTTAACCCAGCTCAGAAACCAGTGGTGTCTGTTCACTGTTTTAGTTGCTGGTATAATACAGAAGTTGGATATGAGAAACCTTAGAGGAATAAGGGGAACCCCTCATCCCCAAACAATACTACCAAAGCTTTTCATTCTCCCTCTGTAGGTTTGATTATAAATTACGTTAGATCACAAGCAGAAAACCTGTGAATCTCAGAATGCAGGACTTAAATTCCCATTAGCCTGGGCTATCAAGATGCATCAATAAATATTTAAAGAAATATCTAAATGTGGTTTTACCCTTGCCAGGCTTAATCTGTAGCTGTCATATCTATTCATTCAATTTCCTATATATTCAGGTGGCCCTTATTACTTGCAGAGATTCCATTCCAGCTGAATAACCATGATTAGCAAGACAACAGCTAAGAAGATGGTGAAACAGCACATTTTATTGTGACATTTTCATGAGCTCAGAAAATACAATAGCGGGCTTAGATTCAAATGTTTTGTTTATTCCATTTATATAGCTGCCCATCACATTTATGTGACTCCATAAGACATAATCCACAGAAGCGTCCATGCAGTAATGCTATCCATACATTACAAACAATACTAGCATGTTACAGTCTCCATTCCCTCACTGGCTCTCCAGGCACAATGGCAAAATCATGTCTTCAGGACTTTCCAGTGTCCCCATGAGTCCTAACCGTTTTTTTTCCCTTTGTGGAATGTCCCAAGCTCTAATAAATGAGGTTAGTCAGTATCTTGACCATCTGTTGTTGAGGATTAGGAACAGAAAGATTCTGGTCTGCTGTTGAAGGTCCTGGAGGAGTCAACTTGGGAACAGAATGCTAGAGCAGCTGTCAGGACAGGTTGCCCCAAAGGTGCTTTTTCAAAAAGTAATTGGACTTTGTTTTTCCTTGAAGATGTTTTGCTTTTCATCCAATCAGCTTCTCCAGACAAGACAGGTAGGTTTTACAAGGGAATGTATTATTTGTCCCGGAGTATACAATGTGGTCATTGGTGCAGTTCCAGAGCAGAAGAGGAAGTGATTTGTGGTGGTGCAAACATGAACCAGATAGTCTGCTAGGTTTTTGTCCATTTCTGCTAACTATGCTTTTGGTTAGATCCTTCAGGGCTCTTTTTATAGAAGATAACACAATACATGTTTTAAGAGTTAGTGGTAAAAGAACAACAACCCATCATTCCCAGTTCTTCTGCTTTGCAAATGTGCACATGAACATCTGTCTATTTTTAATGAGATGAGAGAGAGGGTGGAATGCATTTGTGACTTCTGCAGAATAGGACAAATGACAAATTAATGAATTAATTTGGAGGAGTCAGCTTTATTATTTTGATCTTGCAAATGGAATAGAATAGAATAGAATAGAATAGAATAGAATAGAATAGAATAGAATACTTTATTGGCCAAGTGTGATTGGACAAACAAGGAATTTGTCTTGGTGCAAATGCTCTCAGTATACATAAAAGATACATTCGTTAAGAATCAAGAATCATAACGAACAACACTTAATCATAGTCATGGGGTACAATCAACAATCAAATCATACGAGGAAACAGTCCATATAAATCGTAAGGATACAAGCGACAAAGTTACAGCCCTACAATCACAAGTGGGAGGGGATGGGTGATAAGGAGTGACGAGAAGATTAACAGTAATAGTAGTGCAGACTTTGTAAATAGTTGAACAGTGTTGAGGGAATTATTTGTTTAGCAGAGTGATGGCTTTCGGAGGAAAACTGTTCTTGTGTCTAGTTGTTGGACTAGTCCCTTGACCCAAAAGAAAGACTATTTCATCATAAAGTCTTCTCATTTTTTAATGTCCTGCCAGAATTTTCAAGGGAGACTAAGCATCACAAACTAGGTCCATAATGGAAATCCAAAAAGATGGGCTCATTTAACTGTACTGATTTAACTGTACCCTTGCTCGAATTGCTTTTGAAAAATGGAAGAAGAAGAGGTTAAGCTAAGAGTGAGGAGGGCTAGTGCATGACAAGGATGAGGACGAATTTGAAAGGGAAACAACCTTTCTTTAACTATTCCCCCCCTCACCCCCATATTTACAAAGACATTGTTTGAGAGGTGAAGAGGGAAGAGATACGTCAGTGCATTGAATCCTGCGCTTAAACATTTAGGTAGAATTGTCCTACAGGAAGTTGCTATGCATTGCCTTTAAACATGTTCGAGAAGCAGTGCTTGCTTCTGTATCTGGAATACAGGTAGTCCTCAACTTAATGACCAGTTGCTTAGTGACCATTTGAAGTTATGATGGAGCAACAAAAAGTTACTTACCAGTTGGTTTCGAATTTCCTCCATTATCTTCCTCCTGCAGTCCTGTGATCACACTTTGGGACATTCAGCTACCAGCATTTGTGGCCATTTGCAACACTCCACCTCACGTGACCGCAATTTACCATGGTTTTGCTGGAAAGTTTTGTTTAGTTATGGTTTCCAGCAAAACCCAGCCCATAACAAACTGTAGGAAGTTAAAACCTACCCCTCTTCTAGAAAAATAAAATATTTTAAGATATATTAAAAAGGCAGAATATTTCCCCTTAAAAGAGAAGTAGAAACTCATAGAGGCAGAAACTCAGCCCCACCCCTTTGTTAACAGGCCATTAAGGCCTGGGCCAATCTATTCTACATAACAAAGATCTACCTCCTTCAAGCAGAGTCATAGTAGGAATTGCCCAAAGCCCTTTCATTGCATCCTCAACCAGCAAGGCTCAACAAAGTCTGGGACTCAAAAGACAACCTATCATGTTACCCCTGCATGGCCCCATGAGAGTCTGACAACCAATCAGAACACAAGCTCAAATTCAAAGCCCAACATAGGGCATAAAACCCAGGGACTCTCTGCATCTCTTCCCTTTTTTCTCCCAGGAGCTCCAAGGCATGTGATCCTATTCATCAATAAACCTTCTTTCCAAGCAACTTCCATGATTCCAGTGTCTTTTTCCCCACTTGGAACTGAACCCAGAAGGATATTTTCTTCCAACAATACAGTGGGTTCCCCTAAAGACAGCAGCATTCACTTAACAACCACAGCTGTCAGTTATGACTGCCACAAAAAAGGGGGCAGTAAAATTGGACCCAGTCGTGTGACTCATGACTGTCACATTTATGACCATCATGACTTAACGGCCATAATTGTCAAGCTCAATTATGGTCATAAGTCGAGGAGAGCCTGTATGTTACAAGATGACTCTCCATTCCTTTGCACCTCAAGATTTCAGAGCTAGTTCTTCCCACCAGTCTTTGCATGCAAAAGTTCACAATAGGGTCTTCTGTGGATGCTCCTGCTGACTGAACAGATATGGGAGAGAACCATAGTGAGGGCCTGTTTGATATGGAGTCCTCCCCATAAATTGATTTGCATTATATTTATCTTGTTGTCTTTTTGAGGCTAAACAAAATCCTGCCCCCAGGCCTTTAGATACTAATCGTGACTTCCTTTAATATCCTTCTTTTTTTTATAAGAACTTAAGGGAGAAATCTCAATTCTTGGATTACATCTTCAGAGACAAGTGACAAATATACAATTTATTTATGCTCTTTCCCAAGAACATTTGCAGTTGGGGAAGCGGCGCAACAAAAAACCACAAAGGTCCCTCAATAGCTCTGTTTCTTTGTACTCCAAAATGCAGAGTGACCTTGTGATTCATAGCATGGTCCTACTTAAGTTTCATCATCCAAACTTTTTTTTTTTTTGGTAAGTATATTCAACAACAGTTGTTTTGTAAAACGTGGGTATTGAAGAAAGTGTGAACAGCACAAAATAGTGTATCTCAGCATTGAGGATTTCACAGCTGGGTTAGAATATACGGTACACATCATGTACCATGATCTATGTGACTTCTCACTTATCGTCCATCTATTTAAGATAAATAACAGCTATAATTCTGACAAGTGCTCAGAAAAACACCATACAATTCACACTTGAATTCCTTGTCATAAATAAGGAGAGGGTGTGAATGGGTAGGAGAAAACAGGCATTCTCACATTAATCATTTGCTATGTTAATATTATATTTACCTGAAAAGGTGTTCTGGAAGGCAAGGCATTCTTGAATAGAGGATTGTTTCTTCATTACAAAATTATTTGTACTTTTTATATACCCACACATTTCTGAGTAGCTCCCTGAGGTTCCCATAATAATAGTTAGATAGAAAAAGGCTGATTTGTCTCCATGGTCCAATTGTTAATGAAACTAAGATCACATTCCTATTTTAAAATAGAGGGTTTTTTTTTCCTCTAAAAGGAATTTTGGACGTTTCCTGGACTTTATTCCTGCTAGGAGTGAAATTTATCTCCCACCAGGGTCATTCCCCAGTTAGTGTTTCTGCAGAGCAGTAGGTTAATACATATTTTCACTTTTGCATGATTTCATTTGTTTCTGCAGGCTAAATTACAGCCAAGTCTGGATTTTCTGTGACTTTGGTGGCATTACCTATTTAATTATTGGCTCTTCTTATATGAGTAGATTTGTATACATGTCTGTTAAATTGCACTTTCAGTTTAGAATTGGACTCGGTGACTTACAATTGGATCTAAACCTGTGTCAATGTGCAGTGCTAAATTTTCACATTCAGCAGTCTTCTGCTATGTCAGCTTTCATTAGTCTTGAAAAACTTGCAGATTTTCTTCTTCCCCCATCCCAGTTAGTTTTTGTGATGATTGTTTAAATTGCTGTCCTCTTGTCTTATTTTTGGCCTTCCCTTGCTCGTTTTGCAAATCGGTCTTTTTAACATCTGTCCATCCACTTCACTTTTAGATACTCCAATTCAATATATTAGTATTATTTGTTTGTTAGCTATTTATTTATTAAAGGAGACAGATTGGTAGACTAGGCTAGAAACTGGGGAGACCGTGAGTTCTATTGTAGTCGTCGGCATGAAGTCTTCTGGCTGATCTTGAGTCAGTCCCTTTCTCCCAACCCTAGGAAGAAGAAGAAGACAAGGCCAAACCATTTCTGAAATCTTGCCAAGAAAATTACAGGGAGTCATCTAGACCAGGTATATCCAACACACAGCCCACGGGGCACATGGAACTCTGGACAGCTAGTACTGTGCTCCCACAAGATAATAAAAAAACATAAAAAGTAAAGGAAGCTTGTTGTTTATATATATTAAGTATATTATATATTTTATGTGACCCAAGCCAAAACGTTGGATAACCATGATCTAGACAGTCAAAAGGAGTCAGTGAACTTGAAGATACCCCAAAAAGAAATTTTATCCCACTCTCCTCCAAAGCTCAAGGTAGTTTGCATGGAATTCCTTTCATATTATCCACAAAACAGTAATTCTGTGACATTGGTTGGGCTGAGAAAGAGCCCAAAGTCTTCCAATGGGATTCCATGATTGAGGATGGACTTGAACCCAAATTTACCAGTCCTAATCCAGCCACCTTCACATTATTGTCACATTACTCTCAACACAAGAGTGAGATCAGCCCCAAGTCACCCAAGTCTCCCTAATCCTATTCCAGCACCTTAGCTTCTACCTCTCATTGGTACAAGTAGTCCTCGACTTACAACAGTTTATTTAGTAACCATTCAAAGTTAAAATGGCACAGAGGAGGAAACAATTAAGAAAATAATGGAATGTGCGGAAATGAATAGATCAACAATGGCAATCAAAGAACAGGAAGAAAAAGAATATTGTAAGATTTGGAATTTATTCTATGAATGGTTAGACAGAAGAATAAGAAATTGAAATAAGTGGTAATAGCAGTAGCATCTTATAACAGATTGATTTTGAAAGCATATGAATATAACTTAGTAAGGATGGATTATATTTCTGAAAGATAACAATTATAATGTTAATGATAATATAATAATCAAACAATATGATATAAAATGTTGATTAGGATGGCTATAAATATAATTGAATAAGTAATGTATGATCATATTATTATGCGCACAAGATATATGTACCCAACCAACACACTGTAGAATTTGAAGATGGTTTTATTTGTTATTTTTGTATTTTTTAAAAATAAAAAACTTTTATTAAAAAAAAACAAAGTTAAAACGGCACTGAAAAAAGTCACACGACTATTTTTCACACTGATGAAAGTTGCAGCATCCCCATGGTCACGTGATTTACATTGAGATCCTTAGCAACTGAGTCACATTTATGATGGCTGCAGTGTCCTGGAGTGATGTGATCCCCTTTTGCGTCCTTCTGACAAGCAAAGTCAATGGGGAAGCCAGATTCACTTAACAACCATGTTACTAATTTAAGAGCTGCAGTAATTCACGCAGCAAATGTGGCAAGAAAAGTTGTAAAATGGGGCAAAACGCACTTAACACATTTCAGTTTTAACAAACTTTAAACCAACATCCATTTTGGGCTCAGTTGTGATCATAAGTTGAGGGCTACCTGTACTCTCCACTATGAAGTAACCCTTTATTTCTTTCTGCCCCTCTCCAAGCATTTTAGGTAGTTTTAACACTGATGTTTTGAGATTACAGGCAAAATGTTAATGGCTGTCTGTATTCTTCTTTAAAAGAATTGTTTTCTCATAAACTAATTTGATGGCATTTTCCATTTTATGGGTATTTTTAGTCTTGCATGTCGTCATGGAAAAGCACATTAAAAATGGCATAATAATAAAGTAGTTTTGTTCATAATTGGATCCTTTGTTGGGTGAATGCAGGAAAACCTTTCCTGCTAGGCAATGAAGAAGCCAATAACGCTCAAGAGAATGACAAAAATATTGAATTAGCACCTAAAGGAAGAAGAAGAGAGAGGCAGTGCGCAAATGGTGTCTTTTTGTTTTAATAAAAATTTAGCTAAACAGCAAAGGCGAATCGAGCAGTATCATTCATGATTGGTAACACTTGCAAGCAAAAATGACTGTGTTTATCATGAGAGCATTAATAAACATGACAGACATTTTATGGTTTGTTATGAGAACTTCAAAAAGTGACTTTTGGGGTGGGTGGGTAGGTGGGAAGAGGAAATCTAGTAAATTAATTTTTGGGTAATTGTGCAAATTGGCATTATTTCCGAGCAGCAGGGAATTGGATTGGTCCATTCTCCTATCCACCCCAGCTTTCTCTTGTAAAGTTTGGGGATTTTTGAAGGCAAAGGGTCCAAATACCCTGTGGGTTGGGACACCATGAGTTGGCTTCAAAACAGAGGTCAAATAAGGAGAAAATGCTAAAGCTGACCCAGCTGATTCAAGAGCAGCTTGGCACCTGGCAGAGAAAAATGATAACTGGAATAGCAAACCTTGATGGCATTCTTTTGGTTAATTTTTTTTTTCATTTTCTTGGAAAGATAAGTGCATTTTCTTTATCTTGAGATGCCAACCCTCTCTCTGCATCATCCTTTTCCTTTCTGTTCTACACAGTCGACAGCATTGTCTTGAAAAACAACTTTGGTAAATTTAAAAGGCGTAGCATTTTTTTTTATCTTCAGAGTGCAGAGGCTTGCTGTTGGTTTTCCTCTCCAGATGTTCAGATCTGCAACACTTACGCATTTATTACAAAAAAAAAATGACCTTATGTAATCATATGCTTGATTTTTATCTGGATTTTAATTGGATTAATGCTGTTTTGCTTACATTTTGCCTTTATTTTTTTAAAAATTGTGAGCTGCGTTGATTGCCTCATAGCTAAAGACGAGTATAAATCCCGTAGTGAACCGGCCAATCAATAAAATTCCGTATTGTTGGTTATGGTATCTGGAATTGATGAGAATTAGTCAAAAACACATTGAAGACACCAAGCTGTCTCTCCTGGCTTGGATTGCCAAAAACTTGTTTTTTTGTTTCATTGATTTTGAAAGCCGCTCTTTGAGTTCTTATTTATTTATATCCCACATTTATTATTTTCATGAATAAGTCAAGGTGGTGATCATACCTAATCCTGCTTCCTTCTTCTATTTCCCCCACAACAATGACAACCCTATGTGAGTTGGGCTAAAAGAGAGCAACTGGCCCAAAGTCACCCAAGCCAGGCTTCATGCCTCAGGTGGGTCTAGAACTCACAGTCTCCTGGTTTCTAGCCTGATGCCTTAACCACTAGACCAAGCTGGCCTTTCTTGCATTTCCTATATAGGGGGATGTAGGATAGGCAGCCTCTTTAAGCACATTTGAGACCATAACTTGTATTTATGTAAAGTTGTTGCTTGTGGTCTATACTGCACCCTGTCTAGAGGAGGGAAAGCTGGCATGCCACATGGGTTGTGTCTGTTTTGATGCTTTCAAGTCCATCTTAATTTGAGTACTTTCTTAACCGCCTTCTGAGCAGTGATCCAATTTGAAACAGGTTTCACTGTTGCTCTTTCCCTTCCACTTGCCTTCCTCCTCCACACAAGCATCATCCTTTGCAATAGGTTGAGCTGAAAGGTGGCTCATTTGAGTGGCCATGTTTGAGGGTGGCCTCAGGGTTGGATTTTAGCGTGCCACTGTGGTTCTCCTTACATCAGACATAGATTAGGTTTTTATGCATTTTTAAACCTCTGTCCTCCAGTCCAACTCAATTTGCTGCCTTTTAAAGCAGCTCGCACCTTGTAGGCTTATTGGCGGGGTGTTTTATACCACTTAGCTATTATTTAACTCCCCGCTCCCCCAGTATTTTGGGGTGTGAATTGATCTGCCTTGATTTTAGTATTTGGATTGGTAGTGAAAAATGAATTGTCTTGAACTGGGCATATTTACCTGAGGCTGTGGAAAAGGCACATATACAGCTTGGGGAAATAGATAAATATAAATATGAATATGAATATAAATATGAATATAAATATGAATATAAATTATATATATATATATATATATATATATATATATATATATATATATATATATATATATTCTGAGGCGGGTATTTGTATGTGGATCATCTTTGGTTATTGGGTTTTCTCCTGCGTAAGATTGGAAGTATCTAGGCAACGTTTCGATGAAGTCTCATTCATCATCTTCAGGCTTGTGTCTTTGGCTCTGTGCTTCTCAGAGTGATGTGAGGAAGAAGAAGCTGCAAGCTCACATCACTCTGAGAAGCACAGAGCCAAAGACACAAGCCTGAAGATGATGAATGAGACTTCATTGAAACGTTGCCTAGATACTTCCAATCTTACGTGGGAGAAAACCCAAATAACCAAAGATACACACACACACACACACACACACACACACATTTATTTATTTTAAAAAGCTGGTCAAACTGGAGCCCAGCTTAACACAAAACAAAAAAACATACAACAGCTTCTGCCTCCTTGCTACCTTAGTGAATATATAAACATTTCCCAGCCGTCCAAATTAAATGTCAGGTTGTTTCATGAAGGCCAAAATGAAATAACATCTGGCACTTGGATCCACCATCCCAGCTGGCTGCATGTCGCTTTTCGTGCCCTCTAGTTCTGTGCTTTCTCAATTTCTTTGGGTCTTTGGTTTGGAGGCTGGCAAATTTACTCTATGCCCAAGTTTGATTCTAGGTGTCCAAAAGTTGGTTTTGTAGCCGGATGCAAAAAGCCTGCTGTTTTTTTTTTTTGCAGGGATTTCATTGGAATGCTTTCAATAAAACCTCCTTTGCAAACTTTTGAGTTGTCACAGTTTTGCGAAATAGCCTTTTAGAAGATGACATATGGGAATAAGGGAGAAAATCCATTTTTATACATCATTAATAATAGTTAAGAACACTTTCCCCTCTCCCCCAGTCTCTGTCTTGAATGCACGCATGTACGCACACACACATGCACACACACATGCACGCACACACGCACACACACACACACACAGAGACTGGTTCACCTATGGTGTCAAGCCATAATGAGGTTGTTTCTGGTTTCAGGTATTGTGAAATCCTACCCAGTTGTGGTTTGTAAACCATGGTTTGTGTTTTAATGTGTTCTGAAAATCCAGCCAAATGGGATTTATTTAGTCAATCATAGATGATAAACTCCATACTGTGTAAATTCATTTTCTCTCACACATATCACAGTCTCCCTTTTCTTGTGTATAACTCATACACAAGAAAACTCCAAACACCTGGATGCTCACATTCTCTCCCCTGTCTTTTTCATTCCTGATTGTTCAGCAGTCTTTGCAGCCTCTAAGAAATAAGATGTCATGCTTTCTTTGCCTGATGTCAGCCGATGTGAGGTAGTCCGGACAAGAAGCACACCAAGAACTAATAGCTCTAATATTATTCTAGGCTTCAATGAACCAAATCTTGCAAGTCTGAAAGTACCTCTCTCCCTCCTCACCTTTGCAGTCCAAGCAACTAGGGAGAGTCTCTTCTCATACTCCCATCCATTTTGCAGGCTCAGCTGCCTTTTTTCCAAATGTTGTGTAGCATGCAATTCTTCCGCCTGTCTCCCAAGGACATTTCTACATACCCTTACATCCAAACTGGCTCAATGTTGGCAGGTTTGTATTTGCCCACTTCATCCAGCATCAGCCCTCCTGAGTAAAAAAAACAGGCAGGAAACTAGGACTCTCCTTTATCAACAGAATCTTGCAAGTCTAAAGGCACAAGCTTCCCGCCATCAAATTTTAAATGCTTGATCCTGTAGGGCAGGTCCTTCCTAAATTTCTTTCGCTGGTCATTAAGCCAGTGGGAGCTCCTGCCTCTCCTCTTGCTGTTTCCTAGGCAGCGTTGTTTCCCCTCTTCTCCCAAAGTCACCCACACATTCCAAAGTAGTTTAAGTCTGAGAGATATCTCATTGACATCCAAGTCCCAACAAGAGCCTTCAAGGAGAACAGTGAATGAAATGTTCTAACCATTATTCCGCATTGGTTTAGAGAGAAAGCCCAAAATAGAGATAAGCATCTGGCTGTAAAAAAGATGGAAGTCCTTCAGATCAAGATTTCTGATGATGTAATGGACAAGTCTACAAGGTTGTCTTGGCAGCTGTACAGGAGAGTTGTCGTTGCTTTCTTCTGGGATATTTTTTTTTAAAAAAAACTCTTAAGTCTACTGTTTCCCATCCTAGAAACTGACCAGGCCCAACCCTGCTTAGCTTCTAAAGCCTAGATAAAACAGCCAGGATGTTGCCATCCCAAAAGTTGGATGCACCTTCCAGCATACTTTTCATTTCAGCATCCTAGTAATATGTCTCTGATGCTTTCTCATAATCTGAGCTTTCTTGGGTCCTCTCTCCAATTCTTGCTTATCCCAAACCTGGTTAGCAGAGGATGCATTTTAGGACTGATCCTTTCTAATTTCCTATTTCATTGTTTTCACCCCTGGCAAAAAGCATAGGGTAGGCCAGGAAACATTTCATGATTAAAGCTGATCTTCATTTCCTCCGAATTGCAAGGTGCGTTTGGAATTATGGGTTAATCAAAGGGCAGGCTGATTAGCCAATCTTATTAACCCTCTTCTCTGTTCTCTGGATTTGAGAAATGGAAAAAGACAACAAAGAAGAACAATGTGCTACTTTAGGCCCATAAGTGGCAGTTAGCAGCAGTGCCCCCCAGTCTTTCGCCATCAATCTCACTTTGCTGAGCAACAGATGGCTGTTTCCAGAGAGAGATAGTAAGGGGAAGAGTGTGCCTCACTAACGGTTAGCATCTTGTCCTCATCAAGAGATCTATGAGAGAGAAGAAAGCATGGCCAATTATGTGGAAAGCTTGTAGCCTGTTTCTTCAAGGGTTGGGTTTAGGATCAAGAGGCTGGAACATAATTGGTTGGGGCTGAAAAAGGGAAGAGGTCAGGCCATTTATTTATTTACCTCTCTCTGATCATAAATTGATCCTGTGCTCCATACATACCCAATGCAGTAATCAATCTGTAATACTAAAACGAATGAAGAACCATTGCAGGAATTGGGTATTTCTAGTCTAGTGAAAAGAAGGACTAGGGCTGACATGATAGCAGTGTTCCAATATTTGAGGGGCTGCCAAAAGAAGAAGGGGTCAACCTATTTTCCAAAGCAACTGAAGGAAGATGGGAAATAGTGGATGAAAACTACTCAAGGAGAGAAGCAATCTAGAACTAAGGAGAATTTTTCTAATAGTAAGAACAATGAACCAGTGTAATGTCTTGCCTTCAGAAGTTGAGTGTGCCCCATCACTGGATGCTTTTATGAAGAGACTG
The DNA here is from genome assembly GCF_049901715.1 of Pseudonaja textilis. Lineage (NCBI taxonomy): Eukaryota > Metazoa > Chordata > Lepidosauria > Squamata > Elapidae > Pseudonaja > Pseudonaja textilis. The sequence goes on from NC_141994.1 coordinate 65,426,730, forward strand.
GAGAGCCACTTATCTGGAATGGTATAGGGTCTTCTATTGGATTAGAAGACACCCCCCCCCAAGCTCCCTTCCAACTCTTATTCTGTTATACCGTACATCAGAAATCTACATCAGAGTGCTCCAGGAACTGCTAGAGGGCATTCTCCAAGTTATTTTCCTTAAAGGTTATCTTTTAGCAGGATCTAGGAAGCGGACCTTTTCCAGAACAGGTCCTGCCCTGTGGAACAATCTTCTCCCTGGAGTCTGGCAGGTTCTCACCATCTTATCCTTCCACAAAGCCAGAGAAAGCTGAGTCTTGCACCAAACATTGGGTTAGGATAAGTTGGAGGTTGGAGATGGTTTTTGTGGATGTATCAAAGAAGGATGGCTAAAGTGCCAGGTTTTTGCTTAGTTGTTGTTGTTGTAGTTGCTTGTTTTGTTTTCCTTATTTTGGGGATTTTCCTTCTTTTGTGGGTCCCCCAGAGCTGAGTTTCTTAATATGGACAACCATATAAAATTTTAATACACTTTAAATAAACAATGAAGCAACCAGTCTTTGCAGGAAAGATCAAAGACAACATCTCAGATGTCAAAGTTACACTGGAGAAATCAGTTTTTTCTCTATAAATTCATCAGAGCAGCAGCTAATCTTTAGGGTAATGCTGTTCCAGAGAAGAGAGATAGCAACTGGGAAGGTCCCAACTTCCTATTGATCACACTCTGTCAGGAAAGAGATCATCTAGATCTTCATGGATAGACAAAAACCACTAGAAATAGATAAACATGAATTGGTTTTTAATGTAGCACTAGCAGCAGCTGCGGTTAGAAATCAATGGTAAGCAGTGCAGTTGTTAAAGCATTGGTGTTGTGTTCATAATCTTTCTGGCAGCTATCACTGATTACAACACTGCATTCTGGACCAGTTAAAGTTTCTCTTAGAATTTTAACTGCTCCAGGTTAAACTCTTCAAGAACAGCTTCCTAGAGAGCACATTACAGGAGTTTACAAGAAAGATGACCATGATTTGCAAACTGCAGTTCTAATGTCTATGGAGATTCTCAGTCATCCAGGTCGTGGTTGTCCCAGATGTGCTTTTTTTTCAAGAAGCAACTGGACTTTCTGGTTTGTGGCACAGAGAGGATAGCTGGTTTGAAAGAGGGATTAAAGAGGCCATCTATGTCAACATTGAACATCCCTCTCTCAACAGAGGGGGAGGGATATGACATTATATGGGGCATGTAGGGGGCATGCATAAGCGCACCAACGTGCCTACCATCCCTGTCCTACTGTTTCTTTTATTTATTTATTATTTTTCTTATATGTATCCATGTATTCATAACTATGTTTTTACTTATACCTATTACCTTGTAAGCTATTGACAAAAAAAAAAATCTATCTCCAATCTATAATATAGTTCTTTCAACAGTTCCAAGAAGGCTCCACACCAATTTGCACCAATCAGGAAGCAACTGTAGCAACCACTTGGTCTTGGCTACCCTAAAGAGTTAAACAGGATTGGAGTGTATTAAGACTTGGATGCGAGATTACCAGGAAATCACAGGCTAGAGTGATATTTCCCAAATGTCAAAGTAGGTGGACTTCAATTCCCAGAATTCTCATCAGTGGTTAGTCACTTAACAACCACACTGTTCACTGAACAACCACCACAAAAAGGGTCGTAAATCTGGGTTAGCCACATGAGTGACCTGGTTTACAACCATGATAATTTACAACTGTGATGGGGAGGCTCCACTATGCCCATAAGTTGAAGACTATCCGCCATGTTTTGAATGTATGCATGTTTCTGCTCTCCTTTTCCTTTAGAGTCCCTCTTGATGAAGTTAAAAATGGAGCTCTCAACAGCATTCTGAGTTATGGCCCAACTGCCTTGGGGTTCATGGGGAAATTTTTCTGGATTGGTTTTTTTTTCTGCAGCCACAGCTGGAACAGTCCATGTTTGACCTCATCTTCCTTTGGCCAGATTCCGCCCCCCACAAATAGTCCCATTCTGCTCTTGTTTTCAGAGCAATCCTGCTGACAGATAGAAAGAATCCTGATCCCCATTTCACATCATTTGTTTCCAACATTCCACTGACCTGGAAAGAATAAAAAAATCTCCCTGCATCTAACTCTTTTCCCTCATTTGTTACAAGGTTACGTTAAAAATCAAAGCTTGGCAATAGCCTCCCTGCCCTGTTGTAAGCCATAATTGAGTTAAACAAAAACCTATCAGATATGGCCATAACTTCACGGTGAATGTTTTCAATAATGTTCTGTTCTGTTCCGGCATTGTCCCTGGAACCCAAAACAACTCGCAGTGCTTTCTATTCAAAAGAGTCCCATTGGAGAATAAGGCTGATTGCCTGATGCAGAGCAGATACTTCTTTTTCTTTGCTTTCTCCAGAACCCAGATGGTGATTTTGGAATTTGAAGGCAACATTTGGTTGATGTTTCCATCTGACCGACCAATCTGCCTTCAAGGAAGCCTTTGGATAATTGCTCTGCATAATAATCAGACTGCCTCTTACGGATCTGGTCTCTTGGAATTTTCAACTGTTCTCTAAACATTTTAAACAACTTAGCACTTTGGAGCCTTGGGTCGAAGGAAAAGTTCTTCAAATACCAGAAAAATGGTGAAATTCTTTCCCCCTCTTTAAATTGTCTTCCTGGAACACATTCCACATTGTTCCTGCAAAAATCTACATTTTTTTAATTCATGCCCTTTTCCGGCGTGTGGGATCTGTGCAGGTGATTTATCTGTTACATGGAGATGCTTGATGGGTCAGAGAAAGTGGACAGAAATAAGTATTTTTACAAAGAGCGGTATGTGGTAAAATCGTTTTTAGGCTGTTCCGCCAGGTTATGGATGATAGATTGGTAGGACTCAGTGTTCCTCTCTGTAAAAGAGCTTCTTGCACATTCTTGGCTAAACCAGAATTGAATAAATTTTGATTTTGCTGGAGTGCGTTGGGCTGTGTGTGTGCCTTACAGGTGGATCAGCGTAATTTCAAATCCATCTTTATTTTGCGTGGGTTTAATTTATTAGTGAGTCACTGCTATCCTCTCTCCATATCAATCTTCAAATTACAAAATCAGAAACACAAAAATACATTGCACTTCATATTTTTTTTCCATAAGATAATAATTTGGGTATGTATCATACCTCCGAATAATACAGTCCATATGCATTTTCATATATACTTTACAACGGCTGAGAATTGTACTGTAAGATTTATAGAAATGCCATAAGCTAAGTACAGGAAGTTCTCAGTTTATGACCAGTCATTTTACAACTATTTGGAGGTACAACTTTCTTGGAATGGGTGCTTTACGGCCCATAAAGCATTCTGACCATCGTAAAAGGTTGCATCTCCTTGACTGCATGACCCCATTTTGGGCAGTTGGCAACCAATCCATCTTTTCAATTGGTTGAAGCATCCTGAAGTCATATGACCTTGATTTGCAACATTTTTTCCTGGTTTGTGGCATTTTTTGCCAGTTTCTGGGGCAGGGGGAGGGAAGAATCCATTTGGAAGAATAGGTTCACTTAACAATTTCACCATTTGCTTAACAATTGCATGATTTACTTCATGACCATGGTGATTCACTTAACCAGCACTGCAAGAAAATTTGTCCAGATCCAGTCACATGGGTGCCTCAACTTATGACCTCAACGACTTACCACTGGATTTCTTGTCCCAATTGCAATAATACATCGAGGACTATCTGTAGAACTATTTTCCAGAGAAACGAGAGATTTCTTTAGGATCTGTGTCGTATTTCAAAAGGCGAATTGCAAAGGATTTTGTGTACTGGGCCAGTATGCTATAACGATTAAGATGGTATTTCCCAAAGTGTTCTCTCTTGGTATTGCAATTTTGTTCTGCTAGAGCTGAATGGAAAATATCTGGGATGAGGAAGATAACAATTGATACACATCTGGGAATTTTGGCTGAGTGATGGAGGATTTGGCTATTTTGCCTGGTGGAGACTTAAATGTGTATGTCTATATGTGTTTTGCATTTGCTTGCTTGCACGCTTCAACAGGCTTTCAGTCTAAATGTAGCCACAATTTTGATTTCTGATATGCATACCTTGGAGATATTTTTTAAAAATTAAGTGAGGTGAATTGTCAGCTGAAAGGAAGGAATGCGGTCCTTTCTACCATAAAGAGTCTGTATTGTTTTAACTGGAATATCCATCTTTGTATTCAGAGGGAAAGGACATCAGCTATTAATGATTTTTCTAGCACGGAGACAATTCTGCAGTAGGAAAGTGCATTGGCAGTGGCGTTTAACAACAGTTGTGATTTGCCCTTTGTTTTATTAGAATATTCCTCTCTCCAACAAACTACGGCATTTGGATTCAAATTCAGACATTTTAATTATGTACACCATGAATACAAGAGTCTGAGTAAATTTCTCACCCTCAGCTGAAAAAGATCGTTAATGAATTCTGGAATCCCCTAAATCAAGAATATCTCAATGTGGTAGGACAAGTTATTTGAATGCTTCTTCCCTTTTTGTGTGTGATGAGTTCTATGTTGCAACAGAAATCAAGTATAGAAACCCAACTTGATTCTCTACCAGGCACAAGGAATTTTTCAAAACTTTCCGAATTTGAAACAGATTCATCACTAGTGGAAGCAAAATCACTCATCCCATAAAAGAAATACTGTAGGAAGTTTAAGATACAACATTCCTTTACATCCAGAAGTGAAGTGATCCTTGCAGGTCAAGTCCTATAATTCTAAAACTATTTTTCAGTATAAAAACTTGAGTTCTCTCTACTCGGATATATACATTCATTCATTATATTTAAAACTCCATATGTTCCCTGTTTGAATATATTGTATATCAGTATATGGACTAAGATGTTGTACTAGGACCTTGGAACAAGTTCAAGTCTATTCCCACCATGGAAGCTCGCTCAGTGACTCAATCTGCCTTTGTTCAAACTATCTACTGCAAGAAAGATCTTGAGCTCCTTCAGAAAATATGGGATATGAATCGAACAAATAACAATAATATACCAGTTCTCAGGACCTGTTGACTTGCATTTTCACACATGGAAGGGAATTCTTACAATTCTCTAACATTTCAGAGCTAGTATAGAACCATATTAATTTCCTGTAGTTCAGAGACAACTTCATAAGAAGACAACTTGCAAGACTGGGGTAAAGTCCCTTATGAGCTTTTTCTGAGTCTTGGTCTGCATAGACAACCTAAATATTTTTCTGCAGGGAGAAAAAGCAAGCTGCAACTCAGTATGATAGCAGACACATTAAAGGATGGAGAAAGAAGAAGTTGAAGCTTCTTCCTTAACTTAAAAATTCTGCTTGGAAAACTTTGTCAGAGAAAGAGAAAAACACACACTCAGAAACAGAGTTAAAAATGTACCCTGGGCCTCCTTGACGTAGCAAAACTGTACACACTCGTCACTGTAATCTTTTGCTTCCTCATCAGCAGCATCTTCACACAGCACATGGGGAAAACCACAACCACATCCTGCCTCTGTGTCCTCCTTGTAGGCTTTCCTGTGTAATACACTCTTGACAGATGGTGCCACAGAGATACAGAAGAAGGCTCGGCGGAGATCTGTGTTTGAAAGCCAGAGTGTGATTTGCAGCTTTGTGAGCACACAGACGGCATCTGGCTCAGTTGTGCTCAAGGATTTCGGTTGCCTGACAGTTGGAAGCAGATGTTCCCCCCAAAAGACCACAGCCGGAAAGGACCCAGACAATAAATTTCTCAATAGATTTTGCGACGTGATATTCAGATCCTTGGATTGGGCCAATCGGTGCCAATGGTTGGTTCTGCTATTCATGGTTTTGTCGGGCCTCTTGTGAGTTTTTGTGTCCAGCCAGGTGTAGGGCTGTAGATTCATGCTCTGTGACAGCAGGGATGAAAACTTTATTTCAGTTGGCAGCCACTAAAAGTTATTTTAAAAGTATTTGGTACTTTTATAGTTCACAAGGAAAGCAGCTGATGAATGTCACACCAAATTTGTCTGGGGAAATATTTACAGGTGGTCCTCAAACTTACAACCATTCAGTTAGTGACCTTGAAGTTGAAAGAAGTAACTTATAACCATTTTTACACTTGCAACCATTGTAGCATCCCCATGGTGACGTCATCCAAATTTGGATGCTTGGCAGCTGGTTCATATTTATGACCCCCCAGGGTCATATGATCCCCTTTTGCGACCTTCTGACCAAGCAAAGTCAATGGGGAAACCGGATGCACTGAACAACTGTGTTACTAACTTAACAGTTGCCGTGATTCGCTTAAGAATTGTGGCAAGAAAAGTAATAAAATGGGGCAACACTCATTTAACAACTATCCCACTTAGCAACAGAAATTTTGGGCTCAAGTGTGATTGAAAATTGAGGGCTACTTGTATTCAGTTAATAGAGACAACTTTTTTGTTCTGTCAATATTTCTTCCAATTTAATATGATGGGTTTTCAATGGACAGGTGATACCTCCTGCCAGTCACTTGAGGCAGCTAAGCAAAACCAATGCCTTTTTCTCAATTATAATTCTCCAGTTAAATTGGGGGTGGGGGAAATTACATTTTTTTTGTGGAAAAAGAAATGGGTGGGAATCTTATTGTGTATGTTCTTACACTCCTCTTGAGTGTGTGTGTGTGTATGTGTGTGTGTGTGTGTGTGTGTGTACAGGTAGTTCTTGACTTACAACCTGACTGAAGTTACAACAGCACTGAAAATAGTAACTCACAATCATTATTCAAATTCACCACCGTTGCAGCATCCCCATGGGGCCCACACAATCAAAATTCGGATGCCTGGCAACTGGCTCCTACTTATGACGGTTGCGATATCCCAGAGGGTCATGTGATCCCCTTTCTGGCAAGCAAAGTCAACGGGAGAACCAGATTCCCCTTAACAACCATGTTACTACCTTAAGAACTGCAGTGGATTCGCTTAACTGCTGTGGTGGGAAGAGTCATCAAACGGGGCCAAACTCACTTGCCAACTGTCTTCTTGCTTGGCAATGGAAATTTGGGGCTCAATTGTGGTTGTAAGTTGAGGACCACTCAACTGTTGCTCAAGTTTGACTCCAATCTGATCGGATGATCTCTGGAGGCTGTGAAAAAGGATTTGGGCGCTAAGAATTAAACCACCTGATTTTGAGATGCATAACCTTCCTTTGGCAGCGTTCCTTTAAAAAGAAACTTCTCCGAATTACCATTCCTTTCATGTGAGCTTCCTTAGGTCAGGTCAAAGCAAGATCAGAAGTGTTAGGATCCTTTGGTTTTTTTTTTTTTTTTTTCTGCAGTCTTTCTTTTGGGGTTCACCTTTTTATTGTGAAGGTTAGCCATTTGTTAGTGCCAAACAATATGAAGATTATTTTTTTAAAAAAACAATAAGTGAATGTTTAACTTTTGATGAATGCTCTATTGTTCTGGGCAGGCAACAGGGTGAATATAGAGCCATTTGGAATTTTTACAACCTCACATCTTGTTCTAGGACTGTGCTAGGTTTATATAAAAACAGCAGTACAGGAAGTACCTTTTGCGGGGGAAGAAAGGAGAAGGTGTGATTTTCTTGGAGAGATTTTCTTGAATTTAACTCCTTAGTGTCCTTCAAGAAGATGGCACCTGAGCCAAGGTCTTCCACTATCAGAGCCTGCCACTATCAGAAGTATGGACTTCAACTCCCAGAATTCCCCAGGAAGCAAGGCTGGGTGGAGAGTTCTGGGAGTTGGAAGTCCACACATTTTAAAGTTCCCAAGATTGGGAAACACTGGACCAGATAATTCTGATGATACTTTATGGTAGCAGACATTGGACTTGAAGAAGCAGGGATAAAGGGTATTTCTACTTTTGCAAACTTCATTAAATTTCAACAAAAAAGCAAGATATATAAAACACAACAAAAAATTAAAAAGGGAAAATTCAGAGAGACAGGGATGCAAAAAATACAAAGGGAAAAATTAAAAAGAGTTACTTCTAACTTTCCCTGATATAGTTACAAATATAAAATACATTAACCTGTTGCTTTGGTAAACAGTATTTCTGTGATATCAATGTGTGAAATTAGGCATTTTGTAGAATGCCTGGGAAATCTATAGTATGCCAAAAATGAGACACCAAAGTATGAAATGCTTAATATTTCGCACATTCCCAAGGCATTCTATCCAATGCCAGAAAGCAAACCAGCAAAATATAAAATACTCCCACTAAAATGTCATTCTAGCCTTCCTTATTTCAACAAGTAGATCAATTCTGCTTTTTTTCTCTTGTGTTTTTTCCCCAGTAAGAAAGTCTTGTGCTTTATTTTGCATTTCTTGTTTCATTTTCATACACGTCTTTTCAGTAAAGGGTTAGGGTTAACCCCAAGCCACAATCCTATCCTAACCCTTTTTGTAACTCTCTTTTCATACTTTGCCTAAATAGTTCTTGTCATTCTGCATAATCCCTAGGTATTATATACAGTGCCTAGGGAAAACATTTAGCATATTAAAATAACACAGATATTTCATTCTTTTCCTAAAAACATCACACATTCGATAGACTTCCTAGGCATTTTGTACAACACCAGCTTTTCACACATTGCCAGTAATGTATATAATCATAAGCAGATCTCCTCATCAAATCCCAAAATTAAAGTTTCTTATCTTCCGGTTTCAAGCAAAAAGTCCAAAAGGGTTTTCTATGTAGAAAGAAAGCTAGACAACGTCTTTTCTTTCATCAGAATAGTCAGTTTTGCTATCTCAGGTAACTCCGTTAGTTTCACCATCCTTTCTTCTATTGTGGGAATCTGATCTGATATTGTCGCTCTTGAGCTTTGGTGTTGGAAAAGACCTTTGAACATGTCAAGAAAACCAAACAAATGCATCCCAGAATCAACCGGTCCAAAGTTGTCACTGGGGGCACAAATGACCAGGTTCAGATTATCCTATTTTGGATACATCTCATCTCTGGATGACTATGGAGATTCTTAGTCATTCAGCTCATGATTGTCCCGAAGGTGCTTTTCCAAAAAGCAACTGGACGTTCTTGGTTTTTTTTTCTTTTGAAAATGCTTCACTTGTTATCCAATAAGTTTCAGAACTAAAGAAGCTTCTTGGATGAGAAGCAAAACATTTTCAAAGAAAAAAACCCAAGAAATTCCAGTTGTCTTTTGGAAAAGCATTTTTTTGGGACATCCCGTTCTCTTGGGGTATCCAGCATGCTTGGGAAGGTGAGTGAAAAAGAGGAAGAGGACAATTGGCAACAAGGTGGATAGCCTGAAATTGTGGTGATGTGTGTGCATCATTGAAAGATGTGAAGGATCAGGTTGGCAACCGATAATCTTGAACAAGGTCTATCTATGTAATTGCTAAAAGTCAACATCAACTTGATGACGCTTAACATTAAAAAAAAGTCAGTGGGATTGGGAGGAAAATGTGGGCTTAGAGAAAATATCAGTTGCATATTTTTCTCTCCATATATATATATATATATATATATATATATATATATATATATATATTCATATTCCATGTAGCATATCATCAAATCTAGGAGATCTTGGAGCTTTTTGAAACAACTGGTTTTTCTAATCAGAGTTTTGACAAAAAAACGGTGAAAATGAGAATTGGCTGACAATTTATAAAAAAATATTTAGGAGGTGACTCAAAGCGAGAGGTATAGATGAAAATCGTCAATTCTGCCTGGTGCATTTTTCCCGTTTGAAATCTTATATTTCTCTTCACCCCCAATTTTTTTTTTTAAAGAAAGCACATAAACATGCATATATGATAAGGAACATGGATTTTTAAGCATTTTCCCCCCTTAATTTTAAAATGTGTGAAGAAATGAAGTAGCATCAAACAATTCACTAACCTGTTTGGGCAGCTCTTATTTTCTGATTCTAGACTAGCCAGATTGTGACCTGGGACATACCATCTGTAAAAGTTGATCAAAACCAGTCTAATCTAGCTCTTCCCATGAAGACATAGATTGGCTTGATCCATACAAATGACAGAATTAATCTTTCCTGAGTTTGTACAATATATTGATTTGTAAATCAATATATTGATTTACCAAGAGGAGTAGGCTTGCAGAATATTCTAAGGCAAAAAAAATAGTCACTCATTTTAGCATTTTGTGTAAATGCAGCATTTAAGTTTTCAGTAGACATAGTTAAATTGCTTGTGTCATTGAAGGCAATAGGACTGACTTTGACCTGGAGGCAGGAAAGCACGATGGAGGTAGGAATGCTAGGTGCTTCAAGATTCAGTCTTGTAATCCTCAATAATTTGTGGCTACATGTAATGTCAGAACAAATTGTTTTCTGTCTTGAGGAGTCCTTGGTCCTCTCTAAGCTTGGTTGTTTTCTTACAGATCTTTCATTACCCAAACTAGGTAACATCATCAGTGTTCAAATTATTTTCTGTCTTGTTCGATACAGATTGAACAGCTTCCCTGGCTTGACTATGAAGACCAAAATGCTTTTGCAGGTGGACCAATGTATTAATTCACAAGCCAATCTTTAGATCTAGAAGGGAGAGGCTTCAGGTCCACCTAAGGTTCCACATATGAAGAGTTTATACAGGTCTAATGGTTGCCAACCGGTTCTCTGTCAGTTAGATCAGGAAACTTGATTTCTCCTGCTCTGCCCTGATAGCTTTGTCTTTCCTGCTAATGGGCAACATTTTGTGTTTGACAGCAAAGGAAATATGTCATTAGTTCTTAATAATCAACACATATGAAGTCTAATAATCATGAGCTCTTTCATCAAGGGTGTAATGTTATGTGTGTCTCTGAGTGAAGGGAAATCAAAGATCATTTGTGCAGGACTGTCCATCATCATCAGAAATGTTTCCCATATCCTGGACTTGCCTATTGCATGAAACCTTAAATGTACCTTTTGGCTTTTGTGTAGAGTGTTGTGTTTTAAGCGTTAGTAGGACGTCTGCAGAAAGCTATTGGTAGCATATTCTGCAGACTCACAGGGCATAGCTCAGGATGATACAGAGTAACCTCCTTGGGAATTAAAGGTAAAAGTAAAGGTTTCCCCGGTCCAATTGGGTCTGACTAGGAGGTGGTGCTCATTTCTATTTCTTAGCTGAGGGAGTTGGGGTTGTCCAAAGACTCTTCCCATGGTCATGTGGCCAGCATGATTACATGCTGAGGCTCATCAAACAGTGTTAGCTTCCCATTGAAGTGGTACCTATTTATCTACTTGCATTTGCATGCTTTCATACTGCTAGGTGGGTAGGAGCTGAGACAAATAATGGGAGCTCACCCCATCAGGTGGCGCTCAGGTCTCGAACCTGGGCTGTCAGGGTTCCAGCTGACAAGCTCAGCATCTCAATTTATATCCTTTCTTTTACTGGGTTCTCAAGGCAGAGCACATTTGTTCCCTCTTTTGCCCTACAACACCAAGGAACAAAGTAACAAGTGAATCACTGCAGTTGTTGAGTTAGTAATACGGCTGCTAAGTGAATCTATCTCCCCCATCATAGATATGAACCAATTGCCAAGCATTTGAATTTTGATCATGTGACCATGGGGATGCTGCAATAGTCATAAGTGTGAAAAAATGGTCATCAGTCACTTTTTTTTTCAGTGCCATTGTAACTTTGAATGGTCTAAACGTTGCAAGCCAAGGACTACCTGTACTTGAGATGCGATGCAAGTACAAAGTTTAGTCTTGGAACTGAAAATCCCTGAATTCATTTATCCTGTCCTCAGATCCCAGAAAAAGGCCTTGTAGGGCAGCGGTCTCCAACCTTTCAGGCACTAGGGACTGGTTTCCGTGGAAAACAATTTTTCCACAGATGGGGCGGGGGAGGGGGGATGTTTTCACACACAACCTCGATCCCACACATTGACAGATAAAGCTTCACTCGCTTATCTGCTGCTTATGCGGCCTGGTTCCTCTCAGGGCGTGGAGGTGGGGACCCCTGTTGTTGGGAAGAAAGAGGTGCCGCTTGGCTTCTGTGTCTTTTGGGGAACCCAAATCTCACCTGGCTTTTGTGCAAAGGGTTAAGAAGACACAAATAAGGTTGCATCTTCTTCCAGTCCTGGTCTTTCTAAAAAGAGAGCCAAATTGATGCATTTAAACTCTTTCTACATTCTTCCTCCCTGCCAGCCTGTTTGTGATCCTGTAAATACTCAAGGAGTGTGAAGTCAGTGCCTACAAATGCGGCCTTCAAAAGAGCTGGGGGAAGAAGCCTGAATAATTCAGCCAAAGCAGAGGAGAATTTAAACAACTCACTCCTCACGTCTTAACACAAGAGAAATACTGTAGTTTCCAGATGTAGCTTTCAGTTGCTGCTACTCTCTCAATCTTTCTCTCTCTCTCTCCCTCTCCCTCTTTGTGACGCAAATCCATGCAAGCAACTGGCATCACCAGAGAGCTGATGCACTGAGATTCTGACTTGATTTTGTCTCTGTACAGACATGAAACTGGGACAACAAAATGATTTGGTGGAGTTCCAGAGAGAGGTGGAGAGATATTGATGGTGTATCTAACCTTGGCAACTTTAAGACTTGTAGACTTCAACTCCCAGAATTCCTTAGCTAGCATGTCTTAAAATTGCCAAGATTGGACAGCCCTGGTCTAAGAGGTCTCAGAAAATACTTACCTTCAACTCTCAGAAAGTGGGAGGGAAGAAATAGGACAATCTCCTTTCATAGTCCCTGTTCATATATTCATGGAATAAAGATTGGCCAAGATGAAGTATTGGGTTGCATGTAAGCCCAGGGTCTTCAAATTTGGCAAGTTTAAGACTTGTGTGGACTTCAACTCCCAGAATTCCTGAGCTAACATGACTGGAGGAGGAAATTCTGGGAGCTGAAGTCCACAAGTCTTAAAGCTGTCAAGTTTGAAGACTCCTGTTTTAAGCTCTTTTCTCCAGTCTGGAGAATAACAGATTTCTGAGGATTACAATACCCAGGAGTCCCAGCCCTTGTGGTCTTTTCTTTGATGTTTTTCTAAAGTAAGAATTTGGAGAAAGCGTTAGACTTTCTCTTATCTGTGGTTTGTACAACATTTAGTACACTCAACTGTGGTTTATTACTGCACATAAACAAAGTCATGGTTATTCTGAGTTGAGGACATAACTAGAGAGAGGACAGTAAAGGCAGAAACCTGAGTTTAAAGCTCACTTTGGATGAATTGCTGCCTCACAGTAGCTCCTATGTCATAGTGTAGTTGTGATACTATCAAGAGTAAGGAAGATAATCTTATACACCTTGAATCTCAATGCAGATAAATAAGTAAAATAGGTATCTGATTGGTTACTACGATAACCCAGAAGCCGAGGCTAGGTTGGCAATTTATATTACCTTTCTGGATTTATGATGACATACATTTACGTTCCACCTTGGTCCTAAAGATCATGATCAGGAGGGTGGCCTGAATTCAGAGGGAATCGGGGTTTGCAGGGGAAGCCTTCACAAAGGAAAGATTTTGCAAAAATTAAAATGGCTGTGTGCTCCTTCCTCCTCTTCTCCCCCTTCCCGAAGGCCTCTGTATTAGTGTGCTGTTCCTTGTTCTTTCAGCAGACTTCTGTTTTGACATGTGAGTAGGAGAGAAAGAAAAGAAAGTATACTTTTAGAAACCTCCCCTGTTTTATGAGGCTGGACTTAAGAATGTGCACTTTAGATCCAGGTTTATTGCCTGCGTTAACGGCTCTGATAATTTGAATGAGACTGCAATAACCATCAATCCTGTTTTTTTTATGGATTGTAGCTAAAATAAGCATATGGGTGGGGAATGCTCAAATCCCTGGGTTTCTAACAAGGTTTTATTGGAAAGAAACAAACCCCAAAGAATGGTTGATTCTTCATTACAAAAAAATGGTGGATTTTTTTTTTTTTTGGTGCCCAATATATATGGCATGAGAGACAGCTTGGCATAGTGGTTAAGAAGGCATCAGGGTAGAAACCGGAAGACTGTGAGTTTCTAGTGCCTTCTTGGGCAAGAAGCCAGCCGGGTGACCTTGAACCAGACACTTACCCTTAGCCCTAGGAAGAAGGCAATGGCAAACCAATTTTTAAAAAGCCCTGCCAAGAATACTGTGGGGATTTGTCTCTAAAAATTGGACATAAGTGAATGGAAGAAAATTTAAAAAAATAGTAGTATTAAGTAATAGCGCTAATCTTGATTTTCTCATAAAAACTTCCTAACTGGGACTACAAGAACAGAACCTTCAAACCCTTTGCTGCCATCTAATGGTAGTCTGGGTGTTTGCATACCAAATCTTCTAGCTCTATATAGGTAGTCCTTGATTTACAACAATTCACTTAGTGACTGTTCGAAGTTACAACGGCACTGAAAAAAGTGACATGGCCATTTTTTAGACTTAGGGCTGTTGCAGCATCCCCATGGTCACGTGATTCACCTTCAGATGCTTGACAACTGACTCACACTTATGACGGTTGCAATGTCCAGAGGGTCATGTGATCACCTTTTTCAACCTTCTGACAAGCAAAGTCAAGGGGGAAACCAGATTTCACTTAGCAACCGCAGTGATTCACTTAACAAATGTGGCAAGAAAAATCGTAAAATGGGGCAAAACTCGCTTATAGCACATTTCTCACTTGGGCTCAATTGTGGTTGTACGTTGAGGACTACCTATATAGCAATAGCAAGCCTAAACGTGCAATGGAAGCTGACCAGCAATACCTGTAATCCTTTATGTATAATTTCAGATACATACAGGTAGTTTTCTACATATGAATTTGAAGTTATAACAGACTGAACAAGAGTTATTTATGACCTTTCCTCAACTGCTGCACCATTCCTGTGTTCTCATGACTGCATTTCAGACCCTGGACCACTGGCTACGACTGGTCACAACGACAAGTGCTCACATTTTGTAGCTTTTTCAGCAAAACAAACAAAAAAATCACTCATCAGAGAAGATGGGTTTGGACTTAACAATCACATGATTCACTTAGCAACCTTCATTAGCTGCAGCTGGGAACACAGTGTATAAAAAAGGCAAGCTGCATGCAGCAAGCTGTTGGGAGCAAATGTGACTTTATCTTGTATCATCGTGGCTTATCTATGTTCCTGGCGTCTTCCCAACTGTGTGAGTTTTGCCATGCTTTCAAGTTTGAAATTCCTGCTCTTGCCCTGCCAAACTAATTACTTCAGTTTGGTTTGTTTGGATTTTAAGCTAGAGTTTGCATGTACCTTGTTTTGGACTTAATTTTCTGCAGTCAAAGGCTGTTCCTGGGAGAGTTTTTCTCCAGCCAGAAGGTAACCTGGACATTGGGAGCAAAGTTGGAGATAATAAAGGGACTCTTATTGCTTATCTGACTGTGTTGCCTTTGTGCCATGCCCCAGGTCATCCCAAATCCAGAATTCCCATCTTAGCATTAACTGACATGTGGAAGAGGTGACCAGGTTGAGACCAAAGGAGGGATCAAACACACCATCAGTCTCAAGTACCTTCACGCCCCACAAGAGATCTAACTTCACCCCACCTTTAATTCTATTGACTCTTGTCTACTACCAATTTATTTTGATCATTAGTAGTTCAGATTCTTATAGAAAGCTTAAGTTTGCAATAAACCTTTATATTCATCTGTACTGCCTGGATCTCCTGATTTCTGTGGGGCTTAAGAAATACATAGTGATTTTTAGTTTTGTTGATAAAGTTGCATTCTTGTAGCACCTCTTCTTGCTGATTTTTGGAACTTACCTAAAGCCCTCCCCACTCAACTACTATATGCACTGCTTAGATGATTATCTTATTATCTATGTTCACCAATGCTCAAAATGACATGTATTTCCTAGAAGGTATAGGTTGCTTCCCGAGAAGCTCTCACCAGTGGCCTTAGCCATCCTAGAAAGCATGGATGCTGCGTGGCCTTCACAACCCTTATATTTTTGTTAGTGATGCGAAGTTGATGGCTGCGTGGGATGAACAAACCTATATTATTAGCCTGCCCCATAATTTCAGTTCTTTGTGTTGCATTTCTGGAATGTGTTAAAAGCTCACCTACCTTTTTCCTGCCTGCCCACTTGCCCGCCGCTAATATAACTACTCAGAAAAGATTTGGAGCAGAGAGCGAGAGCTCTTTCTTTAACACCTTTTCCAGTATACCAGGAAGTGTTAATTTGAAACCATCTATTAAAAAAAAGGACTTAACTGTGGTTCACTGTTCTTTGCAATTACGTCACATGCAGTGTATGAAGGGAGAATGGCAAGCTATCAATTCTTTAGCAACTGTTTTACATTAGGACTACTAAAGGTTGCTCTGAAAGATTATTTGCTTCTCCCAGCCTTTGACTACATGAAGTTAAACATGCATTTCTTTGTAATCTAACAAAGGACTTTGTGGGACCACATTCATATCTGGGTAAGTAAACACCTCCATTAGAGTAGGGAGGAAGAAATTGTTTGTTGTTGTTCTCCCAATGATTGATATTGAACATGTAAGCAGAACCAGACTTGGCTATCGGAAATGCGCATACACAGGTATACCTATACCTACACCCCCACCTTCTCTATCTCTACCTCTATCTCTATCTGCCGAGGAAGCTTCATGGATTTGTAGAAACTGTTATTTTTGCCAATATCAAATATAAATTATCTTCAGACATGGAAAAGTAACTCATATATCTTGACTAAAAGCAGCCAATGGATTTAACCATGGGAATTTTAATAGAAGAGAATATTTGCAGCTCAGGGTTGAAGAGAGGGATCCCTGGTCCTTTCAGAGCTTGGTGGTTTTCTTGCAGACATTTCATTACCCAACTAGATATCCTCACTGCTCCTTTTTCATGTGGTTCAAAGAATTCCAACTGATTGGTATCAACTGTATTATAGTTGAGGCCTTTCTGTAGCACATTGTGTTCTGTGATAAATAGTTGGTGGCTGGATATGCTGACAACCCATTTGGGCTCAAGTACATCTTTGCTTCTGATGGCATTCCCTAGTTGGCTAATGAAATGTTTGTTAAAAAATAACAAGTTCAGAGAGTCCCAAAGATTCTAGACTGGAGTTTTCTCCAATGGTCTTTTTTTCAAAATAACATTACTGTTGTATTCCCATATATTAATTTATCTCTTTAAGTGGAGAAATTAATAGGAAGGAACATCATTTGCTAGATAATTCCAGCTACAGTGGTGGTGGTGAGGTGGTGGAATAGACTCTGGATTTTCAGATGTAGATGTAAGAAATAAAACTTTTTATCTGTGCAACAGGGTATTCAAAGCATGACCTAGTTACGTATTTCTTGTTCTGCTAATTCATGCAAAACATAGAGGGAGAGAAAAGAGCTCTCGTTTCCTGAAAATAAAGTTGGGAGTAGTCTGCTTTTCCTTGATTTACTCTCAGAAAATGTCCAGAAAACTGGAAAACAAAGGAATATAGTACTTCAAGATAGTCAAAGGCATAAAACCAGTGAAACTGACGGAGGTAGTTCAAAACTGCAAGTGAAATTGACTTCTTGAAAAAGAGAGGAAAGGATCAGGCCAAGATGTTGTTACTTATCGAGCGGGCGTCCCCAACCCCGCCAGGCCAACAATGGGCCGTGGCCTCTTCGAAACTGGGCCGTGCGAGCAGCAGGCCGGGTATGCACGTGGACACACAGCTCCACTTGCATGAGTGGAACTGCACGTGCGTGCCGGCCCCCTGCTTGTGCAGCCTGGTTCCCTCCCCCCCCCCCACCTAATTCAGTCAGTCCACCAAGCCACAAAGGTTGGGGACCACGATTACAGAGGATCGGCTTTTGAATTGGTTTTTAAATTCCAGTGATGAAGCTACACACAGCCAGGGAGGTCAAAGCCATTCAACTTTTAAGAATTGTTACAGGTACGATCTGCAGGGAAATTCTGGCACTTCTGCATTATTGGATTGCAGAATAACTACTTTGGCTTCTGCTGTTTCTGTATTGGACAGATTGGTGGCGCTCTTGTGGGAGTATTACCTCGAGTCCAGGATTATGTATGGTGTGGCTGAGGGGTTGTAGTAGCAACTGGAATTCTTAAGATTCGCGGTTTGTGAACTTTACTTTGTTCCCTGGCGTTGCTCTGATAGTATTTCTTTTCCCCTCCGCTTTCTGTTTTCTTTTCTTTTCTTTTTTAAATTATTGCTTTACTTGGAAATGATTTTCCTCCAGTGGGAATTTGCATCAAAGCAAAGAATGCAGAATTTGGTAATCAGCATGCAGAGGAAGGAAGGAAAGGTGGAGTGAGGGAGTGGGGGGGGAGAGAGAGAGAGAGATGTTTAGGAGAGATTTAGCTGGTCCAATTGCTGGCTTGTCATTTCCCCTTCTTCGCTCCTCCTGAAGTGACGGCTTGGAGAGGCGAGTGGGCAATTTGTGTTCCACCTTTTGGATTGTGCAAGACTGATGAACGAATGGACATGGACCAAAATAGCTGCAAAGGCACGTGCTCCTTTGGAGTTCCCAGAGGCCTTTTCTGTTCTGTGTCAGTGGTGCATCTGAATACCATATGGCACCAAGCTAATGTTCCCAGACATTTCTTCTAATGGGCAAAGCAAACATCACGTTCTTGGAAATTTCCATGCCCTTCTTACTGTTACTAAAACAGTAACCATGCCAGTGCAGCAGTCAAGTGGGTTTAAAAATGCAGATGCTATTGTCCCACTCCCACTTACTTTTTTTAAAAAAAAAATAACTTTATATTTATTTTACATGATTCGTGACAGAGATGCATCAACACACACACACACACACACACACACACACACACACACACACAAGGATTTTCCTCCCAGCACAGCCTTTTTTCCCCATATTTCAAAACAATCAACTTTTTAATGGGTGGGTACCGTACGTTCAATTTCTTTAAAAAGAACCTTGAAGTTGCGCGTGAGAGAAAATCTACCGTACTTACTGAAATTCTTTCATAGTTCCTAAAGTTCTCTGTTGTACAATTTTTTGTGTGCCATCGTGTGCATTTAGGAAAAGGCTGCTGCCTGGTTGGAGAGATGACTATCGAAGATGTGATTTGGGGCAATTGGAAGAAAATAATAGATGGAGCGTATGGTTTTGCTTTGGAGGGGAGAAAGGAGTAGGTGGTCCTTGATTTACAACTGTAATAGAATCAGCCCATCACATCTGTAAGTCTATGACGATCATGAAATAGGCCACCCACATGACTGGTGTGATATTAAGACCTTTTTTGCAACATTTGTTAAGTGAACCCAATGTTCGCTATGGGCCACTTTGCTAAAAACCAGAAACAAATGTCATTTTTGGCAAAAACATTGCAAATGCAGTCATGTGACCATAGAGAGTGAGGGAACCCCATTGGACCTTTGTAACTGGGTTGTAAGTATCTTTGAGGGAGTGTCCATTGTAACTTCAAATGGTTGCTAAGCAACTGGTCATAAGTTGAGGAGTATCTGTAGGCTAACACTTACTGCCCATTACCACACTCTTCCCCTGGTCTCCTATAGCTCCTAATACCGTTCCACTTCTACTCCTTGTGAGCCCCACTGTTGGAGTAGAGAATCCCTTACTTTTAGCCTTAGGCTGCTTCAGCTTTTATTTCCATAAACAAACAAAAGCTACCTTCTCTTCCCCTTTCTCTTCCTACAAACATTCCCACACCAACAACTCTAGCCGCCTCTTGTTTAGCTTTCATAGCCACCTGTTGTTGGACTTGCTATGGAGAGGTCTCAAAGGGCCAAGGCACCAGGAGCTCAACCGCTGGCCATTTTGCAGGCAGCCTGCCCTCTCACACATTGGAATGCACAAGGCCCTTGTTCTGAACCCCAAGAGCCCACCACCCAGCAGCAAGCAAGCTAATGTTGCAGCACCACGGAGAGCTCCAACTGATCAGATTGAAACTATTTGAGTCTTGGCAGTTTTTCAGACTCCACCTCTTTCATGCAAATTGAAAAACCTTAAAGGGCCAGAATACTGGCCTTGAGCCTACTACTTTATTAAGTCTTGTACCAAAGTCATGTTAGGTCTGCGTGTTGAAAGTATTAACGTGGGAATGATTGCTTTTAAATGTACAAAGGTGCTCTTGGTTTTTTTTTTTTTTTCAAGAGGCAACTGGACTCTCTGGATGGGAAGCAAAAAACATACATTAAAATATCACCTAAATATTTTATTCTAGCAGCTTTGGGATTCTATCTCCTTTTTTTCTCATCTTGTCCAACAGCAGTGCTTTATTATTATTTTTCGGAATAAATTAAGTATGCTATGTAGTGATTTCTTCTCTGATTATCAGAGCAGTTCTGACACTCATCAGGCATACGTTGCATTCTTACTCATTTATTTCCTGGGAAAAGAGAAAGTATCTTTGCCTGATGTGGAGAATTTTGCTCAGGGTTGGATTTAAGCTGTTGCTGTCTTTGGGAGAAAATAGTGGTTGGTGTTTCAGATAGGTGTTTCAGTGTCACCTTGCAAGTCTCTTCATTATAGATCATAGGGATGGCAGTCCAACAACCTATAGAGAGTGCTATGTACATGGTTGTAAAGCCGACCTATGCTGTGGAAAACTGGGGAAGCCCTTCTTTAAAAAAAAATCAAATACTTCTAGACCACAGAAGTTTATCATTATGTACACATAGTAGCTTAAGGCTCCTTCCTTCTGTGCATGAGAAGGCACAGCATGTTAACAGTTTCATCCTAGTTTGGAATAAATTTATCACCCAAGGGTGCCATTTATTTATAGTTAGTTATTTAGAATCTTCACAAGCTAAAATTCTATTAACAACTTTGGGTGGCTTCCAGGGTGTGGTAAAAACATTTAGAAAACCAACTTCAAAACAGAACTAATGCAAAACATAGAACTAAAACAATAACACTAAAAAGCCAATGACTTCATGTTTGGAGCAATGTTTAAGTGCGGGAACTGTCTTAAGGAAGAGAGTTTGCTTTGACAACAGTGGCAGTGTGTTCTATAGTAAGGACCCTTCTGTGGAAAAATTAGGGTGAAAAAACATAACTTGGTCTTGGTTTGATTGAACCATGCTTTGAACAAACCGTCTCCTTGATTTCAGAATCATGGACAATTGTGGTTTTGTTGAAACTTGCCTAGGAAAGGGGAATGTGTCCTGTTGTGAGGACCTGAAGTGTGCAGAGAAGAGGGTTGCCTGAGTTGACCATGTCTCCTGCAACTTTGCCCTTCCTGTCTGCTATACCCATTTGTTGTCCTGAATTCCCTCACTGTACAATGAGTACTATAGGATGACTGCCCTCAAGGTTGTAATGAATATGACTACGGCTCTACTCAAGGTGGATTCAGATCAAGTAAAGCTTCCCATTAGAATGTCTGGCTCAGTGCACAGAGATGGGAACATGAAGGGATGGAAGTGAGGAAGGATGGATTGTGGGGGTGGCCCTTTTCTCTTCTCCGGGAGTCTGCAACCTGCCCCATATTTATTTGGAGTGCTGTGCTGGGTGCCACTTAACTCCCCCAAAGTAGATGGGACTGTTTGAATTTTTTTATATTTATAATTAAATGCACATAAAAGTAATAGGACTTCCCAATAACCCTCCAGTCACATCTTTGATGCTTTTGCCCACCCATCATGTTCAAAATTAATATTTGGGAATCTCTGTGGTGGTTCACGCCCAGGCTTATTAGCTGCATGTTTGTGCCCAACCCAGTTTTAATTCCTCTCGCATTGAGACCAACGTCTAATGAAAACTATGTTGATGGGACTGATCCACAGGAGTACATTTGAGCTACAGCATCAGTCAGGATCTCTGAGGCTCAGCCTCACATGTGCCTTCTTGTCTCCAGAGGGAAAATAGTGACACCATATAGTGTAATTGGGTACAACTACAGTGATGTCTCAACGTACAACAACAGTTCATTTAGTGATCATTTGAAGTGACAACAGCAATGAAAAAAAGTAACTTACGACAGTTTTCACACTTACGACCCTTGCAGAATCCCCATGGTCATGTGATCAAAATTCAGACACTGGGCAACTGACTGTATTTATGACAGCTGCCATGTCCTGGGGTCATATCCCCTTTTGGGATCCCCTTGGCAATCCATGGAGGGGTTTCTGGTAGATTACATTGGAAGTATGTCCCACCTCCAAGCAATCTTTACAATGCACAATTTGTCCTTGTATAGTAGCCTCTGGGCAGCATGCAATGCCCACTTGCAGATTTCAGAAGCTGCGTTCTACTGTTTCTGAAATGTTTTTGATGTATGGCAGGGTGAACCATACAGTTGGTCTTTTACATTTTAGATTCTAGAATAGTTAAAGCAATTTTTTGCATTGTCTCTTCCCTATTTTAATGTCATGTCCATTCAACTATGTCTGGTTTTTTTTTTTTTTTATGGAAAATGATTATTTATTTTATTTTTTATTTATTTATTTTGATTTGTCAATTGCTTACAAGATAATAGGTATAAGTATATACATAGTTATGAATACATGAAATGGGTACATATAAGAAAAAATAAAAGAAACAATAGGACAGGGATGGTAGGCATGGACAGCGACGGTAGGCACGTTTATATTTTTTATAGATTATATTTTGATTATATTTTGACCCCAGAATCATAGCGGGTTTCTGAGATGATAGAAAAATACTACTACTGATGGTTGCAGTTGCTTTTATTTGAAAGTTATAAATGGGTCATAAGTTGTCTATTCTAGCCGTAAGATCTTCCTTCATCTGAGTCCATGGACCATCCTTTAAAACCCAGGCTGAGAGAACTCCAGAGAAACGAGACCTGCATTGATCACCTATCCTGACCGATAGATGGACAAGCCACGAGCCTCTGTTACAGAGATCAGTCAAGCACCATTTGTGACAGGACAGGATTCCACACAACTAACCAATTTTCTGCATCTGCACTGCATCATAAACTAACCAAATGGTTTGCGTTCTCACAGCATGATAAGCCACAGAACTGCTAACCAAATTTAGCATGTTGTGTGAATGCAGATTTGCTCTTTACTTTGCCTGATTAAAAGCATTGTCTTGAATACAGTCTCTTGTGATTGACTGGTGCTGAAAATAATAGCTGGCAACTTGGTTCTCTCTTGGAACCAACCTGTTATTCTCCAACATCTAGGTAGATGACAATTAACAATTGCTTTCCATTGATGGAAGTCGAAATCCAAAATTCCAGTTTCCTATTCTGATGCTAATAGGAATTAGATCTCACTATTTTTGTCCTTTGTTATATGAGTTTCTTTAAATGGAAATACAAGGGTTAGAACCAAGATCTACACAATGCAAAGTGCTGCTGAATTAAAACGTTCCTCCTTTGGACTGTTGGCTGCAACTTTTCAGGCCAATCTGGAATGCAGGAGAAATCTCTCCAGACTGTTTTACTCTGAGCATCTCTACTGCTATGGGACATCCCGTTTCCTTTATCTGTGAGGAAGTCCCTCCCCTGCCTCAGTAATAAAATCCTTCAAAAAGAGAACCAACCTACTAACAGTGTGGGAGAATATTTAAAATAAAATTTATTTATACAGGCTTGGTTAGATAGTGTCATGTCCCTTTTGTATTGTTCCCACAATAATATGGTAATTTGGAAACAGGAACTATGATTTAAGCAGATTTTTATCTAATAAAAAGGCTGCAATTTTGTTGATACATAAATTGGATGGTTGGCCTATCTGCAACCTTCCATTAATTCTTTGGTTAACCAGTCATGGGCTCTCTTTCCACCACTGCATAAAAAAAAAAAGAAGAGAGACCACATCCTTTGAGTTTTGACCTTTCTTTTTTAGTACAACCAACTATAGAGAGCTTGTTGTCTTTCAAGTGCAAATGAAGGAGAGTTTTTGGCCCAGGAAGCCTGTGTGCTTACGCAATGCTCTCTGGAATGTTTACGTGATGGTGAAAATCAGCACCCGATAGCAGGATATCAAGAGACACTTCATTTATTTAGTGCCCTGGCTTACTCGGATAGAACAATATGTTTTCAAACATAATTGTCTACATGGGAGCCTTATCTTATCTTGAGGTAGGCCGATTTTTATGGCTTTCCTATTGAAGTTATGTCAACTAGAAGCAAGATTATGAGGAGGCTGTCCCTTCCTTCTTTTTGACGTTGGAAGGTAGGTTGCTGATGGAATGGGCCCTTCTGACAAAACATGACTCTGAAAAGAGAGTGAGAGAAGAGGGTTGCAGAAAACATCTTTATGAACCATAACGAGAACCAGTCCCAAGTAAGTGGGATTTGCTGAAAAAGTCTGTGAATTAACTCTCCAAGGTCAAGCTTGTTACGGATAAAAGTTCTGTCTGTCAAAACATCCCTCCCTCCTTCTCTCTTGTCATTCTCAGCCGGGTTTACTTTCTTGGACTGAATCTGGTAGACATTCCTAAATCTCTGGCGAAGTCCTTGAAGTATCAAACCAGTGGTCATCCCAGGCCTTCTTCAGTATTCTCACAACTGAAGTGCAGAGATAAGAAGGGTATAGGGGATTCACCAATAGGGATGTATCTTTTGAAATAGCAGATATGCCTGAGAAAAAAAGTTGTAGGGTAGGTTTCAAGGAATAATTTCCTGTGCATTTGAGCAAAATGGATCATTGTTTTAGACAATGGAAGTGTGTCAAATTTTGACAAGAAAGATGAGGAAAGTCTGAGGAAGAATTGTGTAAAGTAAAGAGGGCATTTCCAGAAGAAGGTGACACCTCATGCATGCAGTGGCCAGTGACATGTTGAACAAATTCTTCCAATCACGCTTGGCTAAGCTTTCGTTTCTGAAAACGCTGTCTTCTGTGGGTAGGTACAGGACCTAACTCAAAAGTCCCAAATTCCTGAATTAGATACCTCTTCACAAGATGTGATTATATTAGGAAGAAACTTGTGCCAATAGCAAAATTAGTGGACGGAAGTGTAAGGGAATATTGCTACATAGAGTGAGCAATCCAGGATGAATATCGCTATGGTGCAAGTGAATCCCAAGGCCAAGTTGAGAAGAAGTGGCCTTCAAAGCTCTAGAGATGGTCACTAATATATAATGGAGTATAGAAAGCTGTTTTACATCAAGTCAACTCATTGATTTCCTTCCTCACACCAGTTTCAGATAGGAATTTTTCTTAGTCCTACCTGAAGAGACTGAACCTGGAATTTGCTGTGTGCAATGCACGGTGTTTGCCCGTGGAGCCTCCTCTCTTCCCCTTTGAGATAAGGAGCTTATCTCCATGCTTGGCACATTTTGTCTTGGGAAAGTTCCAGTGCATGATGATAAATAACAATGCAATGAGGGAAGCTTCTCTGAAATTACATCTATGCTTCAGAAAAACCTTCTACCTGATAAATGTTTGCATGTCAGACTTGTAGCTTTGAAGGACAGAAAATGCCTACAAGGAAGCCATAATGGATTATGGGTTCCTGAAAAATTGGGTATATTAAAAGCAGTCTTAACCTTCACCCCCTTTTCTGCCTCCAAACATAGGATTGAATACCTTTTGGGAGTCCTCAACTTTGCTCAAAGTTACAACGTCACTGAAAAACGTGGCATATGGCCATTTTCTCACACTTATGACTATTGCAGCATCCCCATGGTCATGAGATCAGGCATTGGATGCTTGGCAACTAGCTCATATTTATGACAGTTACAGTGTCCCAGGATTAATGTGACCATCTTTTGCAACCTTCTGGCAAGCAAAGTCAAAGGAGAAACCAGAATCACCTTAACCACGTTACTAACTCAACAACTGCAGTGATTCACTTAACAAATGTGGCAAGAAAAGTCATAAAATGGGATAAAACTCGCTTGACACATTTCTCAATTAGCAAGATAAATTCTGAGCTCAATTGTGGTCGTAAGTCGAGGACTGCCTACATGCTTTTGGCAATTGTAAATCCTAGTGCTACACTAAGGAGGCTTAAATTTTCACTCTTTGTCTAATTATTGTTGGTATTGACTAGAGCTAGAAGCCCCTTGTAACTATGGCTTTTACTTGCCTCTTGAGATTCAAAGCCTTAGTTCTCTGCTGCATATGTGCTCCTGCTTTGGGAGAGTCAGACTGAATCTTTTTCTGCCAGATAACATATGCTAAGACAGTGGGAGACTTGCAGATTGCTGCCAAATTTGGTGAAACAAACATTGAAGGTAGATGGAAATGGAAAGCAGGAATGGGAACATTTGATACTGATACAGAGGCACTCACACGGACATTTCAAACTCTGTTTATTTCTGAGTAATAAAGATACTGCCTGGTTAATAATTACCCAGGACTCTGTGAGTGCCTTGAAACTTTTCTCGTAAAGTCTCCCAGGACTACAACGAGCTAGTCATGTGTTGCTGCTTTTACAAACATCATGCTGTATTTCTCTTTCAGTTGTTCTGTTCTTCTTATGTCAGCTTGCAAGGGTAGATGGCAGTGCAGAAAAGCGGGCTTGGTGTTAGCTTTCTGACTGAAGTTAGGGGCTCTTTGTGATGCCCATCCATGTTGCATCCTCTTTATCGATTCAATATTTTCTTCCCCTGTTGCGTGGTGGTCACTGCTTACAAATGGAAGACTCTCGGGTGTTGTCAGCCCTCCAAAGTAGACCAAATGTGTAAACTAAACATACACAAGCTACTTTTATTACAAGGTTATAGCAGCAAATTCTTGAAGTCTGAAAACACTTTCCCCCTCCCTGCCCTTATCTTTGTGAGAACCAGGAAGGGTCATGTCTGAGAGGCGTTCTCAAACTACATTTCTGCTCTGGACTCAGATTTCTTTAATCTGACTGTTGTCTGGGCTGCGGCTCTTCCTCCTGATCCTCAAGGTTATTTCTTCTGCCCATTATTGGTTGAGATACAGATTAGGCTACACACATGTATCTTGTTGCATTTGCCCCCCCCCCCCTCCAATCCACCAGTGTTCTCACGTTCTTTTAATTTCCTTTAAACTAAATATTTCATATATCCAGTTATCATCAGTCTAATTCAAATGGTCTTCGATGAGGTCATAGTTTTGCTTTTATCTCCCCTAACTGCAGTTCTTAGAACAAATATTTTGGATAGCAACCATGTGTATGTGTGTGTGTGTGAATATATACATACATACAGACAGACACACAGAGAGAACACAGAGTATATAGAGAATGTATACACACATACATATTAAGAAAACATACATATGCGTATATATACATATAGATATATGCGTACACATACACAGTATGTATTTGTGTGTGAATATACACACAAACATTCATACACATACATATAAATATATATACACACATATATATCATACATACACACATGCATACACACACACACACACGCGTGCGCGCTATGCATGCATGTATGATAGGTATGTATGTATGAATCAATGTTTTGGGATATGTCTCCCCCTCTTCCTCCCTCCTCCTCGTCTCCTCCACCTCCTTCCCATCCTCCCTCCCCCCAAATAACATTTTACACGTCTTTCATGTACTTCTTGTCACTTGTCAATATAGGATGTGGTGAGCATCTGTACCCTATTTTGATAATGGCCCTATCTGATCAGACCTTTTGCTTCCAGCAGTGACAGCATCAGCCCTCACCATTTCTGACTTGCTTTTCCTAAGTGCTAAGCAGTTCAAAGGTAATATTGACATAATGTTAAAAACAAACCACCTTCCGCTTGGCATTCTTCAAGTGTGTGGGATTGTAACTCCCTTCATCTCCAGCCAGGATGACCTTTTGTATAATGGAGGTCATAGTACACCACACCTGGAGGGGCACCAAAGTGGCCTTGGCTAGAAATCTGTAAGGAACCCATTAGTTCAAAATGTATAAGAAAGAGAGGGGGAGAGAGAGAGAGGAGAGAGAGAGAGAGCACACTTGATAACATCATCAGTGTCAGTGAGTATGGAATGGAGTACAGATAGTCCTTGACTTATGACCACAATTGAGCCCCAAATTTTTGTTGCTAAATGAGGCATTTGTTAAATGAATTTTGCCCGATTTTTCTTGTCACAGTTGTTAAGTTAATTATTGCAGTTGTTAAATTACTAACACAATTGTTAAGTGAAACTGGCTTCCCCATTGACTTTGCTTGCCAGAAGATCACAAAAGATCTTGGCACACTGCAACCATCATAAATATGAGTCAGTTGCCAAATGTCTGAACTTTGATCACATGACCATGGGGATGCCGCAACCTTCATAAGTGTGAAAAACGGTTGTGTGTCACTTTTTCAGCGTTGTTGTAATTTTGAATGGTCACTCAAAGAGCTGTTGTAAGACGAGGTCTACCTGTATAGAACGTAAGGAAAATTTATGTTTGGATATAGTGTTTAACACTATTATAACATTTTATATTATATAATATTATATATATTATATAATATAATATAGTATTGTATTGCATTATATATAAAATTATACACACACACACACACACACACACACACACATAACATTAGCTGAATATGGATTTAGAGAGCAGGCTAATCGACATGTCCATGGTTTTGAATTCCCATTCATTTCAACATGGAGAAACCTAGAAACACTTTTGAATTCTCCTGTAACCTTGATGGACAAAAACATTGCCAATTTGGTCTGGAGGTTAAAATGTCAGGCTAGAAACTGGGAGGACGAGAGTCCTAGTCCCACTTTAGTCATGAAAGTCAGCTGGTGACTTTGGGCCAGTCACCAGGAAACTGTGAGTTCTAGTCCCACCTTAGGCATGAAAGCCAACTGGGTGACTGGGTGACTCATCTGTGAAACTGAGTTCTAGTTCTGCCTTGGGCATGAAAGCAAGCTGGATGACCTTGAGCCAATCACAAGGTGACCGTAAGTTCTAGTACCACCTTAGTCAGGAAAGCAGAGTGATTTTAGGCCAATTGTCAGGAGATTGTGAGTTCTAGCCGCACCTTAGATATCAAAACCAGTTGGGTTTTCTTGGGTCACTCTCTCTCAGCACAACTCTCCTCACAGGGTTGTGATGAGGAAAATAGGAGGAGAAAGGAATATTAGATATGTTTGTCACCTTAAGGAATAAAAAGTAATAAAAGGTGGCATAAAAATTGAATGCTACTACTAATAATAAACGAAACAAATTACACATACCATATGATTTGGTGGCAGACATGATTTGGGGATGAAAAATCTAGTGATATGAACATAGGATATTCTTTACCTTTAAAAGAACCTGGCCACCAATAACGGAGCTCATTTGCAAATTAGAATTTCAAACTGGTTACCCTAGAACAGGGGTGTCAAACTCAATTTCATTGAGGGCCGTATCAGGTTTGTGTTTGACCTCGTGGGAGTTGGGGAGGCATGGCCAGGTAAACCGTTTCAAAGATTTCAACAACAGAGTGGTCAATGCCTGGAACACCCTACCTGATTTCCTTGTTAAAGCCTCAACCCCTGGCAGCTTCAACCTCAAATTGTCTACTGTGGACCTCACCCCATTCCTAAGAGGTCTTTAAAAAGGGCAGGCATAAACGCACCAGTGTGCCTATTGCCCCTGTCTTTCTGTCCCCATTTATCTGTATTCACTTCCTTTGTTTCTGTTTATGTTCATACCTATGCTTATTATCTTGTACATGTTTGACAAACAAACAAATAAATAAATAAATATCGTGTGTAGGGAATCTTTAGTGGCCCAAGTACTCTGCCAGCGAAAACGGGTGCTCCTGAGCTCCATTTTTGGCTGCAACGGCTTCCTGCAACCCTTTGCCAGCAAAAATGGAGCTTGTGAGGGCTGTGCGCAGCCCTCCCGAGCTCCGATTTTGGGTGTGATGGCCTCCTGCAACCCTTTCCCAGGAAAACAGAGCTCCATTTTTGCTGGCAGAGGCACCATGGGTCGATCTTTCGCTGTTTCCAGGGTGGCCCCACGGGCCATACCCCTACCCCAGAATAATAACATTGTGCTCTGTTTTGGTTAGCATTTGAACTGAAATTTCATTTCATGTTTTAAGTACGTTGTTGCTGATTTTCAGTAGTTTACTGGCAGGTTTCTGTCCCCCACCCCTTTTCCTTATTTGGTAAACTATTCTGGGTGATCCTTCAAATAGAAAATTGTTTTGTGACTAGTTTTGTTACTCTCCATGCCAATTGATGAAAAAAGCGCTGAGATTTTTAATTTGGAAACCGCACAGTGGGGCAGGAGCATTAGATATCCAGTGTTATTGTTCCATTGTTATAAAACCTTGAAAAAAGCAGAGAAGAGGCAGACATATTTTTTTGCATCCAAGTGGCTGAATTTGGCAGATCTAGGAAAAAGGAAAGGATCCAGATTTCAAGAGATTGCTTTCTTTCTCTCCCCCTTTTAAAAGAAAGGAAGGTTGTTTCGCAATAGGCCGGTCTCTTCAGTTGCTACTTTTGAAATCGGTAGCAAATGTAAGGGAATTTTGGCACTGGGAGAGGTGAAACAGTTTTGTAATTCTACAAAGCAAAGTGTTTTTCTATGACAACCTACGCCTCAAACAAGTTTCTCCTCCCTCCCTCCCTCTGTCCTTTCTTTTTTAAAAACAAGATGAAGCCCTGGTGTTTAAAATTTCACATCTCAAGAGATATATCATATGGGATTGGAGGCTGGATCTATTCAGAACCAGGAGCTTAGAATAGGGGGGTAATAGATTTTGCATACGGGTTTTGTATTTTTTAATGGAGAAATGGAGCTAAAATGGGTCCCTAGATTATATGGGTATGGAAGCCAGGTCATTGGGCTGGGGGCCAGTGGTGCTCCTGCCGGTGGTTTCGTAGGAAGTTAGAAAAGCAGAAACACAGCTGTGTGAATCTAGATTCCAATAAATGACTTTAATAAGTAAATTGCTATTTAGGTTTCTGAAGTTTGAGTGAATACTAACTTTTTCCCAAAGTGAATTTCCTTCTTCAGATTCAGCAGAAAACCGAGAGCATCGGTAGCAGGATCCAACAAAATACGTTGCAGGATCTCAACCCACCTAGTTGCTTTTGATGTCAGTGGCCAAGGCTTCTTCCTGGAAACTTTGGAGGCTAAAAGAGATCCCACCACCACCCACCCAGCTGCTCTTCATAGAGACACAAAGTGCTTTCTTTTCAAGGCCTTAGATGTTGGACATTCTATTTCATGAGCTTGGTGTCAAGGTTCCAAGTAATACACCCATAGCAAATGGAACTCTGAGACAGGTAGATCCCTCAAAGAACAATTTATTTGGATATATCATATTGGCACAGACTGGTAAAAACCAACTCTAAAGGTTCCTGTGGTTTTCATCTAATTAAAAGTAAATGTTTTCCCCTTTTCCCAAACAAACAGTCACATGGTCCCATCAGGGTGCTGTTTAGTTGCTCGGTAACATCACTCTTCCTTTCCTCAGCCACCTGTTGGAATGTCCTTGGTTCCCAGGGGAAAGTATTTTGTTTTGGCCACCTAAACCCCCATCTATCTCTATTCCCCCCTCCCTAGCCCTCATCTCCATTGTTGCAACACTGAAGCCTCAAAGATGACCTCAGTCAGGCTAGCTTCAGAGTTGACACTAGGATGGTCATTGGTTCTCTGTTACAAAAAGAATGGTGCAAAAAACTAGGTCCACATGTTAAGATTCAATTAAACTGATTTATTGCTAATCATGCCTGGGCATAGTGAACTTCTTAACTAACTGTCAGCCCCTGCTTGGAGTTAGATAAGGGTCACTGTAATTCAAGCGAAGTTGGACTTAGCTCAATTGTGGCTATGTAGGGGATTTTAGCATGATCCCTCTTTTAACTCCACCCCAGGTTCTCCCAGTATTTCTCCTACAAACACAGCCTGATTTCTACTATAGGTCTTTACAATATCTCCAGAGCAGGAAGTCTTTTAATTTTGCGTTGATCTTTTAGATCTAACACTTAGTATGCTCTGAATTACATGAGTACCCCATATCCGTTTAGTTCAGGTAGTTGTGGGATATGAAACAGTGATAGATGCAAGGTAAGATCTATGTTTAGCCTTATCACCAGTTCATATCTGTCCAGGTGTGCCACACAGTTCCAGACTACAGGATGGCCACTCATCCAAGGTTTCAGAATTAGCTTGTTTAACTGAACACAAAACCGAAATGAATGTTGACTGAAGAGACTTCATCTGGATTTTATAGATCAATAGAAAGCATCTGCTCATTGACAGATCTCCTTTCTTTCAAGAATGAACATGGCAGAAACTCCTTAAGCACCTCTTGGATTTTGTGTCATAGACAGAGATATATGCTGCTATCCAAAATTCCCCTGGAGAAGTTTCTTATTGAAACTGTTCTTTTTTCTTTTTCTTTTTTTTAAAAAAAAGAAAAATACTTTGCAAAAGCCTTCAAATGTCTAATCATACACAGACCTCCCAGTATGAACTGAAATGTTGCTTTAGGCAAAAAATATTTGTAGCAGTTCTGCACTTGGTATTTTACAGGAGTTCTCTGTTTTGGTCCTGTTACAGTCTTAAACAGTGCTGATGGTAGCCAGAAGCACAAAGCGCCCAGAATGTTGGTCAACTGCCTGGTTGAATGACCCTCGATTTCTGTTTTTTTGCACAAGTGAGGAAATGGAATTTTAAGCAGCAACTCCAATGCGGACACAAGCAGAAACAACTTCATCTGATCTCCCATCACTCTTTTCTGACCTGGCACTTCCCAGAAGAATTGGACTAAATTTCTTCACTTCTAGCCAGCATGACCTGATAATAGCGGGAACAATAGTTCAGCCTCCTCTGGAAGGACTCCATGTTGGGAACGGTTGCATAACAAGAGGGATGGGCATCCTATAATTCTCTAGATATGGAGTTGCCACTTCCATGACTGTTAATCATTAGCCAGGGTAGCTGGAATAAATGATCAGCCTCCAATTATCCTACTTTGGAGGCATTATGGGGGAAGAAAAAACACCTCTGGGAAAGGTGGAAGAAAAGAGGAGAATAGGATAACCAGCAGCAAGGTAGATGAACAAGAACAAGGTAGTTACAATGGTGTTGAGGACACTGCTGTTAGTTGCAAAAGATCGGGACCATACATTAAGTTGCAGTTCAGAAGGTTTATTGCTCAAGCCTATACACAAGAATCTTGTCAACTAAAATTCAGCAGCGGAATTCAACAAGGGTTGGACTTGGATGATTTGTGGGAATGTAGCAACTCTAAGCTGATGACACACTTAATTCCACCCCCAGCTCTGTCTGCTGTTCTCCTACAGCCATTGGCAGAGTTGAAAGAATAGGCTAGAGCTAGATTGTCATGGAGAAAATCCATCTATATCAGCTCTCCCTTCTAGATTATAAGTAAAGAACCAATCTTGAAGATGTTGATGTCTTTTTTTAAAAAAAGAAAAACTCAATTTCTTAGTAGCAAGACAGAAATTCCCAAATATCGATCTGCTTTTTAAGAGCAATACATCATGAATGATTGGGGTGTATTTCTGGGTCTCAATATAATAAAGGATATTGACAGATAAAATCTTATGCTTGTAACATGTATTTTCCTTTATGGTTTCATAATGGCCTTCTTCCAGTTAATCTTAGATGGGTTCTTATTTTATTTTAATTTTAATTTTTTTATATTTTAGCCTTCTGTTTTGGAAGTTAAGGTGGTATAGGTCGCTGTTCCCCTACATTTTATTCATAACAACCCTAATAGCTTAGATCAAGAGATTGACCAAGAGTCTACCAATGAGTATCATAATTGAGTTTGTTTGCTTAAGTATTGAAGGTGCTATACAATTGTGCCAAAAAAATATTTAAGCTTGGCTCTCTTCAGTCCTAGCCAGCACTCAGGCTAACATTGCAGTTCTAGTTATATTCTATGAAAACGGTCTTTATCCATTTTCCCTTTCTAACAATACATATCTAAATACATGCATACAGACAACAGAAAAGAGGTGAGGTTCATCTAAGGACTAGGTGGATCATTTATGTGTATTTCCACCACTACAATCTTCGAGGCAGCTTGCAGATGTTTTTATATAATATTTTAACTGCGAGTGAGGACTTCAATTATGAGGATAGTCTTAATCTCTCCACCATTTCTCATTTCCCTGGGAATTTTCTACCTCATTAAATAGCGAGCTGGGTGATGACTTTCTATGTCAGAGGTGTACAATCTTGGCCACTTTAAGTCTCGTGGACTTCAACTCCCAGAGTTTGGGGACTTGAGGTCCACAAGTCTTAATGTTGCCAAGGTTGAACACCCCTATTCTAATTTCAACAGTGGGAGAAACGTCTTTTTCTCAGAGAAGTCTGTGAAAGTGCTTGAAGGAACTTAGCCCCACTTCTACTCCTGATGGGAGCTAGTTTAATCCTCAATTCCATCCATGACTGTAATCAAGTGCTAAGTGGTCTAAGCAGAATAATGGAATGACTGGTTGGAAGGGACCTTGGGAATCTTCTACTCCAAGCCCCTGGTCAAGCGGAGACTCTATACCATTTCAGACAAACGGTTGTCCAATTTGATCTCAAGAGACTTCCAGTGGTGGTGCATCCACAACTTCTGAAGGCAAGCCGTTCCACTGGTTAACTGTTCTCACTGTCAGGAAATTTCTCCTTAGTTCTAGGTTGATTCTTTTCTTGATTCATTTCCACCTCACTTTTCCTCTGCTTCTTTTCAATTTTTTGCTATTTAAACTTCTTTCCCTTTCGAAGGCTATATTTTCTCACATTCAGAGATTCTTCAAATCACAGTTGGAAGGGAACCTTGTAAGGATAAACTTCAGAATTGCTGGTGCTCTCAGAACTGTGATGCACTGGAGAAACTCAGCTTATTTCTTTTTATTTCTTTTTTGGCAGCAATCTTTCCAGACTGCCATTGGGGACCAAAAGAATCTTTCAGAGAGTCCTATTTAAGCTGATGGTTTCTGGGAAGGGTCACAGTGGCTGTAACACAGACTTAAGTTTCCCATCTTTTGAACTCCGAGCCTATAAATAATATTTTGTAAATAGGTTTTGCGGCATTTGTGTTCCTGAAAAGGAAAGTTCTCTGTAAATTAATGTGGTGGGTCAGGAAGAAGAGAAGGGGACAGCAACTTTGTTTGAAATAGTCACCAACAACATAAAATTGGGCTTCATGCCAGGGTAGCAACTGACTTGTGACATTAACAGCTTAACAAATTAGCATTCATTTGTTCTCTTTGTTTTGGCAGATTTAGAAGGAAAGTGGAGTGGAAAAAGATACACTTTTGGATTATTTTAGGAAGCACAACTAACAGATTGCCTCCTGACTCCGTTTCAGCATTCTTAATCGCCTTGTAAAAAGCAGCACATGAACGCGATGCAAACATGATCTATTGTGCAGATTCAAACTGCTGTGTGAGGGGGGAAAGTAGAGTTTGTCTCCTAGGACGGGAACCATGGAAGCGTTTCAGCCGTTTCTCGGGTGAGGGAGCCGCCTCCGTAACTTCCATGGTGCCCGCCGCTGCTGACTTATATACCGCTTTATAGTACTTTACAGCCCTTTCTAAGTGGTTTACAGAGTCACCCTATTGCTCCCAACAATTTGGGTCCTCATTTTACCCACCTCGGAAGGATGGAAGGCTGAGTCAACCTGGAGCTTGGTGGGATTTGAACTGCCAAATTGTAGGCAGATGGCTGCAGAAGTAGCTTGCAGTACTGCACTCTAACCACTGCGCCACAGAGGTTACAGCTGTGTCCCTACAGGAAAATTTTAATTCAATAGCTCTTCAACCTACGACCACAACTGAACCCCAAAGCAAGAGAAGTGGGTTGCGCCCTATTTCATGACCTTTTTAGCACAGTCGTTAAGTGAATCTGATTTTCCCCATTGACTTCCCTTGTTGGAAGCCCGTGGGGAAGGTTACAAATGGTGATCACATGACCCCGGGACAGCGCAACCATCATATATACATGCCAGTTGCCAAGCACCCAAATTTTGATCATGTGATTGTGGGAATGCTGCAACTGTCATTAGAGTGAAATCCAGTCATAAATGGTTTCAATTCAAGCTCTTAAATCAGTGGCCTCCAACCTTTTGGGCACCAGGGACCGGTTCCATGGAGAGAGTTTTTTTCTGTGGACCGGAGTGGGTGTAGTTTCCCATGCTGCCTGCATCCTAGAGATGGGTTTTACTTGTTTGCACGGCCCTGTTTCTGGCATGCCACGCCAGATCTGTGGATCAGCCACGATGCCGATCCGTGGACCGGGAAGGTTGGGGACCCCTGTCTTAAATGGCCTCTCTTGATTGGTTAGATGAAAGAAACACTTCACAGATAAGGAACTGAATGCCTTCATTTATTAATAAGTTTGAATGTTCTATTTTATTTTACTCATTTTGAGGACCAGCATAGCGTGAGAAATACATGTGCAAAAAAATAGCAATAAATACTTGGTGATATCTGGCTGCGAACTCGCCTCTTACCGTAATTCTGTCTGGCTTGTTTCATGGACTGATAAAAGAAATGATAAAACAGCTATATTTGGAGCCGTTTCAACTGCCCAGGTTTTAGGTAGTGGATTATCTTTTAACTTTTCAATGGAATGCACAGTGTTAAGAGGTAGAACAATAAATGGCATTTTGCAGAGAAGGGAGGAAAATTGTACCCCCTTTTCATCCTTTTGGTAAAAGACTATTTGCTTCCAAAAGTTAGTTTAAAGGACTAAATATTGCAGACGATATGCTTGCGGGTAAAGCATAAAGTGCAAATAGTCCAAATCGTAACTTGTGATGTCTTAAAACAGTTGGGCACATAACAGATCCAATTTTATGACCTTTTGGCCATGGTTGTTAAGTGACCACTGCAACCACAAAGAAACCACGGCAGTCATGAAGTGAATCTTTGGTTTGTTGAGACTCAATTTTTGTCAAAAAATTGGAAGTAAATGTCAGTTTTTGACAAAACCTGGTCACACGACTGCAAGATGCTGCCAATGACTGTAAATGTGGCCCGGTTACTAACTACTTGACTGTCAGAACATTGAATCCATGTCATAAGTGTCCCTTAGGCAGGTGTGTCGTAACTTCATATAGTCACTAATTGATCGGTCGTAAGTTGAGGATTACCTATACTTGGATTTCTTGGCTTATGCAGTGACCCAAGGCTGTGTGTAAATGCACAATCCTCTAGCACACTGTAGCTCCCTGGCTTCTCATATCAGTTCAATGTCAAAAGAAGGCATCAAGAAAGAAGATTTTTCTTTTTCCAAAATAGATTGTACGAGAGGACAGGAAAGCTTTGGAAGACATCACAGGAAAATAACAGAACACAACAATGATAATACTTGCCCCTTTGCTAATAAATTAGGTTGAAAAACACCATGGGATTTCAAAAAAAAAAATTCAAAGTAACTATTTGCCTTCATGAGAATCTTTCTTTCTTTCTTTTTTTCTTTTTTAAAGAAATCAGTGTTATTTTTTTCAGAAGGAAAGCTAACTGTTGAGAAACGGGAAGGCAGATTTTGTGAACATTTTATTTGTAAGCAAACTGAATTCAATTCCTCTTGCTACAGTATGTACAAATAGAGGTTATGAACCTCATTGGGAGTGTATTTTATTGGCGGTGATGGGGAAAGCACAATGCATATTGGTGTGGCATCAGCTGTCTTCAGGAAACTGACTTTCTTTAAGCATTGGTTATTCAAGGGATTTGGTCTCTGTCAGTGACATTTGCTGTGGGAAAAGCCTCACATTTGACCGAGCAATTAGTCCTTTCTAAGAAAAAAAAATATTAAAAAGACCTTCTTCATTTCCAGAGGTTTCTTGGCAAAGCATGTTGATACTATTTGTGGTTTTAGGCTGCCTTGAAATGTTGACTTGTTTTTCTTTTCTCCTTGCATTGCTTCATTCTGCCAAAATGCATTTTTTTAGGTTGATGAAACTTAAAACCAACAGCCAGAGACAAGCATCTCATCATGTCATTGTATCATTGATATGATAATCTCATGATTGATGTCTCTTTATTCCACCCACCCCCCAACGTTGTCTCATATCGTAAAGATATTTATATTTATCTGTACTGAAAACTCACTATAATTTCGTAAAATGGGGGTGCATATTTTAGAATTTGTAGTTGTCCCTGTGAAAGGGAAGGAGTCTAATGAAGGAGTTGCTGATATTTCCAAAAGTTATTTAGGCAAATCTCACCTTATTGATGGTATAAAAAAAACAATCAGTGGTCCTGAAGAAAAATAGAAAAAGGGATGAGAGGTAGATTGAAATGAAAAATAGAAATAGTTACAATAACTCTGAAAAAAGTAACATTCTTTTTCATTCTTAACCATTGCAGCATCCCCATAGTCACATGATCAAAATTCGAGCGCTTGGCAACTGGCATGTATTTACGACTGTTGCAGTGTGATCTCCTTTTGCAACCTACGAACAAGCAGAGTCAATGGGGAAGCCAGATTCACTTAAAAACGATGTTACTAACTTAACATCTGCAATGATTCACTTAACTTACTTCATTCCTTGGTCTTTAGGACAAAAGAGGGAACAAATGTGCTCTGCCTTGAGACCCCAGTAAAAGAAAGGATATAAATTGAGAAGCTGAACTTGCCGGCTGGAACACTGACAGCTCAGGTTTGAGACCTGAGCACCACCCGATGGGGTGAGCTCCCATTACTTGCCCCAGCTCCTGCCCACCTAGCAGTTCAAAAGCATGCAAATGAGAGTAGATAAATAGATACCACTTAATGGGAAGTTAACAGCTTTCCGTGCGCCTTGGCGTAGTCATAATCATGCTAGCTACATGACCACGGAAAGGGTCTATGGCAACTATGGCAAGAAACATCATAAAATGGGGCAAGATTCACTTAAGAACTACCTTGCTTAGCAATAAGAATTTTGGGCTCAATTGTGGTTGCACAATGAGGATTAACTGTATTTGCTTCTCAACTATTCAACTAAAAATTGACTTTGCTTTCTGATGTAAAGTTTTCAGCCAAATTCTGGCTTTTAATATCCATTCAGTTTCTTTCTTAGGGATTTTAGCATTGGTGATTGGCTTATGGATATGTGATGAATATGAGATTGGCTTATGGGTATCTGATGATGGGCGACAGCCAGGGGAAAAAAAGTCAGAGCTATTTTTGGTGTCTCCTTCCAAATTCAGCATTCCCCCCCACCCCCCTTTCAACTGATCAAAGGCACAGTAAGAGGCCATGTGGCTATTGAATCGTGAAAATTAGGACGGATTAACACTAGTTTCTCCTACCTGAGTGAACAGATGGAGATCAGGGCAAGACTGATTCACTGTTTTGCTAGTGGTAAATTTTGTGAATATATTCCCTAAAAATCTTCAAGGACATCAAAACAGCTGTGATGGGCCAGAAGTCTGGCATTTGTGGTCTGTGAGAGAAGGGCATAAGTTAGAGGCAAGAAGAACAGCATCTCACAGTCCTTGGAGTAAAGAACTCTACTGCCTCTACTACAAGACTGACCTATGTGTCCCATTCAAAAAATACTCGTTGACCCGGAAATGAGTTTCCTATATTGTTGGTTTATTTTAAGAATGTCAGGATGTTGTATGCTGGACTTTCTCTAGACATACATCTATTTCTGTAAATGATACAGTTGACCAGCAAGATGACACAGCTATAATTTTTTACCAGATAAAGTACCTGTCAGATTGTGCTCATGGTCCAGGTGAACAGAATAACAGAATTGGATGGGACCTTAGAGGTCTTCTGGTCCATCCCACTGCTCTGGCAGGAAACTCTATACCATTGCAGACAAATTTCATGTAGCTTTGCCATTGGTCTTTCTGGTTTTTCATAAAAGAGTACCCAGTTTAAAATAAAAATGATCCGAAATAGTGTAAGAATCCAACAAATGTAATATTATCAGGAGAAAGAATGTGTGAAGTACTATATGTGAAAGAGGGAAGGAGAATATTAAAATGAATTTGCATTAGTGAAACTGCTTTCTATGAGTCTTGCTTTCTTTTGGGGAATTTAAAAAGTTCAATGCTTAAGTTTTCCCTATAAATAATAGAATAGAATATACTAGACTAGAACAGAACAGAACAACAGAGTTGAAAGGGACCTTGGAGATATTCTAGTCCAACCCCCTGCCTAGGCAGGAAACCCTACACCACTTCAGACAAATGGTTATTCAACATCTTTATAAAAACTTCCGGTGTTAGAACATCCACAACTTCTGGAGGCAAATTGTTTCACTGATTAATTGTTCTAACTGTCAGGAAATTTCTCTATAGTTCTAAGTTGCTTCTGTCCTTAATTAGTTTCCATCCATTGCTTCTTGTCCTGCCCTCAGGTGCTTGGGGAAATAGTTTGACTCCCTCTTCTTTATGGAAATACCAGAACGCTATTATCATGTCACCCCTAGTCCTTTTTTTCATCAGTGTGTGTTTAAAAGATTGACCAGGATGCCAAGTTTATAATTTGATTGCTATAGCATCTAACAGGGGCCCTACCACAGTTGCATTCTTCAATATTTTTATAGATGATAAACTAAAAAAAATTAAATTGCAAACGGGAAGTAGAAAGGGGACAAGATTCGGAATCCCATGACTAAGAAAAAGTGATTTCATCTAGCAAATCAGAAGTGCAAAAAATCTTCCATAACTGGAAAGCTAAATTGATGAAATTCCCAAAATGCTTGAGTGCGAAAAGATGAATAGGATTGTACAGCTCATACTAAGAAAAGGTTGCATCTTTCATAGTCCCAGTTCTAGAAAGTAGTTCAAGCTAGTTTTCTTATGAGAAACATTTTACTCTCCTCCAGGGAGATGTATAGAGAATTAAAGATCATCTGTTATTAAAA
Organism: Pseudonaja textilis; assembly: GCF_049901715.1. Lineage (NCBI taxonomy): Eukaryota > Metazoa > Chordata > Lepidosauria > Squamata > Elapidae > Pseudonaja > Pseudonaja textilis. The sequence continues at coordinate 65,467,252 of NC_141994.1, forward strand.
CATCTTGCTTTCAGGGCAATCACTTTCAATAATGCAAGGCAGCACTATTCTTGATTGATATTTGGTCTCCCTTTAGATATGCTCCATAGATTTTAGCTTCCTGGAATTGTTTGTTTGTTTGTTTGTTTATTTAGTCAATTGCTTACAAGGTAATAGGTATAAGTAAAAACATAGTTATGAATAAATGGATACATATAAGAAAAATAAAAAAATAAAAGAAACAATAGGACAGGGACGGTAGGCATGTTGGTGAGCTTATGTACGCCCCCCTACAGACCTCTTAGGAAAGGGGTGAGGTCAATAATAGCCAGTCTAAGGTTAAAGTTTTTGGGTTTGGGGGAAGAAACCACAGAGTCAGGTAGAGTATTCCAGACATTGACCACTCTGTTGCTGAAGTCGTATTTCCTGAAATCAAGTTTGGTGTGATTAGCCTTGAGTTTGTATTTATAGTTTGCTCTTGTGTTTTTATGGTTGAAGTTGATGTATTCATTGACAGGTAGGACATTGCAATGTATGATTTTATATACTATACTTAGATCGGACCGAAGGCAGCGTAGTTCTAGGTTTTCTACGTCTAGAATTTCGAGTCTGGTGGCATAAGGTATTCTGCAATGAGTAGAGGAGTAGAGAACACTTCTTATGAAATATTTCTGGACTTTCTCAACTGTGTTAATATCAGATACGTAATGTGGGTTCCAGACTGATGAGCTGTATTAATACTGTAATTATACTTTAGGCTATTAAACATCCAATAAAATCCAAACAAAATATTCCCAGAAAGGAACTTTTTCCTCAATGTTCACTCTCTTTTTCAATCAATCCAGAGATGGTTTCACATCCTGTGAAACATACACACACACACTACACTATACTATACTACACTAGATTATTAGTGCAGGATGGTTTCATGGCTGCCTACCCATAATGGCTATAGGAAAAAAAATTAAGTAGAGAATTTAATGCTTCATGACTGGCCAATTGCTAGAATTCTCATATAACTAGAACAGCCAGAAATGTGTAAGCATCTGACCAAAATAACACCATAGTTTGCTGACCTTAATTTCAGTGTAATTTTTGTAGAAGAAAAGTTGGCTTCTACAGTATTGGAAGCCAGAATCACCACTTATGGTAGATGCTAATGATCAATCATCATTGCTGTAATTGTCTATTCTTACTATTAAAAATCTAGTTGACTTCTAACAGTGATTTGATAGTTTCCCAATTTAAGAAGGGACAAGAATGTTGTGAATTTGGGGCCAGTGAAAATAATTGGACATGGGTACACCGAAGGGCATCAAGTGTGTTTTCTCAGCTTACATTGTACAGATTCCATTGTTCATCAGCCACAGATGTCCATAGTTTCTACCCTTCTCTTTGACTTTTTGGGCTCTTTCTGTGTGTATAAAACTTGTTCATGTGTGCTTGTTTCTAACCACAGTTGGTACCTTGCCTCTGTAGGTGGAGGAATGGCAGAACCTGAGAGTGGGCTTAAAGAGGGATCTGCCTAGAATCCCTACATAGCCGTAAGTGAACTAACTCCAACCTACCTTGAATTCTGTAAACTTTTAGGTAACCCCAAACAGCTGTTAATGATTAGATTCTTGTACACAGGCATGATTAGCAATAAATTAGTTTAATTGGACCTTTATGTGTAGATCTGATCTTTCATGCCTGATAGCCCCTTTGTACATGCAGTGCCTATAAATTGTCTTAATTACTCTGTTTCACAGCCATTTTGTCTTTTTTTTTTTTTTACTTCTCCCTGGCCTAGAGATACTTTTGGTTTGTCTCCATCTACTTTCACTCTTTAGCCCTTTAGCCATGTTGTATAGAATTTGATGTAACTGGCAGAAAAAAACCCACCCATCCTTAGTCTAAAGCAATATGGTATCGTTGGTTGCCTGACTTACATAATTAATGTTAAACCTAGAAATCAAGCAAGAAGCAATTAAGGTGTGTCTGTGTGTGTCTGTGTGTAAATGTACCAATAGAGATATTACATCAATTCTTGGTTCTGTCAGGTGTGAAAGACCAGGTCCACATGTGAAGACCTAATTTAACTAATTTATTGCTAAAAAGCCTATGCACAGGAGTTTTTTTTAAAATTAACCAGTTAGCACCTACTTGGGGTTAGATAAGGGTCAACAGAATTCAAGGGGGGTTGAAGTTAGTCCACTTGTGGCTATGTAAAGATTCTAAGCTGATCCTACTTTTAACACTGCGCCCAGGTTCTGCAAATCTTTCTCATACAGGTTCTATTTTTTTAAAAAAAATGGTGCTTGAATTAATTTAACAAAAGGAAAGTTACAGATATGTTTATGTGTATCTTTCTGATACTTGGTGACTGCCTAGATTAATCTCCACAGTTTTTGTGGCAAGATTTCGGAAGTGGTTTGCCATTGCCTTTTTCCAAGGGCTGAGAGAATGACTGGCCCAGCTGGCTGTGCCCCAGCTGGGACTAGAACTCATAAATTGAAAAATAAAGTGAAAAAAAAATTAACTTCAAGTGTAATAAATAAATTAAGAATAATATTTTAAGCATTATATTCATTTAAAGAGGGAGGAAGAAGGGGAGGAAAAAGGCTCAGGGGATTTATAATGCAAACAGAAGAGTTCCAATAAGTTTCCTGTGTCGCTCTGACATCTTGTTCCTATCTTATAATATAACATATGATTAATTTGACATTTGTCCCCGGTTTGCTCCTTGAAGAATTTGATATGACTCCATCTCTCGATCTCTACATCTGTCTACCCCACTCTACATCTGTTCTAGGCTTCTGTTGTAGGATTTCTTCCAACTGTGAAAGTCTAAGATATGTGCAAGTAAAGCTGTGCCTGGAAGGTGGTGACTCTTAAAAACTTGGACAGAAGAAATTGGATGGCATACTTTCAACACACTATTGATGGCTTGACAATAGGAGTTAAGTTGGCTGGCAATAGGCAAGCTGACTCATCTTTCCTTATTCCAGGAGTAAAAAGAGAGCTGGGAAAAAAAAAAAGGAACACAAATCTCTTGCTTTTAATTTGGTGACCTCTTTGTCTTCCATTTGGTTTCAGGGTGTGGTGGAGAAATGTGTAAATAAACCTGCTTTTGCAGAAAGTTTAAGTTTCCATTGACCTGCTATCTCCTGGGTGATTATTGTTAATCCCTGAAAATTTTATGCTCAGAGGTCAGATGCCAGTAAGATCATCTGTAACCTGTTCAGTTTTTGTTGGGTTTGATGGTTTCTGCATAGATGATGATGTTAATATTATTTGGGAATAATTTTAAGTACACCAATTCTTCAGTGTGGCATAACTTTCCAGGGTCCAATAGTATAAAAAACAGCTACACATTATCATCATAGTTAGTTACAGTGATTTTTATTTCAGTGCAATATAGACACACTTGGCATGTTCCAACTCTGTTATGCAATGTTCTAACTCTGTGATGGCAAACCTATGGCACGTGTGCCACAGGTGGCACGCAGAGCCATTTGTGCAGCCACGCAAGCCCCAGCCAAACTTACCTGCACTGCACATGCGCATGTCTCTCAGCTGATTTTTGGCCCGTTTGAGGCCTTTTTCGGCCACCTGAGGCTCGAGGGAATCTTCTGCAGCCTCAGAAGACCGAAAGACAGGCCTTCCAGAAATATCAGAAATGCCCGTTTTCAGACTCCAGATGGCCTCTGGAACTCAGGGAAGGCTGTTTGCTCCCTCCCGGAGGTTGGAGGGAAGCCTCTGCAGCCTCGGCAGGCCGAAAAATGGGCCTTCCAGAAGTGTCCAAACGGGCCTGGTTTCAGCCTCCAGAGGCTTCCCTTGAACCTCCAGGAGTGCAAAAACGGCCTTCCCTGGGCTCCAGAGGACCTCTGGAGACTGAAAAATGGGCACTTCTGGTATTTCCGGAAGGCCCGTTTTTTGGCCTCCTGAGGCTGCAAAGGCTTCCCTCGAGCCTCGGGAGGCCAAAAGTGGCCTCAAACAGGCCGAAAATCAGCTGGGGGCATGCACATGCACAGTGCAGGTAACGGAGTGGGGTGGGGGTGTTGCGCACACATGTGCAGGTTGGCAGGGCACATTGCATTGTGGATGCTGGAACGTATGCGCTATTGCATGCCTGCGCCCTTTCGGCACACCACAACAAAAAGGTTCGCCATCACTGTTCTAACTGATTGGGTTTCAGTTAATTAAATGAAATAAAAAAATATTCCACATCCAGATCATCCTCTACTTACAAACACAATTGAGCACAAAGTTTTTGTTGCTAAATGAGACATTTGTTAAGTGAGCTTTGCCCCAATTTATGACCTTTATTGTCACAGTTGTTCAGTGAATCATTGCAGTTGTTGAATTAGTAATACCGCTGTTAAGTGAACCAGGCTTCCCCATTGACTTTGCTTGCCAGAAGTTATAAAAGGAAAATCCCATAATTCAGGGACACCGCAACCCTCATGAATATGAACCAATTGCCAGACATCCAAATTTTAATCACGCGATTGCAGGAATGCTGCAACGGTTATAAGTGTGAAAAATGGTGCTAAGTCACTTTTTTCAGTGATGTTGTAACTTTGAATGGTCACTAAATGAACTGTTGTAAGTTGAGGACTCCTTGTATATGACTCTGGTAGCTTACAAAAACATAAAGTATTGTAAAACAACAAGACAAAACAACAAGTAAAGACAGTACAAACAATACAAAAGTATATAAATTTCAAAGCTGAGATAATAAAATAAATAAATTTTGCCCACATTTCTGTTCCCTTTTTTCCCTACTAGCTTTTTGCATTGTGGACTCTTAACCTACCACCCAGAAGTTAAGAAAACAAAACCATAAACCCATACACATGCATAATGTGTTGGCTCAGTACATACAATGGCTTCACTTGGCTGCTGAATTAATCCAATTCCCAGCAGCCTGCAATATATTCAGTCATAAATTAGACAGTTGGTCTAAATCAGTGTTTAGATTCTGGCTGGTGAATTTTGGGAGTTGAAACCCACATCTTTTAAAGTGGCCAAGTTTGAAAGTGTAGATTCTCAATTCAGCTCCATCCCACCAAAACCTAACTTAACCTACCCTGTGAACAGGCTGCTGGGTCTTCCTGCCATGGATAAGGAGAAAAGCAAGCATTAAACAATAACACCGAATACAGTGCAACCTCCATTTTCCAGACCTTGAGACAATAGAATTGATGTGCAGCAGACTAGCTGGGCTGCAAAGTACGCCATTTGTGTTGCTGTTGTAAATTACAGCTTTCCTGTTGGCATGGAAGAAACCCGCCAAGGCCTGGGCTGTTCCCAAAGGTTTTTAGCAATTGATGAGGTGTTAATTCCCATTCCTGCAGTAGGTTATTGCTGCTTCCTTTGGTGCAGCAATATTTTGGAAGGTTGGTAATTATCAGATTTGGGATTAAAGTTTTTTTTCCACTGTAGTTTTTCTAATTTATTTTAAAAGTTGCTCAAAGCTTTGTTTTGTTTTCGGTTCTGACCTTTTAAAAATCTCTCTCTCTCTCTCTCTCTCTCCTGTCTGTCTGTCTGTCTGTCTATCTATCTATCTATCTATCTATCTATCTATCTATCTATCTATCTATCTATCTATCTATCTATCATCTAGAGTTGTTAACATTAAATAAAAACCCAGCCCTGAGATATGCACAAAGGTTCTGGTAGGCTTAGCCTCTCATTCCCTTGCCATATAAGCCAGACTCTTGTTAGGCCATCTCCAATTTACAGCCATGGGTTACATAGTCAGAGTAATGAAGAATGAATTCCCACACTGCTAAATAACATCAGCATCCTCTCAGTGGATCTTGAGCTGTTTTCATGCTGTCCAGTAGAAAGTATTCAAAAGATTGGCTCTGGATGGGTTAAAAAAAGGTACTTCTTGTCTTTAATTCAAACTTACTAGTATTTATATAATTTTTCAAAAATGAAACTGAAAGGCAAGGTTGGAGTTGAAAGCATGAGTCAGTTGTCCCAATTCCAAGCAGCTCAAAACAATAATATAAACACAGGCTCAGCTAAATAAATATAAATCGGGTATAATCATATATCGGTACATAAAATAATTTCATTGAACAGTACCATAATAGTAATAAGCAATAGCACTTAGGCTTACATACAGCTTTATAGTACTTTACAGCCCTCTCTAAGTGGTTTACAGAGTCAGCGTATTGCCCCCAACAATATGGATCCTCATTTTACCGACCTCGGAAGGATGGAAGGCTGAGTCAACCTTGAGAATTGAACTCCTGGCAGTGGGCAGAATTAGTCGACAATACAGAATAAATTATCAAATAATCTAGTTACCCATCTTGTATATCTCTTAGTGGCCACAACTCCATTCCTGAGTGCTCTTTGGAACAGCTAAATCTTCTCAAACTTTCTAGATTTGTGAGTGAGGGAAGGGAACATCTGTTGAGAAGAATTATTATGAAGTCCTACCACATCTTGCAGGGGTTCAATTCTTAGAAGGTGGGAAGACATCTCTTGGGAAACAGATTCTCCCTGAGTTCCTCTGAAAATAAGACCCGGCCTTATATTAATTTTTGCTCCAAAAGACACATTAGGGCTTAGTTAGGTCTTATTTTCGAGGGAAATATGGTACTAATTGTGTCCGTCTGGCTGACAATCTTAACTGGAGCTTATTTTTGGGATAGGGCTTATATTACAAACATCCTAAAAAACCATGCTTGGGCTTATTTCCCAGTTGGTTCTTTTCGGGGAAACACTGTATGTAGAGAAGGTGATTTCATAGATAATAAAGACCTTAAGGTCATCACCAGGATTTTGAAATTGCACCAGAAAACAAATTTGCAACTAGTACTGGTGTTATACAACAATGACAACCTATATGAGTGACTTTAGCTAGAATGGGCCACAGTTGGGTCAAACCAACATGGACAATCATAAATGCCCAACCTCCCCGGGTAGAGCTCCATCTGTTATTCTATCAATAGTCCCAAAGGTGCTTTTTCAAGACACAATTAGACTTTCTTGTTCTTCTTTGAAGACATTTTACTTCTCATTCAAGAAGCTTCTCCATCACTGACTGGATGGTGGGGTATGGAAGGATTTACACTACTTGCAGACATTTGGTCATTTGCATTCTTTTATTAGAGAGTTGTTGGGCCTTCTATTCTCCACCATCCAGTTGGAGCTGAAGAAGCTTCTTGGATGAGTAGCTAAATGTCTTCAAAGAAAAACAAGAAAGTCCAGTTGCCTCTTGATAAAGGGCCTTTGGGACAACTATGTCCTGGATGACTGAGAATTCGCTTCGACTGTTAGTTTATCAGTAGCTGAGAATCCCAGAGCACCTCCAAATTCTGGGCTAGTTCTTTTCAGAGTGATGGATTTCCCCCTTGCATATTTATTTCAAGATGCTTTTGATGGATTGGACACTTGATCTGCAAGGATACTAGGATAGGACTCTATAGTTCTTTGGTCTGCAATCCTAAGTGATTTTGGACAGCCTTTGCCTCATTTATCACTCTGTATAGATAGCTCCTGGGGTGCTGTGGAGTTTATTAAATAAATATTTCAAAGTACTTTCATGTTCTGGGATGAAAGAGTTGCGTTAAAATGTACTCAGTGTTGTCATTATTGATTTATGCTGGATTTTACTGCTGCAGATTTCCGTCCTTTAAAAGCCTCCAGTTTAAACAGTAAAAAAAAAAAAAAGGCAACGTCTTTTTTTCTTCTTTTTCTTTTGCACCTGACCTCTTTTTTCCCCTCCATCATCGTCTTCTGAAAGCTTTTGCAGGGTAGCCATAAACTTTCACTTGAAGAGGAAAAAAACATTGACATTCGTGCTTAAGCCTTTGAGAATTGGGGAGGAAAATAAAGGCAATTCAGAAAAATGCAGAACAGGAGACATGAGATGTTGCCTTCTCTGGAGCTGCAGAGTACAAGGTGCTATCACATGCCCCATGCCAGATTCATTCCTGGAGTGTAACCCTTGATGTATACCAGGGGTCGGCAACCCACGGCTCTGAAGCCACATGTGGCTCTTTCATCCCTCTGCTGTGGCTCCCTGTCGCTGGTCAGTAAAAGGAAAAAGGATGCTGCGCTAGGAAGGAGACTCTGTGGTGGGGGAACTGGACTTCCGGTCAGCAGAGGAAAAAGGACTCCACACTAGGAGGAGACTCTATGGTGGGGGAACCGAACTTCCGGTCAGTTCCAAAATTGAACAGGGGGCTTTCGGTTAGGACATTTGTGGCTCTTTGAAGGTTGAAGGTTGCCAACCCCCGATATATACACTGTACAACCCTATAGTATCCCACAGGCAGATAAAAGATTCTGTACTTTTAGTTTAATATTATATATAAACCAAGCATATAATATTGTTGTTCAACAAACACTGGTTGGAAAAAAAAACTGAGCCCAGAGAGATTGAATTACCATACTCAGTGGTTCTTGACACATGTTGAAATAGACACATTAATACACAGATACTTAATCTGAACAATACGCATTGAAGGAAGGAACAATATTGAGAACTTTGTCGTTGACATAACAGGTCTAGGGTTTGAATTTGTAAAACAAAAACAAAAAATTTGTTTAAAGATATTGCTTAGTATGTTACCCTTCAATAATGCAGGAAGCTGTAGATAGAGAGTTTCAATTCAATTCAATCTCGCACATTGAGCTTTTTCCCCTTGCGTCTGTCTGTCTATCGGTCTCACTTACTTTCTCTCTTTCACTTTCAAGATGACCCAGAGCAGAATATCTTCTAGCCCTTTCTTAAAAATTAAATTAGTGGGTGTTTCCAGGTTGTTATACATTCTGATTCTTATGGTTTGTGGGAAGTTCAAAAAAAAAAGTACAGTGATCTTGGGAACCCTGCTGTGAGAAAGATACTAGTTTTCTGCATTCTGTGGTGAAGTTTCCATTTCTGTATTTATATTGTACTAAGGAATGGATGGATGTGTGTGTGTGTGATGTCCACCCAGGGAACCTCCATAGCTGAAAATGAGTAGAATCTAAACCTCTTAGCCCACTACACCCCAGTGGCTCTTGGGCTGAGATAGGATTGGCCCAAAGTTCTTCAGCTCCATGATTCAGGCTGAGCTTAGGACCCAGAATCTCCATCACTAATCCACACTGGCTCTTATGGTGCTTATATAACAAAGTTTACCTAGAATCACACGTTTCTCAACTTTGGCAGTTTGAAGATGCTGGCTGGGGAATTCTGGGAGTTGAAGTCCACAAGATGTGTAGCAGAAAGGGTTTGAACATGACAATTTGCTATGAGCTATCATTAAAGGCATCTGCTGAGCCCAAGGATTTCCTCAGAATGACAAAAAGAGCTTCCCAGTGTTCATAGATGCGCGCAACATCACAACACAATTCCAAGTGGGTAGAGTTTGCCTCACGGGATCTCAGTGCTCCTCATAGATTTATTATGTATTATTAATATTTTTAAAGTGAGGTTTATATAGAGGCCAAACTTGCTGTTTGTAGCTATTTTGATTGTTGCTGTTTTAGCTCCTTTCCAGCATGGTGTTGTATTTGACTGGCTGGTATTCCTGTCCTGACCGTATCAAGCTTGTTTGTCTTGTCAAAGAAAAAACTACAGGTAGTCCTCAGTTAATGACAGCCCATTCTGTGACTGTTTGAAGTCGTGACAGCACTGGATGAGGGGGACTTATGACAGGTCCTCAGAGTTCCAGACAACCCAGTACTTCTGCAGTTACATGAACAGAATCTGGGCACTTGGCAACTAACTCATACTTAACACTGGTTGCAATGTCTCCACATCATATGCCCATCCAATCTTACTGAATTTTGAAGACTGTTGTAAGACCCTTCCTTCAGCACTGACATAACTTTGAACGAATGGTCATAATTCACACCTGTATTTTAAAAACAAAATGCAATGATTTTTATGTCATTTCAACAAATTATCCAAATTATAAATTTTGTCCATTTTCATCTCAGGAATACTTGGGGAGATTTCCGGATATATTTTGGCACATGTGGCAATCTTTTCAGTCAATTTAAATGTCTCTCTTGTGATGGGTTTGTGTGCGGTTGACCAAAGAAGAAAACCCTTTTATCCAGTTTTGGTAATTTATCCTGGTTTGGGAAACTCTGTTACAGAGAATCCCACACCCACCATATATTTGAATAGGTTACATGCCTGCATAGCTGATATATTTTGAATGGCTTGTTTAGACCATGAAATACCCTCAGCAAAAGCCATGAAGTTTACGCTGGCCATCTTGTGTACATTCTTCTAACCTAAACATAATAATCAGTGAGACCAGAAATCATTCTGAGTGATGTCATTTTTTTCTCCTATTAATAAACAGGGCATGATCTGTAAAAATCTGTGATGGTCTCGGTTTTTTGTGCAAGATTTTATCTTGAGGAAACTTTTGCAGGTCTCAATAACCGGCTGTTGCTTTTGTTTGTTTGTTTGTTTGTTTATTTATTTATTTGAAACAATAGTCATTTAATCTTCTGTATTTGTTTCCTCTATTTAATATTTTCATACAACTATTTTGCAGATTTTCTTAGCTGAAACTTTATCCTATACACATGAGTCCTCAACTTAGGATCACAATTAAAACCAGAATTTCCATTGCTAAGCAAGGCAGTTGTTAAGTGAATTTTGCCCCGTTTTATGACCTTTTTTGCCACAGTTGTTAAGTCAATCACTGCAGTTAAGTTAGTGACATGGTGGTTAAGTGCATCTGGCTTCCCCATTGACTCTGCTTGTCAGAAGATTGCAAAAGGAGGTCAGATCCCATGACCCCAGGACACTGCAACTATCATAAATAGGGGTCAGTCACCAAGCATTTGAACTTCGATCATGGGATAAAGGAGATGCTGAAATAATGAGAAATGTAAAAAATGGTCATAAATCATTTTTTTTCCGATGCTGTGGTTTCTTCAAAGAGTCACTAAATGAATAGTTGTAAGTCAAGGACAACCTATGCAATATACGGAATACTGTCATGCCCTTGGTAGAGTCGGACTCTGAGGGAGAGGAGGAACAGCTGACAAGAAGTGGAGGTGCGGCTCCGGAGGTTGTGAAGGAGGCTGGGGAAGGGCAGCAGCCGGCTGGGCAGTGAGAGGAAGAACCAGGCCCATCTTCTCTTCATCCTAGGACACGCAGGGAAGAATAGAGAAGGAAACAACTTGGCTTATGAGAGAGGAAGTGGCCATAATCCCCCTCATTGGTGGCAGCTGGGGAAAATAGTATATAAGTATATAAGTTAAAACACAGCGTTGCCAGAAGCAAAGCGTGTTTTATTTTGGGCTGAAGTTATCTTGGTTGGCATCCTTCCAACAGACTCTGCCTTGTTATCTCCTTGAATTTGGTAATTACTTATCCTAGTCGGTTGTGGAAATTTCTTCATTGTAGTTTGTTCGGTTTTTTTATTTCACCTCTATCTGCTCATTAAGTTCGGACTGTATTGCTTTCTTTTAAAGACTAGTTTTGAGTACTTTTTATCTCCAACTGAGTATTATTGAACAGTGGGGCCAAGTTGGAGGCATTAAAGGACATTTATTTACATTTTGGATTTTGTTATGTGTATGTTACACTCTGGGTCATCACAAATACATTGATTGCTTTTTCAAAGGAAAAAAAATCCTAAATTTATGCTGGTTTGTTTTTGAAGGATCAGTCTGAAGCCCACCCTCAAGTGTTGACTGAGGTTTAGTGATAATCTCTCTGTCTGTCTGCTGTTTCTCTATCCATCCATCCATCCATCCATCCATCCATCCATCCATCTTCTCACTTCTATGGGGTAGCCTGTGTCTTCTTCAGTCTTGGGTCCTCTACCACAGGGGTCTCCAATCCCTGGTCCTTGAACCAGCACTGATCTGTGGCATGCCAGAAACTGGGCCACACAAACAAGTGAAGCTCCCTCTGTGGAATGCAGGCAGCATGTGAAACCACACACACACACACACATATACCTGGTCCACAGAAAAGACTCTTTTCATGGAACCAATTCCTAGGTTGGGGTACCAAAAGGTTGGGGGACCTCTGCTGTACCAGAAGTCTGGGAGTTTGAAGTCTTGGTCTCTTTCAGACCTGAAGGAGGCCGTACAAACAAACAAACATGTCCATTTGCCTGTGTCTTCATCAGAAATGTAACAGGTATCCTTTTGAAGAGGACAACTCTATTTCATCTTGACACTGAACATTATTTCTGGGTTAATTATTTGAGAAGAAAAACCCAGTCTCCAGAATTAGAGGATAGCAAAGACATCAGGATGGAAATGTTATTAAAAATGTGTGGAGGCCAAACATACAACCTCGTCTGTCTGTCAGTGGTATTATGGATCCTTTAATTAGTTAATTTATTTGTTTAGCATCCCATGCCAGCTTTTTTCTTGTGGTACCATTAACACACCATTGGAACATAGTTTTAGAATTATTGGATTAAAACTGCATCAAGACAAACCCATTTCCCACTTTTAATTCTTGCTGAGAGCCTTGGGAATGCGAAGCATCCATGGTTGATGCCAGTTGACAAATGCGATGAAATTCAGAGCAGCAGATTAAGCCTTGTGCTTAATTTATCCTAGCAACACATTTAGGTGCCATCATGGAAGATACCCTTGCAGTTTAGAAAAGGTTTTCAGAGTTTGGAGTTTGATTTTACTTTCAGAAGGAGCAGATACTGGGGGCGTTGGGAGGACTAAGTGGCTACATGTTTATTAGTTCACTTTTTAATTGCAAAATAACATGAACTAGCTTGGAAAAAATTAATATGATAGATGTGATGAGACCTTGGCAGGTTTTTTTGTTGAGAACAAATACAAAAAGCAGATGAGGAGTTTTAAGTTATTTCTGTAATTAACATTGTATTTAGCAAGCACTGGCTATAAACGCAAGAGTTGCTGGCTATAAATGAAGTTAACTCCTGCTTCAGCATATGCTAGGAGTTAAGTCTTGCATTTATTGCCAATATATTGTGGTCAGATGATGTAGGATTTGGGGTTGAACCTGAGCTGGAAGAAACAAAAACTGGGAAAGCTGGGAGCCAGGGGTGAAGCCAGGACAAAGAGTCGCTAGAGCAAGTCAAGTCCCAAAGAAGTCAATCAGCTGATACAGGAAACTCTTGAAGATTTTCCAGTGGCAATCAGCATGGCAGAATCATTCAGACATCTATGATCTCTTAGTAAGACCGTCTCTTCTGAAGGTGAAGAAGCTTCTTCTTGAATGAGAAGCTGAACATCTTCAAAGAAAAACCAGAAAGTCCAGTTGCCTCTTGAAAAAGCACCATAGGGACAACCAAGACCTGGATGACTGAGAATCTCCATAGATACGGAGGGTCTTCCAGTTATCCAATAGTCACACTGGTGGGAAATTCTGGGGCTGTAGTCTCAACAATTATTTCATCAAATCAAAGGACTGCAACTTAATGTTCCCCTTCTGTCCATTGGCATAATGTAGATGTTCTTAAGATGTGCCCTCTGGGTCTAGAGCAGGGGTATCATACTGGATTTCTTTGAGGGCTGGATCAGCATTGTAGTTCTCCGTGGGCTGGCTGGGAGTGGGGAGACAGGATGGATGCCTCCTGCAGCACTCTGCTGGCCAAATGTGCCATTTTGGCTGCCAGAGGCACCATGGGCCAGTCCTTTGCTATTTCCAGGCCAGCCCTGCAAGCCAGATTTAAGCACCCCTGGTCTAGAGGATTTAAGTTTGACACCCCTGGTCTAGAGCAGGAGTCGCCAATTTTTTGGACCTCAGGGATCGCCAAACTCTTAATTTTAAATCCCGCGGACCAAAGACCCTGGGAAAATCCCCCCAAAGTCTGCAAGAAAATTCCCCACCCTGTTTTCCTACCAATTGATCATTTTTATTTGGGATTGCAGGAAGTCTCCAGCTTTGTTCTCAGGGGGTGGGGGGAGGGAGAGAGAGACTTTGGGCTTCATGCAAGGAAAGCAGCAGAAGTCTTTCTTTCTCTTCCCCAAACTCTACCGGAAATGAGTCTTTGTGAGATTTGTCGCGCCAGTGCAGCCTCTTGGAACAGGATGCCTTGCAGGGTCCCAAAGACTCATTTCTGGCAGAGAGAAAGAAAGACTTTTGTTGCTTTCCTTGCATGCAGCCAAAGCAGAAGAAGCAAGAAGTGGAAAGAAGCAGCCCGGTGGCCAGGCGAGGCGCGTGGGGCAAGTTCCCCCCCTCCACCCTTTCCCCCATCCCCTCACTATCTCATGTTGTTCGCAATGCAAGGGACACAAGCCTTGTGTTTCTGTGGGCCATGTGGGCGGTGCAGCCTTATATTCCCGCACAGCCTGGATTAATTGCTTTGGGGGGTGCTTTGGGGGGTGACATTTCTCTGCAGACCACCAACATTTTCTCGCAGACCACCAGTGGTCCCCGGCCCACTTTGTTGGCAGCCACTGGTCTAGAGGAATATGCGCTGAGCATAACCTGTGCATCACTAGCACAATGTTTTGACTTGCAGATTAGTTTCAATACTGAACCTACATCATCTGATCACAGAAAACTGACTCTTGAGTGCAAGAGTTGGCTTTTAGTACCTAGCGAACAAGGAATGCAAAGTCATAATGTTGGTTATGGTTTTTCTGCTTTGAAATATGGGGCAAAGAAGTAAGAATGCGCTCAGGCTGCAAGACTCTTTTCAGGCATCAAAATCCCAGTAAGATTTGAACAGAGATGGACCCAAAAGTTTTTTGAATTTCTCCATCAGATTATCAGGCAGAAGAATTGGACAGGTGCTCCCTTAAAATTTTCTAGGGGAAGAAATGGCTTCCCTAACTAAGTCTTAAGGGCAAAGTTCTTTCTTAGTGCCACTGCAGGAACTGTTTGATTTAAAGATGCTTGGGAAATTAGGAAGGCTGGAGATTACTGGAAAGAGGAAAGACAGTACATTTTCCTTTCCTAACTGACAGTTAAATAATGGGAGAACTGCACTGCCCATTGTGGGAATCTTGCTGCAAATATTGTATCCCCTAAAATTATTTGAACAGGGCATTATTTTCCATAAGAGTACCAATTGGTAGACAATCATACAAGAGAGGTTATTTGCTTGAGATCTGAAATGACGGCCAGTTTGGGTATTTAATACAATAAAATGTCTTGCCTTTGATTCATAATGTACTTATTTATGGTATTTATTAAAGCCCACCCTGATCCTAGATAATTCTAAATGGCGTGGAACAACCAAGAATTAGGTGCTATCCCTCAACTAACCAGAATCGAACGCTTATTGAAAGAATATCAACATTGTACCTTGACTTAGCTTAAGATGACTGGTGAACCTAGTGAAGGTTTCTTCTCTCATTAGGTCCTCTCTAAATCAGGAGCCCCCAAACTCGGCAACTTTAAAACATGGACATCAATTTCCAGAATTCCTAAGCCAGCATGGCTGGCTGAGGAATTCTGGGAGTTGAAATCCACAAGTCTTAAAGTTGTCAAGTTTGGAGATCTCTGATCTAGATGACCAGACCTGATAGTCAGACTCAGTTTGTACAAACTGTAATGCAACTGGCCAAGAAGCTAATCCTGCGCGTTATTACTATATTAAAGCTGACTTGTATGTATTGGCAGTGTTACGTATGCCAGTGGTTCTTGACCTGTCACAACTTGTGTTTCACTAATTTCTGAAAAACCCAGATCCTATGAAGATTTAAAAAAAAAAAAAAAAACTTCCTTGCTTTTTCCGAGTAGGATGTGAGCATAGGCATGTACCTAAAAGCATTCTGTTATGCCTCAGTTACAGTAAAATTTGGAAACATTAAAAATGCACTCACAAAAATGTTAGCAATTCCGCTTTAACTGGTAAAATCGTGAGTGGGGCCGCAGCCGTTAGAGTGGAACCAGTTTTCCCTTGAATACAAGCAAACAATGAGGAAGAGCTAAGGAACAAAGAACATTATTTTAGTTTATTAAGCCTCCCAAATCCCTAACCCCTCAGAGGCTGCTCCAGTCCCATGCTCCAGGAAATGTTCTGCCAAGATACACAGTTCCTGTTCTCAGTGCACTGGACTGGAGACCAGTAGCCGTGTCCTCTTCCTCCTCTGCTCTCCTCAGCAACTTCCCAGTTTGGGAAGGCAACGGCCTCCCCAATGGTGTGCATGCCATTGGTTGAGAAACAGCATTGTAGACGACTATGGTAAGTTCCCGAGACAGGGAGGCTAGCTTCGAATAATGCTCCCTCAGCGATGAATTGCCGATAATAATCCTGAACGGGATTACTCATGAGATTCAGATCTTTGGAATGAAAGTAGGAAGAGATGTGCAGATACTGGGTTTCCTCTTGCCCTCGGTAAACTCATGTTTAAACAGCGCATAGAGGCAATTCGGAAGAAATGCTAAAAAAAAAAAAAAAATCCCTGGCCAAAAGGATCGGTGATCAAGCGGTTGCAATTAGTTACTGTGGCAAGCGGAAAAATTAAACTATTAAAAAAGGGCAATGTGAGACGGCGAAGGAAAGGAATGCTTTTAGCCATTATTTCTTTAGCGTGGGATCGCTGGCAGATGCATCGCGCAGGAAAGATCAGTCAGAGCACTGTCTCTTTGGCTGAAGATTACTTTCTCATATTGTGGACTAAACAGCTCTAGAGAGAGACCAGGGATTACTGAGCATCTCAAATTGTCCTAATTTTTTAAATGATCCTTTCTTGGGAGATGGAGGGGAATACGTATGTTTGATAGGAGGGAGGGGTAGATTCAGTTGCATAATTAACTGCTTTAATTATGTATCAACAGCGACAACAACAAGATAAATCTATTAAAATGCACCGCCAGCCTTTTGTTGTAACTCTCAAGTCATACTGAAATTTGGCAGGCAAGCAGCAGAGAATTGGAGCAAGTTTTCTTGCTCCTGATACATAAAAATAAATAAAGTAGCTCTGTTTAAGTTACCAGTGAGTTTAACACATATACTTTGCTTAAAAAAAGAAAGAAAGTTTATAAAAGTCTGTATAAATTCTGTCTGCCACTTACTCGAAAGTTGTTACTCTTTTTAGTCCTACAACCCCTGATGTTTTGGGTTTGGTTTTGTTTTGTTTAATTGACCATCCCAGTTTGAAATGATAAAACATTTGCTCGAATATCGTTATAGTTCCTTGGGTAATCTCCCACACTTCAGAGTGGATTAATATTCTTTGGAATAGAAGTCCTGTAGGTATCTGGGTACCCAGCCATGAAGATATTGTACTTATCTTTATGAATCATCAGTCCTACATTGCCCTCCTGACCAAAGTTGGATTTCTAATTCCAGATCAAGAATTAGATTTGGATCAGATACCTTTTATCGTTTGTTTAAGATAAATCAAGGAAATGCATAGGAAGTTGTGGTTATAGGACTGGAGTGAAAGAAATCTAGAAGAAATCTCTCTTGAACTCTGTATGTTTTACTGTTCATGAAAGTTGTCCCCTGATGTCTTCTTGTAGAATTGAATGTGGAAAGCAATAGTGTCTGCAATGGGAGTGAGGTGAGGAAAATAATCAAGACAGGCTTTAGAGCAGGGGTGTCAAATTTGTGTCATCGTGGCATTGTGACGTGATGTAGTCACCATATGTCATGACCAGGAAAAACTAGACCCTCATGTATAAACATTCTCTTTCATTATCTCATAGAACTTCATAAGCCGCTCATGGAAATTCCACCAATTTTCTCCTTCCTTCCTTCCTTCCTTCCTTCCTTCCTTCCTTCCTTCCTTCCTTCCTTCCTTCCTTCCTTCCTTCCTTCCTTCCATCCTTCCATCGATCCATCTCTCTTCTCTTCTCTTCTCTTCTCTTCTCTTCTCTTCTCTTCTCTTCTCTTCTCTTCTCTTCTCTTCTCTTCTCTTCCTCCAGAATAAATGTCCTAATCCATGCTATTAGCTCCATGGCACTGAGCCACATTTTTTTTTTTTTTCAAATGTGAGCTGCTGTTCACTCCAAGAGTAAGCATGAAGAAAGCATATTTAATTTTTAGATCTCTGCAAGCAGCCACTGGAATAGAAAAGCTACATCTGCAATTTGGCATATTTCATCATTTGGGGAGCAGTATTCTTTAAAAGAAAGTGACAGAATTGTAATTTTGGGTTACTTTAATTACTGGGTGCATGATTGAACGGTTTCGCAAAAAAGACAAACCTTGTGAGACCTGCAGTATTTAATGTTTCTTCACTGAGCAGCTTCTGGATATGCAATTACTGGCAAGCTTTTTGTATTTTTTTTCATTATTAAATGCAAAAAATCTCTCTCTCTCTCTCTCTCTCTCTGTCCCTCCCTCCCTTTCTTTCTTTTAAGGGTACTGCTACTGAAAAATATAGCTTTGCGAAAGTGATCTGCTTTAGTGGGAAAAGTTCCAAGCTGCCTGCACATCTTGCTCTCTCGGAGAAAGCTACATGACTTGTTTCGTTTGTATTTTACTTTTGTTTGTTCTTGGATATATTTGTGGTGGTAGCAGCTTGGCCAAGTATGGGCACGCCGGGCACTAATATCCTCAAGCAGAGAAAAAGTTGGGCATTGATCATGCTGTCTAGTTATCCGTTTACATGAGCCGTACAGGGTAGCTATTTTCACTCTCATGCCCGTTGAACTCTCGCACTGACTCTCACACTGGCTGAATTCAAGACCCAGTCATTTTTGGAATTAGGAGAATTGTCAGCCAGTAGATCTGGCTACACCTGCTTAAGGCACCATATTTTTCAGTATATAAGACGCACTTCCCCTTCCCCCCAAAAGTGGATTGAAATGTCTGTGCATCTTATACAGTGAACGTTGTCGAATCCCCACCCACCCACTGGCCCCATGATTCGTCCTCTGCCTACCAGCAATTTGCCTCCTTGCAGCAAACAGCCTGGCCAGCTTTTTCACAGCCTGATTAGCACAAGGAGCTGATTGTCAGTTGGATCGGCCTCCCAACAATCAGCGGTTCAGGTCGCAGGGATTGCCATCGCCTATTGCTACCTCCGCACACCCCATTTTTGGCTTCTGCATCCCATTTTTGGCCTCCCTGCACCCTGTTTTTGGCCTGTTCCAGGCATCAGGGATCAGAACGGGTGGAAAATGAGGCATGCAGAGGTGGCAATAGGCTACGGCAATCCCTGGATTGCTGAAACATGGAAATGGAAATAAAATTGCCGCTCTGACTTAGTCCTCATAGCAATAGAAGTAACACTTAAACTTATATACCACTTTCCAGTGCTTTACAGCCCTCTCTAAGTGGTTTACAGAGTCAGCATCTTGCCCCCAACAATCTGGGTCCTCATTTTACCCACCTCGGAAGGACGGAAGCCTGGTGAGATTCGAACTGCCAAATTGCAGACAGTTGGCAGAAGTAGCCTGCAGTATTGCATTCTAACCACTGCACCACCGCAGCTCTACAGTGTCAGGTTTTGTGTCAGGCCGCCTGAAAAATAAAATTCTTCCTAGAATCATGCATTGGTAAACATTGCTGTAAGAACTGGATGAATGTAATGCAAATAAGCTCTTAGCCCCATGATGGCGAACCTATGGCATGCGTGCCACAGGTGGCACGTAGAGCCATTTGTGCCGGCACATGAGCTGCAGGCAAACTTACCTCACTGGGCATGTGCACATCTTACAGCTGATTTTCGGCCAGTTTGAGGCCTTTTTTGGCCTCCCAAAGGCTTGAGGAAGGCTTCTTCAGGCTTTGCAGGATGAAAACTAGTCCCATTTCATCACTTCCTGTTTCTCCAAAAATACCGGAAGTGACAAAATGGGGATAGTTTTGGGCCTACAAAGCCTGCAGAAGCCTTCCTCAAGCCTTTGGGAGGCCGAAAAAGGCCTCAAACTGGCCAAATATCAGCTATGAGGTGCAGTGTAAGTAAAGGTGAGATGGGGTTGGGTGGGGATTACGTGTGATGCATAGGGGGCATGAGGGGCACACGTTGCCTTCTGGGTGCTGGTATGCACCCAAAAAAGTTAGCCACCACTGTCTTAGTCCTTGAACTAAGGAAGCATGTACTAAGAAGAAGAAAACTCCAGGATTTCTAGTGTGTTTTGCCTTTCTCAAAGTGAGTTGATTAGCCTGCCAGATATTTAGGCTTGGCTGGAATGAGACCCCAGGCCTTTGAAAGGGGGATCATGAGATATAGGTACAGAGACAGGGATATATTTTTGCTCTTTATTTTTAAAGATATAGATGGCAAAGGTGCCTTCATAATATTGTCAGTGCATGGTTTATGTGGAATTCTGTGAATCATAATCTTGGATCTGGGGCAAGGTCACCAACCTTCTCAGTGGCTTCTGTGGTATCATTTCAAGCATGCCCATGTGTAACTGGCATCTTCAGCATGGCATTGCTGGCACGCCTTTCTTCAACTTTTTAACTCATGGAAGTCATCCTGGCAGCAAGATGACCAGCTTACTGGTCACGAAGGACAAGGCCACCTCTTGGAGACTACCATCTTGAAACCAGATTGAAGAGAACCAGCAGAAGAGTATTTTCCGTGGGAAAAATCACTCACGCCTTCTGCTATGTGAAGCTGGGTGAAACTTTGTGAAAGAAGAGCTAAGGAAAGTCAGATACATTGTAGTGAATAGAGGGACTGCCCCTGAGGGACAGGAGGAAGAACTGCTACCAAAGTAATGATAAGATAAAAGGGGTTTGAGCCCAGGCTAAGAATGTAACCTTAATAGATTTCTGTGACACTTCCCTCCCAAATTCACATGAAGATAAAGGGAGGGCGGGGAAAGGAACATTCTGATGTACACAATTCTGTTACTATAGCTTTAACCCAAAGATGTTTTTTCAGGAGGCAACTGGACTTTCTTGTTTTTTCTTTGAAGACGTTTCTCTTCTCATCCAAGAAGCTTCTTTATCTCTGACAGAATAGTGGGGAATGGAAGGCTCTAAACGGATGCAAATGACCAGCTGTCTGCAAGGAATATAAATCCTTCCATTTCCCACTATCCTCTCAAGAGCTGATGAGAAGCGAAACGACTTCAAAGAAAAAAACAGAAAGTCCAGTTTCGGACAACCATGAGCTGGATGACTGAGAATCTCTACAGACTTTTCACTATAGCTTTATATTACTCATCTACATGGAATTGGTTTCCTACCCTGATCTACCTTGAAGTGCTGATACATCTTCAGTTGGCTGGCTGTAGGATTGTCTCTCCCATTCAGCCACGAGGTCCTACGTCTGTGGCCATTTTTTCCTTTGGCTTCTGGAGAGGAGCCACAGAGGAGCCCAGCAGCCACAGTTTTCTTTTTTGCTCCACTAAGACTGTTGATCTCCTGGAAGATGTATCGTGATGCTACTACTAGTAATATTCCCATTGGCAATAATATTCCTGGCAGCATAAAAGCTTCTAAGTAAAATATGGCTGGAATGCAGCAAGTAGACAATTTCTACTTTCTGCCTTCATCAGCTTTAGCGCTGATGCTCTCCATCCAGCACAGAGATATGTCCAGAAATTACTTTGCTGAGAGGCAAGGATAGGTACATCTTGAGGAAAAAGTGGGGAGCTTCAGAGAAGGGGGAAAATCCCTTTCCCTATTCCTCTATGATGATGATGCTTCTGCAGCAGCAGAAGACAACCTAGCTGTTGTATGAAGGACATATTTTTGTTGGTTCATATTCAAAGTGGGGGGAAAAGACTGCTGAAAGCAGTGTTTTTCCTCTTTGTCCCTCATCTTGAGAATGGGAAGAAAACCCTTAATCAAAAGAAGTGCCCTTATTTTGGCTTCATTTTTTTTTCCTGAGGAGAGAGTACATGTTCCACCAAGCAATTGTGAACAGTTGATTGAAGGATCAAAATCAGAACTCCTCTCTGACCAAACTGCAGGCCAGAAATCCTTATTGACTTTAAATGAAACCTAGCATCCAGGGCCAGATGGATTGCATCCTAGAGTACTTGAAAGATGTTAATGATCTGGCTGAACTTCTGTTCTTTATTTTTGAAAAAAAAACCAGCAACTGGGTGAAGTCCCAAATCACTGGAGGAAGTTGTTATCTGCAGAGGAGGAAGGGAAAGTTTGGCAACTACTGCCTGATGAGATTGTAAATCAGATTGTAAGTAGATTGATATGTAGGTATTGTGCAAAAAGGTAGTGATTGTTAGAGGTGTTTATTATTATTATTATTATTATTATTATTATTATTATTATTATTATTATTATTATTATTAATATTATTATTAATATTATTATTATTAATATTATTAATGTTGTTGTTGTTGTTATTATTGTTATTAGCACATGGTATTGTTACAGTAACCAGCAGACCTCAATGCAATTCCAGAGTGACAGTTTGGATTTCTAAGGTACCAGCCCTATTGTAGGACATGTTTGCATACTTTCCATGGTGCACCACAGGAGGCTGAGTTGGCTTCACACCAGAGAGAAAAACTTCCTGCAGCATCACCCAAGTCCTCCTCTCTTCCCTGCCACCAGGAAGGTTCTGAACCATCGGGAATCTGACTGCCTGCACAGGGTACCAAATTGTCTCCCAACCGAAGTGAGACCTGTCTTTCTACTCACATAGAACATGCTTTCAAACTGCAAAGTGGGCAGAAGCTGAGGCCAGAGATGGGAACTTACCCTGCCACGTGGTGCTAAGACTCAAACTGCCAGAGCAGAGATCATCTCCAGCATGATTAAGCCACTGAGCCACTGTGCCTTTTATTGCTAGAGGCTAAAATGGATTTGTCAAGAAAATGTCTTCTTAGGTTACAGAAACATGATTTCTTTCTTTTCTCTTTTGAATTTGGTAACTATAGTAGTAGATAATGGGAATATACTTAGCTGCAGTGGGACAGTGGTTAGAGTGCAGTACTGCAAGATAACTTCTGGGGACTACTGGCTGCCTGCAATTTGGCAGTTCAAATCTCACCAGGCTCAAGGTTGACTCAGCCTTCCATCCTTCTGAAGTCGGTAAAATGAGGACCCAGATTGTTGGGGGCAATAGGCTGACTCTGCAAACCACTTAGAGAGGGCTGGAAAGGCCTGTGAAGCGGTATATAAGTCTCAGTGCTATTGCTATATTATAGACTAGGGGTCCCTGGCCACGGCCCACTACTGGGCCACGGCCCATTCAGAACCGGGCTACAGAAGTGGTGGGTGAGCACACACGTATGTGCAGCTCCATGTACGCAGCTCTATTTGTGTAAGCAGTGGGTGCCCATGCCTGCTGCTTGCACAAACGGAGCTGTGTGAATGCTCTCTCACTGCTCACATGAAACCATCCCTTGTCCCCCTCTCTCCCCCAGTCTGCCAAGCTGGAAAGGTTGGCGATTGCCATTATAGACAGACTATCTCAGTGCATTCTCATTAGAAAGCTACTTCAAAGCGCAGGGGCAGATGGTATGTGAATTAAGAGAACCCACAGCTAAATGAAAACTGTACGCAAAGAAGGCTCGTGAAATGGGAAGGAAGTATCCAATGAAGTGTCGCAGGCCACACTTTGCCCCTCAGTGTCCTTGGGTGCTGCCTAGCTCTTCTGGAAGTAGATGCTGTTTCAAAGACTCCTTTACGGTTGTAAGTCGAGAACTACCTGTACATGAATATCCAGATACACAGAATTATAGAGTTGGAAGGGACCTTGGAGATCTTCTAGTCCAACCCCCTGCTCAAGCAGGAGACCCTATACCATTTCAGACAAGTGGCTGTCCAGCCTCTTCTTAAAAACCCTCCAGGGATGGAGCACCCACAACGGATTCATGGTTTAACTGTCAGGAAATTGCTCCTTATTTCTAAGTTGGATCTCTCTTTGATTAGTTTCCATCCATTGCTGCTTGTTCTGCCTTCGGGTGCTTTTTTAGAACATGCTTGTCCTACTGGAAAGCCAACTTTCAAACAAATAAAATAAAACAATAAATAAAAGTGAGACTTTGCACATCATGTGTTTCCTGGGTACAAAAAATGAATTCTAAACCAAAAGCCACCAACAAGTGTCCTGAAATAAGACATTCCTCGAGAAGTTCACACAGCTCTTGGCTCGTGAGAGCAGCTGAGTGGAATCGTAATTCACACTTGCGTTTCTTTTTCCTTGCTCTGTCCTTGTTGGCCTGGAAATGTCTTTAGAAAGCTCCAAGAGAAACAGATTCTTCCTCCAGCACGGCTTACTTTGCTTCCCTTGGCCTCTTTCTGAGAGAGTTTGCTTTGCAATGTGGTAGCGAAAGAGGAAAAGAACATGGAAGGGTAACCTGAAAAAGAGAGAGAGAGAGAGAGTGTTCTACTTTACCAATTCAGTTTTTGAGATCAGGAAAAGGTTATAAAGCAATAATTTGGTGACCAGTCTTGTTCATTGCAAAATAGAGATGTACCAAATGTTCTAAGTTCAGGATACTCTTGAGTTCAAAATAGCTGTTTTGGGAATTTTTACGCTGGAACAAAACTACTTTTTTTTTCAGTCTTTTTTCAAGTTTACTCTGTCACAAGGAATGCTGGAAACTTGAAATAACCTTTTTCTGGAATTGAAAAATAGGTGATATTCTAGTGCAGGCTAAGCAGACCTGCAACTCAATTTTGAGAAAAATTCATAAAGAGGATAATATATCTAAAATCCTACAGCAAACCAGGAAGAGGTATCCATTTGCTTCTGATTTCAAATTTCCATTGTTCTCTTGGTTAAATGTTTTGTTTCACAGAAAGGCAGCCAATTTGAAAATGCCCTAGCAAAACCACCTCTGCCATATCATATAGGCCCCTATTTTGGAAGATCTCGGATATAATTCCTGGAAGAATTACCTTGGCTTTGTCAAGTGGTGTGGGCCTATGGTTATGTCTGCCACGATGCTCTCTGCTTTGTTTACTTCATATTTTCCTTGGCTGATACAGGCACAGCACACTTCAGAATTGCATGAAAACTTACATGTAAAGAGCAAATGGAAGTTCAGATCCTGCCTAGGTAAACTATATATCATAATATTGACCGTTAATGTGCATCCATGTAATGAAATGCGAAGACAGATGGTTGGATTGCTTTGAGTAGGTAGATCCTTCACCACTTGATTTGATGCTTTTTCTTATAACTAATTACAACAAGGTTTTTGGAGAGGGATCTACCTACCATTTCTTGCTGGTATTCCCACATGACTGTATGACGGTAACCTTGCTGCTTGTATCCTAACCATTTTTATTGACTGTTTCCTTGTATGATTTGATTGCTTATAGTACCCTATGACTATTATTTAGTGTTGTACTTTATGATTCTTGACTCTTGATGAATGTATCTTACTTTTATGTACACTGAGAGCATTTGCACCAAGATAAATTCCTTGTGTGTCCAATCACACTTGGCCAATAAATTATTCTATTCTATTCTATTCTATTCTATTCTATTCTATTCTATTCTATTCTATTCTATTCTATTCTATTCCATTCTATTCCATTCCATTCCATTCCATTCCATTCCATTCCATCTGTTCCTATTTCTGTTCTGTTCTGTTCCATTCTGTCATTTTTCAGTGCCCTAGTCTGGAGACAGGTGTTTAGGGGTTTGCCCTGAATGCTATCTGGGGGATTGATGGGACTTAGAGACTGTTCCGGACTAGCAGGCTTGAAAGCCTGCAACTCGGATTGGCCTGCTGACAGCGGATCGTGATTGGTCACCTCAGGCTGATCCGATTGGCTAGTAAACGGGCTGCCGCGTTTGGTCTAACCAAGCGCGGCAAACTCAAATCACCGTCACTGGCTGCCTAGCCGCAGCCAGCCCTATATAAGGGGCTGCTGCGGCTGGGATATTTCGCTCAGGTCTGAAGTCACTAATAAAGAGCTGTTGTTGGTATCTGAGTCTTGTCTCCGTCCTTGGACCCATCCTCACAGATCTAACAGAGACGACCACATCTTCACATAGCCAAAGCAGAGACGGTTGGAGTAGAAGACAAATGGAACCTCCTGAGGGGGTCTTCTTGAATTGCATTGCGTGCACACTGAGGCTTACAGGGGAGATTTCTTCTCTGTTGCTCCTGTAATAAGACCTGAAGCGGTTTGACCTGAAGAAACTTAATTGCAGTTATGCTGAGGCAATGCTATTTGCTTGCTCTAGTGGGGCAGGGAGAGAAACCACAGTGATCAAGGAAGTGCGTAAATGCAAACAGAGGTGAGGCCCCACCTCCCAAACATGTGTGTTTGACAGATATGACAGTGTCTTGCAAGGTCATGCGGTTTTAAAGTTCTTTAAAAGATATCACTCGTGAACAGTGTAGAAAAAAAAGCACATATACTCACACACACCAAAAACCTTCCATCTCTCTCTCTCTCTCTCTCTCTCTCTCACACACACACACACACACCCCACCCCCTGGTGGCCTCTGCTATTAACTGGCAAAGTGATAAAGCCATGTTGGTAGCATTGGGGTTGGAAGGGCATAAATCACAGAATCATAGGAAAATTGTGGAGATTCCCTAATCGGCTGTCTGGTTTTGTCACACAATTGAAAGTTCTGTTTGCGTCAAAACTGTAGGAATTACGAGAGGGAACCTAATCCTTAAATAAGCAAGTTTGGAACCTATTTTAAGGGGTGTCCTTTGCCTTTTCTTGTTTTAAATGGAAAGAGGAGTAAATTGCTTTCTCGTCAAGTGATCCGGTAAGGCCTGTTGGCATTGTTTGAAAAAATACAGCAAGTTTTCAGTTCCTTAATTCTAACTAGGAGTTGATTTTCTTTTTATTTCTTTTCTGAGCAATGAGGATTCTTGTAATGTGACAATAACTCAGCCTTGTCAAGTCTATTCTGTGGACTTGCCAGGGATATGAATCATTTTCAAACGGAGTAGAATTTATTTGTTTACGGTCTCAGGCCAATAAAACAAAAACACAGAACTTAAAATGTAGAAATACCAGTAAAACGCAGATAGGATTCATAAGAGGATGGTATGTCTGTCATTGCTTTCTCATCAAACCATCTGTATCTTATCTGTATCTTCCCTTTACAAGAAAGCACTTGTTAATCTGTTAGATGTGAAAAATTACTAGGGATCCTTTCTTTTCCTTTCCCTTTCCCTTTCCATCCCATCTCATCCCAAGCTAGCATCTTCCTAAACAATTTTGCTAATTAGGAATTGTGGGTAGTTCTGTATTTAAATTTTTATTAGTTTATCAAAATAGAAAATACAAGAAAAAAATGAAAGTAAAAGGAACGTAAGGGAGGAAAAAGGGAAGGGAAAAACTTGTAGGGTAAAGTAAAGAGGGGGAAAAAAAAGAAAAACATTGACTTCTGACTCATTTTAATGCAGTCGAATAAGGTAATAACATAATGGGTATTGGAATCCAACACATCTTGGAAGATATCAAGTTCACCAATACTTGCTATAACTGTTGCTATTGGGACTAGATTAGCACAGTGAATTTATCTTCATGCTTTTTGTTCGTTTTGACAAGTGTCTGAGATGAAGCTGAAGCAGTTTTTTAAATGAAAATATTGGATGTGTTTAGCATGCACTGGAAGTTCCTTCCCTGTCATGAAACTTCTACACCCCATATCACTTGCAACACTCTTGAAAATTTAAAACAGTTCATCCCTTTCAATAATTTAAACAATACGGTCAAAAGACAAACAGAGGTAGAGGCAAGCATTTTAAACTGAGGCTGATTTTCAACCGTGTTATTGTAATGTAGGTTCTGATGAGTCACTATGAAATGTTTGCCTCTACCTCTGTTTGTCTTTTGACTGTATTGTTTAAACCAGAGGACTCCAAGCTTGGCAACTTTTAAGACTTGTGGGCTTCAACTTCAGCATAGCTGGCTGGAGAATTCTGGGAGTTGAAGTCCACAAGTCTCAAAGTGGCTGAGTTTGGAGACAGACCCTTGGCTTAAACTCTTGAAAATGTAGGGAAGGAAAATTATAGATACAAATGATTACTGAAATCCATTCTCTGTGGGGAACAGCATACTCCTTTAACATGAGTTGATCACCAAAGGGAAGTTCAGCATTTGAGTCCTTCCAAATTGGTTCTGTCTGTCTTATGTATTTGTTTTGCTTTGCTTTGACTGTAGTTTCATGTGGTTTGTGTTCTCAGTAGCTCAGATAGGGCCGCACGTACCAAAGTTCCTCAAAACCCATGTGTGTCCTCCCAGCTGTAGTTTTTTTTTCCAGTTGTTCCTAGCCACAAAACAGCACCAGCCCTTTTTGGAGTGGCTTGGCCTATAAAGCAACTTGAGAGCTTCTGAGATTTCTTGCACAAGGAGCGGTGTGAGTTTGCTTTGGAGAGGCTGTGACAGGGCCATGACCCCATTGGATCCCACGCCTTCTGGGAGGCCATGTGATGAGAGACGGCTGCCTCTGCTGCACCCTGTTATCATCCTCACGTGAAAGCATTTTGAGCTGCAGGAAAGCCGTTTCATAAACTTTCTGGAGGGGGAACAGCTTCTGTCCTGGGTGGAGATTTCAGGAACGGGTGAGCAACCTGGGGCTGACTGTTGATTCCAAAGTCTCAGCTTTAGTAGTAGGATTTTTTTTTTTTTTAAAAAAAAAGATAATTCTTTGAATCAGAAACAAAACAATTGAGGGAAGCCAACATGCGGACAATCAAACTACCAGTTTCTGCTATCTCATCTGGTCTAAGAATGTTACTGAGTCCTGCAGAACCTCATGGGGTATTTTTGGAAAATAAACATTGTCTAAATTCATTTTCTAAGAAGAGCAACAAAGATGATGAGGGGCTGGAGGGTAAAGCATAGGATGAACAGTTGCAGGAACTGGCTATGTCTAATCTAATGAAGAGGAGGAGTAGGGGTGACATGACAGCAGCCTTCCAGTGTTTGAGTAACTGTCACAAAGAAGAGGGAGTTGGCCTATTCTCCAAGGCACCTGATGGAATCTTATCAAAGAGAGATCTAACCTAGCATTAAAGAGAAATTTCCTGACAGTGAATTAATCAGTGGAATGGTTTGCCTCCAGAAGTTGTCGATGCTCCATCACTGGAGGTTTTTAAAGAAGAGATTGGGCAGCTATTTGTCCTGAATGGCATAGGCAGGGGTGCAATTCAACCGGTGTAACAACCAGTCCAGTGAGGGCATGGTTTGCCTGAACCGGTCTGAACCAGTAGAATCCCACTCCTGGGCACAGGGTCTCCTGCTTGAGCAGGGTGGGTGGGTTTCGAAGACCTCCGAAATCCCTTCCAACTCTGTTATTCTGTATTTGGTGAGTTCTAGCCTGGTTTCAGAATGTCTCATCTGCTCAGAAGAAAGGACAGGAGGTATGTGGGACACAGCATTCAGATGATGAGGCTAGAAAGAGTGGCGGAGGACAGCCTCACCATTTTGCTATCTGATAAATGCATGCCTGGGAGGGCTGACGTCTATGCCTAGTGGGCATTCTCATGAGAGAATCCACCAGAAGCTCAGAACTCCTCAGTGGGCCTAGAACTTGCAAAAGTAGTTGCTTACTTGTCTGTTTGTTCATTTCTATTTTGTGTTCCTAGACCACCCATCTCCCCCAAGGAGGCAGGTTGTCTCTCCTTAAGGCAGGTGTGTGGGTATGATGATCATCAGAGCTGCTTTGCACCTTTCTACACCTGGGAAGAATCTTACGTTGACTTGGTAGCACAAGACTTGGTAGCATGCTGTCCTTTGGAGATTAATTTTAGCTTATGTGGTTCAGTAAAAAACAACAACAATGATTTCCTGCAGCTTTGTCCTGGGCCTTTGATGAAGTTGCTTCCAATTTCAGCCTTCCCATTCTCTTTTCCTTGTCTTGTAGTCTGAACTGCTTGAGGGTTACTATTTCCTGTGCTTGAACGTTCTCCCCAAGAGGAAGAGGAAGAGCCAATAAATGTGGGCATCTCCCATACCTTCTAAGGCTTCTGCTGTAGCTGCAACCCTGCAGAGGCTCAGGAAAAACAGCGTAGTATTTCTCTTGCCTTTTCCTTCACTATTCCCCGTGATTTCCAACAC
This sequence comes from Pseudonaja textilis, assembly GCF_049901715.1. NCBI lineage: Eukaryota > Metazoa > Chordata > Lepidosauria > Squamata > Elapidae > Pseudonaja > Pseudonaja textilis. The sequence goes on from NC_141994.1 coordinate 65,497,015, forward strand.
ATCTGGGAACCATTTGGGACACAGCCATTGTAATGAGTGTCCTATTCTCTCACTTCCAGAAGTCATTAGGTTGGCTAATCTAGCAAAAAGGGATATAATTCTGCTTAGCAATAACGTTTTATTTCCCCCCTGTAGAGTTGTAATTGCAGGAATGTTCCAATCTCGGATGGCAAACCTCAGATAAAGAATGTTTCCAACAAATACAACTCAGGTAAACAAAGTCACTAATCTAAAGGAGGATTAGAGAGAGGAAGTAAACATATGTTAGACTTTAACTAGAGATAATTAATTGTATGGATTACTGTGCTAAACAGTAACGAAAGTTAAGCAGTAACCAAAGTTAACCAGTGATGGAGGATAACTAAAAATGTGTATAAATGCAAGACTAGGCTCCAATAAAGATCATCATGATTCAGTTGTTCATGATCAAACCGCTCGACTGCTTCATCATTACAACCCCACCCTTGTAATTTACAGCTGCATTTCTAAAAACCCAAACATCAATTTTTTATGCTACCTGTAGTTGAGAAGATTCCTGTGCATAGGTACTTACTTCAGCAACCGAGTGATCAATGTCTGGAATACTCCGCCTGACTCTGTGGTTTCTTCCCCAAACCCCAAAAACTTTAACCTTATATTGTCTACTATTGACCTCACCCCTTTCCCAAGAGGTCTGTAGGGGGCATGCATAAGCGCACCAACGTGCCTACCATCCCTGTCCTATTGTTTCTTTTATTTTTCTTATATGTACTCATTTCATGTATTCATAACTATGTATATCCTTATACCTATTATCTTGTAAGCGATTGATAAATCAAAATAAATAAGTAAAAAATAAATAAATAGGTATAAGTAGGACTAAATCAGTTAATTTGAACTTTGTGTATTATCCTAGTCTTTTGCCCATGATATTACCTATCCATTTTACTGTCACAAGCTAACATGGTTCTTCCTCCCTATGTCTTAACTATATTTTGGCAGGGGTGGTGGTAGATTAGGTAGATGATAATAGTTGGTTGTCATTATGTGTTTCTGTGATTTTCAACAGACGACAAACTCAGGCTCTACACAAGGAAATGGAATTTGTACCCACCCAAATGCGATTGGATCACCAATCCCATTGTGCCCAGCAGTTAGCCACGCTGACTTTCAGATGATGAAATTTGTGTCTGGCATCCCCTAGTAGAAATAGGGTCTCTTCTCAAAAGCATACATCAATCATGCATAACTGATCTTTCTTTGGAAGAGTTAACCATCTCCAGTTGAGTCATAGCAACACATTTCTGAACCATCTTGTTTTTGGAGAATGTCAAAAGTAATCCCAACAGAAATTACCTTGCAAAGTATTGCACATCAACTATACAGGTGAAACTCAAACAATTAGAATATCGTGCAAAAGTTCAGTTATTTCAGTAATGCAACTTAAAAAGGTGAACCTAATATATGAGATAGACTCATTACATGCAAAGCAAGATAGTTCAAGCTGTGATGTGTCATAATTGAGATGATGATGGCTTACAGCTCATGCAAACCCCAAATCCACAATCTCAGAAAATTAGAATATTGTGAAAAGGTTCAATATTCTAGGCTCAAAGTGTCCCACTCTAATCAGCTAATTAAGCCATAACACCTGCAAAGGGTTCTTGAGCCTTTAAATGTTCTCTCAGTCTGGTTCAGTAGAAATCACAATCATGGGACAGACTGCTGACCTGACAGTTGTGCAGAAAATCATCATTGACACCCTCCATAAGGAGGGAAAGCCTCAAAAGGTAATTGCAAAAGAAGTTGGATGTTCCCAAAGTGCTGTATCAAAGCACATTGATAGAAAGTTATGTGGAAGGGAAAGGTGTGGAAGAAAAAGGTGCACAAGCAGCAGGGATGACCGCAGTCTGGAGAGGATTGTCAGGAAAAGGCCATTCAAAAGTGTTGGGGACTTCCACAAGGAGTGGACTGAGGCTGGAGTCAGAGCATCAAGAGCCACCACACACAGACGGATCCTGGACATGGGCTTCAAATGTCATATTCCTCTTGTCAAGCCACTCCTGAACAACAAACAACGTCAGAAGCGTCTTACCTGGGCTAAAGAAAAACAGAACTGGTCTGTTGCTCAGTGGTCCAAAGTCCTCTTTTCTGATGAGAGCAACTTTTGCATCTCATTTGGAAACCAAGGACCCAGAGTCTGGAGGAAGAATGGAGAGGCACACACTGCAAGATGCTTGAAGTCCAGTGTGAAGTTTCCACAGTCTGTATTGATTTGGGGAGCCATGTAATCTGCTGGTGTTGGTCCACTGTGCTTCATTAAGTCAATGCAACCGTCTACCAGGAGATTTTGGAGCACTTCATGCTTCCTTCCACAGATGAGCTTTATGGGGATGTTGACTTCATTTTCCAGCAGGACTTGACACCTGCCCAAACTGCCAAAAGCACCAAAACCTGGTTCAATGACCGTGAGATTACTGTGCTTGATTGGCAGCAAACTCGCCTGACCTGAACCCCATAGACAATCTATGAGGCATTGCCAAGAGAAAGATGAGACATGAGACTGAACAATGCAGAAGGGCTGAAGGCTGCTATTGAAGCATCCTGGTCTTCCATAACACCTCAGCAGTGCCACAGGCTGATAGCTTCCATGCCATGGCACATTGAGGCAGTAATTGCTGCAAAAGGGGCCCAAACCAAGTAATGAGTACATATGCATGTTTATACTTTTCAGAGGTCCGATATTGTTCTATGTACAATCCTTGTTTTATTGATTTCATGTAATATTCTAATTTTCTGAGATTGTGGATTTGGTGTTTTCATGAGCTGTAAGCCATAATCATCGCAATTATGACACATCACGGCTTGAACTATCTTGCTCTGCATGTAATGAGTCTATCTCATACATTAGTTTCACCTTTTAAGTTGCATTACAGAAATAAATGAACTTTTGCACGATATTCTAATTTTTCGAGTTTCACCTGTAGATGCTAGCTCAGCAAAAGTGTTGTGTGCAATGTCCCCTTTGATTTTGCAAGTGGATGAGTTTCCAGGATACACACACACACTGCGCTTGACAAGGACAAAATTCATAAACGAAATTGCTTGAAGTTCAGAACTTTTGCAAAATACTCATATGGGCTGTAATAAAAGGGGAACGGAGCATGCCCAAATGACAGGACGCTTGGCAAAGATTTGACAGGTTGTATTTTCTGAACTCAAGTCCTGTTGTTCATTAATGTGGTCTACCTTAAGGCTATGACATTCTGCCCATAATAACTGGAGAAGTTCTTCCTCCCTCCCTAAAATTAAGAAGTAAATGCCTTTTCTGCATATTATGTACCATATTATATACATTAGGGAAAGATGTGCAGAGTGTAGATTACTGCCTGTTTTAGTAAATTTTAAAAAAAAGAGAATCTAGTGCGATACAGAAATTTGGGGGAAAAACAGATTGATGAAGAAATTCTTGAAAAACAGATATGGAGCTGTAGACAGAAAACAGGGTGTGGGGAAAATTCCTATTTCGTGTACTGTATATGTTTACAAATTTCTGCCCTTCTGCAGAAATAGAAAAAAAAATAAAAGGCTGCTTTGTATATATTTCATTTCTCCTAAAGCGTGTTAAGACATACGTACTTTTTCTCCCTGTGAATAAGCGAGTTGAGTTTATCTCAAGATAAACAGTGTCTCCTCTTCATTTGGACGTGTGTGGATATTAAAATTAAAATTATTAAATGGAAGATTTAAGAGAAAACATTCATCCTGTACAAATGTCGCAATAGAAAGATATTTGAAAAACTGCGTAATTGACCAGCACAAAATTAAAACAATTAGAAAAATAAATAAATAAAAAGATATCTCTGAGCTAGCAGTTTAAAAAGGCAAGTTTATTTAGAGTGTAATTGTGTAAGGATAACAGGATGACAGAGTTGGAAGGGAGCTTGGAAGTCTTCTAGTCCGTGGGTCACCAGCCTTTTGGACCTCAGGGACCATCAAACTCATAATTTTAAATACCGCAGACCACTAAGATGAATTTTGACTGACGGTGGCTTGCTGACGTTTTTCCAGGGTCTCTGCAGAAAGAAGCAGAGACCCTGGAAAAATATCCAAAAAAATTCCCCACCCCATTTTCCTACCGATCGAACATTCTTTATTTGGGATCACAGGATACCATCCCCAGCTCTGTTCTCGGGGGGGAGAGAGAGACTGACTTTTGGTTTCATGCAGGAAAGCAGCAGAAGCAACAAAGTCTTTCTTTCTCTCCCCCAAACTCTGTCAGAAATGAGTCTTTGTGAGATTTGTCACACCGGCACAACCTCTTGGAGCAGGATGCCTTGTAGGGTCCCAAAGAATCATTTCTAGTGGAGTTTGGGGGAGAGAAAGAAAGACTTTTGCTGCTTTCCTTGCATGCAGCCAAAAGCAGAAGAAGAAAGAAGCGGAAAGAAGCAGCCCGGTGGCCAGGCGAGTTCCCCCCCTCCGCCCTTTCCCCCCTCCCCTCACCACCTCATGTTGTTCGCAGTGCAAGCGATACAAGCCGTGTGTTCCCGCAGGCCATTTGGGCAGCACAGCCTTGTGTTCCCGTGCAGTCTGGATTAATTGTTTGGGGGGGTGCTTGGGGGGGGGGCATTTCTCCGCGGACCACCAAAATTTTCTCACAGACCACCAGTGATGCCTGGCCCACTGGTTGGCGAGCACCGATTTAGTCTAACGTCCTGGCTCAGGCAAGAAACGCTATACTAATTAAGACAAGTGGTTATCCAGTCTCTTCTGAAAAGCCTCTAAAATAAATGATGGAGCACCCACAACTTCTGAAGGCACTGGTTAATTTTTCTAATTGTCAGGAAATTTCTCCTTAATTTTAGGTTGCTTATTTCCTTGATTAGTTTCCATCCATTGCTTGTTGTCCTACCCTCAGGTGCTTTGGGGAATAGCTTGATTCCCTCTTCTTGTGGCAGCCCCTGGGATATTGGAACCCTGCTATCATGTCACCCTTAGTCCTTCTTTTCATTAAACTATGGACATGATGGGAAAGTTAGATGCTCTGTTTCTTAACACCTATTGAAATAGTTAATATCTATTTCCCTGATCTCTTGCATTTTCCTCAAATCTCCATAGAAAAGCTCTGCTTTTCTTTCCAATTTCTTAATTGTTATATGTTTGGCAGCTTGAGTTTGAGATCAAAATGTGTAAGCTCCATGGAGCAATGCCTTTTGTTACGCGCACTGTTTTCTAAAGTCCAGGATTACCCTGGGAGAAATTAACAGTGCTTTCTCTGTTCCTTTGCTGCAGCTGAGAAGCATTTGGAACAATCCTATTTATTTATTTACTTCCTTGTGTGTTTTATTTATTTCTTCTGCTGTCGCTCTCAGGGCGACATAGAGTGAAGGCACCGCAGAAATAAATACAGAGGCTTAATAAAACCACGGTCAAATTAAAATGGGCCATCAAGGCAGCACTTAACTTAAAAACATCACCAGGTGGCCGAACCTCTGAAAGTGAAAAATTGATGGTAAAATAAAAATGGGTTGTTGGTTTTTTTGGCACCGTAAAGAGAGCATAGAAGGCATTAGTGACTGTTTTAGGGAGGATAACAGCCTAAGCAAGTAGACCAGACTGGAAACACAATCCAAACAGCTAATTTTACTTTATTGTGAAGTTACATTAACAGAATCCTGCAAATCTTGAGGCTACATTCTCTTCCCATCTCCTTTACTCCTGAAAAATTTAGGAGTCTCTTCTGAGCTTTTTGCCCTATCCTTTATTCAGCTGTGGACTATATTTATTTTTTGTTTTAAATATGGTTTTACATTGTGTAAGCTGCCTCGAGTCGCCATGGGCAAATAGGCGGCAATATAAAATAAATAAATAAGTAAGTAAGTAAACAAACAAACAAACAAATAAATATGCTGTCTCTTATCCAACCATTTCCTAGGCAACGTGTCTCAGGGTCATTCTGACATACCATTACAGAGAATGTTCTGTAGCTGGGAGAGGCCACCACAGAGAACTTTCTGGCTTGCTTGGGATATGAGGGCTTTGGAACAAAATTTCTGAGGATGATCTCAGGGCTTGTAAGCTTATAAGCTGTTTTTATTTATTGATTTGATTTGATTTGTCAGTTGCTTACAAGATAATAGGTATAAGTATAAACATAGTTATGAATACATGGATACATATAAGAAAAATAAAATAAACAATAGGACAGGGACGATAGGCACATTGGTGCACTTATGCATGCCCCCTACAGACCTCTTAGGAAAGAGGTGAGGTCAATAGTTAGATAGTCTATGGTTAAAGTTTTTGGGTTTGGGGAAGAAACCACAGAGTCAGGTAGAGTATTCCAGACCTTGACCATTCTGTTGTTGAAGTCGTATTTCCTGAAATCAAGTTTGATGTGGTTTACCTTGAGTTTGTATCTATTGTGTGCTCTTGTGTTGTTATGGTTGAAGTGCTTTCAGTGTCGGGATTGCAAGCTAGTCCTAAGTAGAACTTTTCTTAGGTCATAGCTTAGTGCTCATTTATGCAGAAGAAAATGCCACTGTTGTGTTCAAAAGGCAGTATTTCCAATTGCCTTCCTATTAGTTAGCAAGTTCTGTTAGTCATTAATTCTTTTGACTTGAATTCAGAACACTTATCTGTCTAGTTCAGGATTTTTCATACGCTGCAATTTCAAGAAGAAATCTTTATTAGGCCTATCTGAAGATGGCAGTGGTTAGTCCTTGATTTTTGGCATGTATAAGGCAAATGGTCTTGTTTACCAATGCAGAAAGAATTATCTATTTATTTCTAACCTTCATCCCAGGTATAAGAGCTGACATATATGGTTCTTTCTTCACTTCTTGTCTTGTCCTCATAGCAACCATAGGAGGTCAGTCAAGGTCGAGAAGAGATGATTGGCATGACCAAGCTTCACAACTAAGAATGGATTGTAGTTCTAGCTAAATGCCATCCAATAGGGTTTAAGCTCCTGACAACTGGCTGGGGAATTCTGGGAATTGAAGTCCACACATCTTATAGTTACCAAGTTAGAGAAACACTAGCCTAAAGGAACAGTGTAAGATTTGGCTCGAGACCTTTTGATGGTACTTCCTACAGTTTAGGCTATTCTTAAGTAATCATTTCCATTAGAGTGATATTTAATTCAGTGGGCTCCAGCCTGTAGTAAAATAGCTCATTTTCTTCTTCTTTCTCTTCTCCTTCCATTTGCCTAAATGACCCAGTCCAAACACAATGCTCTGTGGAATTACCAGTCAGCCATCTTGATTTTAGCTTTATAGAGCAGAATTAATTAGAATGTTTTAGAAACAGGAGTTTCCTGTTGAAATGGCAGCTGCTTTTCATTGAAATGGTAGACTAGATCTGATGTAGGAAGCAACCCGACTAAGCCCGAGGGAGGAGTCAAACATGTCATCAATCTCGAGTCCCTTTGCACCCAACAAGAGATTTAAGTCCAACCTACCTTAAATCCTATTTACCACCAATTTGCTTTTACCATTAGTTCAGATTATTGTAGAGAACTTCAGCTTGTAGTAAATCTATATATTCATTTGAACTGCTTGGGTTTCCTGATTTCCATGCTTGATATCTGATTTATTATAGTCAACAGAGGGGTGAAATCAGTGGTGGGATTAAAAGTTTTTTACTACTGATTCTGTGGGCATGGCACAGCTGGGTGGGCATGGCTTGGCGGGTGTGGCAGAGGGAGGTTACAGCACAGTTCCCATTCCCCTCCCCCTTCCTGGGAAGGTTACTGCAAAATCCCATTCCCTCCCCACCCCACTAACCTGCTTTTCAGCTCCATTATCCTGGGCAGGGCAACCAAAGAAGACCCAGCCGATCACCTGAGACTCGGGAGGCAGAGAATAGATGGGGGCGGGGCCAGTCAGAGGTGGTATTTGCCGGTTCTCCGAACTACTCAAAATTTCCACTACCGGTTCTCCAGAACTGGTCAGAGCCTTCTGAATACCACCTCTGGGTGAAAGCTTCCCCAGCCTGGTGCCCTCCTTGTTTCTCAGACTGCATGGCCATTAGCTAGGCACACTGGCAAGAAATTATCTGAAGCAGGGGGTCTCCAACCTTGGCAATTTAAAAACCTGTAAGCTTCAACTCCCAGAATTCTCCAGCTGGTTATCTGGGGAATTCTGGGAGTTGAAGTCCACAAGACTTAAAAAGTTTGTTTGGAACTGAAAGAAGGTCCACCTCTCCCCACTCAACACCCCCTAATTTTTTCCTAGCACCGAGCCCCAAATCCCTTCCTTCTTTTGCACAACCAACCAAGTTAGTAGAAGATTGCCCCCCACCCCACACCTGTACCCCCCCCACCTCCAGTATGGGCTGACAGCATTTAGTGGTTAATTCTGAGAACACATCTTTGAATGCAACGTGCTTTTCCATCCTCATAATCTTTTAATTTTTCTTTCCTCCCTTTCGCTTCTCCCTCCTTCCCCCTTCACTTTCTTCCCCCTCTTCTCCTATTAAGCGATGCATCTTGGCTTAGTTCAGTTCCTTGTCTGTTGGAACCGTGACGTCAGCGTCTCTCCCTGTGAGTGACCCTTGTGGCAACCTGCAAAACATTATAGACTCTGAATAAGAACTTTCTTATTAGATCTGCAGCTGGCTGGTTGCAGACATATGGCAGCGGGGAAGTTCTGGAAGAAAAGCTTCGATTGACAAAGAACCCAGTCTCTTACACCCTGGTTTATTCTGGCGCTTCTTTCTGTTTATATTATGCCTTGCCAAGGGCATGCCTTTTTCATAGTCTTTTTTTTCTTCTTCTCTCCTGCTCCCCATATATGCATATGTGTTTGCGTGTGCAAACACATGCCCAAGATAGGTGTTTAACTTCTGAAAGTTAATCAGAAATGTTTATCAGCCTTTCTTACATTTGAGAAGACAAGGGGCATTTTATCAGGGTGCTTGAAAGGGATTTACTCAAATTCCTGGTTGAAAATGTGCCTAGTGGCTTAAAAAAAAATATTTTTTTTCCGTATGAGGATAAAACACGTACCTCACCAGAAAAAAAAAAAAAGTAGTGTTTGATCTAACAGCTGCGATCACAAAACACACTAAGCCCTACTGTGATTGGTTTGCCTTAGTTCAGAGTGTGAACTGAGGCACTGTGGCTTATAAAATGGCTTATGGTTTAAAGTGCTGTGTGAATGCAGTCAACTGTGCCTGATTCTATAAACGTGATTAGAACATTAAATGAACACAGCACCAGAACATTTTTTTTTGCTTCTGATGGGATGATTCTACTAAGGAAAGACAGCACAGAGTTTTACTTTAGGCAGATTTTGTGAAAAGCTCTGAATCTTTTGTCATTATGGAGGTTTGTTCATTTGTTAAATTTCCATACACACAAATGCATATATACCTAAGTTTTCAGCACCAAATTCTTAACAGTATTGGGTGAGAAGAAAAATAACGTGGCTAACAACATACATTAAGCTTTAATATTTTCTGCTGAGTTCAAGTAAATTGGAAGTCTTTATGTGAAGGCTAACCTTAAAAAGCTAGACTTGGACTATCTTACACAAGGGTCTTCAAACTTGGCAAGTTTAAGACTTGTGGGCTTCAACTCCCAGAATTCCCGAGCTAACATGACTGGAGGAAGAATTCTGGGAGTTGAAGTCCACGAGTCTTAAAGCTGTCAAGTTTGAACAACCCTGATCTTAGAATGGGTCTCCAAACTTGGGAACTTCAAGATTTGTGGACTTCATCTCCCAACATGGCTGGCTGAGGAATTCTGGGAGTTAAGGTCCACAAGTTTGCAGACCCTGTCTTAGAAGCCAAAACATTAGAAAATGGTCCACATCAACATATTGTTTTAAAGAGATCAATATACAAAATTCAGAGTAAGGAGCCTATTATCTCCAGGGAGAATGTCTGTGGTTTGATTAATTCTTATTGGCACTACTTTCAAGACAAGAATGGACACAGGATCAGGATCATGTTCCGATATCTCAGGGGTTGCCACAAAGAAGAGGGAGTCAACCTATTCTCCAAAGAAGGTAGGACAAGAAGCAATGGGTGGAAACAAATCAAGGAGAGAAGCAACCTAGAACTAAGGAGAAATTCCATGACAGTTAGAACGATTAACCAATGGAATAATTTGCCTTATTGTGAATTCTCCAACACTGAAAGTTTTTGAAAAGAGATTGTGTCAGTATTCCAGCAAACCTCCACTCCAACTAATAACTCCGAGACAGACATCTTCTCAAAAGTTTATTTCAGATAGCATCTGGCACAACTGGGGGAATCCTGAATCTGAAAGTTCCGGGCTTCCTTGCAATAAGTAAAAACTACAAATCCACCCTCTGCACCCATCATTGTATCACATGCCCCAATCACCATCCGTCCCAACTTAAGACTTCCCCTCACTTATGCGCAAAATGACATGACCTTGAATTAGAAAAAGAATGTTATTATGTCTCACTACACACACTCCAAGAAATTCCTCCCTCCCACTTTCCCAGGCTCAAAATGTGGCAGCGTGGGAGCATCTGGTCTCAATATGGCTTCCAAAGCTGACATATTGGAGTGCCATGTGTCTGGAATGGTATAGAGTTTCCTGCCTGAGCAGGGAGTTGGACTAGAAGACCTCTAAGGTCCCTTCCAACTCTGTTATTCTATTCTGTTCTCTATCTTATCTTATCCTCTCCTTTCTTATCCTATTCGTATAAGGATTGACCAGCTTGCAGATGTTTATTACGAACAGCAATAAAATTCCCAAGTCTGCAAGTCCCCTCACCATGCAAAAGATAAAGGGAAAGAAAGGGGAGAAGGAAAAACTGAATTCGGGTACTGCTTCTTATCTACAACATTCTTACAGGACCGGTTGGGATGGAGACAGTCCAGAAAGAGAAGCCAAAATTCGCTAGGCATTCGCCAAAAATTCGCTAGACTTTTGCTTAGTTACAGCCAACTGGAATGAATGCCCAGTAGACAATGTTACACTTTGTTCTGCAGAATACATCAATTTTGAAATCTCTCTCTGTGTGTGTTGTGTGAGTAATCCAAGTAGAAGATTAGGAAAAGAATAACTTTCTACTAGTAAGAAGAGTTGGACTGTAAACTCAGTGACCAAGGAGAGATGTCGGTCTTTTGTCTGGATATGTTCAAGTTGAGGGTTGAGAGCTACCAGTTGGGGATGCTCTAACTCAGTGGGTAACTTTAAGACTTGTGAACTTCAACTCCAAGAATTCCCCACTGTGGCTGTGGAATTCTGGGAGTTGAAGTCCACAGGTCGTAAAGTTGTCATGGTTGGACACCTCTGCTCTAACTTTAAACTTTATAAAGGGCTGGATTTTATAATCTAATTTTATAGCCCTTCAGACTCTTCAATTTTATAAACTACTTTGTCTTTCAGCTTTGTAATACGCAGAGGCATAGTGCAAAGTGCCAGAAAAACGACTCCATCACCTTTATCTTCCACTGTAGGAATTAGTGTGTCTTTCCATTTTGTGTGCATATACAATTCTTCCTGCTGTCAGTGTGTGTGTATGTGTGTGTGTATATATCTCTATATCTCTCTATATCTCTATATTATCTATCTATCTATCTATCTATCGATCGATCTATCTATCTATCTATCTATCATCTATCTATCTATCTAAAATAACAAAGTTCCAAGTTTTCCATCATGTTCTTTATCTATCAAACCTAAAAGGAAAACTTCTGGTTTCAGTTTTATATTTATTTTACAAATCTTCGGAATTAAAGTAGAAATCTGATCCTGGTAACTCTTTGCTTTATCACAAGTAAGTGAGGTGATAAAAAAGGCTCTTTTTTGCAGTTGCATTTCCAACATACATTTGTAACTCCCTTATGCATTTTTGACAGTTTCTCAAATGTTAAAATACCAATGACACATCATTTTATAGATAATAGTGTGTTGTTTTTTAACTCTGAAAGAAAGCTCTGGGAAAGGGGTTATGATGGCCTTAGTTAGAATTGGGTCTCCGTGTGCTTATCCTAATGTAAATAAAACATGGAGGAGCAGCCCTACACTACATATTTAACATATTGTATAGTTTAGCCCTGAGAAAACAAACTTGGAAATCTTGGATCTCAATTTCCTGTCTTGCAGTCTAAATGTGATTTCCAGGATGACATGCCAACATTTCCCAAGCTGTTGGTATTGATGGATGGGCCTGTCATTTTGGATTTCACAGAGAAATTCATTTCCCCCCGCACAGCCTTAACTTTGTTGTATCCGATTTCTGCATTAGTCTGCATTAATGCTTTTTATTAAAGGATATCTCTACATGTACTTTTTCTGGTATACAAATTTCTCTAATAGAGGACATTCTGGCTAGTTAGCATATCCATTTGGTTTGATCATTTCCCCTGCTTCTGCATGCATTTTCGTGGGCAAAGTGCATTTAAAATTGAGGAAGGTGAATGCCAAAATGTAAACAACAACCCCTTTATATATCTTGATTTATATATGTAGTTATACCTTTATTATTTTTATAAATAACTCAAGGTGACAAACATATCTAATACTCCTTCCTCCTCCCATTTTCCTCACAACAACAACCCTGTTGAGGTGGGTTGGGCTGAGAGAATGATTGACTCAAAGTCACCCAGCTGACTTTCATGCCTAAGGTGGGACTAGAACTCACAGTCTCCTGGTGATTGACCCAAAGTCACCCAATCAGTTTTCATACTTAAGGTGGGTCTAGAACTCACCGTCTCCCGGTTTGTAGCCTGGAGCTTCAACGAATAGACCACACTGATTTTTTATTTTTTTTTACATGTAAATTAAATAATTTTGCATGAAAATGCAAACCCTCTTGGTTCCCTGCCCTCCTCCCAGCATGAATCACACTTAATTTTCATTGAAATTTTATTAAGGCTCCTGTCTATTAAAAAGATACTTGGGAAGCCAGAAACAGGGGAAGGTTTGTCCCTGAAAAATTTGCTGAATGCAGTTCCCCTCACGATCAGTCAGGCGAGTTGGGGAGCTGAAGCCCACACACCTTAAATGTCGAGAAACATTTCTATAAACATGTGAAGGCTTCCCATCCCGTCTATAAGCTGGCATTTCCACACAGGACTGAGCTTCCTTTAGTAGCTAGCTATAAATGCAGGCTTTGAGTAATTCTCCCTCTCCTCCTTCCCACTTTCTGCTGCAGCCAATGACGGAGTGTCGATCCGATGGCCTAACAAGCTGCACCAGATTCCAGCGAATGGAAATTTTAAAGAGGAGGGTTGCTTTTTTTTTTTTTTTTAATCTGTTTTGGTCTTCTGGGAAAAGTGATTTTTTTTTTTTTAAAATCAGGACAACGAACAAGCAGCATTGATTAAAGAGAGGATGTGGATAGTTGATCTCTCTGGGACTATTAAGATCTGACTCACTATAAAACTGCTTGAGTTTGCACTTTTCCAAATGTGTGCTCTAGTTTTTAAAAGTGATCTGGAAAACGAGCTTTTGTGTTGTTTGAAACTCAACAGCTGCTGGGTTTCAGAAAGCAGTGTGCCAAAATCACTCTTGCAAGTATTTCAAAATCTGTTTTCTGGGGTGGGGGTGGAAGCTTCTGTTTCCTTAGGATGCTCAATGATTCCGCCCCCCCCCCTCCACTTCTCTCAAACATACTTGATGGTTGCAGACATCAATGGAAGCCACTGCTTATGGAGATCATCAATGCAATAGAACATCAATAGTTTTTAAATTATATTTTATGGTCAAAGCTGTTACAGAGAGTCCTCAACTTAAAAGAGTTCACTTAGTGACCATTCAAAGTTTTGAAGGTGCTGAAAAATGTGACTTTTGGCCATTTTTCATACTTATTGTGCTGACCCGGGGCATGTCACAAAAATAACAAAGGCACAAAAGTAGATAAATTCCCCTTAATGCCTCCAACTTGGCCCACAATGTCCAGTTATCCTCGGCTGGAGATCAAACTCTTCCAAAAACAGTCTACAAAGGGAGGAAATGCAGTCCGAACCCAAAATACAGATAAATTAAAAATAAAAAAAACCAACACAAACTCTGAAGTAAATAAATTGCAGACTTCCAAAAGATAATGAAGCACCCACAGTTGGCAGGATGCCAAAACCCAGATAAGCCTCGACAAAGATAACGCATGCTTTGCTTCCAGCAAGGTGCTGTGTGCAAACACCCTTCTTATATCCTGTTCTCCCAGCTGCAATTAATGAAAGGGATCAGGGCCTTTTTCTCTCTTGTAAGCCACTTTGCTCCATTTTCCATTCCTCCCTGCATGCCTTAGGATGAAGAGGGGGTGGCCCTGGGTCTTCCTCTGAATGCCCAGCCAGACTGTGCCCTTCCCCCATTTCTTCCACAGCCACCAGAGCCATACTCCCATTCCCTGTCAGCTGCTCAATCTCCCCCTCAGAATCGGACTCCAACAAGGGCATGACACTTATGACCTTTGCAGCATCCCCATGATCACATGATCAATAATTCAGATGCTGGACAACTGGTTCATACTTACAACAGTTGCAGTGTCCTGGGGTCATGTGATTCCCTTTTGCAACCTGTTGAGAAGCGAAATCATCGGGGAACCCAGTTTCACTTAACAACCATGTTACTAACTTATCAACTGCAGTGAGTCACTTAACAATGGTGGCAAGGCCTGTTGTAAAATGGAGGCAAAACTCATCTAACAGATGTCTCACTTAACAACAGAAATTTTGAGCTCAATTTTGGCCTGTAGTTGAGGACTACCTGTAACCAGTTTGAAGGGGGAAGAAATCAGAATAGAGTTTATTACATCATAAGCAAAACAAAAAACCCTAATTAAACACTGTATAAGAGGGAACAGTTACAATGCATAGCAGGATGGAGTTTACACATGGTGTAACTAAGTTGAACAAAGTTTTGTGATGCAGAATTTCCTTTGTTCACTAATAGGGGTTGGACTAGAACAGTGGTTGCCAACCAGTGGGCCGCAGAGAAATCTCAGCCCCAGAACACCCGCCCCCCCAAAGCAATTAATCCAGGCTGTGCAGAAACAGAAGGCTGCACCGCCCACATAGTCCATGGGAACCCTCCCTGCCTACTCATTCCTTACCTGGCAAACTTGCCTGCTAAATAGCTATTTTTCCTTTTTCCCAACCATCATCTATTCTGCTGTGCTGGGAGACTTAGGTTAGCTAGGAAGCAGGAAATGGTTGGATTTCTTGCTTTCTAACTAATCTTTAGATCTTTGGCTCTGCTTTTAAACATAGCCGAACCTCCCTTAGGACTGAAGGTTCTATTTTTCAGTGCATACACACAGCACGTAAATTTGAGAGACTGAGCTAGCCGATGGCAGATAGATAGATCACTGAATGATTCTGTGAGCAACTCAATCTGCCTGCCTGCTTTGCCTGGTTTTGGATAAAAGTTGCTCTTTTTTTATTTAAAAAAATCAATATTTATATAAATATTCATAATATTTACATACAAGCCATGCCCAGCCAGTCTCACGACCACCAAGCCACACCCATAAATTAGGCCACACCCACAGAACCGGTTAATGGTCCCTGGGATTTAAAATTATGAGTTTGGTGATCCCTGAGGTCCAAAAGGTTGGCGACCCCTGGCCTAAAAGACCTCCAAGGTCCCTTCCAACTCTGGTATTCTGTTATTCATCAAATTGAATGACACTGGAAGAAAACATGGAACATTTCCCACCCACCCACCCTTGCCCAGGGCTACTTTGGGAGTGAGAAACCCAAATCTGCCTGTCAAGGATCCCTAGAACAACCTCACAATTATTTCATCAATTTCTTTCTTTCCCTGGGCTTGCAATTGGCTTTTCTGTTGAGAGAGGCCATGAGGGACCGCTGAGATGACACCTTGACTCTACTGTTTGTATTTCCAGATTTATTGGAGCAATGAAAAGATAGATACGTGTGGAAACATGAAAAACAACTGATATGTATCTCTTAGATTTTTCATGGTAAGGCAAAAAAAAAAACCACACACCTGGAAATTTTGGAAAAATTGGAGATGGGGAAAAACTTTATTCTGAATATTTTTCTGTTCAAACCAAATTAGTTCAGTTCAGGCCAAGATTACAAGATAGCAAAATTTGTGGTGGTACACTTTACAGATAGGTGTGGAGGCACACTTTTTCGAATTTAGGACTCGGTGTGTATGTCCTCAATTCTAACTGAACAACAAAAGTCAGTTCAGCAAAAGGCCCCCTAAATAGCCTGAGTGTCATCATTTAAATACAAGAGAGTCTTTAGGGATGGCAATAAAGGTAGAAGGCAACCTAAAGAAATATTCATTAAAATCTAAATAAGCAGGAGCTTGCAAAACCCAGGGTGGTACCTGGGTGCATTTGGTAGACATGTTTTATTTTAATTGATTTTTGCCTGACTGCAGAGCTGCTGTTATCTTGAGTTACTTCTCTTTGCGCTGCAGTTGTAGTTATGATCTTTTTGTGTTGACTACTGTGCTTCAGATGCCTCTTACCTTTCTCCAGTAAGGCTGGAGCCAGGGATGGGATTCTACCGGTTCACACCTATTTGCTAGAACCGATTGTTAACATTCTAAGCAGTTCAGAGAACTGGTTGTTAGAAGAAATTACTAGCCTAATCCTGTAAGGAAGGCAGGAAGGAAACATTCTGGTGTTGCTTACAGAAACTGCCTCTCCGTTAACCCTTATTACATTCTTGACAGGACTAGACTTCCTGTCTCAGGAACTTCTCTGGAGTTTTTTTCCCCTCCTTTGCTTGTGTGGAGTGACCATTCAAAGTTACAATGGCACTGAAAAAAGTGATTTATGACCATTTTTCACACTTACGACTGTTGCAGCATCCCCACAGTCACGAGAGGCCAGGTGAGGAGATGCGTCCCTCGATGTGAGTGATATTGAGTTGGCCACACCCAGCCAATAACATGACCACCAAGCCATGCCCACCAACTAAGTCATGCCCACAGAACCGGTTGTTAAAAAATTTGAATCCCACCCCTGGCTGGGGCCTTGCAAAATTCAAAGTGGGTTTGTGGGAGCCATGTTTAAAAAGTTGCCTTTGGTTACACCAAGCTTGAGACAACGGCCTGCTTTCACACAGGGTCAAGAGTGGAAGGCAGGCAGACATGTTTTTCAATTTATCTGGTGGGCAATCACAATTTAGGAAGGAAAGATCTCTCTTTAAGTCCATGCGTGAGAAAAATAGCTTGCATAGAATTTCCTAAAAGATACTGCCTTTTATGCAGCCCTGGTTTGTAATTCACAATGACTCTAGCTTCTTGGCAGGAGTATACTGGAGTGGCTACAAAAATGAACAATCCAATCAACTCCTGTGTGGCTTCCATTACAAGTAGTTCTTGATCTACAGTTACAATTGGGGCCAGAATTTCTGCTGCTAAGTTGTTCTGACCAAGGCCTATGGAGACACTAACAAACACACATTAGTCCCCAAACCCTTTTTCCTTTATTTCAATGGCTGTGAATTGTAATCATTCATAGACCGTAATGAGTCTGAAACAGTTTGTAAATAGTCCCATGGAAGTCTGCCAAAGTCCTTCAGGATAAGTCTGATAAGGATGCACCTTTATCTTCCTTGAAATGCTGCCTATGACTAAATGTCCAATTAGTTATCCGAGACCAAAACAGAACACAAATTCAACACTGAGCTTCAGGTTTCAAACCAACTAGTACGAACAAAGTTGCTTCCTGCAAAGATTCCTGTCCTTTTGTTCCTCCTTTATGTCTTATGGCAATCACCTCCAAGCCTTACTCCCAAGTCGCCCCTTTTGTCTTAACTGTTCTTGCCTTCTGGCAGCTCTGCGCACACATGCACTGGGAACAGGCTCCCCTTTTCCTCTGCCTTGCTGCTGTCAGATTCTGGAGGCTCTGGAATCAGTACATAACTCCTAGATGGCCCTGGCCCCATCTCTGTATCAGACGCAGGACCCTCGTCCGAGTCTTCCCCAGACTCCTGGACTAGCCCATGTTCCTCCCCACTGTCCGACTCTGCTGCCGTCTCCACAGGCTGTCAATGAACCACAACCTAAGTGCGGCCTGCCGGCCCCTCCAGCAGCCGAATCAGAGGAGGAGGTACTGGAATCAGGGTCAGCATCAAGACAAGTAGAGAGCTCTGAGGGGGAAGAGGAAGTAGAGCTGGCAGAGACAGAGGAGGAGCCTGGGCCGTCCGTGAGCCCTCAGATGGAGAGTCAACAGCCCCCAGGTCTGGAGGTGGCTGATGAGGAAGAGGAGGAACAACTGGGTCCAGTGCCTGATGCACAGGTGCACAGAAAGCAGAGGAGAGGAGAGCAGTGGAAATCTATGAGCTGGTCCTTGGGACAGAAGAGCTACTGCTGCTAGGGAGGCCCCACCCTAACTCTGGGGATAAAAGGCAGGGGGAAGAGATGAATAGCTGTGGCAGACAACTATTCATCTCCCTGCTGGAGAGACTTGTTAGCTTGCATTGAGAGAGAAGCTTTTTGCCAGAGCTACTGGCTATCCTAATAAAGGAATCATTGATTTAATTTTAAAGCGTTTGTCGTGTGTGGGGAGCTGGGTCAGAACACTAAACAAGGCAGTGGTTAAGGGAGTCCACGCCCAATTTTGTGACTGTTTTGCCCTGGTTGTTAAGCAAATCACTGCAATTTTTAAGTAAATCACACTGTCGTTAACTGAATCTAGCTGTCATTCCCCCCACCCACCCCCAACTGACTTGTCAGAAGCTGCCTGGGCAGATTGCAATTGTCATAATGATGTGCCACTTACCAAATGCCCAACTTGTGACCACTTGAACTTGGGGATGCTGTGAACGTCGTAAGGGTGAGGACTGGTTGTAAGTCACTTTTTTTTCAGTGCCATTGTAACTTGAAACAGTCGCTAACCAAGTCAAGGTTGTAGATTGAGGACTTCCTGTATATGAATCCCATGTTCTGTCTCCAGAGAAAATGAGGTGGAATTTAAAGGTACGCAATGTAAAACCCACACTTTATTGTGCTTGTTTTTTACCTCCTTGATTGTCGTTTTCTAATCTTCAGGAACATTTGAATTTATTCACAGAATTATTCTATCTCTTTGGAGAAGCAGCATGTGTATTATGTACTGCATGATTCAGGTGCACCAGGGACAAACTTATCTTCCTTCCAGCATGCAAGCTGTTACTTTATTTAACCTTATTTCTGAGAAGTCAGAAGAAGTTGGGTGACTTATTGAGACAGATGAGCTAGCAAAGTATATTATATTTATAGATATTGGATAGCCCCGTAAGGGAAGCTTTTCTGATATGCACATTAGGATAGAAGTAATCTTTGACTTACAAACCTAATGGAACCTGCTCATTCTGGTAGAAAATCATGAGGGTTACAAAGCAGGTGTGACCAACCCAATTTTGCTGCCTTTTTGGGAGGGTGGTCATTCAGTGAATGCCATGGTCATTAAACAAATCCATGGCTGTGCAGGGGGTGGCCCAAAACGTAAATACTGGATTTGCGCAAAAACATTGTAAATTGTGGTCATGTGACCATGGGATGTGGCCAATGGCTATAATCGCTGTCTGGTTGCCTAGCAACTGAAACGGCTGGTCCCACGTCCCTGGAGGGAGCAACCCCATAGATAGATGATGTGTCTCTGACCCAGAGGTGTCAAACTCGATTTCATTGAGGGCCGTATCAGAGCTGTGGTTGACCTTGGGGTTGGGGCTGGGGGGGCATGACCAGATGGGTGGGTGTGGCCATCTTGATGTCATTTGCTGGGGGGAGGGGCTAGCTGGGGGGCGTGGCCAGCTTGAAACCATTGCCCAAACTGCTGGCATGTTTCTTATTTGCATTGGTTAGACTGGGCCAAAGCGACACGGGTAGACAATGTGAAGTGACACGGGCTGGCCCATTGCACTTTCCAGAATGCCCCCATGGGCCGGATCCAACCAAATCTCAAGCCGCATTTGGCCCACGGGCCTCAAGTTTGACACCCCTGCTCTAACTTGTTCTTTCAAATCTCCCCAAATGTGCCCCCATCACACTGTAACTGAATCTATCCACCTTACTGCTGGTCTTCTCCTTCTCCTTCTCCTCCTCCTCCTCCTCCTTCCTCCTCCTCCTCCTCCTTCCTTTCCTTCCACCTTTCCCAGCATTGCAACCTTTTCCCAGAGAGTTGGTTCTTTGCATGATGTGTCCAAAATAAGGATAATTTGAGTCTTGGCATTTGTAGCTTAAGGGAGGAATAATCTAGGTGGATTTGTTTGCTGATCCATCCTTTTGCTTTCTTGGCTGTCCATAGTCCTCGTCAGGAATCTTCTCCAACACCAAAGTTCAAAAGTAACAGCATTTTTCTTTCATATTCTGCATCTTCAAAGATTGCCTTTGGTCCACATAGGCTGACCCCTTTATTCCCTCTTGTTTTCATCAGTGCAATTAATTCACTGGGTATTTAGTGCTGCCCAGCCAGAAACGACAGTGGTACAATAGTTTTCCTGACCTTCAGTCGAGGCTCCTGGTTCTTGTCTTCTCAAGCAGCAGTCAAGATAATTTGGCATGTTAAGATATCAGGAGGGAGAGAGAGAAAGAAAGGGGCATTGCTGTTATTTTTAGTGACCACTTAATTTTGTCCTTTGATTGTCCTGAATTGTCCGGCTGTTTGTTTATCCTTTTCATCACACTTATTCGCCTAAAGCACAATTGCAAACCCTAGGACTCTTCCCCTTGATTGCATCTTTCAGCATCTCGCTTTCTGAACAGACAGTCTTTCTCATTTACAAGTTCGTTCCTTGGCATGTGGATGCTTGAAAGACCCAGGGAATTATTTTCAATTAGTTCATTTTGGCTGCACACCAAGTTTATTTCCCTGCAGAACAGAGTTTTTCAAGGAAAGCATAACCCAACATCCCACAAAAAGATACATTTCTACTGCAACATCCAGTCAGGTCCGACTGGATATCAAGGAAACAGTTGTCTCCCAAATGTTCAGCTTGATTTCTGGTAACAAGGAGACATCCATGTTGTTTTCTTGGCAGCCATTTGAGAAGGAAAACACCATTGTTTCTTCCAATAATCCCATAACGTTATTCCACTCCAATGTACGTGTTTATCCAGAGGTGGGCTGCACATACTTTAACAACCGGTTCGTCGAAAGTGTGAGTGCATGCTCACATGCCCTCCTTCGCGAAAATGTGAACTTGTACACGGCTGTAAAACCAAGGGAATTTCCTGCACATGGTAGCCAGGGTGAGTAGTTCGGGTGAGATGCGGAAAGCAGCTGGGCTGCGAGGGCGGGGTGTGCGAGCAAAAATGGTGGGATATATAGGACGAGATAGCACCTGGGCGGGTGGGCAGGCCCAACCGGTGATCATAACTACCGGTACAGGCGAACTGGTCCAAACCTGAAGGAAATGTCTTAGCTAAGAGATTAATTTATCCAAAATAAAACTCATCCGGTCAGCTCGTTGAAAGAGATTCAGTTTAGGGGTGTATCCCTATGTGAAGTGAGGAAGGTGTGAGGTGGATGTTGGACCTCTTCAACTATAACTTCAGACTTGTTATTTGAGATCCATTTGGATCTATCCCTGCTAGCTTTTGGGAAGATTTTCAAAAGCAATTTAGTAGAGGGGGGTCTAGAAGAGTGGGTTTTCACAGTGCATTGTATATATTTTAAATTGCTCTTTTGAAATTCTTGTAAACTACCAGGATGTCAGTTCTAGGCACTATAGAAATTCAATAGCAAGTCAATAAGTAAAAAGAATTTAACTAGCATAGGAAGAAGTCACCCTTTATTTTGCTCCCCAGTGGATCACATTCTGCCTAACACTAGTATTTTATAGATGATCCCTTGTGTCTTTTCCAACTCTACGGTTCTTTGTTGTTGTTTTTAAAACTTGTCATACATTAATATCTAACCCCAGTATGAGTCGTGTTTGAAAGACGAAAGAAAATTTGGAGTGTGATATTTTTATTCCTCTGTGGTGAGGAAGGGCCTGGAGAATATCTCTTGCCCTTCCCTGTCCAATCCTGATGTAACTCTCTTCAACTCAGCTCAGTCCCAAGGGAAAAACCAAGTGGGATCTTCTCCCATGGAAAAAGTAGGGAGCCAGGAAAATCCTTCAAATGATGGGGAAATGACAATGAGCCTTTGGCAATGAACTCAAAAACACCACAGAGAGAAATTAGAAAGAACATTTCAAGTCCTGAATGTACGATCACAACTGAGCCCAAAATTTCTGCTATTAGGTGAGTTTTGCCCCATTTTAAGACCCATTCTTGCTACAGCGAATCACTGCAAATGTCAAATTAGTAAAATAGTTGTTAAGTGAATCTAGCTTCTAGCTTTGCTAGTCACAGATCATGTGATCGCAGAAGTTGGTCACATGACCCTGAGGTACTGCAACTGTCATAAATATGGGTCAGTTGCCAAGCAACTAAATCATGATCAAATCACCATGGGGATGTTGCAATGGTCGCCAGCGTGAGAAATGGTCGTAAGTTTATTTTTTTTTTCAGTACTGTTGTAACTTGAAACGGCCACTAAATAAACTGTTGTAGAAGGAATACCACCTCTACTGTAAGGCTGAGGTGGACAAGAGGAGGGAAATGAAAAATAATTTTAAAAAATGTTCTACTTCTGTTGAGGATGGAAAAAGATGAGTTAGGCCAGAGAATGGAAATAAGCCTTGAGAAACTGAGGTGGGAAGAAGGCAGAAATGCTGTTCTGAGGCATTGGTCTCAGCGTGAATTGGGAAAGCTTAAATAGTTGCCTCTCAGATGTTTTATTTTTTATTATTTTAATTTATTTTAATTTTATTTTAATAATTTATTTTATTTTTTATTTTATTTTATTACTTTACTTTTACCTTTACCTCTACTATACTTTTACTTTACTATTTTATTTTATTTATTTTATATTATATTCAAAGCTTTTAATGGCAGCTTCCTTGCCACTGCTGGTTTCTTCAAAGAGAGACTGATGGTTTGAATGACGGAGTCCATATTAGAGCTGTAGTTCAGCACCAGGGAGAGAGACCCTTGCCTGAATATCTATGGCATTCTGTCCTCTGATACGGTTTTGTGAGTTCCATTCTGGAGATCTTTGTTGTGGTCCAAGAAGGTTTTATCTGTTGTTTTATGTTTGTGTTTGTTTGTTTATGTTTGTTGTTATTTTTTTTATATATATATATATAGAAATGTTTCGCTTCTCATCCAAGAAGCTTCTTCAGTTCTGACTGAATGGTGGTGAATGGAAGGATTTATATTATTTGCAGTAAGATAAATCCCCATGTGGCTTCGAGGACTCTCAGAAAACTGACAACTGACCCTCAGTGAGCAAAGAATATAAATTCTTTCATACCTCACCATCCAGAAAGAACTGAAGAAGCTTCTTGGGTGAGAAGCAAAATGTTGGCCAAGTCACCAAGGAACAAATCACTGTGGGACAATGCAGCAATTCAATTTAACTTTTTAAAAATTTAAACATATTTCAATCTTTGTCATTTACATTTCATTTTGTCCCTCCTTTGCCATCCTCCCTTTAATGATTTTATTCCACTGTTTCTTCAATATTAGTGCAACTCTTGTCCTGTAGTGAGTTGTCCTATAGCAAGTTGGCCGTAGCGAGTTGGCTTTGGTGAGTTGTTGTAGACCTGTTTCCCTGGCCCAACAATGCATATGTGCAACAACACAATAAGATCTCCCATTCAGTAAACCTCTAGTTTAAGCCCTGACAATAGATGCTCTTGGGAAATACAACTTGCTGCAGAAGAAAGTAGTGTACTGTAAACACTGTGAGATTCATCAGTCAGAGGTAAATCAGTGGATCAATTTTATTAATTCAGATTCTGAGAAAGTAGTTGCATTCTGGTCAATGTGAGAAGTATTGATGCTTTATTTGTACTTTCCCTCTTGTTCCCAGGCAAAAAGCAATAAATGCAAGGTGCTAATTAATTAGGCCAATTGATTGAGATTGAGCAGTGGAGAGGCCAGGCTGTGGCTTGCTGAGTGATACCCCATGGTTGGTTAAACGTGAACAGGATGGACCAAAATAGAAAATACTAAGCAGTAAATACTTCAGGAGTGCAGATATAAATAGATCGGATATATAGATATATTGTTACGGCAAAAGTATGAATTGGTGATCAGCCAAAGGAGATTGTGAAAAACATTGAAGGAGTTGTGTGGGGAGTGAAGACCATACTAGAATTATCAGCTGAGAGTCTATGATGAGAGCAGGGTCTCCAAACTTGGCCATTTTAAGATTCTGTGGACTTCAACTCCCAGAATTCTTCATCATGGCTGGGGAATTCTGAGAATTGGAAGTCCACAAGTCTTAAAGTAGCCAAGTTTGGAGACCCCTGGACTAGAAGAAAGGATGACCTGGCTTAAGTGAAATTGGTACACATTCATTCATTTAATTCAGAGCCTCCCCACCCCTCCTCCTGGCCACCCACCAACTTGATAAGAGTCTGAGGAGCTCACAACATTAAAAGCAAGGAAAACAATAAAATGGTGAGAATAAAGTTAATATGTGTCTATTAGCCTTCTTGGACCAGGTTAGGAGGTTTGGACATATAGGTCTTCTTTTTTTTCTCCAGGCTCAATTCTAGTCACTGTTGGGGAAGATCTAGTCTTAAGTCTCTTCTTTTCAAGATTCCACAAAGTTCAAGTCTTTCTTCGCTCTTACTCAACTTCTGCATGAAACCACTAAATGGATCTAGGTATCATCAGAATGCTGATAATACTTGACTAACGTAGGGATGCCATCAGAGTTCTTTTCTATATCTGGAATCTTTGGGAGTCTGGATAGGGAGCAACAGACTTAGGCTTAACCCTTGCAAGGCTGAGTGGCTGTGGGTCTTAAGACTATCCTGGATCTGGAGATGTTCTGTCATTGGTTCTAGATGGGGTATTCCTTTTCTAGAGGGACCAAGGGTACAGTTGGCTCCCAGTAGGCTTCTGGATACAATTCAAGATGCTGGTCAAAGCCTTTAATGGCACAAGGGTGGGTTATTTGTGGGACCATCTGCCTCCAGTTATTTTTACCCATCCCATCAACTCTGACAGGATGGGGCTTCTGCAAATCCCTTTTGTACTAAACAAGGTAATATGATGAGACACAGGGAGCCTGCCTTCTCTGTCACAGTATTTGCCTTGTGGAACAGAAGATCAGGTGAGCCTGTTTGAAGAGGCTTATTTGTGTGGGTTTATGAGCTCTGTAAGGTGGATTGTGTTTTTAATTCTGCCTGGTTGTTGGTTTCTTTTGCTATTTTCAACTCAGTGTTAGCCATCCAGAGGCTCATGGCAATTGAGGTCCATACAAAATGAATGAATGAACCAAATTTCAACACAAAAAAAGTAAAGGCCCATTGCTATTATCGCTCACCTCAAGTAGAGACCATCAAGTATTTTTTCAACACCTGGTAAACCATGATTAAACCTCAGTACACTGGGTTCACTTTTCACTCTAAGGCAGAGGGGTCACAAACTGGCAGCCCATGGGCCAGATGCATCATGTATAAGCCACGCCCACCCCAGCTCCATGAAGGCAAAAAACATCGCGATATGTCACGTGACATCAACGTGACACGGCGAGTTTGACACCCATGCCCTAAAGCCACATCAAACATACCATATAATAATATAATGGTTCAGCATGATGCAAGCTTGGGCTTGAGGGGCCCATGGTCTGCAAGAAAAACACCAAGCTCAGAGAGCACCAAAGGACTCTTCATTTCAATCCCGAGCTACAAATAATCTCCTTTCTCAGCTTCGGCTTATTTAGCAAACCATGGCTAATCTATGGATAAGTTACTCCAGCCTTTTCTAACCGTGTTGGGAAGTGTATTAGGGCCACGGCTCCTCAAATGCCCCATGAGAATAGCGACCGCTGGAATTGCACCATTTCTTGTATAGGCCTTGATGTCCTTTTGCAGGCTCGAATGCTTCTGTAGCACTCCTCCTTTTTCAGCAATTTCTTCAGATGCAGGGCAGAGTAGCAAAGTGCCACCGAACATATTTTCTCTGGTCATATGTCCCCAATTATTGTCCCTAATTGATACTAAAGGCTTCATCACTTAGCTGCCTTTGCACTTCAGAAAGAAAAATGAGGTGGAGAAAGGAGGCCTTGTGGGCAATTGTTCTGCAGCTCAGTGGAAGGGCATTGAATAAACCTTTTTCATAACTTTTTGTAAATGAATTTAGTTCACATCTGGAAACATCTTTCTTTAGCCATTGTGATTTATTTGTCTTTCGACAGATTTCAGCTTTATTGTTCTTTTTTTTTTATTTTCTCTCTCCCTCACTCCCTCCCTTCTTCTCTCTCTCTTTGACCCACCCCTTCTCTTTCTTCTCTCTATCTTTGTTTTGTTGTTTTGCTTCAAAAACACCCAGCATTTGGTCTTGGCGTGTTTGGGTCTTTTCCCGTGTAAGATTGAGAGCATCTTGGCAACATTTTGATGAGGTCCCACTTGCCATCTTCAGGCTGGTGCTTTCGGCTTCGTGCTTGTGCAAGCAAAGTGTGGAGCTGCCGTCTCCCTATATATACTGGTGGGGAGGTTTTCTGTATTGTCATTTCTTGATTGGTTGATGGAGTTGGTGTTGCGGATTGGCTGGCTTTTTTGTAAGAGCATGTGTGGCTGAGGTATTGGCTGTGTGTCTATCAGTCTCCTGTGTTGTAACGACCTGGGTAATGGGCTGTGTGATGACCTTCTGAGTTCTATTGTTGTGACATCCTGGGTCTTGTGCTGTAATCTCCTGGGTCGTTGGCTATGTTGCAACATCCTGAGGTTTTGTGGTGTAACCTCCTGAGTTCTGTGATGTGATATCCTGAGTGGGTGGTTGTGATGTGATATTCTGGGTTTTGGTTTGGCTCCGAGTTTGAGGCCTGGATATGGGTTCATGGTGGGTGTCCATTTGCTTGGTTTGCGGGTTGGGGTGTGTGGCAGCTGGTGATGCAACCATGGTCTGGTTTCTGGATGGTAGTTGTCTTTTGTCTATGGGATGGATTTGGGTTTGAGTCTGGTGAGGGAGAATGGTGGTGGTGTCATGTGTTGTTTTGGGTCCAGTGTTGGTTTTCGTGGCTGGGACTATATATATTTGTCAGATTAAACTCCTGGAGTTATATTGGAGACAATTTATTATATCCCTTTCTTAACCAAGCTAAAGGGACGCGGTGGCTCAGTGGCTAAGATGCTCTCTTTTTATGTTCCTGTGGTAATCCTCGAATTTGGGGTAGAGTTGGGGTGAAAAATGTGTGACAAACCAAGCAAACTTTGTTGACCATTGTAGCTGATTTATGGTCTCAAAAGAGGCTGGCAGATCTGGATATTTTCAACCCTGGCCATTATTTAAAATGAGCTTGAGCATTGTCAAGATACTGTACAATACATGTATTTATAGAGCATTATCAAATCAAATCAATACAGAAGTAGAAATTAAAAGGTAAATCTTAAAATTCAGCAGAAAAGATAAAGCAAACTTTAGAAATTTGAAATGCTTGGGTACATTAAATTTAAAAAATAGCTTTATCTTGGCACTGAAATCCTGTCAGCCTCTTCAGGGTGGCATGTCATAATAATAACGTTGCTTAGAACATAGAACATAAAGTAATAGGGTTGAAAGGGGCTTTGGAGGTCTTCTAGTCCAACACCCTGTTCAAGCAGTAGACCTTGTGTCATTCCAGACAAATGGTTATCTAGTCCAGGGTCTCCAACCTTAGCAACTTTAATACTTGTGGACGTCAACTCCCAGAATTCCTCAACCAGCTTTGCTGGCTGAGGAATTCTGGGAGTTGAAGTCTATAAATCTTAAAGTTCCCAAGGTTGGAGACCCCTGATCTAGTCTTTTCTTGAAACGAAGGAGATTACAACTCCCAGAGGCAAGCTATTCCACTGATTAATTGTTCTTACTTTCAGGAAATTTCCAGATTGAATCTCTCTTTGATAAGCTTCCATCTGTTACTGTAATCATCTTTTAATCTTTAATAATCTAAGACTGAGCCAATCAGCCCATTAAGTTGGCTTGGCCTCTTGAGTCCTAGAAAATACAATATTTAAGGCACCCCCACATCATGCTTACAGCAGTTTATTCTGAGGCGAGTGTATTCCAGATTGATGTGACTTTAATTCCCAAAATGTATTCAACTGATCTGAAGTCTAAAGAACGCATTGATCTAAGATGGATCATATTATTTACTTTTTTCCTCTCTCTAATTCATTTTTTAAAAAGAGGAGGGAAATCAGAGATTTACAAGAGGGAATGCATAAATATTAGGCAGGAGGGAGAACAAGAGAAGGATGGGAGAAGGTTGAAGAGGAGGAGAAGAAAACCGTGTGAAACAAAACCAAAATGACTCCTGAATAACTGGTTAGAATCAAAGTTAGGACAAAATTGATGACTAAGGAACTCTTTTAGGTTGGCTTGGGGAACCAATCAATCAATCAGACTGTTAGAAATGTAGCCTGTGCATGTATTTGCAAAATATTGGTTGAACAGTCACTGTAGGACTTCCCCTTAACAGTTTACTGCCAAAAATACCATCACATCCTCCAAATGTTTCTTGGTTTCTCTCCTCACTCCTGCAGGAACTCTGCTTTCGACTAAAGTAAAACACAGTTTACATCTTGGAAATAGGCTAAAAAGGTCATACACTGCCATGAGAAAAGTCCTAAAATATGTAGTCTTCTTCTCCCTCCCCCTCGTCCCTTCCCCCCTGCTATCTTCCAGCACCAAACATGATCTCATCTTGTGGCTTTATTTGGAATGGAGATCTATGTTAGAAGCCTGAACAAAAATTTCTTCACCACAAAACACGCAAAAAGATTGTGTTTCTGATTTGTGCTGTTTCCCATGAGCTGCTCTACCAGAGCATGACTTATTTTCTTAGCGAAATAAGAGAGTTGGAGGTCCTCTACTTTAATCCCTTGCTCCAGCAGGAGACCCTATACCATTTCGGTCCAATGGTCGTCCAATCTTTTCTTTAAAACCTTCAGCGATGGAGGAGCACCCACCTCTTTGGAGGCCTGGCAGATAACTTGTAGAGGGAATATAGAATGGCCTTGAAGTAGAGAAGGAAGGAAGCTCACTGTTCCCAAGCAACCATCAAACAAGCAAAGTTTGAGTCTATTCCAAGCAACTGGTTTCAGTAATCGTCTCAGAAAGACCCCTCCCTAATTCATACGAAGATAACATAGCAGAGGAGGACAGCCTGTTCAAACTTGCAAAATTTGATTACTGTAACTATTCTAATCAAAGTAGTTTTAGACCTATATGGCACTAGGTTTTTTTTTGGTCTGCTCTATTCTGCATGGCTGACCACAAATACATTTTTACCCTCTGAATTCAGCTGTGTGAAATCATTTCTCTTTCTCCCTCCTTCCCATATTTATACAGTTATTCTTTTATCGAATTTTGCTGCCAATAAGCCTTGGTATGTGAACTACCATAAATATGAATGGACTTGGTTTAATATTTTATGAATGGCTTTTATTAAAATGAGGTTCCAGCATAGTTTACAAACATACCATGTTCAGTTCCAGCTAGGATTCCTTGTCTTCGAAAGCTGTCAGGAAATTCACATTGGTTTCCTTTGACCTTCCAGATTTTTGGCTCTACCCCAAGCCTTGACTATACATCACAGTGTTAATTCAGTAGATACTGGTAATGAACTACATGTTCAGGGTGCAGCCACAATTCAGCATTTTGCATGCACACGCATACACACATACAAAATGGTTTGACAAAAGGCAAAACATCTGCCAGATTTTGTGAAAGTGTGCTTGTCACGGGGAAAACTCAGTACAATTCAATGTGATGCAATGAAATGGAAGACATATGGATGCTAAAGTTTTGCTACCATGAGTTATTAAAGTAGTTTAAAAGAAAAGCAACTTTGCCAGAACTTTTGGTTAGCATCAGCAGCAGCGATGCTCTCCATGGCTTCTTCTTCTTCTTGGTTGAAGAAAGGTTTCCAAAGTAGAACAATTTTTAAGAGCAACATTGCTCTTAAGATCAGAGGATCAGATAAAGGGTTTTCTGGTTTTGTTTAAACAATTAGTACAGTGTGCACCATTTGTAGCAGATTGGCAAAAACTCATTTAAAGAGATTGCCGTCACGGCTGTTAGCGAATGTTTATTATGTTAGTGTAAGCAGAAGTTATAGACTATTGTACTGGATTATTTGCTTTTGGTTTGCTAAGAAATCTAAGACACAGCTTGCTAACTGCCTCACAAATAGATGGTAGAACTATGGAGCTTTATAAAATGTCCACGTTCTAGTACAACAATGTAAATTTAGAGGACACTGTTTTATAACTAATGCTTTGCTCAAATCTGTGAGGCAATTTCTTAAAAAGTACTTGTCCTGAGGAAATATTTTTCTGTTTTATTCTGAGGAAAGCTTGAGAATTTATTTTAAATTTCTATTTGTATTTGTGTTTGTGCATATATTTTGGATATGGAAAAGCAGCAGGTGGTATTTTTGTTATAGTTGCTGCTGTTATTGTTGTTGGTTGCACAATCAGCCAGATATTTAAACTAGATTTGGCATTTTCAACCACCTATTGAGTTCTACCCAAGGATCTGGGATAGGCAGATACTGATGTTTTATAGTGTTAAAGATATCTTTGCAGGATGCAAGCCCTTCCAAGTAAGGCTGCCTTTTTGCAATTGACATATGGTGATTTTGTAGCTAAACGCCATTCCATAACTTGGAAATTCCCTAAAATGCTACCCAATCTGGAAGGGGGAAAATCCAAGGTGAAATTCCTTTTGGGGAGGGGGAGGGAGTCTAATAATAGAGAGGAGAGCCAAAGAGGCAGCAGACTTATCAGGAGTCTACAATGAAATTCCTAAGATTTACACATACTCCTTGTTTGTTAGGCTTACCTCAACAGTGGCAATAAATCTCAGCTTTCCAGAAGCTCAGCCTTGCATTCAGGAAGTAACAGCAAAAGCTTCATAGTCATGATTCAGCTAGTTAAATTGCTTTGCTGCAGACAATAAAGTCATATTAACAGAAGAACAGAGTTGGAAGGGACCCTGGAGGTCTTGTAACCCAGCCTCTGCAGGAGGGGGTTGGATTAGGAGCAGGAGCAGGAGACCTTATATCAAGTAGCTGTCCAGTCTCTTCTTAAAAATTTCTAGTGATGGAGCACCCACAACTTCTGAAGGCGTTCCACTGGTTTATTGTTCTCGCTGTCAGGAAATTCCTCCTTAATTTCGGGTTGCTTCTCTCCTTGATTAGTTTCCATCCCTTGTTTCTTGTCCTGCCTTCAGGAGCTTTGGAGAATAGCTTGTCCCCCTCTTCTTTGTGGCAGCCCCTCAAATATTGGAATACTGCTATCATGTCTCCCCTAGTCCTTCTTTTCACTAGACTATGCATGCGGAAGATCTGCCTTATTTAAAACACAACATCAAGCCCTCTCATGTGTGTGTGTGTGTGTGTGTGTGTGTGTGTGTGTGTATGTGTTTCCCTGCTCCAAGGTTCAAATCCTGGTTTTTTTTTCTCTTCCTGTTCTTTGGAGTTAATGGACATTGGGCTGTGTTTTTTCCGCCAGCTTTGAAAGTCGGGCAAATCTGTTCCATATTTATATGATGGTGCTGTCCAACCTGAAAAGCATTGGTTCCCCTACTGTCAAACCCCAATATTCCACTTTTTAACAAGCAGAGAAATCAATCAATCAAATCAAAGACATCCTACTCCATTCATTAGCATTTCACCAATAGTATTTTGTCCTTTACGAGCAATTTCGAAAGCCACTTGACTTCCACCAAAGCTGAATGTGCAGAGAAAAAAAAAATAGAGGCGGTCTTGGACTTACAACATTTATCGCTGGAATCCAGAAATAAATGCAGGGAAATGGCCAAAACAACAACGATGCATTATTCTTGTGTTCCTTTTTCATTGTTTATTTCATTGTCCTGTTATTTTACTTCTGTTTACGCTCTTTTCATTTTCTTCCTTTGAATTACTGTAAGCTGCCTAGAGTAGCCCCATAGCAATGATAGGGGGCAAATAAATTAAATAAATAAATATCAGAAATTGTGATCATGTCACCATGGGACACTGCAAATGGCCATAAAGGTGATTCTGATAATGGCATTCTTTCCATACGTCCAGACTTATTCCTTTTTATAGATCATCCTAGTTTTGCATTCATGCACATATAGTGCAAATTAATTGTAGTAGCAGTAGTAATGCTGCTACAGCAATTACTCCTATCCTCTTGTCTTTCTGTAGATCATGGGATATTCTGAATGGGATCATAAACGAGGATCAAGAGAATCTCAGGTCAGACTTTTTGAAAGATTTTTCTGTGCCTGGCTAATTAAAGATTAAAGAGTGTTATGTATTTTGGGGCCAACCTTGTGCACAGCTATTCAGTGTCTCTGAATTATGGTGATTAAACACCCATCTAGGTTTGTCTTTTAATAGGCTTTCATGGTCATTCACTTTCTGATATTTATTATTTTTATCCCTCTGCTGCTATTTTCCTTCAGACTATTTATAGGGTCAGTGTACAGCAGTGTTTTTCAAACTTGGAAACTTAAAAAATATGTGAACTTCGACTTCCACAATTCCACAGTCATTAGGAATCTCAGCTTTTTCATTTGTTAGATTGATAGAATTCAACCAATTGGCCATAAGTTACTCAACCTCGTTTTCTTGCTAAGAATATTTGTGAATTGCAATAACCACAAATACATCTAGTGGATATATTTGAACTTGAGGGCAATTCACTGAGGTTAGGGTTAGGATTCTTATATATTTCAAGCAACCTCAGCTTCCTTACTCCTCATTGTACCTAAATGGAAACAATGCTTTCAAAAAACCTTACACCGTTAAAGCCTAATATTCATGCTATGATTGCAAATAACCTAACTTTGGGATAACTCTGATTTGGCCACTTAGTCTCTGTGTTGGAGCTGTTTGTATTTATTGATACGGACCATGAATAATTATAGGATCTGCAAAGCTTCCAAGGCAAGATCCCATTTGAACTTCATTGTGATCCAGTTCTAGATTAGAAGCAGGTGAAAATTGTTGGAAAAGAATAATCTATCACCTTATTGTTGTGATCCACCGTGCTGGCTGATGAATAAAATCTTTTACATAAAGCTGCAGCTACTGTAGACTTTAGTGGTATAGGGTTTTTTGAAGGAACCCATGATTAAAATTCAGTTTTGATCTCACTTGATCAACATTTAAATCTAAGCTTCCAAGACTCAAAGCCTGACAGTTATAGAAACATGCTTAAGGGATATCTGTCTCTTCTGGGTAAGTTTAAATCTCCAAGCCAAATGAACTGTATTTTAGGATACACAGAAAACTAGCTGGTATTCCTAGCCATGTTTACATATCATCTTTGAAAGATTATAGAAAACTGATAATATCCCAGAGGCCTAGAGAAGAACCGATTGTACCTACCTAAATAAAAAAATATCAAGGATCTGTTCACAAGTCAATATGAGATCAGTACCATGGAAAGAACAAATTATAATGAGATTGTATTGATGTGTAAGCACCTTGAAAAACAGCATGTTAATTATTTAAAAAGCAGCATGGATTTTATCAGTTTTTCAAACCATAAGAAACAATAGTTCTATTTTATTATATATGGGGAGATCTTCTCCCTGGTAATGCCAGTTTAATGTCTTGTTCTCAATTACATGATATAGCATAATGGATATAAGTAAAAAACAAAATCTTACATAACAATACAGTATAATCAATTCAAACAGCACAGGTTATGACTGTAGTGGAACTGTTCACCTTGGTCATAATTCATGACAGTTGTAAAGTCATGTGACTTTATAACTTTACAACCTTTTTTGCTGTGGTCGTTAAGTAAATACTATGGTCATTAAGTCATGGTTTACTATGGGCTGGGTTTGCAGGAATATGGAAGTAAGTGCCAGCTTTGAGCAAATTTGTCATAAAATGTGGTCATGTGACTGCAGGACACTGCAATCAGCTGTAAATGTGTAGTCATGGGATGGCGGGGAGAACCACTAGAACTTCAAATCCAGGTCATAAGCACGCCCCAACACAACTTTGTTGGAACTTTGAACAGCCATTAAGTGACTGGTCATATGTTGAGGACTTCTTATAAGCGCTGTAGGACAGAGGAATCAATAACTTATTGGATGTATTCAGTCAGCGACTATATACCGGTAGCTATTTGTTGGACATGGTTTACACTGAGTTTCTGCTCTAAGCACGGGGTTTGATTTAATGGTCTAACTATCCTTTTCTAAATATACTGAATTTGCGTTCTCATCTTTCATACAGTTAATAATTTTCCTCTTGAAACACATTGAAAATAAAGTTTTTAGGTCTGAGAATATCCAACCAAGAACTTGAACGTGGCTATGGCATGTGTACTTTTTCTCTAGGCTGACCTCAAGATAATGGAAAACAATGGTTGTCTTCTTTTGGGGGGCAGTTGGCTGAGTGATTAGTAGCCTGGGTTTATTCATGGGTTATAATTTTGGCTTGTGAAAGTTGGAATTTGGTTGTTTGTCTGAAAAGGTTTAATAAAACATCAAGCAAATGAATGATCTTGCCGGGGAAGTAAAGATAAAAATATATTTCTCTTGATACAAAAGATGCAACTAAAATTACCCTATATAATTGAATTGAATTGAATTCTTTATTGTCAATGTACGTATATACACAGTATACATGCAATGAAATTCACGTAACACCTAGAGACCAGACCCAACACACACACACCACAATCCCCCAAACACCCCCCTACCCACCAAAATTCCCCGCCACCCCCAAAAACACACAAGCATCCACACAACTGATCAAGTAATACTGTCCAACAGCTCACTGATATTGATTTATTGATGATATTGATTCCAAAGATTACGGTGAAGGCCCTTTACATCTCAGAAGCAGCAATAAAAGCGTAAAATCACTTGGATAAATTAGAGCACCACAGCTGTAAGGGTCAAATATCTTAGTTTTCAATTTACAATTGTAGTTGAACTCGGAATTACGCTCATTGATTGGGTCACCATAAGATCCATGGGGGCACAGTGGTTGGAATGCAGTATTGCTGTTCTGACCCAACTGGGTTCCCAAAGAGCAAACACAGACAAAGGCAGCAGCCCCCACTTTTTAAGGTTTAATAACGAATTCTGTTCTGAAGGCTGCTTTCCACTAATTAGCTCCAACAAGAAAGAGCCTTGCCAAGTTGTTTGTCAAGGCTGCCAAAAACCCAGAGATAAGAACTAATTTACAAGATTCTCCAAACACGAACTAAGATGTCGACCAGTTAAACTTAAGAGCTTCTTTCCCTTCTGCAAAGAATGCTTTTCCAGACCTGGCTTTTATCCTCTTGAGGGAGGGGCCATTACCTTGCAGCCTTACTCCTGAGTCACCCGTGCTGCTGCAGCTGCTCTTTCCTGCGAGCAATCCTGCATGCACGCGCACTTGGCACAGGCTCCTCGGGAACCTCCTCATCACTGCTGCCAGCCCCCACAATCTCTGAAGGCAGAAGTCCACTCCCTGATGGTCCTGGCCCTTCATCAGAGTCCTCGCTCTCCTCAGCCCTCTGCACCTGCTGCTGGCTACCCACAACAATTCCAGGCTAATTCTGCTGACTGCCAAGAGTTCGATCCCCATCAGCTCAAAGTTCACTCAGTCCTCTATCCTTCCGAAGTCAGTAAAATGAGGACTTACATTGTTAGAGGTCTTTGAAGCAGTATATAAGTCTAAGTGCTACTGCTATCCTGCCCAATTTTGCAACTTTTTCTGCAGCAATCATTAAGCCAACATGGTGGTTGTTATATGAACAGAGTAATTGTTAAGTAAATCCATTGCACTTGATGGGCTATACTTTTTTTTTATCAGAAACAGGAAGTAAATGCTGGTTTCTGGCAAAAGAAACCCATCTAAATATAAATGCTGCCAATAAAAGTCCAAGCAGAATTCAAAGGAGAGGAGATGACTCCCTCATCCCAAAGGTGCTTTTTCAAGAAGCTACTGACCTCCTTTGTCCTTTGTTTTCCCTGAAGACATTTCGCTTGCCATCCAAGAAGCTTCTTCAAAACTGAAGAAGGTTCTTGGATGAGAAGTGAAACGTCTTCAAGAAAAAACAAAGGAAGTCCAGTTGCCATTTGAAAAAGCACCCTTGAGACAACCATGACCTGGATGACTGAGAATCTCCATAGACACTTGACTCCCTCCTCCATGTAAGTGTAGGGGTGGATTTATGCACAAAGTAACATGTGGCCATTTGGGCCTTAAGGGTAGATATCCAGCTGCAGCATGAGTTAATCTAAAGTGGAAAAATATCAATCCATGAGCTTCCCTTGCCCTGTGCAGTTGACTTTCTTAAAGACATTTCATCTTTGGCAGGAAGATCTCAAAAGTTGGGTTCTTGGTCTGTGCTTGGCAATTTGGTTGCGAACATTTCATTACCATTCGAGGAGACATTGTCAGTACGCTTTGAATTGTGTTCATCTGTCCGAGGACTGGCCTTTTAATGCCTTTTTATGCGATGCATATTAGTGTGGATGTTGTTTGTTCGGCTACTTCTGAGTCACGGTCTGACTTCAGACTGATTGGCTAACTGTTGTTACCAAGGCATGCATGGTCGTTGGTTTTAAGTACTGTCTGTGTGACGTAAAATTAGTCTTGTTTGTTCGGATACCGCTGAGTCATGGTCTGGTTTCGGTCTCTTTGAATGGCTGGCTGTTGTTACTGAGATGTGTTCCGATTTTTTGTGAGCTGATGGGTTGTGATTTTTGTTGTGGTGTAGTGGGGTGCCTGTTTGTTCATTTTCAACGCTATCTTCAGGATCGCAATTAATGCCGTTCTTTCGTTCTCAGAGATTGGTCGACATGATCAATGTCAATTTGTCTGTTCATTGACTTACCAGTGGAAAACTGAAAAGTAGTTATAAAGCTGTTTAAACTCCTTTGCAAAAGCTCCCTGCATTTGAGAACCTACTGGGTCTCGAATATCAAAGATTCCTGACATTTCAGACTTATGAAACAAATTGATCTAAAATGGGAAAGGGACATTGGGGCAAAGCTGTTATGCATGCCTGTGCTTTGTTTTGCATTATTCATTTATTTATAGTAGTAATTTATATGCCACCTACTCATCGAATTTCAGGTAACATTTATTTTATGGATGCATTTGTTTATAAGTGTAGCGACTGCTTTAAGAAAGCCATTTTAGGTGGTGACAAAAGCCGGAACCAAGGCCATGTATATTAAAATACGACATTTTCTTCCTTCTTTTCTTTCTTTGTTTATTTTAAATAAATTGCTACTCCCAGATTAAAACTCATTCTAGAAACTTGACAGGAGTGGATTATATTCACCAATTCCCTTTAAGCGATGTTTTTTACTACCTTGGTCACTTTTAGAGGGGTGGACTCAGTGGTGGAACTCAGTTTTTTTTTTACTACCAGTGCTGTGGGTGTAGCTTGGTGGGCATGGTTTGGTGGGCGTGGCAGGGGAAGGTTACTGCAAAATCCCATTCCCTCCCCACCCCACTAACCTGCTTTCCAGCTCTGTTCTCCTGTGCAGGGCAACCAAGGAAGACTCAGCCGATCATCTGGGACTCGGGAAGCAGAGAATAGATGGGGGCGGGGCCAGTCAGAGGTGGTATTTGCCCGTTCTTCAAACTACTCAAAATTTCTGCTATCGGTTCTCTGGAACTGGTCAGAACTTGCTGAATACCACCTCTGTCCCAAAGGTGCTTTTTCAAGAGGCAACTGGACTTCTGGGTGGACTTCAACTCCCAGAATTCCTCAGCCAGCATGAAGTTGAAGTCAACTCATGGTAAAGTCGCCAAGGTTAAAAACAGTGCCTTAAAGAGTGAAAGGATGAAAGTAGCTCAGGGGGATATTCTACTGAGAAAGTCCTCAACTTACAACCATTCATTCCGTGACAGTTTGAAGTTACAACAACACTGAAAAAAAGGACTTGTGATTGTTTTTCATGACTGTTGCAGGATCCCCAGGGTCATGGGATCAAAATTTGGAGGCTTGACAACGGGATCCTATTTATGATGATTGCAGTGTCCTGGGATCATGTCACCCACTTTTTGCAATCTTCTGACAAGCAAAGTCAATGGGGAAGCCACATTCACTTAACAACTGCCGTGATTCACTTAACAATTGTGGCAAGAAAGGTTGTAAGATGGGGCAAAACCTCACTTAACAACTGTCTTGCTTAGAAACAGGGATTTTCAACTGGGGTTGCAAGGTGAGGACCGCCTGTACTAAGCTTCCCACCTGTTCTGGATTACAAAGTCTCCTCTCCTCCCTTCCTCTCCCTTCCCTTCCCTTCCCCTCTCCCTCCCTCCCATCCACCCATCCATCCATCCGTCCGTCTTTCCTTTCTCCCCTCCCCTCCCATTAAGGAACAGCTTAGGATCATGTAGAAGGATGACTTCTGCTCTTTTTCTCCAGGTTTGTTGTGCAAGGGGATGAATTTCTTTTGTTTTTTTTTTGTTGTTGAAAGGCTGGATTAGTTGATTTGACTGGTTTCCCCTCCCCCTCCCCTGGAAAGCTCTAAAAAAACATCACCCTCATTGCTGAACCAAGTTATTGAGTGTGCCATATCGATAGGGCATATTAGCTGCTGCAGTTCTGGTGCAGTTGAGGGGGGAGGGATTTGCTGAGTCGGTGGCAAGGTGTAACCCTGTATCAACAAGGAACCAGAAGTCCTTCTTCTCTCAGTTTCCGTGAGATGACGGTCAGCTAAAACAGGAACGAACCCTATGGGCCCGATTCATTCTAATTCATTTTAAATGTAAAAGAGCTCTCCATTATGTATAGCAGAGGTGCTGTAATTTACTCTCCCTGTTCCTAAGCAACAGCTATTTTCAGTTTGAGTGTGCCTGGTTCTGTCTACCTACTTTATGCATCCATGAGGTAATTCATCAGTGGGTTTTTCCCTCCTACCTTCATCCTTCACACACGCTCACACACTCACACACACATGTACTTTCTCTCTGGTCCCTCTGCTTTTTGTTGAGAAATCAAGACATCCCAATCAGTGGAGAACATGGAGAAAAGGCCCATTGCTCCGTTCTCTTCCTTGTGACATGTTTACAAAGACAAAACTTTGGGCTCCTTGAGCAATGTCGACCTAAGGGCTGAGAATAGCTCCTTCGCTGTTAGACTGAAAGTCTTTGGAGTAGAAGTTCTCCTAAGCAAAACAGGAACCATGAAACATAGATCTATGGTCTTGTTGAAACGGCAATGGGAGTCCATTCCAATCACCGAACAGGTATGGTGGCTTCTTGTTATAATTTCGTCTTGGCAGTTGAGAGCTCGCACAGATCAGAGTTTGAAGCAAGGATGGCCATAGATAGCTTTCTTGTGCTTACAAGAACGATAATCACCCCTTTTAGAGCCTGTCAATCTCCTTGTTCAGGTTTCGGCTTTTTACAATAGCAGTTTTTGAATTGTGCAACGGAAGGAAGGAATTAATTTTCTACCTATGAAAAATCCAACAAGAATGCTCTTGGCAATGCAAGCAGCAATGTTCGTTGCAAGGTTAGAAAAGCGCAGGCGCCAATGAGAATTGCAGACAGCTGAAAACTAGTTTAATGGTCTAGATTTTCTAAGTGGTCTTTGGCAAGAAACCTCAGATTGAATTTTGAGCTTACATAAATTGTACATTCAATGTATAAATAATTGCAGGTTGATCTCAATGAACGGACAGCTTAGGTGGTGCCTGAACATCCAGAAGAGTTTGTTGAAAGGCAAAGACCATTTGTTTCTTTAAAATATTATCATAATCCTCACCATAATAATCGAACTCTTGAATCAGGTTACCGGTTGCAATAGCAGTACAGACCTTATTAATGGTAGATGTTACGCCACAGCTGCAAATCCTAAATCTTTGGTTGCCCACTTCCTTCGACAATTGATGGTATCAGCCAAGAAGAATGCTGATATGTTTGTTTTCAGTTATTACACAGAATAGGGTTTAAAATTATGGCCATGGCTGCAGAAAGTTTTGATCTCGTGACTGAAATATTTTTATATGTGCACAAGAGATTGTGCAATTCTTGTTAAGAGTAGAGCAAAGTGAGAATGCAAATGTTAAAAGTAGAACTATTAAAGAGTGGAAAAATTATATATGTCAACAAAGAAGGGAGAAAATAATCTCTTGTTGGATGCAACCAACCAACCAACCTACCTTCCTTCCTTCCTTCCTTCCTTCCTTCCTTCCTTCCTTCCT
Source organism: Pseudonaja textilis (assembly GCF_049901715.1). Lineage (NCBI taxonomy): Eukaryota > Metazoa > Chordata > Lepidosauria > Squamata > Elapidae > Pseudonaja > Pseudonaja textilis. Next base: position 65,537,120 of record NC_141994.1, read on the forward strand.
TCCTTCCTTCCTTCCTTCCTTCCGAATTAAATTCCTTATTTCCAGTGGTGGGATTCAAATTTTTTTACTACTGGTTCTATGAGAGTGTGCTTTGTGCATGCACGCAATGTTGAAAATACACCAATTTCAAACACTACAGTTTACCTTCTAGGGTAACCCCAGTAAGTAGAACAGCTGAGGCGCAGGAACCCACTGTGCCACGCGAATCAGCTGAACTGAAAAATGCGGAAATATAGGACAGGATGGGGTGGGTGGGTGGGGCTAGCTAATTGTCAGAGCTACCAGTTTGCTAGAACCGGTCCGAACTGGCAGCATCACAGCCACTTCCATTAACAATCCTTTGGTAAAGTCCTTAATTCAATTGATGGGAGGGATTTTCTTGTCTAGTTTTGTGATGGGATGACAACTAAAATAGTGACCAGTATGAGAATGTATCCAGGGTGTCCAACAGTGATGTACAACCGTATGACATGTGGGAATGGCTTTGGGAGATAGGAGCAAAAAGCTGCAGACTGTCAAGTAAAAGATATTTCACAGGCCCACAGAAGGAGGGAGGATGCGGGAAATGTTTTCAGAAGGGACCCTCCCTAGTTTTTGAGAGAGTAAAAGAAGAGGAGGGGAGACATAGTTCGAATCTTCCAGGATTCTATTAATATAATCTTACAATAAAGATGGAGCTAGTACTCCAGGCGAGGCTTCTTAACAGAATAGCATAGTTGGATGGGGACTTGGAGATCTTCTAGTCCAACCGCCTGCTCAGGTAGGAAACCCTATACCATTTCAGACAAATGGTTGTCCAATCTCTTCTTAAAAGCTCCCAGTGTTGGAGCACACACAAGGTCTGGAGGCAAGTTGTTCCACTGATTAGTTGTTCTAACTGTCAGGAAATTCCTCCTTAGTTCTAGGTTGCTTCTCTCCTTGATTAGTTTCCACCCGTTGCTTCTTGTTCAGGTGCTTTGGAGAGTAGGTTGACCCCCTCATCTTTGTGGCAGCTCTTTAGATATTGGAATACTGCTTTCATGTCTTCCCTAGTCCTTCTTTTCATTAAACCTACTACCATTCTTATTTTAGCCTCCAGCCCTCTAATCATCTTTGTTGCTCTTCTCTGCACTCTTTCTAGAGTCTCCACATCTTTTTTTTACATTGTGGCGACCAAAACTGGATGCAGGATTCCAAGTGTGGTCTTAACCAAGGCCTTATAAAGTGGTCTTAACACTTCAAGTGATCTTGATTCTCTCCCTCTGTTAATGCAGGGCTTGTGTTGGCTTTTCTGGCAGCTGCAGCACACCACTATATTAGAAGCTAGGGGTTTAAATAAAATTTCCACTCTTGATCCGGTTTCCTTTTCTCTATGGATGGGAGTATTCCATATCATCTCCTCCATCTAAAACAATTGGAAGTTGTTCTTTTTTAAAAATAGATATATATATTCTGAGAATGACTCCAGGAAGTAGGGCATCTTGCTGATTGATCTCCCCATGTCACGTAGATAAATAAATAAGCCTTGCAAATTTGCCTGCGTGTAGCTTTCTGATTGTTCTCCAGCAGAGCCAAGCCTACTCAGAAGCTGTGTGGAACTTTTCCTGTTTAATCACCCAGTGTGGCCTTAAGACAGAATAGCAGAATTGGAAGGGACATGGGAGGACCCAACAGCTGGAGTTGTAGCAAAGGGAACAACATTCAGCTATGGATTTTTCAAACTGCAAAACAGATCTTTGACACTAGAGATGGGAGAGAAAATTTTACATTTTATATTTTAACCCCCAAGCCTCTATTTTGACACCCTCTTACAGCTTGCACTGGTGTCAGTGTAGGAGTCATTTATCATTTGAAGTTTACATTTCAATTGTTGCAGGATAGCAATAGCACTTAGACTTATATACTGCTTTATAGTACTTTACAGCCCTCTCCAAGCAGTTTACAGAGTCGGCATATTGACCCCAACAATTTGGGATAGCTGGCTACCAACCACAAAATGCCTCCAAAAATATTGAGCAAAATCATCTCTTCTTCTTCTTCTTCTCTTCTTCTTCTTCTTCTTCTTCTTCTTCTTCTTCTTCTTCTTCTTCTTCTTCTTCTTCTTCTTCTTCTTCTTCTTCTTCTTCTTCTTCTTCTTCTTCTTCTTCTTCTTCTTCTCTTCTTCTTCCTCTTCCTCCTCCTCCTCCTCCTCCTCCTCCTCCTCCTCCTCCTCCTCCTCCATCACCATCATCACCAACCACCACCACCATCATCAAAAAAGACCCCTGATTTTTTTCATTAGCTTAAAAAAAAAAAAACCTCCTAAACTGAGCTAGATAGGGGATAGCATAAATCTGAGAAATTGAAAAACTTCTGAGTTTGAAAATGACAAATACACCCATCCTTACGATGCATACAACTTACGGTCATTTGTCAAGCAACTGTTTGAAGTTACAGTGGTGCTGAAAAATGTGATTTATGGACAGTCCTCACCCACAACCATCCTCACAGTGTCCTTCTGGACATGCAATTGTGATTCAGGCACTTGGCAACCAGGATGTATCTACAACAGCTGCAGCATCCTGGGGCCACGTGGTCACCATTTGTGACCTTCCCAGCTGGTTTCCAACCAGGAAAGCAATGGGAAAGCCGGATTGACTGAATGACTGCATGCTTCACCTAAACAACTGTGGCAAAAAGGTTGTAAAATCAGATGCAGTCACGTTGATGATTCGCTTGTTGATTGCATCACTTAGCAACGGAGATCCCATTTGTGGTCGTTTGTTGAGGACTGCTGTTTCTCGACAAATTGAAGAGATGATGCCAGTGTACATGGCTTTTGTTTCAAATTTCCCACTGCTTAGATCACTCAGTTGAATGGAGCTCCCCAGATTTCAATGGGGGCTGTTGCTGAAATTTTCTGGGAACTGACATCTGGAGGGTATCTAAATTGGGTGAGATCTCACTGAGAGCCTTTTCATCAAATTAATTTTCCTGGATTAATTAATTTGGGTACTGGAGAAGCTTCCTTTTACAGAAAGTGCTGTAATTTTTTTCCTCCTCAGGAAGCAACTCCAGTGCTCGAATTAAGGAGGGAAGATTTATAGTAATTCGGCTTTCCTGTATGGTATGGAAGCTATGAATGAAGAAGGTTTTTCCCACCCACACACAAAGCTAGAATGAAAGGTCATCCATTAAAAGTAAATGTGGAGCAATCTGGAGCCAATTCAAGTAAATATTTCTTTTCATACAATCCTGCACTTGAACCGTAGAATTTATTGCCGTCAGATGTGAAGTTGGCCACCAATTCGGATGGTTTCTCAAAGGGGTCCAGACAGATTCACGGAGGATCCAAGTCTGGTGTCTGTATAGGAAGTCCTCAACTTACGACCACAACTGAGCCCCAAATTTCTGTTGCGAAGTGAGACATTCATTTTTGCCCCATTTTACAGCTGTTAAGCGAATCGCGGCAGTTCTTAAGTTAGTAGTAACGTGGTTGGTAAATGAATCTGGCTTCCCCGTTGACTTTTCTTGTCAGAAGGTTGGCAAAGGTCACTACATGACCCCCCGGGACATTGCAACCATCAAGCGTCTGAAGTTGATCACGTGACTGTGGGAATGCGGCCACGGTTGGAAGTGTGAAAAATGGCCATAAGTACAAGGACCTGCCTCAGCTATCTCCTCAGGAAAGCATGACTCTTGAAACAAGCTAGTAGTTCAAAAGGAAACTTTTATTGAGAGAAAGTGTTTGCAGGCGGAATCTGAATTCCCCACTCAAAGTGTTAAGCTATTCTCCCCTCTCCCCCCCCCGTTCAAATCCTACCTGTTGCCAAAGTCCACCAGTAGTCAATACAATGCCGCGGAGATGTTTTGAGAACTCTGAGGCATTAGTTTGATAGCAGTTCACCCTCAGGATGCCGCAACTTTGGTAACAGGCTAGAACTGGCTGGGAACCTGGTGTCTAAAATCCCACACGGTTACAGCAAAAGCAAGCAAGGAATTAGGCTCTGACAGCCTGACCCCCCTCCCTTCAAAATGGCAGCGTCCCTAAGGGGACCTGACAATAAGTCATTTTTGTCAGTGCTGTTGTACCTTTGAATGGTCACTAAACGAACTGCTTATAAGTTGAGGATTGCCTGCGTTCTAACTCCTGAAACAGGAGAGCTGTGTTTTCAGGATCAGCTTCTAGGAAGCAATAAAAAGAGAGAGAAAAAAGACACTAACGTGAGTGCCTACATTGGACGACTCTATGACTCAGAAAGCAGCACGCGAAAAGCCATTGGCCTGAACCAGCCCGAAGGCTCTTCCTTAATTCATAGAAGAAAAAGTGCTGATTTTTTGAAAGTAAACTGGGATTGGCTTTGGTTTTCTTATTCATAGCGATGTACTTGCCAGGAGGCAGGTTTTCAAAACCTGCTATTTTTGTAAGTATTTTCATTAAAAATAATGGAACAGCCTCTTGTCACTATTTTAAAATGTTATATCTTGCTATGTATTATTAAGAGCATGAGGGCTGATTCTTTTAAGGCTTCAAGATATTAAACATTTATGGTTTGACAGGCATCAAAATGTTAACTAATACTTCAGTATACAAATGTGTCAAATGAGGTTAAAGCAGCAATCTGTATACTATGGTTCTGCAAGGGAATGCAAGGTGAAAGAATAATAATAATAATAATAATAATAATAATAATAATAATAATAATAATAATAATAATAATAATAAAAGTTCTTGTGATGATGTACTTCGAAGTTTGTACCAGTCAGTAAGCATAAATAAGAACTGAACTAAACTGATTTCAAAGTGAGGAAAAAGGCCAGCGTCGATTAATGTGAGACTTTCCAAAGGCCAAAGAAAAGGTTTTAAGTACTTGTTGAAATGTGGCATCCTTGGTGCTCTCTGAATTTGGTTGTTTTCCTGCAGACGTTTCATTACCCAACTAGGTAACGTCACCAGAAAACCGATGGTTGTCTTCCATCTTAGTGCAGCCACACTAGCTCCCAGATTTCAATTCAAAGCAGTTGAAAGGTTCTTGGGCAGTCAAGCAGGGTTGTAAAATGGGGCAAAATCCCCTTAACCAATGCCTCGCTTAGCAACAGAAATATTGGTCTCAATTGTCTTGGGGTCTACCTATACAGTGTGCTAACTTGCAAGAACGAATTTGGCTCAAAAAGACACCCGAAAGAAATGGAAATGACAGAGAACAATAACTTCTTTGGAAATTAACTGCAAAAATTATTCGTAATTTTTCATCATTCCTTCCTGAAATCCTGCATTGGGGAAAAACTTTGTGACTCTGGGAAAGAAAAAAAGTTTAATTCAGTCTCTTTTTAATTCCCTGACCCTGTAAGAAATCTCGTTGTTGTCCGACTGTTTTTAGCGCCAGATGTTTCCCTTTACTTGAGATGTAAGCCCCATGTTTGTCCTAAGTCATGATGAATCAACGTTCAGCATTCTTGACACCAAGGAATGGTTGGCCCAGACCCACGAAATTTGTAAATAAAGCGGAACCCAAGCAAATCTTTCAACTCCTCAAGAATTAAGAAATAAGAAGAAGAAAATGTCCTATTGGCTCTATTCTCCCATGAGCTGTTCAGAGCATCCAGAAGTGGGGAGGTGCTTCAGTCTCTTCTGGAAAGGCTGGGCTTAAAACTCCAAGGCGCTTCTTCTCCTCCACGGGACACCTCCCCAGCATCCCCCAGTTTTAGCTCAGCCTTCGTGGTAAGAGGTTGGGCACTCCCTGACTGGAACGGTTTTCTGATTCAGCTAGTCAAAATTCAGGTTTGCTCTTGGGTTAATTCGGCTTGTAAATTTTTCCCCAATTAATTTGGAGATTTCAAGGCTTGTGGCTCTATTGGGTCATCCCCCCAATCAGTTTGAGAGCAGTTCTTTGTGGCTGGCGGAGCCTGCCACTCCGCAGGCAGCCTGAGATGGCCGCTTCAGGCAATTAGCTTATCTAATCCCCCGATCGTCTTATCTCTGCAATCTTGGCAGAGCGCTCGCAGCCGCGGCTCATTTCTCCTTGTCATTTCGACTGACAGAATCATTTACCTGACAATTTAGAGAGTCAGCAGCAGCGGCTCGTTAAACTGCTCAGGCAATTAACATCGGAGATTCTGCCTTCCCGCCATTTTCAATGGCTGGCTTCAAGTTCGTACCTAAATATCACAGGCGCCATTCCCCGCTGGTTTCCCTTCTTGGGGACCGGGGCAAGTTCCTTCCCACTCCACTTCCCTGGCATTATTTATTTACATGTAGATATAGGCATGTATATGTATATGTATATATATGATGATACCTCCCGCCTACCAGCCTAAGTACAAATAATAATAATAATAATAATAATAATAATAATAATAATAATAATAATAATCACAACAACAACAACAACATCAACAACGACACCTCCCCACTTCTGGATGCTCTTCACAGCTCACAGAGAATGGGAGTATCGGGTAAGTACCAACGCCCTTTTTCCAGATCATGGGTTCATTGTGTAAGAGGAGGGAATTGCTCCATTACCAAGAAGGGGATAAACATGCTATAAAACCAGTGTTGCGTTTTCTACTCTAGGCAGTGAATCTGGAAATCATCAGTGAATCTGTAATTTTCTGGTCAGCTCATAAAAGAAAATATATTTGTGTCTTTTTTAGTACGTTTCACACCCCATCATTTCTCTTAAGAGTACTAATGGCCTGTGCAGTTCGCCCCACCTTCCATTTTCATCCTTTTAACAAAAGTTTCCCAGATGTTGTGAAACCTGTTAGAAAGTGAAATTGTTTTAAGGAAGAAGCTGATGGATTTATCTGACATCTCCCAGGCTACTGGCCATGTCAAAATTTGAGTGCTACTCAGATCTGGCTACTATAAAAGACTTACAGTAAAACTATTTATACGGTGGATATGGTTAGTTACATAGCAATTATTTACAAAAAGAGAAATTCGTTCTCCAGATCTTCTCTATGTCAGGTGGGCCTTGTAAGGAACCAAAGATCTTCCTGCAAAAATTATCATGGTAGAGAATGGTAATTTGCTTTTTAATTTTATGTATTGTAGGTACTCCTTGACTTACAACCACAATTGAGATAGGAATTTCCATTGTAGATTGTTGTAAATGAAAGCAAGCTCATAAGTCGGGCAGGATCTGATTTTATAACAACTTTAATGACAACAGTGGTCATTAAGCAAATCTCCATAGGGCATGTTATTTTTTTTCAACTTTCAATTTCCAAACATTAGGAAATTGAATTAGTCCTCAAAAGTTGTGACATGCCTTGGGGGATTGTAAAGATATTTTTGTTACTTTAATATAATTTAGATATGCTTGGTAAGTAACTATGTAAATATCATAACTTATTAGCATTTTGTTTGTTTCGTTAAGCAAATCACATAGTTGTTATGCGAATCACACAGTCATTAATTGAATCCAATTTCCCCAGTGGACAATTGTCATTTATGGCCAAAAATTGGCAAAAAAAGAGGATGTAAATTGTGCCCACGTAAAGACAGGATGTTGCAACCAGTCATAAATACGAGCCAGTTGCCAAGTGCCTGAATTGCAATCACATGACCATGGAGTTAGTAAAATGCTCATATATGGGAGTACAGGTGGTAACTCACTTTTTCCAAGGCCACTGTAATTTTGAACCATTGTTAAATGAACAGTCATAAGTCGAGTATTAGCTGTGTCTATATATATATATGTAACTAGGGAAAGGTTGGAACCTAAGAATTCTACATTGCTGACCTTTGTCCCATATAATCACACACAAATACAACCAAATAGACTGCAACCTAACAAGAATGATATGAATATAAATGTGGATTGACACTTTGGATTCTGTGACTGACCCTAGGATGTAAAAGTAATCCACTGTGGATTTTTGTGGAATAAATGGATGTGTTCCATCCAAATCAGAGGTGGTATTCAGCAGGTTCTGACCAGTTCTGGAGAACCGGTAGCGGAAATTTTGAGTAGTTCGGAGAACTGGCAAATATCCCCTCTGACTGAAGATTTTACACTATCCTTCCCCTGCCACAACCACCAAGCCACACCCACAGAAACGGTAGTAAAAATTTTTGAATTCCACCACTGATTCCAAATAGCATCCACCACAACATGCATTTTTCCACATCTTCCAGAAGTCATTTCATTCCGGTCAAAAATCCACAGCAAAAATTAGAAACAAACCCTGCAAAAATATAATAGCTAGGAAATGTGAATGTACTGTATAGCATTTGGGTCAAAACATAGCAAAGAGAATAAAAAATTATTTTGGTTTCATTTTCCTTTGCTCAGAATGAAATACAATTAATATAACATTTGTTTGTTTATTTCTTTATGAAACCTATTTGCTGCCCATCTCGTGGTTCAAGGAGATTCTGAGCAGTTCAAATAGACTCAAATAACTTCAGGTAGTTGTAAAAACATTAAAGGAGGATTAAATAAATAAACTAGAATAATTTTCAATCATGCAATTAACAACTTTCCCATTCCATCCCATTAAAATTTAATTAAAATTAAAGCAGACTATGAGTTCTAGTCCGATTTTAGGCTTAAAAGCCAGCCTTTCTCTCAGACTGACCACCTCGCAGGGTTGTTGTTGTGGGAAAAATGGGACAAGAGAAGAATATTTTCTATGTTAGCCACCTTGAATTACTTATAAAGAAGTAAAAGGGGTGGAATAAATAATAATCCAAATAAAATAAATAAATAAAAATCTAATGCATTAATAAATAATTAAAATTCAGTTCAATAACAGTGTTTAACTCTGAGATACCACATTCACCAACATTTTGGGGATAGGTTTTTTAGCCTTCTCCTTTAAAAAAAAAAAAACTTTAAATGTCTAGATAAGAGACAGTGGGGTTGGAAGTAAAACTGAAACAGGCAGAGGTAATTTCTGCTCGAAGTGTGAAAACCAGAAAGAGTCTGACAGATCCCTCTATGCTGAAGAGATGGGGTGAAAGATTTGATAGGTTTATATCGTCATGTATTTTCCCCTGCAAGTTTCTTATGTTGTTGTGGAGGAAACTTCATCTCATGCACTTTCAGTGGCCCCTGGTAGTCTACAAACAGTTCTAAGAAGAGCAGCGTCTGAAAGCAACATATTAACTGTTTATTTATTTTTACTGCATCCTTAATGTATGGAGTGTACTTCAGATCAAATCTTCAGATTTGATTAGTGGTTAAGCTGCTGGCCCAGAAACCAGGAGACAATGAGAGTTCTAGTGCCTCCTTAAACATGAAAACTGGCTGGATGACTTTGGCCCAATTGCCTTGGAAACTCTGAGTTCTAGTCCCACATTAGGAATGAAAACCAGCTGGATGACTTTGAGCCAATCACCAGGAGACTGTGACTTCTAGTCCCACTTTAGGCATGAAAGCTACCTGGGTGACTTAGTGTCAATCATCAGGAGACAATAAGTTCTAGTTCCACTTTAGGCATGAAACCTGGCTGGGGGACTTTGGACCAGTCACTCTCTCTTACCCCAACTGGCCTTACAGCATTGCCATTGTGGGGAAAATAGGAGAGTAAGGAGTATTATGTTGTTCTGTGCCTTGAGTTCCTTAAAAGTAATAAAGGCAGGATAAAAAAATCTAATTAATAAATAAGTTGCTGCAAGGGAAAGATTTGCAGGATCTGATTTCTTAGTGAGTCATCCTTCAGAAAGGGAGAGAACTCTCTCACCACTATGGTTTATTTTTTTATTATTTTTTTAAGTGCATCATTAATTCTCCTGGCCTGGCGCTCTTTCCCCTTGCATGTTCCTTACCAAATGGTAGGGGAAAGCACGGAGCTGCTGAATGGCCTGTTCCTCTCCTTCAGTTGTTAGGGGACATCCACCAGATCAGTGTCTCCTGCTACTCATTTCTGGGTAGTCAAATGGCCTCCTTTATCTTTTGCACCCTGGTTCCCTCCACTTCTCCAAAAACACTTGGGATGCTGCTTTTTTGGCTCAGAGAGAGAGAGAGAGAGAGAGAGAGAGAGAGAGAGAGAGAGAGAGAGAGAGAGAAACTACATACAATTCTGTCTGTTTTTAATAGAAAACATACTCCCAAAATGCATGTGTGCTGGGGAAATGAGAGCAAGAATGGGAATTGGGAGGGAGAAGTTTGCATTTTTTTAAATGTACAGTATTTTTTTTAAAAGAATGGGTTTAGCTGATGTCCTTCCTTTCTTCAGGGATGTGGGAGCTTAAATGAGCACTGAGGAATGCAAAAGTCATTTAGGTTAGTTTTCTTTTCATGACCTCGACTGTTTTCCACCTTTTTGGAGCAAAATTCTATTTTGTTCTGTTCTGCTCTTCTCTTCTCTGCTCTGTTCTTTCTATGCCATGCCTTAGAAGAGTATAAATAAATAAAATAAATAAAATAGTTCAGGGTTGAATGAAGGGTCTTTGCTTCTCTCTGAGCTTAGTGGTTTTCTTATAGACATTTCATTATCCAACTAGGTAACATATTCAATGCTAAAGGGAGTTGGGTTTGTCTTCTGTTCTGTTCTGTTCTGTTCTGTTCCGTTCCGTTCCATTCTACTCTACTCTACTCTACTCTACTCTACTCTATTCTATCTACTCTACTCCACTCCACTCCACTCCACTCCATTCTACCCTACCCTACCCTACCTGAGAATCGGTAGTTATATAATGTTATATAACAACACTGAAATAATACAATAGTTCATGGAAAAAAACAGCTTTATGTGTGCCATCTTAACAGGATTTTAACTAACTCATACCATGATCTTTCCCCTAGTTTTCCCAGCACCTGTTTGAATTCTCTCAAATTTGTATTTCTTTCCATATTTTGATTCCCTATGGATGGCCATACACTGGAATTTGAATTCTTCAGACTTGTAGAAATGTGTACAAATCTTAGCTCTTCCCCTAGATCATTAGCAATTCCCAGATGCTTGGAGAATTATAAATTTTAACAAGGCAGAAGGGAAATGAGTAAATGCATGAGGATTAATATGATTAATGTGCTTAATTAAAGTTTATCAAAGTTATCCATTAAATTATACACCTCACTCTCTGAAAAATGCAGAACTCAAGTAGACCATTTTGTTATTGCGATTCATTTCTATATATTATGTGGAAATATGTTACTAAGTCCCGATGGACTTATTTATCCATTTTTTATATAAATTACATATTTAAAAAATTACATATTTATTTATTTAGATATAATTGCATAAACTGCATCAAATTTAACATATAAATTGTGTTATTTTAGTAAAACTCACATGGCCTGGCCGATCTGTGAATAATAAAACATAATGCGCATCTTTGTCAGGCTGCTTCCATTAAAAAAAAAAAGCACCGTTTGTCAAATCAATTTTCTCTACAAGTCCATTGAGCAGAAAGAATCCAATCTGTGCTCCTTCTTGTGATCATTCCAGGAAGTGCTGAAGAAAATTTAAACAGCCTTCAAACAGTATCTTAGCCTTGCTATTACGTAGAGACTTTTTAGAACTTTCCAAACAAAAAATTAACAATGTTTCCTTGTCCACATTATACATTTTTAAAGAAATGCTTTTTCTTTCAATGTTTAATTTAATTTATTTATTTATGCAGCAGGGACAACTGAGCAGAAGTTTAATGTTGTGCTTGCATTCAGGAGATTCTTTATTCTTATGGGACCAATCTAGAAAACTCAGTGCTTATAAATTCCAAAATTACACGCACAAAGATAAATGCAAGCCAGCCTTAAGCCTGCAGTTCTGAAAAGCAACTGTGAAGCCCCTCTACAGCAGAGATGGGAGATGGATTCCTTTATTTGCTGTAGCTCCTCTCATTTCTTCAAAACAGCACTCCTGTCAGAGAAGAAGGCTGTGAGGCACCAAAGCTGTCCAATTTGCCAGGGGTCTTCAAACTTGACAGCTTTAAGACTTGTGGACTTCAACTCCCAGAATTCCTCTTCCAGTCATGTTAGCTCAGGAATTCTGGGAACTGAAATCCACAAGTCCTAAACTTGGCAAGTTTGAAGGCCCTTGGTACACACAGACCCCTGCATTCAAGCCAGGTTTAAATCAGAGTGTAATTTGATCTATTTCTCTCTCTCCTTAAAGAGAAATATGGTGGCAAAGCTCTGGATCCATTTCTCGTAAAGAAATCCGCATGTAGCATCACCTCTCCATCCTTGAATGTTGCTTGTTTCCAAATCCTGTGAATAATTCATTACCTTTTATATTATTTAAACTCCTTTGCTTGCAGCTGACCTGGTACTAGCTGGCCTCTCTCTGTTGGTGCATAGACCGTGAAAAAGGTGTGTGCTTGTGAGTTTTTTGCTGTCTTGGCTTCTTTCTGTTTCTAGTTTTGACACGAAACTTTTGAACTTCCCCTTTTATGGAAGTATTGCCATCTTAGTCTCATCCTTGTTTTTCTTCTTCTTTTTTCCCCTGGTGCCATTTGTTTAGGTTCTGTGTGAACAGGGCTGCAGATTTGAACAAAACAGCCAGATGGCAACAAAGAGTACAGAAGATCTTGATGCTTTGCTACCATCTAGTGGTTGTATGGATTTTGTGGGCTGGTAACATAACTGTCCATGTTTGGTCTATAGGTCTCTATTTGGATTGTTTATGAAGGCTTTCTGGAAATACAGGCTAAAAATGGGTCACTCGGAGAGTGCCGCTGGAGGCTAGAGAGGCTGAAAATGGGCTGTGAGGGGAGCTCGCGGGGCCTCCACACAGCCCGTTTTCGGCTGGGAGAATGCTGCAGGAGGCCATGGAGGCTGAAAATAAGGTGCGGGGTGGGAGCGCGTGCTGTCCTCTGCACCCCGTTTTTGCCGGCTGTCCAGCACAACAATAGGGTGCAGGGTGGCCCACACACAGCCTCCCATATCCCAGTTTGGCCAGCAAGGTGCTGCAGGAAGGGGTCAGGGAAGTCCTTGCCACACCACAAACCATCAATAGGACAGTATCCCCAGGAAGGAGGCTCCCCTCAGTGCAGGTGTCCCCAAACTTGGCAACTTTAAGACTTGTGGACTTCAACTCCCAGAATTCTCTAGCCAGCAGAGCTGGCTGATTGATGAAATATTGTCCAACAAATCCACAATATTCCATCAATCAGCAGAGCTGGCTGGAGAATTCTGGGAATTGAAGTTCACAAGTCTTAAAGTTGCCAAGTTTGGAGACCCCTGGTTTAAGTAGAAAGAGATTCCAGCTGAAAATATACCATGAATAGCATAGAGATGCTTCCTTCCTTCCTTCCTTCCTTCCTTCCTTCCTTCCTTCCTTCCTTCCTTCCTTCCTTCCTTCCTTCCTTCCTTCCTTCCTTTCTTTCTTTCTCTTAAAAGGAAGAAAAAGAAAGAGGGAGGGATGGGAGAAAGAAAGGGATGGAAGGGAAAGGAATGTGAATGAGATATGGATGGATGGATGGACAGATGGATAGAGGGAGGGAGGGAGGGAAAGAAAAAGGAGAGGAAGGAAGGATCACAAACTCTGGCACTAGGCATAGTTTCAGAGCATGCTTTGAAACAGCACAGCAATCCAGGGCTGGAAGGGACCTCAGTGGTCATCTAGTCCAACCCCGCACCAAGACCATTGTGAAAGTGAGTATCTTTTGACCCACCCAATCATGTGACCACCAAGCCACTCTCAGCCGGACACGTGACCAGCAAGCCACTCCCAGCCAGCAAGCCACACCCAGCCAGTCACATGACCAGTAGGCCACACCCACCAATTAGGCCACGCCCAGAGAACTGGTTGTTAAGAAATTTGAGTCCCTCCCATCTCCCCCGCTCCCTTCCTCCCACTCCTGCCAAAAAAAATAAATATTTTTTTTAAAAAAATTGGGATCAAAACGGGCAAGTTGTTTATTAGAAACCACCTCAATTTTTATGCAAGTAGTTCCAAACATTGGGGCTGACCTTCCCATCCCTAGGCTTACAACCATAGTTGGAACCAAAATTTCCACTCCTAAGCAAGGAGGTTCTTAAGTGAATTACACTTGTTTTTACAATCTTTTTCACTGCTGTTGTTAAGCCAAGTCACTCCAGTGGTTAAATAAATCACACAGTCGTTAAGCGAACCCAGCTTCCTTCCTCTGACTTTAAGGCTTCTTGGAAATTGGCTGGGAAGGTGGCAAACGGTGATCCTATGACCCTGGGACCCCACAACCATGGCAAAAAAACTGCACTTTGCCAAGTTCCTTAACTTTGATCATGTGACCATGGGGTTGGGGGTGAGGAAATGCTGCAACAATCGTAAGTATGAGGACCAGTCATAAATCACTTTTTTCAATGTCATTGTAACTTGCAGCGGTTCCTAACTGAACGGGGTTGTAAGTCAACTATTCATACCTGTACATTGTATGGTATAAAATTCTTGGAAGAATACAACTCAGGTGACATAATGAATGTTAACACTCAGTGGATTAATTCAAAAGGCATTTGTAGTTCACATCCCATTTTCTACACAGGTCTCCTCAATGCCTGCAAGAAGTCCATAAGCAGGACACATCTTCCCGATCAAAAACTGTAAAGTAAACAATCCACTTCCTAAACGACACCCTGCTTCTCTTCCTGTTTGTATTTTCAGGGGTTTATGGATTTATTGGGAAAGTGGGGGAGAAGTTCACTCTTTCTCAACGCTTTCTGGAAGTGATGGGACTTCCTGTGTGTCAAGCCTTTGCTCAGCCGTTGAACTACGGCGCTTCCCATCAATTGAGCTCACTCAGCCTTCCTTTTACATAAATGTTTATTTTCCTCATCAGAAAGACATTTTTTTTTAAGTCACGAATGTTGCTAACGATAAACCCCCTGCTCTGCTTCAGAAAGCGATTCTCCTCTACCCCGATGAGCTGGAAATTAGGTTTAATACGTCTGAGAGATCTATAAAAAGACTCGGATTGAATGGGGCGATGCGGAATTGCTTTTTTGTGAAGGAGGCCAAGGAAGTCTTCCACTCGGCTACCCTCCTCTATCACATGACATGGTTTACCCATTAGGTTTCAAAGCTAGGATATGTTTAAAGGGGTGGGAAATAATTTTCTTGCTGCGCATTGAGTTTGCATGAGAAAATGAGAAGCCAACATATTGTAAACGTTATTTAGGAAATGCATTTCCTCTGCATATCGTAGCTTGGCGGGTTCCGCCTTTGTCATGAAAAACCATGGATGGACGCAAGTTTGTTCCAGTTGCCACGATTTAAGCTTTTTACATGCTTTTGGCCTGGATGATTGAACCAACATTTACATATTGTGCCTCATTTTGGGGAGAAACCTCTGCAAGAGTTAGTTCATTCTAACAAATCTCTGACTCTATACCTAGCCAAACATTTTCATTTTGACTGAAGAAGTTACTTGGATGAGTAACAAAACACCTTGATCCAGTTTCTATGATTTACCCTTTTTACATGCTTTTGTCCTGGATGGATGGATTGGATTCTGGATTTCCTTTTAAAGGGAAAATATTTGTAGCTTTTGTTACACAGCAGTAGACGTTCTTCTTGTTTGAAATCGTAGGTGATGGTACCTCTGTACATAGCTCTTGCCTGGACTCTCAGATTTGTTTGTTGTTGGTTTAACTTTTTATTGATATGATCACTTAGCTGTTTTTCCTCCAGGAACTCACAAGCATAAACATTTAATCATCACAACTCTTGTTTATGCTTATTTATTATTTTGGATGCTTTTTTATTGTTTTAATGTCTATTTACAATTTATTCACAACAATACAAAACATCACAATTTCTGTTCCGAAATGAGACATTTGTTAAATGAATTTTGCCACAGTTTACAATCTTTCCTGACACATTCATTAAGTGAATCACTGCAGTTGTTAAGTTAGTAGCTGCCACAAAGAAGAGGGAATCAAACCATTCTATGGCAGGATAAGAAGCAATGGGTGGAAACTAATCAAGGAGAGAAGCAACTTAGAACTAAGGAGAAATTTTCCTGACAGATAGAACAAGTAATCAATGGAACAACTTGCCTCCAGAAGTTATGTGAAGTTCTAACCCTAGAAGTTTTTAAAAAGATGTTGAAAAACCTTTTTGTCAGCGTTCCAGCAAACCTCCATTCCAATCCGTAACTCCGAGACAAACATATCTCAAAAGTACCTTTATTAAAATAGCACCTGGCACGTCCGTGGAATCCCGAATCTAAAAGTTTTCGGGCTTTCCACAATTTTCCAAACTACAAATCCATCCGCTTTTGGCCGTCATCACATCACATGGCCCAATCATGATCCATCCAAAAGTAAGATCCTTATTTCATCCTGCGCCATATTAAATGACCTTGAACTAACAAAAGAAATTTATTTTGTCTACTTAGAGCTACTTAATTGAAATCACCACCCTCCCACTTTCTCAGGCTATGTGGCAGCATGGAATATGGCTATCAAAGCTGACACATTTATCTGAAATGGGTTTCCTGCCTAATCAGGAGGTTGGGCTAGAAGACCTCCAAGGTCCCTTCCAACTCGTCCAGTCCAGTCCAGTCCAATAACCTGGTTGTTAAATGAATCTGACTTCCCCATTAACTTTGCTTGTCAGAAGGTCACAAAAGGAGATCATATGATCCCAGGACATCATAAATACCAGCCAGTTGCCAAGTGTCTGAATTTTGATCACGTGACCATGAGGAATGCTGCAACTGTCATAAGTATGAAAAACATAAGTCACTTTTTTCAGTGCCATTGTAACTTCAGTCACTGAATGAATAATGTAAATTGTAAGTTGAGGACTACCTGTATAATTTTAGAATTGTAGGCCATCCAGAGTCACTTGGTTGAGTTTGGAGGCTGTGGAAATTGAGTAAATAAATAAATAAATAATAATTTTTGGAATTCCTATATGATAGATTGGACTGAAAGCTGTTGGCTGGCCTTAGTTGCCCATTGAATGGAATTAAATCTGGATTTCTCCATCTTTAGTCCAACCAGCTTAACCTCTGCCTCACAGTGACTGACCATTGTCAAAATCAGCTGCTTATCCTCATAACTGTGAGGACTTGTAGTTTTTTTCTTATCGTTTATTTTCTGTTTGCTCATGTTTGTATTCTTTCTTTTAGATGGCTAGTTTGAAAGCAAAAGTATTTTTTTGCTTGCTGCTTGGTTCTTCTTCTTTTTTTCATCGACCTATAAACTGCTCTGGGAACATTTTTTGACTGAGGAGCCAGCTCCCCCTCCTTCCTGTCCCCAAAGCTTTTAAGTGACCTATTAAAAGAAGGGGAAGAAAAGAAAGGGAAAATCACTGGGTAAAATTAGGTCTGTTGCTATTATTACTGAAATATATTAAGCTTTTAAAAAACAAACCTCTGTCTAAACATGGCTTAAGGCTGAAACCAAATAAGAAAGAGAAGAAAATGAAGAGGGCTTGTAAAAAATAGAAAGATTTATGTCAGTTCTCCTCCAAGTTGTAAATTCAGCAGATTTGCTATGAATTCTCTAGTAACAGGAATTTTGGAACCCAGTCCTTCTCCCTCCCTCCCTCCCTCCCTCTCTCTCTCTCTCTCTCACACACACACACACAGAGAGAGAGAGATTCGGAGAGAGAAAGATGGTCAGAGAGACACATGGATCCCTTCCTAATTTTTTTTTAAAATCAGCAAAATTAACATACAGAGTAGAAATACGCCCATGATAGACTGTTTATCTTTTTTACTTTTAGTCTAAATCTGGATTGCCATAACACAAAGCATATTTTTTTTGTTTCCTATTTCTCCTCATGTTGTTATTGTTGTTGTTGTTGTTATTGTTATTGTTGTTGTTCTCCCCCTCCTCCTCTTTTGGCACATCAGATTGAAAGGTTTGCCTTTCAGATCTTCCCTTTGCTTTCCTCTCTTTGTGGGCCATTAGACTAGGTTCATATAGGACAGAAATACTGCAGAATCTACTTCTTCCTTGCCTACCTAGACTTTTTCTTGTCTTCCTGTTTTTAGGGCCCCAATCCATTTAACCCCTGTGACTTTTATTATAAACATTTACCTAATACTATGGAATTGCTGCAAATTACGAGCTTTGAAATACATATTCTTTACATGCTACCTAGGTGGCAGTAAACAGCTTTTCTTTTTTATTTTCTTTTGCACCTGCAGTCCAAGAAATCATTTTAATAAACGTGACTTTGGACAGGCAAAAATGTGTAAATCTGTGATTTCTGACCAAACCTGTCATACCTGGCTTGGAATTATTTTTCACATAGATGTAAAGTGTTACAAGAAAAAGAATTTTTTTTGATGGAATTATTTTTCACATAGATGAAAAGTGTTACAAGGAAAATATTTTTTTTTATGACACTGGTCTTTTGGTTGACTCCCCCCTCCTATCAAACTATCAAAAATTAGAGTCTTATGCTCTAGTGTAGACAAATTATGTGAGAAAGTAAACTTTGGAGGTTTCCCTACGGACACCATTTTCTTCTGTCTTAACTCATGTGATCTGCTTGTCAACACAATGCTCTTGAACTTCCTGCACTTTGTCATCGTAAATCTGCTCATTGTCAAAACTTCAGCCTGTTGAGATTTTAATAAAATAACCCACCCAGCCCTGAACCAGAAAGCAGTTCCAGAATTGTCCTGAATTTGATCATAAATCAAGAGCTGTTATGAGTCAAACATTTACTTCATAATCTTCTGTTCAGATGACAAATAACATTTTGGTTCAGGCCATGAGTGTTACTATTTCCCACTCTTCATCCTGTTAAACTACCATTAATCCATGTTTTCATTTTAAACAGCAGAGAGAGAGAGAGACAGACAGACAGAGACAGAGAGAGATTTTCTGAGGTTTTGTAAGGTATTTATATGTGGAGCTTTGGTTATTCGGGTTTTCTCCCGCATAAAATTAGAAGTATTTAGGCGACGTTTTGATGAAGTCTCATTCATCATCTTCATCTTGGACTAATGAGGAAGTGTGTTCCAGCTTGTTTACTGCATTTTTGTGTTCATCCAGATGGGTACTTATTCTTCTATTGGTCTGTCCAATGTATGTGGCAGGACATGATGCACAGGGGACTTCATATATACCTTGGTTTTCCTGGTCAATTTTATCTTTGGGGTTTCTTAGGATGGCTGCTATTTTTCTATCTGTTTTGAAGGCAGTCTTGATGTGATGCCTATGATCCCTGCAAGCCCTAAAGAATGATAGCAGCATAATCATACTTCCAGCAGATAAAGGTAATGCCACAGTCATAATGGATAGAAAAGACTACGAAACAAAATTGACAGACCTACTCCAAGACTCCACATACAAACCCATAAACACGGACCCAACCACATATCTGGAAAAAATAACCAAGAAGAAAATTATAACCAGCCACATGAGCAAAGAGATCCAACAGACGATCATCCCAAGAGAAAAATCTTCCACATGCTACAAACTATATGGCCTCCCAAAAATACACAAAGAAGGCATACCTCTCAGACCCATTGTCAGCTCCAGAGGAGCACCACTACAAAACCTAGCTAAACACTTAGTAAAGCAGCTACAGCCCATGCTGAAGCAACAGCTTCACATGTACAAAACTCATACTACCTCTTGGAAATGATCAAAGATCTACACATGAAACAAGAAGATCTGCTTGTAAGTTTCGACGTGGTTTCACTATTCACTCAAGTCCCAATAAAAGAAACTCTTGAAATCATCAAAAATAAATACCAACCAGCTAAACACCTCATGGAACTAGCAGAACACTGCTTAACCAACACATATTTCATATACAAAGGACAAAGATACAAGCAAATTGAAAGAGCCCCTATGGGATCACCACTGTCAGCCATAATTGCAAACCTGTTCTTGGAAGAATTTGAACCCAGAGCCCTAGCTAATGCCACCCACAAACCCAAACTATGGTTAAGATACATCGATGACACATTTGTTATTTGGCCCCATGGAAAAGAAAACCTAAACAATTTCCTAACACATCTAAACAACACACACCCCAAAATCAAGTTCACCATGGAAACGGAAACAAACAAACAATCTACAGAATTAATTAATCTCCAAAAAAACAGATGGCACACTAGGACACACCATATACCAGAAGAAAACACATACCAACCACTACCTCAACGCCCAATCCCACCACCACCCAGCACAGATAAACTCCGTGGCCAAAACACTAATCACCAGAACCAAACGCCTGGCAGACAAGACACATATAAAGACTGAACTATGCAGCCTGACTAAAGTACTGACAGCTAACAGCTTCCACAAAAGCAAAATCACCGGCTTGATCCACAAAAACACACTGAGACATAAGGGAGACCTAGAAGATGAACAGACTTATGGAACAGCTGTCCTGCCCTACATAAGAGGTACTACAGACAAAATCAGCAAGATACTACACAGGCATCACATCAAGACTGCCTTCAAAACAGACAGAAAAATAGCAGCCATCCTAAGAAACCCCAAAGATAAAATTGACCTGGAAAACCAAGGCATATATGAAGTCCCCTGTGCATCATGCTCAGCCACATACATTGGACAGACCAATAGAAGAATAAGTACCCACCTAGATGAATACAAAAATATAAAAAAGCTGGAATACACTTCCTCACTAGCCCAACACATGAAAGCAACAGGTCATAGCATCGACTTCAATCAATGGCACCAAAACCCTAGCCACTATAGAAAACCCCAGCAACAAAATTATCAGAGATGCCATAGACATTGAAAAAAGACCTGAAAGCATGAATAGAAGAGATGGTTCCACCAGACTGTCAATTATTTGGAAGCCTGCACTCACAAACAAAAAAATCTCCACACCACAAGCCAGGCAAACACCTGGGCACAAACAGACTCCCCCTGATACCTCCAGCTCAAACACACCCCAACCAGGCACCCAGATGAAACCTAGCTTCCTAATAAATGATAGCCGTCTGTTTACTCAGAGCCAAGCTGCACTAAAAGCCTCCAATACAGGAACATAATGTTGCCAGTCAATCAAGACAAAAAAAGCCACAAAACAGACAGAAGATATTAGAAACACCAATCAAGCAGAACACAGCAAACTCCAAGACCAATAAACACAGACCAAGACTCCCAACCAATCAGGATGAAGAAAAAACCATTCTGGCACAGCAGTAGGCTAGCCCCAAATTTAAAACTGAAATGGCTGTGAAAGTCTGACTCACAAACGAACACAATACAGAAGCCTGATGATGGCAGATGAGATTCTCCGAATCGTTGCTACAACTTTAAAAGCACAACTACAGTGACGTGGGAAAATACCCAAACAAAGCTGAATACCATACATATATATATATTTATATATATATAAAGTTTGATCCAAAATTCAAGCCTACACAGTTAAGGTTGAGGGAAGCTCCCATGAGAATGTCTGCTAAATGCTCTCAAAAGTCTTATTAAAGTAGGATCAAATCTATCTTGATAAGCTTTGTGCCAAATTCATTTTTTTAAACAAATCTGGTCTCGCATGTAATAGATAAAAACCGTAGCTACTCAAACATATATGCAAATATTTCTTAGTACTCAAGATATGAAAATTACTCAGTTGGAAGAGGCATGTTTCTAATAATCCATGAGTAAACAACTGACTTTTCATATTTAGTCTATTTTTCATGAGGCAATAATGCAAAGAACATGCCCAGTGGCTATAATTAAATTTGTGAGAAACAACAGGCTTTGGGTTCTATTTTCTATCCTTATTCAACCCACAGAGCAAGGGTGTCAAACTCAAGGCCCTGGAGACAGCAAAGGACCAGCCCACGGTGCCTTTGCCAGTGAAAATGGCACTTCGGAAGGCCACACTTGGCCCTCCCAAGCTCCGTTTTCACTGGCAGAGGGTTATAGGAGGCCGTTGCAGACAAAAACAGAGCTTGGGAGCCCATTTTTACTGGCAGAGCTCTCAGGCCTCCACAGGCGCCCCCAACACAAGTGACGTCAAGTTGGCCATGCCCACCCCAGCACCCCGAGGTCAAACACAACTCTGATGCAGCCCTCAATGAAATCGGGTTTGACACCCCTGCCGTAGAGAAGACTGTTACCAGTTATATTCCTAGGAGGAGGGAGGGAGGGAGGGGAGGGAGGGAGGGAGGGAGGGAGGAAGGAAGGAAGGAAGGAAGGAAGGAAGGAAGGAAGGAAGGAAGGAAGGAAGGAAGGAAAGATTTCCTGAACCTACAATGACAGTGGAAACAGTTTTTTCCTTGCACAGAAAAAAGAAAGAAGGAAAGTGAAGATAGGGCTGCCTGTTCCAAGCTAGAGCTGAGGAATTTAGAAAGTTGCCTTACATTAAATCATATCATTAGCTCATCAGTGCTGTTGACACAATCTGGCTGCAGCCCTGCAAGATTTCAAGCGAGAGTCTTTCCCAAGCTTTGTTGAAGAGGAGGAAACTTTTCCTTCTTTGCTGAAATTTTAATATCAGCATTCAGCCTTGTTGACAAGCCCTTGTGTAGTGCAGTGTTCCCCCAATTCCCAGAGCTGCCAAGTTGAGGAAGGTTTTTGTGCCAACTGAAAATCAGTGCTTTCATTGCATAAGGAAAGCCTTTTGTATACCCTTTGCTTTTTGTCCTGGATTATGTTCCTTTACTCGGTCAACTTATTTTGACGGAAGCCTCTTTGCTCAAAACTTCCAAATGTGTCTTATTGTGTCGACCAAGGATTATTATTGTTATTTTTTGGCTTAAAGTGAAAGAGAAGATAGTATCTTTCCACCATTTCGTTTATTTCATTTCATCTCATCTTGCTACAACAGAAGTGAAAGGTCAGAGTCCTCCATAGCCCTGGAAAACAGTAAGTAAACTCAGGGACATAGGCCTGTCTATGATCCACCTAGCTATATCATTCATTAATCTATTCATAGAACAGGACAGAATACTTTATTGGCCAAGTATGATTAGATGCACAAGGAATTTCTCTCTACTGCAGAAGCTCTCAGTGTACAAAACAAAACAACAACAACAACAACAACAATATGGCAAAGGCAAGCAAGGGTAGTACCAATAGTAATAGGTGTCTTGGGTGCAGTCCCAAAACCAATGGAGCACCACTTGAACACCATAGACGTTGTCAAATTTTCCATCAGTCAATTGCAGAAGGCAGCTTTCCTTGGAACAGCTTCCATCCTGCGGCCATATCTGTAACACCGTCAAATCCAGATTTGCGTATCCCAGGTCCTTGGTAAGGACTCAATAGGTAGACAAAAATGCCAAACCCAGTCAGAACATCTGGCTGACTGTAGGATGATTAATAACAACAATAATAGTAATCATCATCATCATAATAATACCAATAAGAGAAGGCAGTGGAACAGATGAGAAGGATAAAAGTAGTACAGCTATATTACATGGGTAAATATACTTAGATATAAGACAATACTGTGGGAATTAGATGTTTAGCAGAGTGGGGAAAAAAATGTTTTTGTGCCTAGTTGTTTTGGCATGCAATGTCCTATAGTGGCGTCCTAAGGGGAGAAGTTGAAACAGTTCATGTCCAGGATGTGAGGGGTCTGTAGATATTTTCCCAGCCCTCTTTTTGGCTTCTGCAATATACCGGTCCTCAGTGGAAGGCAGACTGGTTGCCATTGTTTTTTCTACAATCTTAACTATCTGTTGAAGTCTGCATTTGGCTTGTTGGTTGCTGTACCAAACCAGACAGTTATTGAGGTACAAATGATAGACTCAACAATTCATTTGTAGAACTGTATCAGCAGCTTCCTTGGGCAGTCTGAGCTTTCTGAATTGATGCAGGAAAACACTCATTCAACCATTCATTCATTTAGTCACTTATTTCAGTCAGACAGTCAATATATCTTCTTCTAATTGAGGCTGTTGCCTCATTCTGTCTAACAAGTGGGACAGTAGTGATAGGAATGGGACAACAGTATGTTCACAGAAGAAAGCAGTAAATTTTTACCCACCCAAAACCTAAACATCATTCTTAAGCCACTTTCCCATACGAGTTGAACACAGATGTTATGTCTGCATAGGTTCTGGCCAGTCTTTTGTCACATCTACAAGGTGTTTTTTAAAATATGAATTTATCCTTCTTTGCCTGAGAGGCTGCAAGATTAAGCCTTGTTTGCTTTTCCTGCAAAGGATTTATGATGGGGGAATCATAAATCCTTGTGCGAAGTTGATTTCAGATGAGGGACATTGTCGCTGGCAGGATGGAGAAGGAAGTGGCAAATCAGCTGAGACTCTAAGGTCAGATGATAAGAAGGAACTATAGGTGAGGATGATAAGATGTGGGAAGAGGAAATGGTTCCTAATGTACATTTAAAATGCATTCATTATTGGCTAATTTGGGACTTAGCTAAAGATAGAGGAGATAGTTTTTCATTGTACAGAGTCTACAATGCAGATTTCTTTATCAAGAAGAAGGGAAGAACTCAGCTGTCATTTGTTTGCTTCCATTAAACTCAACTGTGGGAAAAATTTAGAAACGGCTCTATTAAGGCAGAATATTAAGGAGTGCTTAACTTTTAAATGTTTTTAATCCCTATATGTACAGCAGAGCAACTTTGAAACCTCTGGACCTCAATTCCCAGAATTCTCCCGCCAGCCTGATACACAGGAATGTTTGGGATGTTGATGTAGTAATCTCCTCTCTGATTTTCTGACATGTTTCTCATATTTAATAGATGGAAGCAGAAAAATACTTTTCAGCCTTGTAGAAAGATGTGTGAACTGAATTAGAACAAGAAAATGGCTGGGAAGTTTTGTTTGGAGTCTCAGAAGTATCTTCATGGGACAGAAAACAGTTGATTTTTGTGAGAAAATCAAAGATGATTATAAAAACTACTTAAGACATATTTCTCTTAAACCAGGTATTTTAGTATTGATGAGCTTAATTTTCCTATATGCTAAGATAGCTTTGTCTTGTTTTTATCCTTAATGTATTTTTTAAAATCAAGGTTAACCATCAGTGTATTAATTGAAAATGAATGAATGAAGGAAGGAAGGAAGGAAGGAAGGAATGGTATAATGTGTGAAAAGTCTGCTTGGTAGTACTAACATTTCAATTAAGATTCAGAACTAGCTTGCTTTAATGCTGATGATTCACATGTTTACACATTTATGACAGGATGAATTATGTTTGAAGTAGGTAAATCTGGTTGTTTTACCAGAATCCTGAAGTCCACCAGTTTTAGCTAGCAGTAGAAGACATCCACTTTGAATTAATGAATTCTGACTCCATTAAGCATTGAGTGGTCAGATTAAAGTGATTCATCATTTTAGTCCATAATCTGCCCATAATCTTCAGGCAATCCTAGTTCAGGAATGCAGGAAGTCTTCGACTTAAAACCATTCAATTAGCAACCGTTCAAAGCAACAGGATTCTTTCCAAGTCATTCATTGGGAAGTAAGGCCCACTGTGTTCAATGGCTGCTTATCTTCTAGCCTAATATTCCCAGGCTTGCAGGCTTTGGACGCTAGAAAAGTGTCCCTCATTTCCCTGTACTGAGAAAAATACAAGGAAATGCGTACAAGGAGCTTCTCCTCTCTCTTTCAACATTCCTGCCTCAGAAGGTGCCGCTAAGTCATTTAAAAAGCATGTTTGTCATCAGATGTTGGTTTCTTCTCCAGTTTTGCCTGGCCTGGGAAACTAGTGGACCTGGTTAGTACTCAATGAGGAGAACTCCTAGAAACAAGAAGGCTGCAAACTGAAGGAAGGAAGAAACAAAGAAATCCCAAAAGAAGACAAGGGCATCATGTCCACGTTGCTGCCAAGAAAATTACACAGATGCATCCATCAAGTCCCCAGGAGTCAGGCTTGACTTGAAACGAGTTTTATTTTTCTTCCCAGCCTGGATGCTGCCAGTCAGAAAGCATTACTGCCTTTGCTAAGAGATTTCTAAGAAAGAACAGAAGGAAATGGTAATGGGAAATGGTTTGCATTTGAGTTCTTTTTGATCTCAGCAAAATGTCCTGTTTCTCCTTATCCACATTCATCTTCCTCATCTTTCACATAGCAATTCAAGAATCAGATCATTCAAGTGATCATTTTGGGCCCAGAAGGCTGCAGGTTCCTTAGCTCAAGTTTTTTTTTTTAATGCATATATGCGTGTGTTTGTAAGAAAAGGGCCCCTGTTTATGCTGATAACTGTTGAATTAAATCATCATAATCTTTTAATGACTCCATAATCCCTTGCTGGGTGGAGTCTGGGCAACTGAATGGAGCTAGCAGAGTGTTTACTGGCCGGATGCCCTTCCTGTTGCCAATGTGGAGTTTTGTTCAGCGGATATATTCTCATTGTGCCCAGAGAGAGAAATATCTGCCTCTACCTAGGATCGAACTCACAGCCTCCTGATTGTGAGGCGAGAGCTCCACCTCTAGGCCACCGTATCACTGTTGAATTTAATCATCATCATCATCATCATCATCATCATCATCATCATCATCATCATCATCATTTATTTGTGAATAGATTATGCCAGGATCTCTCTGGATTTCTTTTTGCTACATTCCCCAACTGATGGACTGAGTTCTTGCTTAAAAGATTACCAGAGAAAGCCTGATTTGGTGTCGTAGTTAAGATCTTGGATTAGAAATCAGAAGACTGGGAGTTTTAGTCCAGGGGTCCCCAGCCCTGAACCGCAGACTGGTACCAGTTTGTGGCCTGTTACAAACTGGTCCGCGCAAATGAGCAAAGCTTCACCTGTGCATGTACGGGATCTACATTACATGTGAGACTAGATCCTTCCCCCCAGATTATGGTAAAACTGTTTTCCACAGAAGCAATCCCAGTGTGCCCAAATGGTTGGGGACCACTGTTCTACTCCTCACGTAGACATGATAGTTGGCTGGGTGACTTTGTGTAGGCTGCTTTCCCTCAGCTGAACCCATCCCACAAAATTGGTTGGTGTAGGTCAGAGGTATCAAACTCACAGTGTCACATTCTCGTCGCATGACATATTGCAACTTTTTCTTCCTTCTCTAAACTGGGGGGTGGGCGTGGCCAGCACGTGACGCATCTGGCCCATGGGCCATGAGTTTGATCCCATTGGTGTAGGTGGATAGGTAGATATATGGAGGGAGGGAGGGTGTTTATGGGGAAACTAAGAGATAGGAGTGTGAATCCAAGGAGGAACACGAACAGCTGACAGGGAGTGGGAGTGTGGGCTCCATTAGCTGTGGAAGAAACTGGGGAAGGGCAAAGTCCGGCTGGGTAGAGCAGGGGAGAGATAGAACAAGGGAGAGGGAGTTCAGAGGAAGACCCAGGCCCACCCCCTCTTCATCCTAGGGCACACAGGGAGGAATGGAGAAGAGAGCAATGTGGGTTGCGTGCTCACAGGGGAGGAGAGGGCCCTGATTCCCTTCATTAGGCACACTTGAGAATGACGGTTTAAAAGAGATGCAAACTGTCTGCTGGGAACAAACATGGGTTTCTCTTGTGTTGACTTTGGTTATCTGCATTCCTGATATCCTCCCAACTGGGTTGATTTAGTGGCCTTCCTTCACATCTGGAATTCCTCCTCTTGCCCTGCCGGACTAATTACCTCATCTTGCCTTGCTTGGACTTATAGTTACAGTTTTTGTTAACCACATTTTAGACTTGATTCTCTGCAACCAAAGGCTGTTCCTGGGAGAGTTTTTCCCCAGCCAGAAGGTAACCAGGACATTGGGGGCAAAGTTGGAGCTAATGAAAGGATTCCTACTGATTATCTGACTGTGTTGCCTTTGTGCCACGCCCCAGGTCATCAGAGGAGCATTATGTATTATAATAATAATTTATTAAACTTGTATGCCAACTCCTGTGTATACCTCTTTGATAGACTGGTTGGTTGACTGATTGGTTGATTGATTGATGATAGTGCCATCATATTGGTGTTAACTTTTAGCGAGTACATATAGAGAGAGATTTTCCCAATGATGACCAATCCCCAAACTCATATCTTATCTCTCCCAGGAGTGTACTCATCACCACTGCTGTTGGTTGTCATCTTCTCTTTCCTTCCATCTTTCTCTGCATTAGAGTGTTTTCTAGAAAGCCAAGTCTTCGCATAATGTGTCCAAAATTGAATATTTTGAGCCTGGTCATTTATGCCTTGAATGAAAATTCTGGGTTGATTGAGGCATCATTGAGACATACAAAAATAAAGTCAGAATATAGCTCTTAATAATGTTGATAAGGTATAGTATCTATTGGGGGTCTCACATGCCATGTTTTGATTTGAAGAATATACTTATAGGAGCTTGAATGCTTAAAATAACTCCTAAAAACTTGTCTTTTTACTTGCATGTAATGTTGCTTTTAGAAAACCAAGTGCTGTTCACTTTGAATTAATTACTCTGGTCCTTTTCTCCATATAAGATGACATCATACCTTTGGAAGGCCTGAACTGAGTGCTGAACAGTTACATAATTATTTCAAAAAATGACTACATTCACATAGCATAGTTGGCTGGAGAATTCTGGGAGTTGAAGTCCACATGGTTGGGAAACCCTAATCTAGGACAATGCCAATTCAATAAATCTTATTCCTTTTCCACCCGAATTCATTCATACGAATGCTACTAATACTTATTTTACTTAATTGTAGCAGACCATTTTTCTTTTCCTTTTAAAAAGAGAAAATGTTTTTGGCAAATGTCTCATGTCTTCTTTCACTTATTTAATTATGAGAGAGCCATAAGGTATACATTCATGGGCTTTTTTTTTTTTTCTCACCGTACAGTCATTTCTCTAGTCATCACCAACTTCCTCGGTTTCCCACGCTTCAGTAAAATCATGAGGGAATTCCTCTTACGGCCTTTTTCAGCTTGGGAAGTGAAGGAAGCCAGGAAAATTGTGCAATGAAAAAACAGCAAAATTAGCTGTTGCATTCTCTAAAACTTCCAGCCAAGCAAATTAAAAATACAGCAGAAGGAGACTGAAAATAAGTTATCAATAAGTGGAGAGTAAGGCTCATTTAAAAAAAAAAAAAAAATCCCATAGAATTTTCTTTTTCAGACAAGAAAACTTCTGAAAAGGGGCATGAACAGCAGAATTGGCCACTCCTAGAACAGACTGTCCTCTGCCTTTCAGATCCAGGGGTATATTCTCGAAAGCCAGATCTCCAAAATGCAGGAAGAAAGCCCATTATTAGCAAGAAGACAACGCGTCTATTAAAGACGTCCCAAAGGTGCTTTTCCAAAAGGCAACTGGACTTCCTTGGTTGCTTTTTTCCTTGAAAACATTTCGCTTCTCACCCAAGAAACTTTGTCGGTTCTTTCTAAAGAACTACTACTTCTCTGAAGAACGGAAGAAGCTTCTTGGAGAAGCTAAATGTTTTCAAGAAAAAAAAAAGAAGAAAGTCCAGTTGCCCTTTGGAAAAGCACCTTTGGGATAACCATGACCTGGATGATTAGGAATCTCCATAGACATACCTTCATTGGAGATGGAAAAAACCTGGATTTTCACTGATTTCTGTCCCTGCACAGACACCTGAATTGAACTGAATACTTTATTTGGCCAAGTGTGATTAGACACACAAGGAATTTGTCTCCGGTGCTGCAGCTCTCAGTGTACATGCCAAAAGTATCCTCTACCACCTCCACCTCCTCCTCCTCCTCCTCCTCCTCCTCAATAAGAGGGGGGAGTAAAGAAAATAATAAGGATAAATAATAATACTGCAGCCTTACTACATGGGTAAATAGACATAGACATTAGATAGTACTGTGAGAATTAGGTTTTCAGCAGTTTGATGGCCTGAAGGAAAGTGCAATACAAAATCTTTGGGATGCAGAGTTCTCTGTGTTTAAATTTCATTTGACCTTTTAAAAACATGTTGAAGGCTGTTGTCCTGATTGCTCTTCCCTTCCTGTCCTTCCCTTCGTTCCTCTTCCAAGATAATAACATCTAAACAGTTGGAGGTTACAGAAAGTCCCTAAAATAAAATATTGATATCTCCACATGTACGAAGATGGATAATCTGCTTGAAAGCTTAGTGTTCTGTGTGTAGTCAGTGGAGATTGAAGCCCGTCTAAAGAGTCACTCCTTTCCAGAAAGAGATATTGTAAGAAGGTAAAGGCCTGGCCTCTGAGAGGTGTGGAGTAGTAAGCTGTCTGCTGGCCTTTTGACAGCTCCTTTATGAGATTAGTCAGAAGGAGAAGGTACATTGGCCTTATCTGTTAGCTTCTTAAATGAAGATGGCACATGAGGACCACTTCTACTATTTATGACAGACAGTGTAATCTTTTCACAACTTTGATACTGATCAGAAGAGAAATCTCTGAAGAATTCTGTAAGATGGAACTCAGTTTCTTGGCTTTCTAAATGGCAACAGGGCAGTGAAAAACTAGCATTCAGTTCATCAAGATTGCCGTAGCCAAACTGGTGTCTTCCTGACAAGTTAACTATAAACCTGGAATCCCCTGGACCATATTTTGGAATGTGGAGAACAATAACAATTGCTGGACTACCAAATGCAGTTTCCATGTAGAACATCCCAGGTTTAACATCAGATAAGTTCAGGAAAGCCCGGGGAGCTTTTTTTAGCCAACACAAACTGGTCCTCTTGATTCAGTGTGTGGACGTCTTCCCCGGAGGGGAATTCAGCAATTCTGGAAAATGAAGTCTTATATCTAAAAGGCATTAAGGTTGAGGAAGATGGAGGTCGAGTCAATGGCATTGGTCTAGACCAGGGGTGTCCAACCTTGGCAACTTTAAGACTTGTGGGCTTCAACTCCCAGAATTCCTCAGCCAGCAAAGCTTTGCTGGCTGAGGAATTCTGAGAGTTGAAGTCCACAAGTCTTAAAGTTGCCAAGGTTGGACACCCCTGGTCTAGACTCTAGCTGGAGGGAAACCAGTTTCGTTTGTTCCATTGCAACATTGTTTGGTAGCCTCCCCCCTGCTCATGGTGGGGCTGTACATTTGTGAGCATTGGGTTGCTGGTAGTGTTTTAATCAAGGTCAGACAAAGCCTTTTTCCATCCTTGTTTCAACATCTGACTGGTTGTCCACAACATCTGGCCGCTTTCTCCTTCATACAGTGTCTTTTTAGTTAGTTTTGGTATAGGATAGCAAGTTATTATGAATTCCACGGTATGAGGGGGCTTTTCCTGTCAGTCTCTGTGTTTCACCTCCACCGGTCTCTCCATTCCACTGGAACAGGGTGTATTGCTTACACAAGTTACCTAGACACCTGAAAAACAAGGACAAAGAAGCAGTTGACTTTCCCCATAAATAAAAAAGATTGTCAGCACAAATCAAAATCCAGTTTATTTCAGTCAAAGACCAGAGACCAGAACCAATAACAACACTCAAGGAATATCCAGTTAAAAATTCTAGAATAAAATAATTAATAAAATTTTATGAGCCACGGTGGCACTGCGGTTAGAGTGCAGTACTGCAGGCTACTTCTGCTGACTGCCAACTGACTTCAATTTGGCAGTTTGAATCCCACCAGGCTCAAGGTTGACTGAGCCTTCCATCCTTCCAAGGTGAGTAAAACGAGGACCCAGATGGTTGGGGGCAATAGGCTGACTCTGTAAACCGCTTAGAGGGGGCTATAAAGCACTGTGAAACGGTATATAAGTCGAAGTGCTATTGCTATTGCTAATAACGGATAAAATCTATATTAAAATCACAATCTGGCATCCAATCTATCAATTACACATGGCCTAACTATACTATCATATCAATCCTTAAACTGTGAGGACCACAGTCATTAGATACTAAAATGCAACAGAGTACTGATGCAAAAGGATTTGCTACATTAGTTGTGTCAAATAGCTATGGTGCATTAATCATGTGTTTCTGACGAATCCCCAGCGCTGCTGCGTGGAATCTAGCTACCTGGCCAGTACGAATACTTCTTTATTCCCTTAGTCTGTTTTCCCCATTGCTCTTTGTAGCCTAAAAAGTCTTGGTGACTTTCCTCCCTGCCTTCATTCGGACCGTAAGCATTTTCACCAGTTCAGATCGAAAGACAAGCCGATAACAATTTCAAGATTTGCTAAACTTAGTGAAGTAAAGCTCCCTTTGGGTTTTCTGCACCTTAGTCTGTAGTGCAAACCTAGCCCCAGTGCATTCGTTTTAAGAGTCAGAAGTATTGTGTTGTTGGAAGGAAAATCCATCTGGTTCAATTCCAAGCTGGGAGAAAGACGCTGGAAATAAAATGGAGGCTGATTGGAAAGAAAGTTTATTGAAGGGCAGAACTAACCTGTGGTTCTGGGGCAGCTGACCCACCAACAGGGTGAGTGGAAGGGTTTTTATATGTTTCTGTAACTTTGAAGTTTGGGATTTGTACAATGTGGGTTTTGTTTTTCTGAAAGGGCATTGGATAATTCTTATTGTGGCTGATGGCTATGTCCTATGTTAGATTTTTGGGTGAGAGGCTGCTTGCCCTCATCCTGTCACTCTGCTTTTGTGAGCTGTCCAAATTGCTGTCAGGGGTTTAAAAATATCCTGTCTTGAATGGATTTCATCTAGATAGTTGGCTTCCTTATCTCATTGCCTGCCGGCATCTGCAGTTAGCTTCTTGTTACAATGTGTTCTTTAACATCTGTCTGAATGTGGAATGAGCTTCAGGCAGATTTTTTTATTAGAATCTTGGTCTTTTGGTTTTTCTGAGGCTTTTTCTTATGGCTAATATTTTATTTGGAATATTGGGCGGGGGTGGGGGTTGATTTCTTCCTACAGTGTGAACCTCCAAATCGGCTAATTTAGAAGCTAGGTTAAACAGGTTACATCCAGGAAAGCTAACCATCATTGGTGGTCCTCTATTCCAGCGGCCCTCAACCTTTTGGGCACCAGGAACCAGTTCTGGGAGAAGATTTTTTTCCGGGGACCGGAGCGGGTGTGGCTTTGTGTGTGGCTTGCATCACACGGATGGGGCTTTGCTTGTTTGCACAGCCCAGTTTCTGGCATGGATAGGAGTTTGGGGACCCTGTGCTCCAGTGGCGGTATTCTACCAGTTCGCCCTGGTTCTGGCATACCAGTAGTACCAAAGATCAGCTGGCAGAGAACCGGTTTGCTCCAAGCCTCTCCGACGCTCTGCAGTTGGGCCCACCCACCCGTTCCTGCTTCTACGTCCTTTTTCACCTCTCAGCTGTTTGGCGCAGCAGAGCAGATGGCTGTGCTAAACAACTGAGAGGCGCAGTAGCTTAGTTTTTACTGTTTTAACGTGTGCGCACAATCACGCAAGTCATGTGATCCCACCCCTGCAGCCACACCCACCAAGCCACACCCACAGAACCGGTGGTGGGAACTTTTGAATCCCACCCCTGCCGTGCTCTGTTCAGTTTTTAAAGCAGGGGTCCCCAAACTTGCAACTCTAAGACTTGTGGACTTCAACTCCCAGAATAGCTGGCTGAGGAATTCTGGAAGTTGAAGTCCACAAGTTCTAAAGTTGCCAAGTTTGGACACCTCTGTTTTAAAGTGTTACAATACAGGTAGTCTTTGATGTACAACCATTTGCTTAACGACCAAAGTTCTAAGCCAGTGGTGGATAACGTTTTTGGGCTCCTGTGCCAAAAATTGTGCACGCGCTTGCAGGCTCGCACTCATGTGCCAGCACCCAGAAGGCGATGTGCGCTCCCCACGCCCCCTACACATCCGCACGCAGTCCCGGAAAAACAGGACGTGATGAAACGGGCCTAGTTTTTGGCCTGCAAAACCTGTAGAAGCCTTCCTCAAGCCTCTGGGAGGCCGAAAAAGGCTTCAAACCGGCCAAAAATCAGCTGTGAGATGCATGCATGCGCAGTGAGGTAAGTTTTCCTGCAGCTCGTGTGCTGGCACAAATGGCTCTAGGTGCCACCTATGGCGCGCGTGCCATAGGTTTGCCCTCACGGCCCTAAGCAAAGCATTAAAAAAAAAATGACATACAACCAGTCCTCACACTTACGACCATTGCAGCATCCCCATGGTCACATGATTAAAATTGGGCTCTTAGTGACTGGCATGTATTTATGAGATTTGCTGTGGCCTGGGGTCCCGTGATTGCCATTCATGATCTTCCCAGCCAGCTTGCATCTCTTCATTTAGCCACTCTTCAAAATTACAACACTGAAAAAGTTACTTAGTCCTCGCAGTTATGGCTGTCGCAGCAGCTCCAGGGTCATGCCATCAAAATTGAGGCACATGGCAACGCTTGGTATTTACAAGGGTCGCAACCTTCCCAGCTGGTTTCCAGCGAGCAAAATCAAGAGAGGAAGTTTGATTCGCTTAACAACCGGGTCACAACCAGGTCACTTAAGAACTGCAGTAATTCGTTTTAACAACCACAGCCAAAAAAAGGTTGCACAACTGGGCACGACTATATATGAAGTTTTTAAAGAGAATAAAACAATCCAAATTTTTGAAAAAAGAATAAAGAAATAATAAGTGGTGTGAAAAAGATGCAAAGAAAAAAAGAGAGAACAAAAAGTGAAATCAGAAGCTTTCAATCTTCTTAACAGCAGCTATTTATATAGCTACATTTGTATTTTACCTTCTCTATCCTGTATGTTTTTAGTATACAGCATATAATTTGTATTAAACAAATGGTTAAGAGAATAAAAACAGTACAAAACAACCCCACAAAATAATAAAAACTATACAAATGTTGAAAACCGGGGTGGGTGGGTGGGGGGTGTTATGAAGAAAAGGAATTTTGGAAACTGTTTTCATAAAGAGCAGAACAGATGGGCATTGTAGTCCCCAAAAAATCTAGAGTTAGCATAAGCTGTTGGGCCTCAAGCCTCTCCCCCCCCTCTTTTTATGCATTCCATTAGAACAATTGAAACTGCAATAGAAATGGTTTATCACAATATCATTGTTATTAATTGCAGGAAGCTAATTTGCTTTTCCATAGAAAACTCTGACAGCCCACAGGTTTTGCAAATTTATGCACTCGTTCTCTGGGAGCTGGGAATATGGCATCAGAATACATACCCAGTAGGTTAAAATAAGAGTTTAAATATACCACCCCCCCTTCCTCCACAGGCACATTTCTGTTATGCCCAGCATAAATTTTTAAAGCCAACAAGGAATATTTGGATCAGAAAACATACAGTGTGTGCTACTGCCATCTAGTGGAGCCTTGGGACAATGCCGCGCGAAGAGTTTTCCTCTTTTTTCACATAAAACTAGTGTAAAAGGATAACAAGCGGAATCTGATGACTTCGTTCGTCAAGTGGGGCATTTTAAAGATTGTGTATGACAGATAACTGAAACATTTCTTGAATCCTTGGAAAAATAAACTTGGGGTTGTTTTTTTTTTTTTCATGTTCCGTGTTGGCTGAAGTGTCTGTGCTAATGTTCTGCCTAAACTAAATCACCAATGAAAAGTTGTTTTCGGTTTTTCTTTTCACCACTGAAAGTTTCATAGGAGGAAGGATGTATGTGGTATGCTAAAGTGTGTGTGTCAATGTCCTGTTTTTCCTTGTTCAAGCATTTCTCCAGCAATCTGCAGTCTCCTTGGCTTTTATCCTTGGGATGACTGAGAAGTTCACTTTTGGCTTTTGCCTGCATAATTCTGTTCTCTGTAGGTGTCGACATGTCCCGACATCTGAATGTCATTCCCAAGGCCTTCATTGCTACTCTACCAAGTCTGTGCCTTATTTCTTGAACTCCTTTACTATTGATAGTTGTTCTTGACTTACAACCACAATTGAGCCCAGAAGCCATTCAGTACCTTCTCCATTGCTCTGGAATCAAATCAGGACGAACTATATTATGGCTTAACATAATGTGAGCATGGAGCCAGCGTGCAGTTCTGTCTTAAAAGGAATCCTGTTAAGATAGAAAAAAGACAGTTAAAATTGAGTTAGCTTAGACATATAAGGACAGTGGGGTTCTTCGTGCACTCTGAGCTGGGTGATTTTCTTGCAGACATTCCATAACCAAGCTAGGTAACATCATCAGTGATAGCCTGGCAATATGAGGGCAATAAGGCCAACTGTGGTAGCCCTCAGTATACTCAATAGTGACTTCTAATAGTGACTTCTAACCTGGTAGGTAGCCAGAGATAAAAGGGTTTGTAATCCAAAATCATCGGAACAATGTCAGTCACCCCTCTCTCTCTCTTAAGCCCTTTCAATGCAGATAGATGGGAGGAGGGAGGTGTCCTTGGGGTCTCATACAGCTTGTTAACATCATTTTTGTAGATGTTAAAAGACCCCTCTAAGCCAGAAGTCTGGAGCCAAAAAATTTTTTGTATCTGGGATGCTAAGGAGAAAGAAGGATCAGCCCGCTGTCAGTGTGTAACACAAAACCTGGAGCTGTATTTTTCCTGATGGACATTTCTCCTTTTTAGATGAACTTGTACTCACAGCTCTTTAGGATCAACATGTTCTCTGTGAATCTTAAAATGATTCCTTACAAATGCATACTTCAAAATAAAATAGTTTTGGGAAAGCCATCATAAAGGCAAGTAAAATGGTTGTAGGAATACCCGTTTTGTGAGAAAATGTAGGTGAAGACATTAAAATGGAAACGGAATAGACTTAGAGAAGAACACGGGCAAAGACAGCTTTGCAGATTTCAGATCAGAAATTGGTGAATTATTCTGTCCTTTTCCCAGAATTAAAAAAAGAATTCATTTCTTCTTCCTAATTATTTGTAAAGCAAATTCGATCAGCCCTGGCAGCAGCTGAGAATTTTCTTCAATTTATACTTTTACAAAAGGACACTTTAAAACAAAGAAAGTTGTTGCAACAGGAACAAATCTATCTCATAAAAACGAAAAAGAACTGCATTGTGGTGTCCTTGGTGTTGAGTTTCATTGCTTTCTTTTAAATGATTTTATTATTACCCAACTAGGTGACATCATCAGTGTTATGCCACTCTTACATTACATACAGCAGCACTGATTATGTTACCTAGCTGGGTAAAGAAGCAACCAAGATCAGAAACCACCAAGGACCCCACAGTTCAACCCTGAACTACAAATATTCCCTTCTAAAGGAACTGAACTCTTAGCTCTTCAAAAATCTGATGATGAGTCCTTGTGTATTCCTCCATGTTTATTGGCTCAGTTTAGAGTTTCCATCTTTTAAAGGAAAAACTATTCCTAGTAGATTCCTTGCCTCTAACAACTACACCGTAGGGAACTATAATGTCCAAGTTGAGAATAGTTTTACCTGATGAGTTTCATTTGATGCAGTTGTTTGATATAAACTTAGCAAGACTGGATGATTTTCTTCTTGAATGGCAGCCAAAAAAAGAAACAATCCTTTGGAGAAACTAAAAATGACAGATTTGTTCTTCTTTACGTCCTTCTTTCCTCCATGCCTCCTCCTTTTGAGGACAACTCCTTTATTGTCCTCGCCCTCCTTTATAATATGTCTTCCAGCAATTCCGTTTCCTTCCAATTTATTTTTCACATCTGTTAGAGAGAATAATTCACATTTCAAATGACGATAGCTGCCATTGTTTTGTTCTATATTTTCCTTCCCCCCCATTCTCACTTGGCTGTGTCTTTTTCGCTTTCCAACCATCTGGATTTTTAAGACTTAAAAGACTGTGCAGAATAATAAGGGCAGATTTTTCAAAAAATGGGGGGGGATTGTGTCAAACTTGATGTATAATTTAAAGAAAAATTGAGAGTCTGAATCTGTAATTCTTTCCATGTGTTATATGGAATTTAAAGGTAGATGAGAGAAAGAGGGAGAAAGGGAGGGAGGGAGGGACAGACACACAGAGAGAGAGAGTATGAATCATTCATGATCAATACTTTTAATTGTTTTATTTTCTTTCTTCACCATCCCACTCCTCTACCAAATACTGAGGGATAAAGGGGACCAAACAGCTGTGTTTCCTGTCACAGAGGAAATTCCAAACTCTTGATGATATCGGGGTTTTTTTAATCATCTCAAAGTGGGACATGTCAGAGACTAAAAGATTTTCCATTTTGTCCCAAAATAGTCAAAAACAAAACATTGGAGACTAAATTATCCCAATAGTTGGAGAAATAGCCCAATTCATGAGGCTTTTTTGATTAACTATATTTTCTCTTATATCTGCAACAAGGCATTGATGACACGGGCCAGATTGTATTCTTCTTCTTACCCATAGCTTCTTCTAACTATGGTTGTGTAGCAGAAGAGCAAGCTGAGCTCTAGGGGGCAGAGTTAAGTGAGTCATTGGCCTGGAGTCATTACGTTGCCACAAATGTTGTAACCATTCTTTAATCCCGTTGAGCTTTATCTGACACCATTTTAGTATTGTACATTAGTTGATTGGATTCTTGGTTATAAACATGAGCAATATATCTTCACAACGGGAACTTATGTGATCCTCATCCTTGTTGGCTTCTTTCTGGCTATTTCAAAGCCACATTTCATCTTGCAAGAATAGGAGTTATTATCCAGAGGGTTGTTTCGTTTAGGGATCAAGAGATACCTTCATGGGGATATTTGATGCAGATGTTGGGCCCCATGGGTCATACTAAGATTATCAGGAGCCTAAAGTGAACCATGGGTGAAATCAAAAGTGAACAGTTCAATAGGAGGAGAGAGTCCAAAGGAGAGGGATAACCACAACACAGCGCAGGAAGAAAAAGGATCTGAAATGAGAATTAATTGAAAGCAAAGTTAAGATTCTGTTGTGGTTCGCCGGCAGCAGGTGCGGACAGCTGAGGTCTCGGAGAGCGAGGACTCAGATGAAGGGCCTGCATGTGAGGCAGGGATGGGGCCAGGACCATCAGGGAGTGAAATGCTGGCTTCGGAGATTGTGGAGGCTGGCAGCAGTGATGAAGAGGACCCTGAGGAGCCTGTGCCCAGCACACATGCATGCAGGGCTACTCCAAGGGAAAAGCAGCTATAGCAGCACAGGCGACTCGGGAGTCAGGCTGCAAGGTAATGTCCCCTCCCTCAAGAGATAAAAGCCAGCTGAGAAACTGCAGTTCTTTGCAGGAAGCAAGGAAGTTTTTGCACTCAAGCCTTGTGGATGTTCAGAATATCTTGGTTGGTCTTTGGAGACTCTTTGTGTTTGAAATATTTCTTAGTAACTTTATCTAGTGCTCTTGGCAGCCTTGCGCAACCTTGGCAAGGCCCGTTCTTATCAGGGATAATTAGTTTGGAACAGACTTTTAACCGTGAAGAAATGGAATTCATAAAGAATCATTAAAAGGTTTTGCTGTTACCTCTATTTCGTGTTTGTTTCCTTGGAACAAGGTTTGGGTCAGAACAGATTCAGAAGACTCCCACAGGAATTGGAAGAGATGAAGAACCATCAAGGTTTGGTTCGGTAGCCATCTTGTAGAGTGGCCACAACTTCAAATATGCTGAAATAGCCGTCCCGTTTATGGAGATTCTCAGTCATGCAGGTCAAGTGCTTTTTCAAAAGGCAACTGGTCTTTGTTTTTTCTTAAAGACATTTTGCTTCTCATCCAAGAATCTTCTTCAGTGAAGAAGTTTCTTGAAAAAGCATCTTTGGGACAAATAGCACTAATAATGTATATAGTTAATCCTCAACTTACAAGCATTCTTTTAGTGACCATTTGAAAAAAGTGACTTATGACCATGTTTCACACTTATGACCATTGCAGCATCCGCACAGTCATGTGATCAAAAATTCAGGCGCTTGGTAACTGGCACATTGGGGTCATGTGATCACTGTTTGTAATCTTCTAACAAGCAAAGTCAAGGGGGAAGCCAGATTCACTTAGTAACCTTGTCACCAACTTAACAACTACAGTGATTCACTTAACAACTGAGGCAAAAGAGGTGGTAAAATGTGGCATATCTCACTTAAAATCTGTCTCGCTTAGCAACGGAAATTTTGGGCTCAGTTGGGCTCAGTTAAGGATTACCAGCATTCAACATAGCTCTTCCAGGGCTACCTCTGCTGTGACGTGAAGTAGCCTGCTTTTAGCAAAGACCACAAATTATCATTTAATAGAAACATGGTTAGTTTCCGCACTGGCTCAATTCTTACACCAGTTGGCCATAATGACAGGAACGCTCATGGGAGAGGGAAAGTCATTTTTATAAAGTCTGTCAAGTCCACACCCATTATTTGCATGAAAGGAACCCAACTTTCTTTTAAGAAAACATACTTTAAAAATTACGTATTTTCAATCCCGGTAAATCCCTTTTGGGGCCGAACTGCAAACTCCAAAATGGCTGGCATTTTTCCACAGAAACGGCCGATCTGTGCTGCTCAAGTGGTGGGTTTTTGTGTTTTTTTTTTGAAATTAGAAATTGAAGGCAAGGAAGAACAGTAGAGAAAGAAGAAATGTGTTTACTTTTAATTTTAAGTCTTGGCCAGAGAGTTCAGGATGTGCTTTGGAAACCGAAATCAGCTCGTGATATTTTGTTGGACTCTTGTTGCTGGCTTTCTGATGTCTGGTAGACGATCTTTGGCTTTTTCCTCTCCCTACCTGCCATTTTGTTCCTTGTTTTGCTTTGAGATGGGTTGGCAATCTTCCTTGCTAGAACAATATGGAATGGCCCATATTTTTAACCGTCAATCAAGTCTGTAATTGCATTTCCAACCTTGAATTGCTTTTTCCATGAACATAAAGCAAATTAGGACACAGGTTAACATTGATGTTTTGACTACTGTCAGATAACAGATAATCAGAGTTGGAAGGGACCTTGTAGGTCATCTAGTCCAACCCCCTGCCCAAGCGGGAGACCCTACACCATTTCTGACAAATGGCAATCCAATCTCTTCTTGAAAGTCTCAAGTGATGGCGCTCCCACAACTTCCGAGGGCAAGCTGTTCCATTGGTTGATTGTTCTCACTGTCAGAAAGTTTCTCCTTATTTCCAGGTTGAATCTCTTCTTGTTCCGTTTCCATCCATTATTCCTTGTCTAGCCTTCAGGTACCTTGGAAAATAGCTTGACCCCCTCCTCTCTGTGGCAGCCCCTCAAATATTGGAAGACTACTATCATGTTTCCCCTGGTCCTTCTCTTTACTAGGCTAGCCAAGCCCAGTTCCTGCAAACGTTCTTCGTATGATTTAGCCTCCAATCCCCTAATCATCCTGGTTGCTCTTCTCTGTACTTTTTCTAGAGTCTCAACATCTTTTTTATAATGTGGTGACCAAAACTGGATGCAGTACTCTAGGTGTGGCCTTACTAAGGCTTTATAGAGTAGTATTAGTACCTCACTTGATCTCAATTGTATCCCTCTGTTAATGCAATTTAGGATTGATTAGCTTTTTTGGCTGCTGCTGCACACTTCTGGCTCATATTTAGCTGGTTGTCCACTAAGACTCCAAGTTCCCTCTCACAGTTACTGCTATTGAGCCTGGTTTCACCCAGTCTATATGTGTACTTTTGGTTTTTCTTGCCTAAGTTTAGGACTTTACTTTTCTCTACACTGAATTTCATTTTGTTAGATACGGCCCAGTGTTCTAGTCTGTCAAGATCCATCTGGATCTTGAGCCTATCTTCTTGGGTGTTAGCTATTCCTGCCAGCTGTCAAAAAAGGCTTTAGAGAAATGGCTTCTTAAAGCCTTATGGTCCTTTCCCAGGTGCTGGAGACAAAAGAAAAATATTGATGAGCTAAAGGCAGGGGTGTCAAACTTGTGGCTCGTGGACTGGATGCGTCACATGCAGGCCACACCCACCCTAGCTCCACGAATGGGAAAAACATCACGAAATGTCACGTGACGGGCAATTTGACCTAGTGAGTTTGACACCCATGAGCTAGAGCAAACCTATGGCACGCTTACCAGAAGTGGCATGCAGAACCATCTCTGCCGGCACGCGAGCCGTTGCTCCAGATCAGGGCCACTGCGCATGCGCGCGTGCCTCCCTCAAGCCAGCTGATCATCGGTTATCTGCTGTGCATGCACAGGAGATGCGTGCAGATGCGCAGAGGTTATGTGGAGTATGCGTGGGGTCGCATGCGCAGGGGAGGCGGGAGGGTTGCAAGCACATTGCATTATGTGTGCATGCACGCATGTGTGCGTTTGCGCACTTTCGGCATGCGACGATGAAAAGGTTAGCCTTCACGGAGCTAGAGCCACTGAAGGACATATAGGTGGACCTCCATTTATAGCCATTCGTTTAGTGACTTTCTGAAGTTACAACGCTGCTGAAAAAAAGCGACTTGTGACTGTTTTTCCCACGACCATTCAGCATCCCCAATGGTCACGTGATCAAAATTTGGGCATGCAGCAATTTATGACGGTTGCAGTGTCCCAGGGCCATGTGATCATCTTTTGCGACGTGGTGACAAAACGAAGTCAACGGGGAAGCCAGATTCACTTAACAACCATATTACTAATTTAATAACTGATTCACTTAACAGCTGTGGCAAGAAAGGTCGTAAAATGTGGCAAAAGTCCATCTGTGGTTGTAAGTTAGGCTCATCTGTGGTTGTAAGTTAAGACCTACCTGTATACATTTTTCTAAGAACATGGATGTTTACACCATGAACATATAAAACTGAATTAAACGGGCAGTCAAAAAAGAAGCAGTACGAATTGCTTCATTTATGTTATGGTTGCTGTTTTTTTTCCCATTTAATGTTTAAACAGCATCTTCTGGCTGATGTTAGTGCCCATTAATGGTACCATAGAAAGCGTAGAACAAGAATTATGTGGTGGTTTTTTTTCTTCTACGCTGCCCTAGGTCAGCGGTGCAATGCCAGCGGGCATCAGGGCAACCTGCCTCCTTCCCTTCCCACTGCACAAATCACGCTGGCATAGTTATGCATTATTTACTTTCTAATTTAGGGCTAATGTTTCTTTCTCCTCTCTTTCCAGTCTTCGGGGACCAGTATTACAGTAGATATTGCCGTCATGGGAGAAGCTCACGGACTCATTACCGACCTTCTAGCAGATCCTTCGTTGCCACCCAATGTCTGCACCTCCCTCCGAGCAGTGAGCAACCTGCTTAGCACACAGTTGACCTTCCAAGCTATTCACAGACCAAGAGTCAATACTCTGGCATCTTTCAATGAAAATTACACCTGTTCTGACACAGAAGAATGTTCAGAGAAGGGAGAAAAGCTTACTATTCCCAAGGTATGTTGTTGTGTATTTAGCTTGCCAACACGGCTCCTTTTATGCACACCAGGTGTGAGACCCGATAGGTAAATCAAACCAAGGAATCAACTCCACAGGCTAAAGGCTGAAGCTACTTTGATTGTACAGTGGTACCTCAGTACTTGTCATAAATTGGTTCTGGGAGGCACGATGAGTACCAAAACCAATGAGTACCAAACAATTTTTTTCCCGTAAGGAATAATGTAGTAGGTCACAAGGCAGCCAACACCAAGAAGTTCTAGTTTGTATGTTGAGTACCAAACAAACGATGAGCACCAGGACAAAATTTTCATGTCAAAATGTATTGAATACCAAATTCTATGAGTTTCAGTAGTTGAGTATCAAGGTACCATTGTAATGAGCTGTAATAACAGAACCTTGTGAGTCAGATTGTGCCTGTTCCGTCTCCCCCTCCTTATACTCCAGTGAACCAGACAGGTGTCTATCTGAGCCATTTCCAAATGTTATGTGGTTATTCTGAACTTAAAATATGTTTTCCCTCTCCAAACTACTACTGCTACTCCTCTTCTCCTCCTCCTCCTCCTCCTCCTCCTCCTCCTCCTCCTCCTCCTCCTCCTCCTCCTCCTCCTCTTCTTTTTAATAAAGTTTTATTTGGGTTTTCACATACACAAAATACAAGTGAAACATCTTTTTTGAAAATAGCATGGTCCTGGGTTGCACTTCTTTATACAGACACAAACTCAATTTCATGCTCATTTTTGTGTTCTATTTCCATATCTTATTACTATTCTGCATTTTCTATATAGTTTTCCCCTCTTTTAATTTTCTCAATTTTATTTTGATTATCTCATGTCAATTCAGATCTTTATATTTATACTTTTGTCTGTTCTGTTTCAATTTCATGTTATCTTTTCTCATTAAACAAATTTTCTCCTGTAGTTACTAATTGGAGTATGACACCTTTATATCTTTTAATTTTATCCATACAACTCTTATTTAAACTTCAATATATACCTTAAGGTTATTTTCTTCTTCTTCTCCTTCTCCCTCTTCTTTCTTCTTCTTCTTCTTCTTCTTCTTCTTCTTCTTCTTCTTCTTCTTCTTCTTCTTCTTCTTCTTCTTCTTCTTCTTCTTCTTCTTCTTCTTCTTCTTCTTCTTCTTCTTCTTCTTCTTCTCTCCTCCTCCTCCTCCTCCTCCTCCTCCTCCTCCTCCTCCTCCTCCTCCTCCTCCTCCTCCTCCTCCTCCTCCTCCTCCTCCTTTTTTTTGAAAGAATTTCAAAAGTAGATTGCTATTCATTGACCTGTATAAAGTAAAACTCAAGCAGATAACTATATTTTCTGCATTCAAATCCTGGTTTAATGCTTGCTAGGCACAATTAGCAACAGCTTCTGTGCTTAGATGCTATGGAAGAACTGCAAAGGAAGGAAATTGACACCAATTAATGCAGAAATAGTGGAAAAAAGGGGACTCATCAGCAGTCTCAGTCCACTACCAGAATACCAAGAGTTGGAAGGGACCTTGGAGGTCTTCTAGTCCAACCCCTACTCAAGCAGAAAACCCTACAGCATTTAAGAGAAATGGTCATCCAATCTCTTCTTAAAAACCTCCAGTGTTGGAACACACACAATTTCTGGAGGAAACTCGTTTCACGGATTAATTATTTTACCGTCAGGAAATTTCTAGGTTCTAATTCAAGAAACTATGGCAGTATTTCTCAACCTTGGGAACTTGAAGATGTGGCTGCCTGGCAAATTCTAGGAATTGAAGTCCATATATCCTCAAGTTGTCAAGGTTGAGAAACACTGAACTCTTGGGCAAGTTGAAATTGTGGCTGCTCCATCACTGGAGGTTTAAAAAACAAATTAGACAACCATTTGACCAGGATGGTA
This sequence comes from Pseudonaja textilis, assembly GCF_049901715.1. Taxonomy (NCBI): domain Eukaryota; kingdom Metazoa; phylum Chordata; class Lepidosauria; order Squamata; family Elapidae; genus Pseudonaja; species Pseudonaja textilis. Next base: position 65,581,745 of record NC_141994.1, read on the forward strand.
TAAGTCTCCTGCCTCGATCTGATCTTTAAGAGAGCATTAGAAACACAGGAGTATCTGAAATATACCTTTCTCATCCATGGAAAATAAAATAAATGATGACAGTTTTGGATAAAAGGACTATACAAGGATTTAGGACTAACTGGATTTAGGTCCAAATAAAAAGACTGTAGAATGTTGCCAAAGATTAATAGTGGGGTATTTTCTTCATCTATCGAGTTATCCAGTGTACTTGCTGATAAAGACTGAAGATCATGGATGAAAACACCATGCAACCCAAAATCATAAGGTGGTCTTCTAGTCCCCCTGATCAAGGCAGGAGATCTTATACCAGTGATGGCTAACCTTTCCATCCTCACGTGCCAAAAATGTGTACGCATGCCAGCACCCATAAGGCAATGCACGCAGGGCCCACCACGCCCCCTGCGCATGCATGCACGATCCCTTGGGCGTACGCTGTGCATCTCTGCACATGCACGTGTGACCTCCCCATGAGTGCCACGCGTTTCTGCACATGCACGCCCATCTCCTGCGTGCCCTCTGCCCCTGCGTGGCAACTACCCAACGATCAGCTGGTGGGCGGGTGGCACACGCACCTGTGCAGTGGACCTGCTTTGGGGTGACAGCTTGCATGCTGGCAGAGATGGATCTGCATGCCACTTTTGACAGACTCACCATAGGTACACCATCACGGCCTTATACCATCAAGGTCAAATGGTAGTCTAGTTTGTTTTTTAAAATCTCCAGTGATGGAGCACCCACAATTTGTTGTGGTTAGCCGGCAGCAGGTGCAGATGGCTGAGGAGAGCAAGGACTCAGATGAGGGGCCAAGACCATTAGAGAGTGGACTGCTGCCTTCAGAGATTGTGGGGGCTGGCAGCAGTGAGGAGGAGGTTCCTGAGGAGCCTGTGTCAAGTGCATGTGCAAGCAGGATTGCTTGTAGGAGAGAGCAGCTACAACAGCATGGGTGACTCGGGGGTAAGGCTGCAAGGTAATGGCCTCTCCTTCAAGAAGATAAAAGCCAGCTGTGAAATGAATGTTCTTTGCAGAAGGCAAAGACATTTTGAAACTCCAGCCTTGTGGACATTCTAGTATCCTGAGTTTGTATTTGAAGATTCTTGTATTGCAAATTATTTCTTCCCTGTTATCTTTTGGAAAGTCTCGCACAGTTTGGCAAGGCTTGTGCTTATCACAGTTAGTTATTTTGTAAAAGCATTACAAGGTTTCTGTTCCTTTTGGATTGTGTTTGATTTGTTGGAAAGGGGCTTGGGTCAGAACACAATTCTGGGTGGCAAACTATTCCATTGATTATTTGTTCCCACTGTCAGAAAATGTTTTCTTATTTCTACCGGTAGGTTGGATCTCTCTTTCATAAGCTGTCACTTATTACCTCTTGTCCTATCCTCAGGTGCTTTGGAGAATAAGTCGATTCCCTTTTCTCTGTGTCCTCATAAAGTAGTCATAAGGTGTTACTGTCTTGTCTACAGCGCTTTCGGAAAAGCCTTCCCCCTGGTCTTCTACGACGAGTGTCATCCACTTGGACAACAACCACATCTGCCACTGGTTTACCCACGTTGGAGCCAGCTTCTGTTAGAAGGGACCGCAGTCCCAGCATCAAACTTTATGATACGTCATCATCCAGGTAGGAAAACAATTGCAGATTTTTAAATTTAAGATCTTTAAAGTTGCAAAGGTTGAGAGATACTGACAAAAGGGAATAAAGTAAAAATAGACTTCAGATACGAATGTAAGTCTTAACTACTTGGTATATTTGATATAAAAAGATAATTCAAGTTAAAAAAACAACAACAAATATAAACTCTAAAACGTTAGTGAATAGTCAACAAATCTAAAATACCACATGATTAATGCACTCCAGTAGAAGCCCATAATGCTATAAACTGCTCAGAGTTACCTTGAATTGTTAGATGAGCAGCAAATAAATTGACAAATTCAGTATCAGTCAATTGCAGAAGGCAGCTTTACTCAAAACAGCTTACATCCTGGAGGTCCTTGTTTAATGCAATTTAAGTCATTAATAGCAAAAAGAGAACCTCTAGGTGATAAAACACACTACTGTAAATTATTTGTTGGTTCCACGTTATTACCTTGACCTACCACAGTGAAATAGATCAGGGGGTTCACAGAATTGTAGACAAAGAGTGGAATCCGCAATTATCAGGGAATTTATGTGGGTCAAAAAATGGTTGCTCAGAGGTTTCCAATTTTGACAACTCCTAGATTTATGTATCAACTTTTGGAATTTTTCAATTAGCATAGCTACTGCTGAGAATTCTGGGAGTTGAAGTCCATACAGCTGTAAGATACCTAAACTGGAAGGCACTCGTTTGCACCTTGAATTTTCCTGCTAGGAAAATGAATAAGTCTGGAATGTTCTGTACATAGCCAAGGGCAATAAACTCACTGTGAGACTTTTTAGGTGGAATCATCCAAAGCAAAGAATCTCTTCTCCATTCTTTTTGGCAACAAAGATATTTTTCCCTACCTTTCCCTGGTACGTATTGCATTTGAAGATTGTTTCAATAAAGGAAACTGTGGGGCTCCTTATTGACAGGAAATTGTACTCACGCAATATATCAGAAATTAGACTATGTGAGGAATATGAAACCTGAAGAGATCCATTTCCTACCTTCTGAAGCTCTTTGGTTAACAAATACAAAATTGTAGTCTTCCCTCTGCATCACAGTTAGAGTCAGGTATTCTTACCTTTTCCATTCAGCCGAGTGTCAACCCACCAGCTAGAAAATCAACTGCACTTTTATTTTTATTTTTAAAGATTTTATTAATTTTCAATAAACAAACATACACAAACAAAACATGAAAACATAAAACTTCTTTTTGGAAAGCGGCTTAGTCCCGGGTTACATCTTTTTGTACAGACATAAATTCGAATTCATGCTCACTTTATATACCATTTCATATCTTATTTACCATTCTACATTTTCTATATAGCTTCTCCCCTCTTTTCACTCTCTTAATTCTGTTTTATTTATTTCATCTCAGTTTAAATCATCATGCTTATATCTTTTGTCTGTTCTGTTTCAATTATCTATTATTTTTTCTCATTAACACAAAATTTCTCCTGTAATCACTGATTGAAGTATGGCACCTTTATATCTTTCCCCTAAGTTTAACACTTAAAATAATATATAATTTTCATTTTGATTCTGCTTAGTACATTCTAAGGCTACGTACTATATTTTAAAGTAAGGAAGGAAATAAGTTTATTATATAATTAAAACAATAATCCATAGCAAATTAAACTCCATCGTTAGGTCTTACACATTCCTTTTAATATTTTATCCCATTTTATAATCATATAATGTTCCAGTTTTCTAACATTATTTCAAATATAAATACAACAATACAATCTTATGTACTTTTGCAGAATCTCTTTTTTAACTATATTTTTACCCATTATCTCTGAATAAATCCTGTTTCTTTACATCTTGTTTCAAACCTTTGTAACTTCTCTTCCCTTTTTCTCTTCTTTTCTTCTCCAATCTAACCTTTTTACCCCCTTGTCTCTTGATCTCCACCCTCTTAATCTCCACCCTCTTCTGTATTCCTCTTTTCTGTTGCTTTCTAACGTTGTATCAATTTTTCACCTTATTTTTCCTTTTTTGGGTTGTTTTTTTAAGTCTTAAATTCTCCATTCTCTTTCCCTTCTTTCCCTTTTCTTCCCCAGCTAAAGTTGCTTGTTCATTAAAGATGGCTTCTTCTTCATCCCAATTTTCTTGTTCTCGTAGTTTCTGATAGGTAGAAATCGCCATTTCTAGGAAATGGAAAACAGATCCAAAAGAGCCTTTCCCTTCTTGTTCCTCTTCTTTTAGCTTTTTAAATTCCATTTTCAGTTCATCAACAATAATGCCATTGTGAAAAAAAATTAAAAACAACCCAAATGTTTTTAGTCTTTCAAATAATAATTTCCAAAAGTCCCAAAGTCACCGGGCAATCCAAATACACACAGACTGTTTCATTTAGCACTTTCTTCTTTTTTATACTTTCTCTTCCTGGGGTTACAGTTCAATTGCAAAATTCCAATTAAAATGTATCTTTTAGAAGTCTTGTTACAATTTTGCTCTAGTCTTATAAATTCCAAGCAGCCTCCTCCAGCAAAATCTTAATATTAATTATTTTCCTCTCCCTTCCCACTTATAGCAAAGAAAGTTTTTTTTCTTTTCCAATGTTCAGATATCTTTATTGTCCCCCTTGGCTTTAATTTTCAAATTTAATTACCTGCTGATGCCAAAATGGTTTTTTCTGATTTCTTGCTCATCTGCTATCACCATAAGGAAGGGGAGTGAGAAAAAACAAACTTTCCCGTTTTATTTTCAATCGCCACTTTTTCCAGGTCTTTGGGAGCGATGTATCTTTAATGAAATTTAAGTTCAAGGGTATTTAAATGCTTCTTGTTATCTCAGTCAGCCAAAAACTTTCACTTCTCAGCTTCCTCCTGCACATTCTTATCCAGATGAAAGCTTCTTTGTGGCGGCCATTGCTGACTGCTGCTCCACCGCCTTCAGAAAAGGGAGTTTAGCCAGCTGAGGAGGGGGGTTGCGATCCCCCCCGGACCCCTGCTAGATCTCCTCTGTCTTCAGTTCCCTCTAAAGGGTAACTATAACCCCCAAATCCGACTGGATCGGGGGCACTCCAGCAGCAAGTGCAGCAGAAACCGCGCATGATCGCGGATTCCTGCCACCTCTGAAGCCTTACAAACTGGAAGTCCATCAACTGCACTTTTACTGAGACTTGAAAGAATCTTGAAAGTCAATGCGGGACTTTCTCTTTCTTCTGATACTTCAACAAATTGGGGTAGCATGTACCTGAGCCAATTTTCCATGTCATCTTGTTCATCAGAATTTAAAAAAAAAGTTTCTTCCCCCTTTTCCTAGATCCGGGTTGAGGAAACTATGGCCCTTAATGATTTGTGGACTTCAACTCCCAGAATTCCTGAGCCAGCATGGGATTCTGGGATTTGAAGTCCACAAATCATAAAAGGGTCATAGTTCCCCATCCCTGGCCTAGAGAATGACTCAAAGTCATTTTCCTTACTCTCTTATACAAGTAACTCCTGGGAATCTCTGCTTTTTCCTATCAATCTACTACCTCTACTAAGGCAGTAAAGTTCAGTTTTCTGACGGCTTACATTCCGGTCTTGGTGAATAATGAACCTAAGCTTCATTATTGTTTGCGAACCAGTTTATAGTTGGAGGAGCTACCAACAAGAAGGTTGTGTTGAAAAGTACAGTTGTGTGATAACATTGTTCATGTATAGTACTGCAATTATCAAGTTGTACTGAAGGCTTTGAACAAATGCACTCCATCTCTGATGCTTTATGGGAGTTAATTCTTTGAATGTTCTGCTGAGTAAGTAGAGAACAGTTGTCCATGCTTAGAAGGATGTTCATGTAAATAAATTATTCTTGCACATGATTTAATTTGTCTAATTGAATTGTAGATATAATCTCCCCCACTCCCTCCCTCCCTCTCCACTAACATCCAACTTTGCCTATCTCAGATTGAAATGATGGCAAAATCACCTTTGTATGCAATTTGTGAACTCCCTGTAAATAATTGATTGACTCTACATGAGGTCTACAAGTTCCTAGAGATCAGTCTGACCTCTGTTCTTTCTAAGGAAGCATACAAAATAAGGATTGGGCTGCTTTTTTTTTATTTTCACAGCTCTGACTCATGGAACAATCCTCTCCTGATGACTCTCACCAAAAGCCGATCTTTCTCAACCTCCTACGCGCTGTCTGCTGCCAACCATCTGAATTCAAAGCGGCCAAGCCGGCAAGGTGGTAATTGATTTCATTTTACATATAACTCAAGGCAGAGAACATCTCCAACACCTCTTCCTCCTCCTATTTTCCCCACAACAACAACCCTGTGAGGTGGGTTGAGCTGAGAGAGAGAGAGAGGGGGAGACTGGCCCAAAGTCACCCAGCTGGCTGGCTTTCTAGCCTGGTGCCTTAACCAGTACACCAACCTGGCTCCCTAGTTAAAGCTGTCTAGTTATCTTCTGAGTTTTGTGAATTCAAGACTATTGCAATTAGTAAAGAGATAGCACACGGATTTCAAGTTAAGTCTCTCAAGGTTCTCTAATGAAATGATATTTGCAGCCTGGATGAATATTTCTTGTTTTTTTCCAAACAGTGGTGATATGCAATAGGACTACAGGCAGAGGTGGGATTCAAATTTTTTTACTACTGGTTCGGTGGGCGTGGCTTGGTGGGCATGGCAGGGAAAGGATACTGCCAAATCTCCATTCCCTCCCCACCCCACTAACCTGCTTTCCAGCTCCGTTCTCCTGGGCAGGGCAACCAAAGAAGACCCAGCCAATCAGCTGGGACTCGGGAGGTAGAGAAGAGATGGGGGGCGGGACCAGTCAGAGGCGGTATTTGCCGGTTCTCCGAACTACTCAAAATTTCCACTACCGGTTCTCCAGAACTGGTCAGAACCTGCTGAATACCACTTCTGACTGCAGGTAGCCCTCTTCTTATGACCACAATGGAGCGCCAAATTTTTGTTGTTGCCACTTTTCTTGCCACAGTTGTTAAGTGAATCATCATTGCAGTTGATAAGTTAGTAACACAGTTGTTAAGTGCATCCGGCTTCCCCATTGACTTTGCTGGTCAGAAGGTTGCAAAAGGGGAATCGCATGACTCCCGGGACACAGCAACTGTCATAAGTAAGAGTCAGTCGCCAAGCGCTGAATTTTGGCCACATGCTCATGGGGATCCTGGAAAGGTCGTAATTGTGAACGAGTGTTGTAAGTCACTTTTTTCATTGCCCTTGTAACTTTGAATGGTCACTAAACAAACCATTGTAAATCGAGGACTACCTGTATTATTTCAGTTATTAACACAGGATCTTTTAGCACAGGTGAAGGATCTTTGGAAGCAAAGTTCTAACCTAGAAGGGCTACTTTTTAGGCAATTGATAGCACATGTTGTTCTTGTTATCAGCCCAAATCAATCCATTGTAATTGAACTTCATTTAAGTAATAGCAATAGCACTTAGACTTATATACCACTTTATAGTACTTTACAGCCCTCTCTAAGCAGTTTCACAGAATCAGCATATTGCCCCCAACAATTTGGGTCCTCATTTTACCTACCTCAGAAGGATGGAAAGCTGAGTCAACCTTGAGCCTGGTGAGATTCGATCTGCCAAATTGCAAGCAGCCAGCTGTCAGCAGAAGTAGCCTGCAGTACTGCACTCTGACCACTGTGCCACCGAGGCTCTAGTACAGGGTTGTTCAAACTTGACAGCTTTAAGACTTGTGGACTTCAACTCCCAGAATTCCTCTCCCAGTCATGTTAGTTCAGGAATTCTGGAAGTTGAAGTCCACAAGTCTTAAACTTGCCAAGTTTGAAGACCCTTGCTCTAGTAGCTTAACCTTCTGCACTGGGTTTTCAGCTTCCCAGTTGTAGGGCTGAAAGAGTGACTAATTCAAATCACCCTGTTAGCTTTGGTACCTAAGGAATGGATTACAGACAGTCCTCGACTTAACGGCCACAATTGGGACCAGAATTTCTGTTGCTAAGCAAGGTGATGGTTCATGAATCACACCTGACCCTTTTTTGACATGGTTATTAAGTGAATCACTGCAGTTGCCAAATGAATCATGCAGTCATTAAGCAAACCTGGCTTCCCCCATTGACTTTGCTTTCTTGGGAGCCAGTTGGGAAAGTCCCCAGGACACTGAAACCATCTCAGATATATTCCAGTTGTCAAGCATCCAAATTTTGATCATGTGACTGTGGGGGATGTTGCAGTGGTCATACGTAGGAGAACCAGTCATTGAAGTTTACAATGGCACTGAAAAACAGCTCGGCCTCCCACTTACAACCATTGGAGCATCCCCACTGCAGTCTTCCTTATGGTCACATGATCAGAATTCAGGTCCTTGGCAACCTGACAGTGGTGGGATTAAATTTTTTTTTACTACCGGTTCTGTGGGCATGGCTTGGTAGACGTGATGTAGCTTGGTAGGCGTGGCTTGGTGGGCATGACAGGGGAAGGATACTGCAAAATCCCCATTCCTTCCCCACCCCACTAACCTGCTTTCCAGCTCTGTTCTCCTATTCAGGGCAACCAAAAAGGACCCAGCCCATCAGCTGGGACCCAGGAGGCAGAGAATAGATGGGGGCAGGGCCAGTCAGAAGTGGTAATTGCCAGTTCTCTGAACTACTCAAAATTTCCGCTACTGGTTCTCCAGAACTGGTCAGAACCTGCTGAATACCACCTCTGCAACCTGCATATATTTAAGATGGTTGGTTGCAGCATGCTGGGGTCCCATGATCATCATTTGGGATCTTCCCAGCTGGCTTCTTACAAGCAAAGTCAACAACAGGGGGATTCACTTAACTTAACTGATATTGCAAAAAAAGAAAAAGTTGTAAAATTGTATGAGATTTAACAACCACTTTGTTTAGTAAGCAAAATTCTGGTTCCAGTTGTGGTAAGTTGAGGACTATTTGTAGAGGGTTGGCTTCACAGAGTTGATATATATATATATATATATATACCTGACCATTTGAAAAGTAATCCTGTTTTCCCATTCCACAGGTATCTCCCCAAATATTTCACCTCTTGTCTCCCCAAGCCATTCACCTGTCCAGGGTACACCAGCCAACAGTCCCATCCGCAGAACCTCCGGAGAACAATTTCCAGAGTCGACAGTCATGGCCACTACCCAAGCCATCAAGCCTCATAAGCTCTTAGGTTGCACTCAGAGTGCCCCTAACCTATCAGAGCCTGTGGAAGGCACCTCTGTCATTTGTAGAAGGTAAGCCAATCCTTCACTATTTGTTGGAGCTTCTTATATTTTCCTTCCTTCCTCGTATTTCTCTCCTGATCTCTGAGCTTTCTTCAGTAGAGCACATCAATATCCAGTGCCTTGGACAAGTCTTCCCTAACCTGGGCCCCTCCACAAATATTGAATTTATTTTATTTATTGTATCATGCCTCTACAACAATCCTGTGAGGTGGATTGGGCTGAGAGAGAGAGTGACTGGCCCAGCTGGCTTTCATGTCTAAGCGTGGACTAGAACTCACAGTCTCGTAGTGATTGACCCAAAGTCAACCAGTTGGGTTTCATGCCTAAGACAGGACTAGAACTCACAGTCTCCTGATGACTGGCACAAAGTCATCCAGCCAGCTTTCATGCCTAAGGCAGGTGTCATGCCCTTGTTGGAGTCTGAATCCAAGGAGGAAGACAAACAGCTGACAGGGAGTGGGAGTGTGGCTCTGTTGGCTGTGGAGGAAACTGGGGAAAACTGGGGAAGAGCAAAGTACGGCTGGGCAGAGCAGGGGAGAGATAGAACAAGGGAGAGGGAGTTCAGATGAAAACCCAGGCCCACCCCCTCTTCATCCTTGGGCAGTAGGGAGGAACAGAGAAGAGAGCAACGTGGGTTGCATGGCTTACAGGGAAGGAAAGGGCTCTGATTTCCTTCATTAGCCACACCTGGGAATGAAAGTTTATAAGAACTGAATGCTGACTGTGGCAGCTGCTGAGAGCAAACGTGACTTTATCCTGTATTGTCATGGCTTATCTGTGTTCCTGGCATCTTCCCAACCATGTGAGTTTTGCTGTGCCTGCACGTCTGGAATTCTTACTTCTGCCCTGCCAAACTAATTACCTCATTTTGGCTTGAGTGGACTTATAATTACAGTTTGTGTTGACCATATTTTGGACTTGGATTTGTTATAGTCAAAGGCTGTTCCTGGGACAGTTTTTCTCCAGCCAGAAGGTAACCTGGACATTGGGGGCAAAGTTGCAGCTAATAAAGGGACTCTTGTTGATTATCTGGCTGTGTTGCCTTTGTGCCATGCCCCAAGTCATCTCAGCAGGACTAGAACTCACCATCTCACAGTTTCTAGCCAGGTGCCTTAATCACTAGCTCAAACTGGCTTTCAGCTAACTAGATGTCCAAATCGTTCTGACATTCCAGGATTTGAAATCCAATGTCTTCTACACTGTCAAATTGGGGAAGGCCAGTGGGAAAGAATATCATCATCATCATCATCATCATCATCATCATCATCATCATCATCATCATCATGTCTTTTTATATATAACTCAAGGTGGCAAACCTACCTAATATTCCTACCCCTTTCCCCACAACAACCACCCTTCAAAGGTGGGTTGGACTGAAAACAAGTGGCTGGCCCAAAGTCAGCCAGCTGGCTTTCATGTTTAAGCAAGACCTAGAACTCAGTCGCCTGGTTTCCAGGACAGCTGGCTCACCACATCCAGCTGGCTCTCCATGTGGACAAAACATATGGTTCAGCTGCAGGAGATTCTACATTTGATTTAATTAACAACTTGAAGTGCACACGATGGGACTAACCTATGCCCGAGACCCAAGAATAATTGGTTTTAAAGGCAGTTAAGACAGGTTCATAGCAAATAAAAACCAGCAGTAGAAACTAGCTATTAACAGCTGGATGAGAACAGTGTCTTCCAATATTAATTTGGGGAGAGGGGGGGAGATATATTCTGCTCTCCTTAGGAAGCAGGAAGCTAATCTTTCCAAATGCGCTCAACTTTAATTCTCGTCCATCAGTAGCTGCCAGTAGTTGTAGAGAACAGTGAAAAAGAATGATGGGAACAGTGATTGCTCCAGTGTGAGTCAGCTGCTGTGATTCGCAGCATCGGTGTGTCACTTTCCTCAGTCTGAGACCAGCATTTCCCATTTTATTTCATTTCATTTCATTTTTTCATTTTTATTTATTTTTACTCTATTTTATTATTTTATATATTTTTTATTTAATTTAATTTTAATTTATATTTTTTTATTTTATTTATTTATTTTTTATTTTGTAAATACAAGTTACTGCTGTCCAGTCATTGTAAAAGAGACCTGAGCATTTTACTTCCAGCTCTTTGCCTGTCCCTGTCCAGCCAGCGTGGGTTGCTTTTATTTTGAATTTGTGTGTGTGTGTGTGTGTGTGTGTGTGTGTGTGTCTATGCAGCTTCACAGCTCTATTGGTTGGTTCTCCACAACAGGACCAGTTTTTTCCTTTGCTCCTTGGGAAAATTAATTGCCCATCCCGGCTCTAAAAATACTATATCTTTAACCACTTCTGAAGGTCCCTGAGCATCTATTCAAGCTTTTGGAGGCTCCATGAAAGGAGTGTAAACTGAGCTCTTTTAGCAGGTGGCATTTTGGTGGCCCCTGATGATTTCTGAATTCTTCTTATTTCTCAGAAGTGCGGAAAATAAAGGTGTGGCATGTAAATCATTGCAGGAAGCTGCTGAAAGAATAAGTAAGTGATAGTTGAGTTCAGACACTTGGAATTGTTCTTGGCAGATGCACAGTGCTTCAAGATAGCTCACATCTTGTCTTCATTTCCCCTAAATGACTTTGTGGAAATGAAATATGTGGTGGAATGGATTCAGTCAGGTGATCCTTCCAGATAATCATCTCATTTCCCAATCAAATTGATTTAGGTCATGTCCTTTATTTCTTGAGTTTGGTATGTGTGGAAGGCTGAGATCCAAGGAAAAACAAGGTCAACAGACAAACCAATAAAACAAAGTATTTGAAAAAAAAAAAACGTTGATCAATTGTTGGGCACTGTCAGTTTTGATAGTTCCCGGGTTCAAAGTCCCTGTAAGGGCTCCAGTGGGAGGCCTTCCAAACCGAGCTGTATTGCTTCCCTGTGAAAATTAAATTTGGGATTGAAGGAAGGAATTTACAGTATGTTTTTCACGCTAAAGAATCTAGTTCCTTGTCATGCCAAAGAATCCTAGCTCACTTCTCAAGTTCAGAGAGGAGTTGAAAAAAAGAAAGGACATCAGCCTAATTAATAAACCAAGTGGTGAAGTGGTATAATTATCCACTAATCCTTTTGCGTGGTGAAAAAGAACTGAATGCTTTAATCCATGAACACCTAATAGCATATTATGCTGCCCTCTGTCTGGGGACAAATGAATTCCAAATCACTTCTCTGTTTTAATAGTGTCTTTCGGTCATCAGTTATGTGAAATATTTCCTTTTTGAAGCATGAGATCCTTGGATTAGAGCAGATATCCCCAAATTTAGCAACTTTAAGACTTGTGGAGTTCAACTCCCAGAATTCTCCAGCCAGCTGGCTGGAGAATTCTGGGAGCTGAAGTCCACAAGTCTTAAAGTTGCCAAGTTCGGGGATCTCTGAATTAGAGGAAGAATAGGTTGATCTGATATGATAGGAATAATTATTAATGTGTTTATATCCTCTATTATGTTTACAAATAACTCAAGGCGGCAAAAACATCCAACATACCTTTCTCGTCTTATTTTCCAACATGCCTTTCTTGTCTTATTTTCCTTGCAATAACAACCCTGTGAGGTGGGTCTGGCTGAGAGAGGGTGACTGGCGGAAAGTCACCCAGCTGATTTCATTTCTAAGGCGGGACTAGGACTAACTGTCTCCTGGGGATTGGCCCAAAGTCACCCAGCTGATTTCATTTCTAAGGCGGGACTAGGACTCACTGTCTCCCGGTGATTGGCCCAAAGAATCCAGCTGATTTCATGCCTAAGGCAGGACTAGGACTCACTGTCTCCCGGTGATTGGCCCAAAGTAACCCAGCTGATTTCATGCCTAAGGCGGGACTAGAATTCACTGTTTCCCGATGATTGGCCCAAAATAAACCAGATTATTTCATGCCTAAGGCGGAACTAGGACTCACTGTCTTCTGGTGATTGGTCCAAAGTAACCCAGCTGATTTCATTTCTAAGGAAGGACTAGAACTCACCATCTCTTGGTGATTGGCCCAAAATCACCCTGATGGCTTTCATAGCTAAGGCTCAGAATCTCTGCATAATCTGGCATGTTTCCTATTGTAATAAGCGATTTGTACCCAAAACCTGGATTGTGTTATGTGCCATTGTTTGGGAAATTGCAGTATGACTCTAAGTCATCTTGGCTGTCCTCCTGAATCAAATTCTTAGCCATCTGAACCAAATTGTATTCTGCATTTTGGTTTCTTGGAACTAAATTACTGCTAGCATTAGGAAGGACAACCAAGCCAAGCAACAAATTATTTGCTCTCGTTTAGGTAGATCCAGATTTGAATTCTACCTTCTCAGCTTCTAAGGGAGCATTGAAGGGCTACCAGGACAGTTAGTCCTAGACTTACAACACTTTGCTTAGTGACCATACAAAGTTGCAATGGCACTGAAAAAAGCAACTTATGACCGTTTTTCACACTTACAATCATTGCAGCATCCCCATGGTGAAGTGATCAAAAAACAGAACACATGGCAATTGACTCGTATTTATGACGGTCGCAGTGTCCTGGGGTCATGTGATTCACTTTTGTTTCATTCTGACAAGCAAAGTCAAATGAGGTCAACGTCAAAGTCAGATTCACTTCACAACCGTGTTACTCATTTAACAACTGCAGTGATTCACTTAACAAATGGGGCAAGAAAAGTTGTAAAATGGGGCAAAATTCACCTAGCAAATTTCTCACTTAGCAACATATATTTGGGGCTCATTTGTGGTCATAAGTTGAAGACTACCTGTAGTCCTTGACTTACGACTACAATTGGGACCAGAGTTTCTTTTAGTGGAAAAATCCATAAAGTCATAAAGCGAGTCATCTCATGACCGGAGTCAATTTTACGACCATTTTTTACTGCAGTCATTAAGTGAACTACTAAGGTCTTTTAGTAAATCACACGGTCATTAAGCGAATTTGGCTTCTCCAGTTTGTTTGTTGGAAACCAGTAAAGAAGATTACAAATTGTGACCACAAGACCAATCACATAATTGTTAAGGTATTGAAGATTTAAGAGCTGACCAACTGTTGTAAAACTGCTGTAAGGCTGATGCAATGAGGATGAATCAGCATGGTTATTGCCACTTTAAGACTGAGGATGGGTCCCACAGGGTTTTACCACTTTAAGAAGCTGTCTATATATATGAGACCATGAGAGGGCATACCTCTCTCTCCTTGTGTTCTGTCTCCATTGTAATTCTCCATGCAAAGTAAAGAAGATTGATTGCTCGCCAGATATTTGCCTACCATGTATATGTATATATATAGCTGTCTTGTATATAAACCACTGTTAAAAGACAAAGCCTCTGTATGTTATGTTTTGCTCCTGGGTTGTCTCACAACAGTAGTCACGCTGCAAACACTGACACGCTGTAACCTTCATAAATGTAAGCTGGTTGCCAAGTACACCTGCATTGTGTTTGTGTGTCTCTCAGGGTGGTGCCAAGCTCATCACTTACAAGTGTGAGGCTGCCCTCACACTGTCATTAAATCGTCATAAATTGAGGACTATTTCTGTTTCTCTCTCTCCCAAGCAAGTTGCATGAAGTGCGAAATTCACCCAGGTCCATTCCCCCCTGCCCCCCTTGTGTAAGTCCGATGGGAAAGTAGGTCAGAGCTGTGACATTTTATAATATGCTGAGCACTTAAGATACAATGAATTTAAATGATGAACTCACAGAAGAGAGTTTCCAGGGGACAATTCAGATGTGAGCGAGCCAACCAATACTAACACTTGGAATTGGTTTTACAGACCATTTTATTAATCGGAGAATTGAGATCCTGGAGTGTCTCTCTTGCACCACATTTTGTAATTCTTGAAGTTTTCAAAAACCAAAGCTGATCTGGCCTGCTCCCTCCCATTCCTTCAGAGCCTTCTTAGATCAGGTTGCTGTCCTGTGGGCTCAAATCGCACATTTGGCAGCCTGTATTTTCATTTTTTGAATATGCACTTGGCAAAATAAGAACGTAACGATCTCCGGCCTCAGCTGAACCCCCGCCAACCCCCAAAAATCTGAAATCCCGCTCCAGTGATATTGCTACAGCCTGTTGAGGCTCTAAGAAGCCAATTTATAAATACGTAAATACCATAGCCAGCAAAATAAAACCTCTGACTTCTTGGATGCCAAAAGGTTGCCATCCCTTTTTAAAGTCACTGTTTCTTCCCTTTTATGTTGTTGACCCTACCTGACCCTTAACCTGTTTTACTCTACTACCTGACTCAGTTGTTACATGGTGAAACTAGAGGTGGTGTTCAGCAGGTTCTGACCAGTTCTAGAGAACCGGTAGTGGAAATTTTGAGTAGTTTGGAGAACTATGCTGCCTACAGTCTGACCTCAGCTTAGTACACAAAATTGTCTGCTACAACGTCCTACCTGTCAATGACTACTTCAGCTTCAACCGCAATAAGACACAGGCAAACAATAGATACAAACTCAAAGTAAACCCCTCCAAACCCGATTGCAGAAAATACGATTTCAGCAACAGAGTGGTCAGTGCCTGGAACTCACTACCTGACTCTGTTGTTCCATCCTCAAACCCCCAAAACTTTAACCTTAAACTGTCTACCATGGACCTCACTCCATTCCTAAGAGATCTGTAAGGGGGCGTGCATAAGCGCACCAGCGTGCCTACCGTCCCTGTCCTACTCTTCCCATTTATTCGTACTCATTTATTATGTATATATTTATTTATTTTTATTTTTTGTCAAATGCTTACAAGATAATAGGTATAAGTAAAAACATAGTTATGAATACATGGATACATATAAGAAAAATTAAAAAAATAGAAGAAACAATAGGGCAGGAACAGTGGGCACGTTGGTGCGCTTATGCACGCCCCCTACTTATGCACGCCCCCTAATTTATACCTGTTTAAACTTATGTTTATGTTATGTTCATACTTATACTTGTTTTCTCATATACGCTTGACAAACTAAACTAAATAAAATAAAATAAACTTTCGCCATGCAAGGAGCATTTGATGATCATCAGAAAGTGGCTTTTGTAGGAAAATAGGAGCTTGAGGCCAGGTTATGACATTAAATTAGAAATCCTTTCCCACTCTGATCTGCCTGATAGTGCTGTGAAAACTGGCTGAAGACATTGTTGCTCACTTTCTAGGGATTCCTGCTGAGATAAACGTTGGCCACTGTTTATATGCCTGCAAAACCTGAAGGTTTCATTTGGACATTGAATTTATGAATTTATCAGAGTGAACAATATAAATTATAGGTTGCTTAGAGTCTCTAATCCTGTTTTTTTTGGCAGGGTCTGACACCTCCCCTCTCCCAGCTATAGATACTAACATTTGGTAGGCACAAGGTGTAAAAAAAAATAAGAATTGTTCAGCTTAGGCTTAAAGAACAAAACAGAACAAGTCTAATAGCACCTTAATGATATTTTTAAAACAGCTTTGCATGCACGTGGATTACAGGCATACAGATAGGGAGGCAGTCCTCAATTTACCAATGTTTGTTTAGTGACTGTTCAAAGTTACAACAGCACTGAAAAAAATGACTTCTGTCTACTTATCACACGGCCGTTGCAAGCATCCTTGATAGTCACATGATCAAAATGTGGATATTTGGCAACTTGCTCATATGCACGATGGTTATAATATCCTGGAATCTTATGATCACCTGTGGTGATCTTCTGATCAAGAAAATCAATGGGGAAGCCAGATTCACTTTAACAACCATGTTACAACTGCAGTGATTCACTTTAACAACTGTGGCAAGAAAAGTCGTAAAATGGGCAAAGCTCATTGTACAACTGTCTCATATACCAACAGAAGTTTTGGGCTCAATTGTGGTCATATGTCGAGGACTACCCGTAGCTAGTTAATATATGTACTAGTGCACGGGTCAGCAACCTGCAGCTCTGGAGCCGCATGTGGCTCTTTCATCCCTCTGCTGCGGCTCCCTGTGACTAGTTGGCTCCACAATTGATAGGACTTTCAGTTAGGACAGAGAAAGGAAAAGGGATGATGTGCTAGGAGGAAACTCTGTGGTGGGGGAACCGGACTTCTGGTTGGCTCCAGAATTGAACAGGGACTTCTTGTTAGGATCTTTGTGCCTCTTTGAATGCTTAAAGTTGCCGACCCCTGTACTAGTGTAATCAAATGAGTCTTATGTTGAGTCCACAAGAAATAGTGTTGACTGTTTTCCTGCTGGTGGGTTTCATAATGAAACTATTCTTTGTGATTCAAGGACTTATTTTTCACTTCTAGAACAATTTTGTCTCTCACCTTTGCTTTTTACTCTTTCTTTCTTTTTCCTTGCCTCTCCATCAACAGCTCCATGCATTTGTGTGTGGGTGTGAGAGTATATAAACTGCTTTTTTTTTATTACTACCATATCGTCTACAATCCCTGGAAGCCAAGTGATTTTGTTTTTAAAGTGTGGTGGTCCCCTAATTGTAAAACTGTTTTCCACCTCTGTTATGTATCAATTATGTGTTGCATACCAGGATTAGGAAGAAAAAAAAAAAACCATTTGCTCCATGTTTTGAAGTAATCTAATTTAATTCACTCCAAAGAGGCAGATTGGAACAATTATCCTTTGGTTCATGAAGATTCTCAGTTTTGCAATACTATTAATCTAAAAGTAGCATTCAAAAACTGTGTGCATTGGGAAGAGCCTCACACGGGTGTGTATATTGAACAGGATTGTTTGCCAACAGAGATACCGTAAATGGGTACAAAATCCAGATGTTAGGGAAATTATGTGTGCGAAAAAGAAACGATGTGGTTTTCCACATATTTCTTTTGAAAAACAATGCGGGCTAATGAGGACATGAGAACAGATTTATGGGTGTGTAGAATGACCGGCCTTTCCCCCAGTTATGGAAAGAAATATATGCATGGACCCAGCTCTGCTAATTGAATGAGCATTAATCAAGCAATCTGTTTGCATGTAGGAATCAGGAAAAGGAATGTGCAGTTACATGAGTTGCTGCTCATAATTGATTGCCGCCTATCCATTTGCTGCTTGTCCACCGTTTGACCCAATTTCTGTCATACCATTTTATTCTCCAGCTGTGGAAGGCTATACAGCCCAACAGACCCCAGAGAAGGAACGCTGGATAGGAATGATGGTGCCGCACACACTTTGAACAGGACAGGTAAGTAGCTGTACCTGATGATCGAGCTTGGGATGGGATGGGACTCTGCTTTTTGTCAGCTCTGGAAGCCATCTTAGAATCAGAAGCTTCCATGCTGCCACATTCCTGTGCTTGGGAAAGTGGAGGGTTGGATTTTAGAGTGTTGGTAGTTAGACATAATAGCATTCTTCTTTTCTGTCAAGTCATATTATTCCTACATTTGGAGTTGGAGTGATTGGAGGGATGTCCCAAGTTGGGACGGTTGGTGATTGGACCATATGATGGACTGATGGGTGCAGGGCTTGGGTTTTGAATTTTGAATTACTAAGGGAAAACCCGGAACTCTCAGATTCAGGTTTTCCCAGATGCGCCAGTATAATTATTCTAATAAAAGGAAACTTTGAGAAAATGCCTGTTGGTGTTTTTAATTGGAGTTGGGTTTTTCTGGAACCCTGACAGGGAATCTGCTTCGGTTGGTTCAAGGGAAAGAGATTTTGTCCTCAGTTGGGTCCTAACAGCAGTAACAGGCAGGTGGGTTTTCATTTTAGATGATCCTGCGCAGGCCACCTCCGACTATGAGACGAATAACAGCGACAGCAGTGACATTGTGCAGAATGAAGACGAGACATCTTGTGCCAAGGAGAAGAGCCAGGAGGGCCCGCACTGCAGGACGTTTGCCCCAGAGACGGTCATTTTGCATCCTTTGCTGCCTGTGGAGGTATCCCATTCACTGTTGAACCTAGCAGGACCTCACCAATGTACCTGAGAATGCTTAGAAGGAGATGTAGACATTGTAAGAGGAGAGCTGTTTTAGTCCATGGTAGCCCAAAATTAAAAAGAGTCTAAACAAAAGCCAAGTCAATATCAAAGCACTACAACCTGCCAGGACAGTCCCATTACAGATCTCAAAGCAGCCATTTTGGAGGAAGGAAACCCTGTTCCTGGAAAGTGGGCAGAGAAGAGCAAACAAAGATGAGAAAGAGTCTGGAGACTAAATCGTGCAATGAACGTTACAGTTGAGGGAGCTAGATGTGTCTAGCCCAGGGGTCCCCAAACTTGGCAACTTTAAGACTTGTGGACTTCAGCTCCCAGAATACCTCATAGCTGGCTGAGGAATTTTGAGAGTTGTAGTCCACAAGTCTTAAAGTTGCTAAGTTTGGGGACCCCTGGGCTAGCCAATCAAAGAGAAGGTTGTGGGGACATGATAACTGTCTTCCAGTACTTGAAGAGCTGTCAGAAGAGGGGATCAGTTTATTCTCCAAAGTACCAGAGGGCAAGACAAGAAGTAATGGGTGGACGTTTATTAAAAAGAAATCCAACTAGAAGTAAGAAGAGATTTCCTGTCAGTGAGGACAATCAATCAATGGAATAGCTTGCCTCCTGGGGTTGTGGGTGTTCCAATGATGGAGGTTTTCAAAAATAGACTGGACAACCATTTAACTGGGATGGTATAAGACTCCTGTCTTGAGGAGAGGTTTGGACTAGAAGACACAAGAGGCCCCTTCCAACCCTATGAATTTAACTTTAACAGCACAGTTGAATGAGAGACTGCTGAAAAAGTTCAGACTTTCCAGAAGCCTCAACAAACACAATAGGTTTTTAACATATTATAATTGATACGATACTTAAAATTTGTCTCACGTATAACCTGCATACGCACAACCAACCAGTTTCCCCCTCCATTCCCCCCCTCCTCAGTCCAATTTAAATCCAAAATTGCTTCAGCAACTCCACCCATCGGATCGTTTGCTGCAGCTTATAAAGCTTATGCCATCTAAGAAAATCCATTAACCAGAACAGTCTGTAGAGTCTTGAAATCAGCATTTGAAAAAAATAAGTCCATTGTTTTTGTTTTGTTTTCTTTTGTTTGTAAAGCTGGGGTTTCAACACATGTTCTGTGTTTATCATATTTGTATGCCGCATGCTTACAGTCAATTTCCAAATTCCATTTGTGTACATCTGGTTAAAAGAAAGAAAGGAAAATATGTTGCTAAACCCTCAAAACCAATTCACTAGTTGGTGTAGTATAAACAATTTCTAAATAATCAAGTGTTCAGGTTTGTTCTCCTTGCCATCATAGGAGATGATACAGAGCTATACAATCTTTATCAAAAGATATAAATAAGCTTCATATGATGACAGCCTACTGGCTGTGCTCCTTGAAGTTCTCTGCTGATTTAGCAAGACTTCTTGTCAGGCACGAAGGATCAGGACTACACATTAAGTTCCAGTTAAGCTAATTTATTTATAGACAGTAATCTAGTCACGTAATGATCAGCACTAAATGTGTAGATAAGAGACAACAGAATTCAAGAGGGGTTGGACTTAGTCCATTTGTGGGAATGTAATGATTCTAGGCTGATGACTTGCTTAGCACCACCCCTCAGGCTCTGCCTGCTTTTCCTATACTTGTAAGACCAGTCAGTTAACTTTCACTTTGAGGAACCAAAGAGTTTCTGATTATGATTTGGGTTGAGGATCTTCTGGAGTGGGAAGGTCTAAATATTTAAGATGAATACTGAAGATGCTCAGTAGCTCCGGAACATTGACTGATGAATATGAGAGCATACAGTGGAAAAGCGAAAATGCAGAATCTGAACTCTTAAACATCAGCACTTCATTTTCTTCCTCATTTCCCTTCTTTTGGGAACAAGGTCATAATCCTTTGTAAACACCATCCCATAGCCCATTTTACTTCGATAACTATGGTAAAGTCAAACTTGGCTCCTGGTGGCTTCATCCATACTTCTGTGTAGGTTCCTGAGCAATGGCAGTAGGAAGAGTAATTTATGTGTATCTTCTTTTCAGATGGATTTTTATCCATCTAATCTAGTGTCATCTGATCTCAACTAATCAAATCTAATCTATCTAATCTAAATGGCCACCCACCTCATACAAGGTGGCTCTTGTTGATGTACAATAAGGTGAACTATTAAAACTGAACATAAAAGCCAATGGCAGCAAATAATTACAATAAAGAAAAACAACATTGCAAGAGAGTTAAGATATTATACATGGTGCAGCCAATGCACAAGCTCTCTGCTTCCAAGGGATGCCAAGGCCTGATGGAAAAACCCCCACACATTTTGAATGTTCTCCAAAAAGCCAAAATGGCTAGGATTAACCTTACCACTCTAGGCCTGCTTTTTCTCATAGTTTCCTATCCCTCCCATGCTAATGAGGTATGAGCCTATCACAGATTCTTTTCTGTATACCCAGGTGAGTGGACTCCAAAATGCAAGAGGGCCAACACAACCACATAGGTTTCTAGGCAACACCACACAAGCATTCAAAGACTAATACTTACTCCTGACTATTCTTCCCCAGTTCTACTATGGCTCTTAATAACTGCTCCTCTACCACTTCTCCTTTTGAGTTCTACAGCTTGAGAACAGTACCTGTTTCTATTAGCCAAAGGATGCTTCAGGCTTTATTTCAATAAATTACCACAAATCACTTTCCATCTCCCTCTCCCTCTGACACCAATGCCACTCCATCACTGCTAGTTGTCTCTCTGTTCAGCTTTTGTAGCTACCAGTTGTTGTGCTGGCTAGGGAGAGGTCTTGAACAGTGGACAACTGTGGTCCCTTTATGATCTGTGGACCATGCTGGCTCAGGAATTCTTGGAGTTGAAGTCTACAATTCATAAAGGGGCCATAGTTGCCCACCCCTGCCTTAAAGGGACAGGGCACTATCAGGCCAGGCGGCGGCCATTTTCTAGGCAGCCACCTTAGTTTTTTGAGTTCAGACAAAGTACAGGATAAAAATAAGATATAGATGAGTTTTCTATTCCAGTTAGCTATTTAGATTGGTACCATTGCAGAGATACAGAGATAGCCATTGGGATTGGGAACCTATGGGGATTAACCTTAACTCGTTTCAATTGCTTTATTTGTTCTTACTGTGTTTTATTGTTTTTGCACTGTAAACTGCCAGGATATTATGGTCTGGAAGAGTTAGAAATAAAGACAAAAAGAAACATTCTAAGCAACACCCATAAAAAAAACCCAACTGTCAAAATGGAGAAAAATAGTTTGACAGATGGAAGTAATTTGAAACAGTTGTGTACAATTGCTCAAGAATCCCCAGGTGGCCTAAATTAAGCTTATAAATATTCCCATTTAGTGCATCACTAATGAAGTCTCAGAAATGGTGCAAGAATCCCAGGTGACGATTTTGAAAGCATATATTGGTTATCTATCTTTTGAATTGCAGAATTCAAAAGCTAACTAACATTAGGAACGTAGCGTTCACTAGGCTGAATTTTCTCCTCACAAACGTTTGATTAACAAATGGCCTTTGCTATGGACCCTGCTTATAAATTACTTCAAATAAAGATAAGCCAAAGAGGGAAGAAAATAGCCCGAGGCACATCTTTCTTATCCCACACCCAACAGTCAACACGTATATAAGGTGGGGAGGGAAACTCAACACAACAATCTAAGATGAAACAATGCAGCCAACTGAGCCAGTAACAGGCACGCAGGCACTATAACTATTCCGATCAAGACCGGTAGGTCAAAGTGCCCCATACAAAAAGCCAAATGACCCCACTGCCATGTGCCACCTACTTTGATAATGAAATATTTGCAAGACTAAACTTAGTGAACGCCCAAATCCCAACATTCCCCATATATTTTCCACTCAAGATAAGTAAGCCAATGTCAAAACCAGAAACCACTAAAGGAAAGGAAGGAAGAATAAAAATTCCTTTTAATTCAAGACAAGAGCAAACATAAATAAACATCTGTACTCAATATTTCTGTCCGGGATGACACTTGTTTAGACACAGATAATCTATTAGGAAAAATATTTTTAATGCAACTAATTAATAGGGACCAGATTGGAAGAAAATGCCCTCTGTTATAAATTTTTCAAAGCTCATTTCTATGTCAGTTTTTTAGCCACAGCTATGACAGATGACAAAGTGACATTTTCAAAGGCCATCAGCCTGGTGGGAAATGAATTTTAATTTTCCAGAGTTTTGCAATAACAAACTTAACAACCAGCAACTGAATTTGAATCAATTTTGTACATGGCAACAACTGATAGGAAACATAAGACAATCAGCCATATACAGGATTCAGTATAGAAAATGTGGATTTTCGTTGTTGCTGTTTTCAACCACAAGAACTGGCTACTTATGCATCGCTACCAATGATGGCAAAAATGGGTCAATTCTCTTATAATTCTACGAACTCTGTAAAGATGACGGTCGACACTGTGATGATAGCAATGTATTTTTCTTTGTGGTCAATCCTTGATGATCCCTTGAAATAAAAGAACTGAAGATGCTCCTTAGATGAGAAGCGAAACGCCTTCAAGAAAAAACAAAGGAAGTCCATTTGCCTCTTTTAAAAGCACCTTTGGAAAAACTATGACCTGGATGACTGAGAATCTCTATAGACGTCCCTTGAAGCAGATCTAAAATGAATTCTTTGTTACAGAGAAGCTCAATAATATTCATTGTTTGAACCTCCCAATCATCTTCTGGAGTCCTGAAGACAGTCTGTCACACACCTAGCTACATTATCCAGTACATATATGTTTGAATACTCATTCATCATGGTTGGCAAAACATTTTGAATTTATGCACGTCAAAAACTCGATTTTGAGTTCAAGTCAGCTGTTCCCACCTTACCCAAATTTTTCCAATATATTTTTGGCCATTCTAAAAGAATCTGGTGCTTGAAACGCTTCGGTGAGAAGAACATGAGAAGAATTTGAGAAGGTTAGAACAATTCATAGGAAACTCAAAACCCCGCCTCCCTCCATCTTGTTCTGTCCCCAAAGAAGGATGCTTTGATTATAAATCTTTTGATATTTGAAATGGGTGGTTGCTCCCTGTCTTCTCCAGCGTGTCATCATTTTTCATTTCCACGTTGAAGGTGATTATTTGGAGAATTGGGAGATTTCTGGAGCCCATACCTAAGGCCCGCAACCTTCCCAAGGGAATTGTCTCTCAATCCTCCACTTTCCAACCCAGTTTGAATTCAGAATAACAACAATAACAGCCCCTGCCAAACAGCAATAACTCTCACTCCAGGATGGTTCTGACAGCTGCTGAGTTTTTTTTCTTTGTAACTACGCAAAACCTCTTAGCTTTGCCCAACTTATGAACATAAAACACTTCTGTAGATGGTCTTCCAACAGTACTCTACAAGGCCAGAACATCTTCTGTTTAGCACTACCTGACCGAAGTCCTTTCAATTCCTACAAGGTCTTTTCCTTTTTTACCTGGATCCGTTGGGCGGTGCTAGTTCTAAGTTCCTTTGGCAATTTGGTTTTCTCTCTTTTTTACAATTTTTCCCCTTTCCAAATCAATTGTCCTCTTTTGTGGAGCCAACTTCGTGTCTGCTCAATAAAATTCAAGGGACAAGACACTGACATCAAAGAACTATATGCTGAGAATCTTTGGGGGATTAACTCTGGGTTTCCTTTGAAAGAGTGTAAGTTCATCAACTATCCAATTTCCCTACCCAACATGGTAACCTATGTGATAGTTTGACCTTGGTACCATCTGCTGAAAGAACATATCATGATATGCTTTAAGAGAGAACTTCTCACCACTTCCTTCTTCATGTTTTTCCCATAGTAAAGAGGTACCTCCAATGCACTTGCTGCATTTTGATGCAAGTATTTCATTGTTTTCATTTACAGATTTCAACAATAATCAATCAGTTATATTCTCCTTCATCTTCCAAAGAAAGAAAGTGCTAGATATTTTCATCTTTTTCAGATCTAAAAGGCTACTAAGTTTGGGTCTTTTAATATTCTCATTTAACAGTGGACTTTTTACTGCATTTTGATGCAGCATCAAAATCAAGAAGAGGGCGATCATAGGTGTTTGATATTGTTTAAAATAAACAGACTTCCAAAACGAGGAGGAGAGCATAGTGTCCGTCAGATTTCATAGGAAAGGTGTCCCTGTAGGGACTTTGAACTACAATTCCCATAATCACTATTTGCCATTGGATATGAGTTTAAATCCAAAACATCTGGAAAATACTGAATGTGTGTGTCTCTTTTATATAGGAATTAATTCTGGGAATCATTAAAACTTTCAAGATCAAATCTCTCTAATTGTAACAAGATGCTTTAACTGTATTTTCTTCTTACAGCTGTACTGTATTTGCATACTGTGCTTTAAGCGAGTTACTGGGACTCTTTCTCTCTTAGAAATGGCAGCGTATTAGGTCAGAAAATGGACTAACTTGACACAATGTTCAGACAACTCATTTAAAAATAAAAATCGAAACGAAACCCTAATTAAAATTTACATTTTGCTACTGGAACTGATTAAGGGCGTTTCTGTTTGAGAAAACAGCAAATTCGTTTTAGTTATTTATTATTAGAATTTGTTCATTATTAGAATAATGAATAACAATTGCAAGAATTGGGTATGTCTAGTTAATGGAAAGAAGCACTACAGGTAACATGATAGCAGTCTCCCAATATCCAATGTGCTGCCACAAAGAAGAAGGGAGGGGTCAACCTGTTCTCCAAAGCACGTGAAGTAAAGACAAGAAGCAATGGATGGGAATTTTTCAAGAGGCAACTGGATTTTGTGACAACCATGACCTGGATAACTGAGAATCTCCATTGACAATGGATGAAAACTAATCAAGGAGAGAAGCAACCTAGAACTAAGGGAAAATTTCCATACATGGAGAACAATTAATCAGTGGAACAACTTGCCTCCAGAGGTTGCGGATGCTCCAACACTTTTTGTAAGAAGAGATTGGACAACCATTTCTCTGAAATGGAATAGGACTTCCTGCCTAAGCAAAGGGTTGGACTAGAAGACCTTCAAGGTCCCTTCCAACTCTGTTAGAAGTGATTTTACCTAGATATTACCTCTGTCAAATCAGCTGTTGCTTTCAGAACTTGGTTTGCAAGCTGAGATTATATCATACTTTCCCAGTTCATGTGTAAGGAAAACCAGTTTAGAACTAGGAATCTATTGAGTTTAGCCAGCTCAGGAAATGGTACCCTGAAAACCTTTGAGAGCTGGATCAACATTCTTTTGGTTCACTTTTTTGTTATTTGTTTGTTTATAGGTTGCTATAAAAGGTTGCTTTTCCCATTTTTTTACATTTGGGATGTGTTTGTTGGTTATCTGTTACAGGAAAAACCTATCCTTGCCCCCGAGCCTCTAATAATGGACAATTTGGACCCATTAATGGAGCAACTAAACAATTGGAATTTCCCAATCTTTGATTTGGTAGACAAAACCAACAGGAGATGTGGTCGGATTTTAAGTCAGGTAAGAAATTAAATGTTCTATAAGATTTACCTCAGGGTTCTGCTTTTTATAATGCATCCTTCTCGAAATCACCGATCCTAATCCAGAGCTATCTGAATGCAGAGATGTGTTTCTTTCTGTTCTACTGTTATGTGGGAATCAAATATTACGGCTTTCTGATTCGTACAAACCCATCCAGTGTGGCTCCTCTGATAAGCCATGATTTAAATCCTAGCTGAGTCATAGGTTAGGAACTCAGGTGCAAAGTTTCTATTGCTATATGCCAGGTTAGGAAACAAACATTGCCCAAACACCAAGAATTAGATCCAGGCCTTTTAAGAAGGATTTTGAGAAACAAAATATATTTTGTTAAAGAAAGCTTTAGCAGTTATTAACACTGAAGAAGAAGAGACTTGTTAGTTATGTTAGCAGAAACAAGGAATGTGACAGCACCTTTTCTAACTGACACATTTTATTCAAAGGTGCTAAAAAAAATTCCAACTAAAATACGTTAGTCGGAAAAGGTGCTACCAGACTTCTTCTAAAATGGTGGTTTCGAATCAGTTTTGAAAAAGAAAATAGCCCACGCACTACTAGGGAAACCTTCGGCTCTAGCACAGGCAAATGTGTAAAAAGAGGTTTCTTTTTTCATGCAAAAAAAAAATGGTGAGTAGGAAGAGTAAACCTTAGTTCTGCTTGATGGCAAGCTGTGTGCTTAGATAATGTCTTAATTTTCACTTACTGTTAGACTAATAATGCCCCTGGAGGGATATAACACGTTTTGCTGAAAAAAAAGAAGGGATAGAGTGGAAGGCTGCCACTAGAAAGATTAAAGCCAGACTTCCATTTAAAAACAAAGTTAAATTTCACTGCACCTTCTTGTAAAACAAGAAAAAAAAATAGCAGCTTCTCGACCAGCGGGTTTCCAGATTCTAGGAAAACCTGCTGGAATGAAATTCACAGAGGTGGCGGCTGCAGATAAGAACTTGGTAATGACCGGAGGGTGATTTGTTTGGCTTAGGTCCCTAGGAAATTGGTTTGACTAGGAGGAAGCCAACAACCTTAATCAAGAAATCAGATCTTGGGCGTCAACTGCAGTCCCTCAGCAATATTTGCTGTGCTGCAGCTGATGTCTTATTTAAACCAATAACAGTTCAAAAATTGCACGATCATCACACCTGGTGGGTGTGTTTATATTCCAGATGAGATCTTGGGTAGGAAGGTACAATCTGCAAGATCCTCCTGTGAGTATGTATGTATGTGTGTGAGAGAGAGAGGCAGTTTGGTCTAGTGGTTAAGGCACCAGGCAAGAAAGTAAGAGACCGTGAGTTCAAGTCTTACCTTAGCCACGAAAGCCAGCTGGATGATCTTGAGCCAGTCACACTGACCCAGCCTTCATGAACCCCACTCAACAGCCTACTTGTGAAGAAAAACAAAACCCTTTTATTAGAAAGGCGGGAATTCACAGCATGACAAAGCTCCAGGTCACACATCCATAGGTGATTCATAAGACTAACAGTCTCTGAGTTCTCCCCAGGGAGTCTCAATTAGCACTTTAATCCCAATACGGAGAGTCCTGACCAACCTGGGTCAGAGAACTCTTCTGGAGCATGAATGGTTGTCTCTGACAACCATCCCTCCCACACCTCTCCTCCTTATATCCTAGCCAGGGAGCGGTTTGTTAACGTGTCTCCTTCTTTTCCTGCATTGCTCTCCTCTCTGCACTTCTCTGCACATACGCTCGTATGGGACAGGCCCCAGATGTTCCTCGTTCAGCTCAGGGCCCCAAAACATCTGTCTCTCCGCCTGAGCCATAAGTAGATGGGCCCTGCTCTGCATCTGGCTCGGAGACCTTGTGCTCCTCAGAGCCTTCTGCAGCTCCAATGCTAACCCAGGCACCCCCTCTGTCTCCTCTGACTCAACTGCCATCTTCGCCGGCAATCGACAAACCACAACACAACACAACCCTCTTCACAGGGTTTGTTGTTATTGTTATGGGGAAGATAGGAGGAGGAAGATGTGTAGGGTATGTTCGCTGCCTTCAGTTATTCAGTAAAAATAATAAAAGAGGGATATAAATGAATAAGATTCTGGACCTCTCAAGAGAGACGAGTTGGTTTAAGATTTGTGGGCTACTTGCAGTCCCAAGTTGTCCATCCTGTTATCAAGCCCGTTTTTACAAACCACAAAACTAAGTTTGTGCGTTACTGTATATTGTTCCAAAATGAAGCCCGGGTATAAGGTTTTGTAAAGGTAGTCCTCAACTTACGACCACCATTGGGTCTCACTTATTGTTAAGTGAGAAATTTGTTAAGCAAATTTGCCTCCATTTCATGACTTTTCTTGCCACATTTCTTAAGTGAAGCAATGTGGTTGTTAAGCGAATGGGGCTTCCCCATCGACTTTCCTTTTCAGAAGGTTGCAAAAGAAGATCCCATGACTCCGGGACATTGCAACTGTCATAAATGTGAGTCAGTTGTCAAGTATCTAAATATCAATCACATGACTTTGGGGATGCTGCAATAGTCATAAGTGTGAAAAACTGTCATAAGTCACTTTTTTCAGTGCCACTGTACCTTTGAATGGTCACTAAATAAACTGTTGTAAGTCGAGGACTATCTGTACAGTGTATCTCTAGCCAGCTATACCAAAGGCTGTGAAACCATTTTTATCTGCTCAATCTGTTTCAAATCGTTTAGTTTAGTTTAGTTTATTGTCATTGCACTTTGTACAACGAAATCAAACACCATCTTCAGGGCACATCATGAGCGTGAAAATAACACATCCTTCACACTACACACATTGAACTGAAAACACGCAACACCACACCAACACTGAACTATACAGCAGAATTCAAAAGAGCTACTGCCCTGGGATAGAAGCTGTTTTCCAACCTATTTGTCCTTGTTTTTATTATCCTGTACTGTCTGCCAGATGGTAATAGTTCAAAAAAAAAGGGTGCCCGGGATAAGATGGATCTTTGAGAATGTTTTGAACCTTGTTAAGGCAGCGTAAGCTATAAAGCTCTTCTAAAGAGGGCAGAGGGCAACCAAGGATCTTCTGGGCAATGACATTAACCCTCTGGAGCGCTGTCCTATAGGTCCCTGTGCAATTGGCAAACCATACAGAGGTGCAATAAGTTAAGATACTCTCTATGATGCAGCGATAGAAGGTCACCAGCAGTTTTTCATTCAGTTGTTGTTTTCTGAGAAGTCTCAGGTAGCATAACCTCTGCTGGGCCCTTTTGACCAGTGCTGCAACGTGAGCACCCCAGGTCAAATTTATAAGAATTAAATTAAATTTATAAGTATAAATTTAAGTCTGTTAAACTTATCTGTGCTAACAGCCGTTAAACCATCTTTTATTTATTCCATCGGGAGGGACAGGCCTAGAACCCAAAGTGGTATATTCTGAACAGGGGAGGTGGGGTGTCCCACAACTTAACAACTACAATTGGGCCCAGAATTTTTGTTACCAAACAAGGCAGTTGTTAAGTGAGTCCCGTCCAATTTTGCCATGGTGGTTAAGAGAATCCCTGCCTTTCTTAAGTGAACCATGCAGTCATTAAGTGAATCCAGCTTCCTCCCTTGATTTTTCTTGTCGGAAGCCAGCTGGTCAGGTCACGAATGGCAATTATTCCAAGACATTTCAACCATGCCGGTTGCCAAGCTCCCAAATTTTGAATATGTGATATTGAATGGATGCTGTGATGTAAGGGTGAGGACTCCTCATGAGTCACTTTTTCAGGGCTATTGAAACTTTGAACACTTGCCAAACAAAATGGTTGCAAATCAAGGTATGGACTTCCCATATATAAATTGCAACCATAAATTGTTTGTCTTCCCTGAATTGAACAAGGTGTCCACCAGAACTTTTATAGATAGAAGGCAGAGCAAATACTGTTCCTAAATGGAGCAAAGTCTTGTGTCAGACGGAAGAAACCGGGAGGCAAGCGAGTTTAAATGACCACGGGTTTATTGCATGCTAACACTCTCTGCAAGAATCTGAATTACTAACTACTGAGCTACTAATGGTCAAAGAAAATTGACAGTAGATAAGAGTCAATGGAATTCAAGATGGGCTGGACTTTGATTTCTTGTTGGTGTGAAGGGACTCAAGATTGACGATATACTTGACGCCTCCCTCCGACTCAGTCTGGTCATCTCCTACAGCCGATTTAAGCTTGGAGATAGTCTGAAGA
Organism: Pseudonaja textilis; assembly: GCF_049901715.1. Lineage (NCBI taxonomy): Eukaryota > Metazoa > Chordata > Lepidosauria > Squamata > Elapidae > Pseudonaja > Pseudonaja textilis. Next base: position 65,612,092 of record NC_141994.1, read on the forward strand.
CCTAGGAGTGGTGCAGCGGCCTACAGGTGAAGCTCTCGCCTCACAATCAGGAGGCTGTGAGTTCGATCCTAGGTAGAGGTAGAGGTTTCTCTCTCTGGGCACACTGAGAATATATGTGCTGAACAAAACTCTGCATTGGTGACAGGAAGGGCATCCGGCCAGTAAAACACTCTGCTAGCTCCATCCAGTTGTCCAGACTCCACCCCGCAAGGGATTATGGGGTGGTTAAATGATGATGATAATAATCTGAAGATCTAGATTCACCTGTCAAAGATAGCCAACCTCTAGTTCTAAGAAGGATGGTTCCTTTTCTTTATTTTCCAGGTATCCTATAGGCTATTTGAAGATATGGGTCTCTTTGAAACTTTTAAAATCCCTATAAAAGAGTTTATGAACTATTTCCATGCCTTAGAATGTGGATATCGGGAGATACCTTGTAAGTACAATAGTATAATTCTTTGCTATTTCTGATTCTTTTATTTTTCATTTCTCTTATTTTTTTTAATCATAGCACACACTTATTTTCCTTCACTGCCCATAGCAGATTACTTCCAAGCCGGTTTTTTTAAAAATAAAACCCTTGGCTATTATTAAAACAAAATCTATACAATGTTTAGTTCAATCACATTTTTAAATAATCCAGGGGCATTTCTGTAATTCCTCAGGGAAGACTTTCTGAATAAGAAAGTTTTCCTCTATCGTCTTAAAAGTCTGGTAGCAGATGATAGCTGTGATTTTTTTAAAGCACCTTTTATTTAAACTTTAAAGTTAGAATGCCATAGAGGAATTTTAATATTGCGGTGAATATCATTTGACTGATTCTTAAAGGTGCAAACCGGGAATAAATCAACATTCTCACCTGTGGCCAGCAGATGGTGCTGTTACCTCCCCCCAATCCATCCTCAAATACAACAAACCTGTCTCCCTTACAGATCATAACAGAATTCATGCTACTGATGTCCTCCATGCTGTCTGGTACCTTTCGTCCCAGCCCATCCCTGGCCTCCCAACTATGATTAATGACCATGGATCAGCAAGTGATTCAGGTAATGTTATGAAAAGGTCTGGCTGCCATGAACTGAATTTTTCTGTGCTGTGTTGTTACAGATCAGGGATGCCAGGGCTCGTGGGCTGAATCCGGCCCGGCGAGGAGGTGCTTAGAACTGGCCCACAGGGCCACCCTGGAAACAATGAAGGAGCAGCCTGCAGTGCCTCTGTGCAGCCTCCCAAGCTCAATTTTCTCTGGCTGTTGTAGCCAAAAACGGAGCTTGGGAGCCCATTTTCTCTGGCATAGCGCTTGGGCCATCACAGGCACCCCCAACACAAGTGATGTCAAGATGGCCACGCCCAGCCTGGCCATAACCCCACCCTCCCAAGGTCAAACACAACTCTGATGTAGCTCTCAATGAAATGGAGTTTGATACCCCTGTTACAGATAGTCCTCAATATACAACCATAACGGAGCCTGCTCATTATGGTCATATGCTATGATGGTTGTGAAAAAAAACATGATTTATGATTGATTTATTTTTTTGGTGGCAGTTGTAAATGTCAAAGCCCGGCCGTCCTAAGTGTAAACCCATTATTCACCATGGGTGCAGTTTTGCTAAAAACCAGAAGGCTGGAAAACCATCAGATGCAATCATGTCACTGTGGGACACTGCAAAACGTCCATAAATGTGGCCATATTGTCCAACACCCAAAGCGTGATCACACGATTGCAGTTCGGGTGAATGTCAGAACTGTAATGCTTCTGTAGTGGCTGTATCTTCAGAGTGAATTTGACCAAGCAGACAGTCTACCAAACACACCTTTTGAAACAGATACAGCTATTTTAAAGGCGCCCATTTCACTCCTAATCCCCAGTTGTGGGTTCTATGTTTGGAACACAGTCCATAATTTGCTGCAGAAAGCTCATGCTGTTGACCTCAAGACACTAGAACCTCTAAATTAGGTTCTGTAGGAGGTCTTGGACACACATGGGTCCTTCTAACAATGCAGAGGATGATTCCCAGCAGTCTGTCCATGGACCACGTTGGCTGGAGCTATCAGAAATTGGTAGGCACTCCACAAGTTAAGATCAATTCATATAAATCATTGCTGTCCAGCTTCCTAGATGCTTGCAGCTGAGAATCATATATATTAAGTAAGTCAAATTGTAGATGCATTCAGCTGTTTGCACAGCTATGTCTCTTTGGTGATGGTGATAGAAGGAGTCATTTAGTTATAATTCTGGAGATGACTTACTTAACCACGGGTGTCAAACTTGATCGCATCACATGATGTATCACGGTGGGTTTTTTTTGCCTTTGCAGGCCTGGGAGTGTAGCCTGCGCTAGTGGTGGGATTCAAATTTTTTTACCACCGGTTCTGTGGGCATGGCTTGGTGGGCTTGGTGTGTCATGGTGGGCAGGGCAGGGCAAGGATACTGCAAAATCCCATTCCCTCCCCACCCCACTAACCTGCTTTCCAGCTCTGTTCTCCTGTGCAGGGCAACAAAATCATCTGGGACTCCGGAGGCAGAGAATAGATGGGGGCGGGCCCAGTCAGAGGCGGTATTTGCTGGTTCTCCGAACTACTCAGAATTTCCGCTACCAGTTCTCCAGAACTGGACAGAACCTGCTGAATACCCACCTCTGACCTGTGTATGACTCATCCAGCCTGCGGGCCGCCAGTTTGACACCCCTGCAGTAGACTCTTGTAAAATGGTATGTTTGATTAAGCCAGGCTTGTGAGCCCAAATCAGAACAGAGAAACATTGCCTCTGTAAGGAACAGTCTGTGAATAATCTGATTTCCTGCCCAGATTCAGATAGCGGGATCCCCCACGGCCACTTGGGATACGTATTGTCAAAAACGTACACGCCCACAGATGACAACTACGGGTGCTTGGCGGGCAATATTCCATCCCTTGAATTGATGGCCCTCTATGTAGCGGCTGCCATGCATGACTATGATCACCCAGGGAGAACCAATGCCTTCTTGGTGGCAACTAGCGCTCCTCAGGTAAGTGGGCTGGGATTACAGGAACACCTTGCTTATACAGCTAAGAATAAGAAAGAACCTTGTAGCACTTTTTTCAGGCTACCAAATTTTATTCTAGGGCAGTGGTCTCCAAACTTGGCAACTTTAAGAGTTGCTGGACTTCAACTCCCAGAATTGAAGTCCACAACTCTTAAAGTAGCCATGTTTGGATGGGGAATTCTGGGAGTTGAAGTCCACAACTCTTAAAGTTGCCATGTTTGGATGGGGATTCTGGGAGTTGAAGTCCACAACTCTTAAAGTTGCCATGTTTGGATGGGGAATTCTGGGAGTTGAAGTCTACAACTCTTAATATTGCCCAATTTGGAGATCCCTAGAGCATAAGGTTTTGTGAGCCGCTCTCTTCATCAGGTGTGTGGAACAACTAAAACTGTTATTTGTAATTAGTAATTTGGAAAATTTGATGGAGTTCACCGATCATATTCAGGTAGTCCTTGCTTAACGACTACTTACTCAGCAGGTATTTGTAGTTACAATGGTGCTGAATGGGTGAGACCTGACCAGTCCTCATAGTTGAGGCTGTCCCTGAGGTCAAATGGTTGCAATTTGGCCCACAATAATGACATCACAGCATACTGCGGCCATGTGATTACCATTTGCAAACTTCACTGCTGGTTTCCAACAAACAAAGACAAGTAGGAAGCTGGTAGGAGGTCTCAAATGGTTACCACATCCTTGCTTTAATAACCATGTGGAATTCACTTAATATTGGCAGCTGGAACTAAGTGGCAGGATCACATGACAATAACATTAGTAAAGTATGGATTACCTGTACGTAACTCTCCATGAGCTTAGTAAAGCCATCTGCTGCTTTTCCTGGGACTAGATTCTCTGCCCATTTTGTGGACAGAGAAATTGAGTGGTGATTTCTCTAGAGGAAATAAATGCTCTAACAATTTTTTAGAGGCAGGTTCCCTCCACAGTTGCACGGTGGGAGGAGGCTATGTGTATGTTTGCTTAGATCAGGGAAGTCCAACCTTGGCAACTTTTAAGACTTGTGTATTTCAACTCCTAGAATTCCCCAGCCAGCATTGGAATGCTGGGAGTTGAGGTCCACAGGTCTTCAAAATGCCAAGGTTGGACATCCCTGGTTTAGATATTCATATACCAAACATTCTACTAGTTATACAACTTAATTATTTATACGACATATAAAGCATTTAAAATTCTAGAACAAAATCTGATGCTCTCCTTTGGGATTTAATAGCAATGTGGGAAGCCAGAGATTTTCAGATCTCTAGGGACATGATTGTTCAGTAAAAGATAGGATATTCACATGCACAGCATTGGCCTCATCATTAAATAAGTACACAATGACTATTGTTCACTCTTGAGAGTTTGGACAACATTCTGTTCTGGTTTTTTTTTTTTTTAATAAGTTTTAAAGCAAATTCCCTTTCATGCAAATGTGGTTAATTTTGGGAATGCATATCATTTATTTAGGTTTCAGCAGACCTGCCATCTCTCAGAACTTGTGGAAATAAACGTTCTCTCCATCTCTCTTTGTATATAGGCTGTTCTATATAATGACCGTTCCGTTCTGGAGAACCATCATGCGGCGGCTGCATGGAATCTTTTCATGTCCAGGCCAGAATATAATTTTTTAATCCATCTTGATCATGTGGAGTTCAAGCATTTCCGCTTCCTTGTCATCGAGGCCATTTTGGCCACTGATCTGAAGAAGCACTTTGATTTTGTAGCTAAATTCAATGCCAAGGTAAACATGATCCCTGTGTCTTATTAAGGTTCTTTATATAAGAGCCTAGAAAATCAGCGAAGGGATAAACATGGAATAAATGGAAGGGCTTAATCATGCAATGTTGCAAGAATAGCAATCTGGAACCAAGCTACTCACACTAGTAAAGAAAGAGTGTGGAGAAGAGTAACAAAGAGGGTTAGCAGCTTAAAAACTAAACCGTACGAAGAACAGCTAAAATGATTTGGTATGTTTAGCCTAAAAGAAAGGAAGGATATGCTATTTGTTTGTTTCTTTGCTTGTTTTTCCCAAAAGTGTTTTTTTCAAAAGGCAACTGGACTGTTTTTTCTTGAAAAGAGTCCAGTTGCCTTTTGAAAAAGCACTTTTGAGACAATTGTAACCTGGATGACTGAGAATCTCCATAGACATATTTGTTGGTTTGTTTTTAAATTAAAAAACCACCCACTTGAGTGAGCTCCAGAACCACTGAACTAGTAACACAACAGATCAAATTGGATTGCAAGTAGATGCAGAAGTTTATAAAATTTAGGTCTGTTTCGCAATGGGGAAAGTTATGATTGCTGAGATATATTTGCCAGTATACAACTAAGGGGGTAATAGTATGTGTTTTTGTTTTTGTTTTGTCTTCTCATCCAAGAAGCTTTTTCAGTTCTCAGTTCTGAAGAAGCTTCTTGGATGAGAAGCGAAACATCTTCAAGGAAAAACAAAGGAAGTCCAGTTGCTTCTTGAAAAAGCAGCTTTGGGACATAGAAGGAAAAGTTACCTAGTGGAGGGAAGAATAAGGATGAGAAAGTCAGTCAAATCCAAATTAGTGTGGTGGGCAGATGTTAGGGCTTCCCTGAAGCTAGCCTTTCTCCAGCAGACACCCCCCCTCCCCACCTCCCCGGTAGATGAAGTGTTCTTCCTTCCACCAAGTCTTATCAGAAAGGAGCTGCAACCAAGAAGATTACAGATAAAAGAACAATGTTATCAAGTGCAAGACTATCATATTCCATAAAGAATCTGAAGAAGGGTGATTCAGATAACACAATGAGAGAATAACAGAATTGGAAGTGACTTTAGAGGTCATCTAGTCCAACCTCCTGCTGAAGCAAGAGACACTATACCAGGGGTGTCAAACTCAAGGCCCACGGGCCGGGGTGCTTAAATCTGGCATGTAGATCTGGCCGGCCTGGAAATATCAAAGGACTGGCCTGCTGTGCCTCTGCTGGCCAAAATGGGGCACATGTGCCCTCCCCCCCCGTGGCCCATTTTTAGGTTCCCTATCTTCCAGCAGCACTCTGCCAGCCAAAAACGGGCCCCCTCTCCCCCCCAGCCACCTGGCCCTCAGAGGAGAACTACAATGCTGATTCGGCCCTCGAAGAAATCCAGTTTGACACCCCTATTTTGGACAAATAGCTGCCCAGTCTCTTCTTAAAAATCTCCAGTGATGGAGCACCCACAACAGAACCAAAGCAGAATCAGATCTGATTAGTACATGTATGGGAGGAAGACCAGAAATTGCTAGGGCTAGAAGCAAGACAGAGAAGTTTAAAAAGAAAAGGACGGTAGTAATAAAGCAGTATAGTGGTACACCGAGGAAATGCATAATACATCCAAATAATAATCCCTACACAGGAAAGGGTTCTTGCACAATATACATCATGTTCACCTTTGGAATTGCATTATATGTTTTGTCACAACAAAGTAATACGTTACCTGCCAGGTGAATGACGATGCAGGCATTGATTGGACAAACGAGAACGACCGATTATTGGTTTGTCAGATGTGCATCAAACTGGCCGATATCAATGGTCCAGCCAAGTACAAAGATTTACATCTAAAGTGGACAGAGGGCATCGTGAATGAATTTTATGAACAGGTGAGAAGATACAATTGCTGTGAACAACTTTTTTTTTAAACTACCTTATGAATAATGCCTATCACTTTAGTCTTTAGTTTATTTTCCAATGGAAGGGACTTTGCTTTGGACAATTCACAATAACAAATTATTTCCATAAACCATGGGAAACCAGTTCCTCATAATCCATTCTTCTAAATAATCAAATGTGTTACGTCCGTGTTTCAAAACTTTAAAATGCAAAAAAAATAAAGAACAACCCCAAAACAATACCCACCCAAAACAAAACCCACACCTAAGCATGACTTAGATGTCTTTTTAAAAAAAACCTCATCCATTATGTACCTTGATCATATAGTGGATTTGTTGCTCTGGTTAATGTCTCTTTTCTTTTTTAGGCTGGTTTCTTTCCTTGTAATCAAACGTAGTTCCCTGAACAACCTTCCAATGGTTTACAGTTCCATTTTTAAGAAATATTTAAGGCTACACAAGAGAGCCAGTTGTTCACACAACCCTTCTAAACTAGTTCTTGAAATAACCCATTTTCAGTGTTCATACAATACTTTGAACTATACGCTGGACAATGAGATGGAAAAAAACAAAACAGCTGTGCTCAGATTATCACACACAGCCCAATTCCTGGAACAATCTGCTTCCTGGATCCATGTAACATACTGAACCATAAGCTGTTTTAACAAGTTTGCAGAACGTACTAAAACACAGACATAAAAGCACCCCTAAGGTTAAAACTAATGGAGTTTTAATATGTCATTTGAATACAGATGCTCGGTCTTGTAGCAGTTTAAACATGCATATAGCAATAGCACTTAGACTTATATACCGCTTTATAGTGCTTTACAGCCCTTTCTAAGCGGTTTACAGAGTCAGCGTATGGCCCCCAACAATCCGGGTCCTCATTTTACCCACCTCGGAAGGATGGAAGGCTGAGTCAACCTGGAGCCTGGGGGGATTGGAACTGCCAAATTGTAGGCAGCTGGCTGCCGAAGTAGCTTGCGGTACTGCGCTCTAACCACTCTTAACAATAATCTTTCTCAATCTGGCTCCTGCCAGGCCTTCTGGGATTCCAACCCCCAAGAATTCCCAGCCAGCATTCCTGAATTTTGGAAATCTGGGAATATCCAACATAACACGCCTGAGGGTTGAGAAAGGGTGGCTTAGCCCCATCAGGGAACTGGAAATCAGCCCAATTGCCTTGGATTAATACGGTGCCTCCTGTTTCCCAAGGGTGATGAAGAAGCCAGCTTAGGTCTCCCCATCAGCCCTTTCATGGACCGCTCTGCTCCGCAGTTAGCAAAACTCCAAGAATCCTTCATCACTCACATTGTGGGACCCCTGTGTAACTCCTATGACTCAGCAGGACTGATGCCAGGTAAATGGATTGAAGACAACGATGAGTCGGGAGATACAGATGAACACGAAGAGGATTCCCTAGACACGGACCTCTGTGACAGCCACGAAGCAAGTACGTTGGTCCTAGGTTTTCATTTCATTTGCCTCTGGCCCGCTGGTTTCCCAATAAAAATGCTGCATGCCCACCAGTGGTGGGATTCAATTTTTTTTTTTTTACTACTGATTCTGTGGGCATGTCTTGGTGAGTGTGGCATGGCTTAGTGGGCGTGGCTTGGTGGGCGTGGCAGGGGAAGGACACTGTAAAATCCCCATTCCCTTCCCCACTCCTGGGGAAGGTTATTGCAAAATCCCCATTCCTTCCCTACCCTACTAACCTGCTTTCCAGCTCCGTTCTCCTGTGCAGGGCAACCAAAGAAGACCCAGCCAATCAGTTGGGACTCAGGAGGCAGAGAATAGATGGGGGCAGGGCCAATCAGAGATGGTTTTTGCCAGTTCTCTGAACTACTCAAAATTTCCGCTACCGATTTCCCCAGAACTGGTCAGAACCTGCTGAATACCACCTGTCATTTCGCAAAAAGTTACTCTGAGTCAGATTTATGGTTTGTGGCAAGGAGACCAACAAGATAATCGATGTAAAGCAACCTGGCAACATCATCAGTGCTAATCTACTACCATAGCAATGATGATGTTACCTAGTTGGGTAATGAAACGTCTGCAAGAAAACAACCAAGCTCAGAGAGCACTGAAGACCCCTCACCTGGATTTCTTGGAAGTATGTTATGTGGGGTTTTGGGTTGTTCTTATGATTATCCACATTGTCTGATCTGAGACACGATATCAAATTGTAAACCACAAATGGGCAACTACATGTCTAGATGCTGCTCTGCTCTGAGTGTCATACAAGTTATTACAAAAGACTTTTGGTAGCAAACAATTGAAAACTCCAGCAAAAGTGGGAAAGAGGGAGAGAAACAGTGATGGATGGAGAGAGGGAAATCTTGGGGACTGTCAGGAAAGACATCTCTAGAATGTCAGAAAGGAGCTTGCGCCTTACTTTTAAGTCGGTCCTGCCCATCGTGGCATAGAATGAAGCCGTCAAAAGTATTTGCTTGTGGGAATGTGAATAAATGGATAGGTCTTGTTGTAGACCAGACAGCTTTCTCCAATGTCTCCATGCATTGCTTCCTTTACAACCAATTCAGCTCTTAGTTACAGTGAAGTGGCCAATTTAGGTAGTAGGTTTGGGCCACCCTTAAAGGTCAGATTTTTTTTTAATGAATCGTTTTTGTTTTTTTAATGAAAAATTTGGCATCTCCACAAGGCCTATTCCATCATTAAGTAACAAGGTGTTGGCCTCAACTATTTGAACATTCTTCACAAACAACAAATTATGGATTGTTTCATTTAAAGTTACCGGTTTTGCCAAGGAGAAGCACTTTCCTGTCTTTGGTGTCAAAATAGCTTCACCGGTTGAAGAGAGATATACCTATCATCTTTAACCAATAGTTAATAATAATAATAATAGCAACAATAGTAATGATGATACCACAAAGAGGGAGGGGTTTAGCTTATTTTCCAAAGCACCGGAAGGCAGGACAAGAAACATTGGATGTAAACTAATCAAGGAGAGAAGCAACCTGGAATTGAGTAGAAACTTTCTCACAGCGAGGACAATTAACCAGTGGAACAGCTGGCCTCCAGAAGTTGTGGGTGCTTCATGAATGGAGGTTTTTAAGAAAGGACTAGACAGTCATTTATCTGAAATAAAATAGGGCCCCCTGCTTGATCAGGGAGTTGGACTAGAAGACCTCAAAGGTCCCTTCCAGTTCTATTCTGATTGACTGATTGAATTAACGGGGAATTTATGGAGAATAGTCTGTTGAGGCCAGTCATTCCCAGGGGACCACGCTAGAAAACTCAGGCCATGTATATCAGTATTACTTTGATTGTAAAGCAGAATCCTGCAAGTCGGAATGCACATTCCCTCCTCCCTCTCTTTTTCCTCATGTGATTTGGGAGGTGGGCTCGTCTGAGGTATTTATCCACATTACATTTTTGCCCTTGGCTCAGACCATTTTCCTGGGATGATTTCATTGGTAGAGGCTCTCTTTCCTGTCCCGCAAGGGTTAGGGTTCACTCTCTCTGACCTCTACCTAGAACAGTTTTATGTCCAAAGATTTCCACAGCATGACAGAAATTTATATATTTGCCGCCCAATCTAGCTTTGAAGTGACTCTAGGCAGCTTTCCTTGCTGAGTGTGGAGTTAATCTTCCCCCTACTCTGGATAGGACACGAGCATGAACCAAACAAATTAAACTCCTCGGGAGCCAAACCACTAGTTTGATCACACACGGTAGTATCCTGGCTAACATAACATCACAATTTATGAAATAAATAAAAATGATGGGTGACTTCCAACAATACCCAGTCCCATTTCGACACATGTGCTTACTCAGTCCTTCTGCATGTTCTGTAACTTTGATTGAGTGACACGCAAGTCAAAGCAGCATTCGTTCATTCAAAATTATACTTCAAAAAATCTGAATTGTTGGGGCAAAAATATCTACGTGGTTCAAATTCAGTCTTCCCAAGATCAAGCTTCGAGGTAAGAAATAGTGAGTTGTGTGCAATTCCTCGGTTTCTCCGTCCAGGCACTTCAATCTGTCTACATTAAAGACGACAATCACAAACCTATTTAGAATTACAGATTCAGGTGACCTTGGATGGGTAAAGTATTACTCACCAAAGGACAACTCTAGCAAGTCACAGTAGAAAGCATGTCGGCAAACACCCCCAAGAAATAATAAGAAAATGGAATATTCTTCCTGGGAGATAGGACATGTAGCACATGTCCATTTTTCACGGTCCTTGCATTTCCAGAATCTCTCATCACATGATATGAACCAAAGGCAACAAATGGCGTTACAGTAACTCACAACGAGTATGTGTGAAATGATATCCAGCAAAATGTTTTGTTAGAATAGAATTCTTTATTGGCCACGTGTGATTGGACACACAAGGAATTTGTCTTTGGTGCATATGCTCTCAGTGTACATAAAAAATAAAATACATTCCTCAAAAATCATAAGATACAACACTTAGTGATAGTCATAGGTTACTAATAAGCAATCAAATCATACTAGGAAACAAATAAAACAATATAAATTGTAAGGATACAAGCAACACCCTTATAGTCATAAGTGGGAAGAGACAGGTACTAGGAAGGATGAGAAGAGCAATAGTAACACAGTCTTAGTAAATAATTTGACTGTATTGTGGGAATTAGTTGTTTAGCAGAGTGATGGCATTCAGGAAAAAAACTGCTTGTGTCTAGTTGTTCTGGTGTGCAGTGTCCTATAGCAAGAGTCTCCAACCTTGGCAACTTTAAGACTTGTGGACTTCAGCTCCCAGAATTCTTCAACCAACTGGCTGAGGCATTCTGGAAGTTGAAGTCCACAAGTCTTAAAGTTGCCAAGTTTGGAGACCCCTGCCCTATAGTATCATTTTGAGGATAGAAGTTGAAACAATTTATGTCTAGGATGTAAGAGGTCTGGAGATATTTTCACAGCCCTCTTTTTGACTCATGCAGTATACAGGTCCTCAATGTATACGGCACAATTGTTGTTGTTTTAACCATTCAGTCATGTCCAATTTTGGGTAACATTATAGGCAAATGGTCTCTATGCTATTTTGTCAAGCACAGCTTTCAACTGATGGATGTTCAACATTATATCAGAGTTGATGTTATCAAGCCAACATGTTCTTGGTTTGCCCCTTCTCCCTTGTCCATTAGCCATTCCTAACATCATTGCCAACCAAATGTGGGATGTGATTAACACCCTTCTGGCCTCTCTGAAGCCCTGCAAAGTATGGGAGGGGCTATCTCCCAGGAAACCAGAGAGGGTATGTTTTATTATGGAAGGCTGGTTCAGAATTGAAGTTGCTTCTGATTAAACCTGGAGGCTTCCTACGGGGAACGGAAAGTTTTCTAAGGAAGGATTGAACTGGATTTGGGCTGTCCCACGGTGAAAAGCTCTTTGTTTGAAGTTGAAAAACTTGAAGGACTCAAGAGTTTGGCTCCCAAAGTGCTAATCTAAGCACACATTTCTTCGACACAAAACATTCCTCAGTAATATTTCCTCCCTAATGGTTTTGTTTCCTTTTATTCAAACTTCTGGGGAAAAAAAAAGTTCATCATGCAAGTTAGTAAAGACAGGAATGCAGATCCAGAGAGTGGTAGAATCTGGCATATTCAAAGCACCAGAATGTAAACCTTTTGAAGTCGTAGCTTAATCAGCTGAAGCTTTAGTTTCTGGTTAACTTAATTCATTTAATTGGTTGGACTAGATCAGGGGTGTCAAACTCAAGGCCCACGAGCAGGATCTGGCCCACAAGGTGCTTAGATCTGGCCCGCATGGCAGACCTAGAAACAGCAAAGGACCAGCCCGCAGTGCCTCTGCCAGCTAAAATAGTGCTTGGAAGCGCCGCGTGCGGCCCTCCCAAGCTCCATTTTCACTGGCAGAGCATTGCAGGAGGCCGAAAACCAAGTTTGGGAGCCCGTTTTTGCTGGCTGAACACTCAGGCCACCACAGGCATCCCCACCACGAGTGACGTCGGGCTGGCCATGCCCACTTTGGTCACACTAACCCCTCCCCTCCCCCCCCAGGTCAAATATAACCCTGATGAAGTCCTCAATGAAATCAAGTTTGACACCCTCAGACTAGATGATCCTTGCATTTGTTTCCTCAACGCCTTAGTTCCATGTTATTGTATTTGACTGATAAGTATTGGTCAGTTGGTAAGATTGGCAAGAGATTTATAGGCTGGGCATCAAGGGCAAAGCAAGGTCAAACATGGGACAATAAATCATGTCATGACCTCATCACCCAAAAGTTAGATACAGGAACGGGAAAGATGTGTATTCGTTGAAACTGGTTGTTTCATGCCAGACATACAAATTGCTGCTGGACTTTTTTTTTTCACAATTCATTTTGTGGTGGAAGGTAGACTGGAGTCCCAGGAGGGAGGGGCTGTTTCACAGGGGGCAAAGAGGCAGCAGAGCTTGGATAGTCTGGTAGCTAGGAAGAGGGTTAAGACAGTCCCTCCCTAGCAATCCAGAGTATATCTGTAATTATGTAGAGAATTGCTTTAGTGTGGCAAGATTCTGTCTGTAGGTGAGAAACAATAAAGAACCTACTCAGAAGTAACTCCGCATGTCATTGTTGGTTTCTTGGGGCCTGACAATTTTGCTGAACTGTATTCAAAATTGGCAACAACTTTTCAGCAACCTCCCTCCGTCAAACTGTTCCCAACAGAGAAAACTACCCTAAGTCCTACACATGGTCCTTACTTGCTTTATTGCAGTTGGGCCCTGCCTATTCTTTGTACGTTTATGTAGAAGTAAGCCAGTTTCAGTAGACTTTTCTCCCAATGTGAATGAGGCTTTATGTTTGCTTATTGCCTTTGGCAGGAAAGAAAAGGAGGAAAGTCTACTGCCAGATAACCCAGCACTTGCTGCAGAACCATCAGATGTGGAAGAAGGTCATTGAAGAGGAAGAGAGGAGAGCTGCAAAGGACAAGCAAAGTGGGGAGCCAAGAACAGCATTGCACCCATCCTCTGAACAAATAGAGGCTATTAAAGAGGAGGAAGAGGAGAAAGGAAAGGCCAAAGAGGAAGAAGACAAAACAGCTCCAGAAACAAACCAATGACAGTGACAGGAATTTTGTACAGTATTTGGTGCAAGGACATCTTGCATACAAGCCAGCACAATGTTTAGACACAACACTGTAGAAATATGGGGTAATTCACCTACAGCTGTTTAAGTTTTCCTTCCTTCCTTCCTTCCTGCCTTTCTTCCCATGAGGTACATTGCTTTCACAGTTCAAGCAGCCATTTTTACAAACTTTCAAATACATTGGAGAAATATATATATATATATATATATATATATATATATATATATATATATATATATATATATATATATATATATATATATATATATATATATATAAAATTATATATATATATATATATAAATTATATATATATATATATATATGTATATAAATTATATATATATATATATATTTTCTTAAGTTTTCTGGTACTTACATGTATGGCATTCAGCTTTGTTCGGGTATTTTCCCACGTCATTGTAGTTGTGCTTTTAAAGCTGTTGCAACGTTTGGCAGAATCTCATCTGCCATCATCAGGCTTCTGTATTCTCATCATCAGTATTCTGTATTCTGTATCCTCACAGATGAACACAGTACAGAAGCCTGATGATGGCAGATGAGATTCTGCCAAAACGTTGCTACAACTTTAAAAGCACAACTATAATGACGTGGGAAAATACTCCAACCCATGTAAGTATCCACGAAGCTTAAGAAATATATATATATATATATATGTAGATCTTTGGTTGTTCGGGTTTCTCCGCGTAAGATTTGAAGTATCTAGGCAACGTTTCGATGAAGTCTCATTCATCATCTTCAGGCTTCTGTCTCCAGCTCTGTGCTTCTCAGAGTAATGGAGATTGCAGCTGCTTCCTCCTTTTAACTGCCAGTGGGGTGGAACTTGATTGGGTGGGGGCTTGGCTGTGTTCTGATTGGGTGGGGTGTGTTCTCATTGGTAGGGGTTTGGCTGTGTTCTGATTGGTTGGGGGTTAGCCGTGTTCTGATTGGTTGGAGGCGTGTTCTGTTCAGGAGGGGGCTTGGTTGTGCTCAGGTTAGTTTTAGTTGCTGGGGATTTGAGCTGGAGAGTTGTGATCTTGCTGTTTGGCTTCTAGTTCGTGGTCCTGCTGCATCTTCATAGTGGGTGTTGGTTTGCTTCATGTATGGCTCAGAGGGGTTTGAAGTGGTAGTGATGCAGCTGCAGTGCAGCTTCTGGTCCATAGTCGTTTCTCATTTTCTGAATGGGTGGGAGTCTGTTTTCTACATGGAAGTGTGGTGGTGGCATCTTGTGTGGCTCTCATGGGTGTGGGTCCAGTGTCCTTCTTCATGTTAGGTACTCGTCTGTTCATGAGGGCGGGTTTCCAAATGGCTGGAAGGCGGGAGGTGTCATCTCGTTTGTTCATGCTGTGTGGGCGTTTTCTATCTCTATGGCTTCTCTGATTATTCTGCTGTTGAAGTGTTCGGTTTTGGCGATAGTTCTGGTATTTTTAAAATCAATTTCATGTCCTGTGGCTTTGAGGTGTTGGACCAGGAAGAGGTCGTTTCTTCTTTTTGATTGAGTTCTTATGTTCTTCAATGCGTGCGCTTATTCTTCTGTTAGTTTGTCCAATGTATGTGTTAGGGCAGGCTGTGCAGGGGATTTCGTATACTCCTTGGTTTTCTAATTCGATTTTGTCTTTGGGGTTTCTTAGGATGGTGGATATTTTTGTTTGTGCAGAATGCTGTTTTGATGTTGTGTTTTTGGAGGATCTTGCTAATTTTGTCTGTAGTGCCTTTTATATATGGGAGGAGGGCTTTTCCGTTTTCTTGTTCTCTGTCTTGGATTTTGGTTGGGGCTTCTTTTTGGATTAGGTGGGTAATCTTCTTTCTTTGGAATCCATTGGCTGTGAGTACGTTGGTGAGAGTGTGTAGTTCGGTTTTTGGTGTTGTTCATCGCTAAGCATTTTGTTCTGGAGATGAGTGTCTTGGCTACTGGAATTGATCTGTGCTGGGTGGTGGTGTGAGAGTGCATGTAGATAGCGGTTAGTATGTGTTTTCTTCTGGTAGATGGTGTGTCCTAGGGAGCCATCGGATCTTTTGTATACCAAGACATCTAGGAAGGAAGTTGATTGTTGGCTTCTGTTTCCATGGTGAATTGTATTTTGGGGTGTAGACTGTTGAGGTATGTGAGGAAGTTGTTCAGTTTTTCTTTCCCGTGTGGCCAGATTATGAAGGTGTCATCTACGTATCTGAGCCAGAGTTTGGGTTTGTGGTCGCATTTTTCTAGAGCTTGTGTTTCAAAGTGTTCCATGTAGAGGTTTGCGATGACAGGTGAGAGGGTGATCCCATAGGTGCTCCTTCTATTTGTTTGTATTTTTGTCCATTGTAGGTGAAGTAAGTATTGGATAGGCAGTGGTTGGTTAGATCTAGGATGTGCTTGGGGGTTGTATTTGTTTTGGATGGCTGTCAAGGCTTCTTTTATTGGCACTTGGGTGAAGAGGGATGTGACATCGAAGCTTACTAGTAGGTCGCTAGGTTGTAAGTTTGTAAGTTTGCTGTCGCTCCCAAACACATCCCCACAGAAACCATCATATGTGGAGTTGAAACCAGCCTGACCAAAACCAACCCTGATGATGCTAACAAAATCAGACTCGAAATCACCAACATCCTCTGCACTAGCAAACCACCCAAAAGCAACTTATCCAAAGAAGAACAAACTGCACTACTTAACCTGAAAGAAGACACCAGCATAATAATCCTACCAGCAGACAAGGGCAATGCGACAGTGGTAATGAACACATCTGACTACCAAACCAAGCTAACCAACCTACTCCAAGACCCCACATACAAACCCCTAAAGACAGACCCCACCACCTACCTAGAAAAAACTACCAAATCCAAAATAAAAGCCTCCCCATCAGTGAAGAAATCCAGCAAGGAATCATACCCAGAGAAAAATCATCCAGATGCCCCAAGCTTTATGGTCTCCCAAAATACACAAAGAAGGAACCCCACTCAGACCAATAGTCAGCTCCATAGGCTCACCTCTACAAAACCTGGCCAAATTTCTTGCCAAACAACTACAACCCTATGCAGAATCCATCAACTCACACGTAAGAAACTCATTCCAGTTCATCGAGATCATAAAGAAACAAAACTTACAACCTAGCGACCTACTAGTAAGCTTCGATGTCACATCCCTCTTCACCCAAGTGCCAATAAAAGAAGCCTTGACAGCCATCCAAAACAAATACAACCCCCAAGCACATCCTAGATCTAACCAACCACTGCCTATCCAATACTTACTTCACCTACAATGGACAAAAATACAAACAAATAGAAGGAGCACCTATGGGATCACCCCTCTCACCTGTCATCGCAAACCTCTACATGGAACACTTTGAAACACAAGCTCTAGAAAAATGCGACCACAAACCCAAACTCTGGCTCAGATACGTAGATGACACCTTCATAATCTGGCCACACGGGAAAGAAAACTGAACAACTTCCTCACATACCTCAACAGTCTACACCCCAAAATACAATTCACCATGGAAACAGAAGCCAACAATCAACTCCCTTCCTAGATGTCTTGGTATACAAAAGATCCGATGGCTCCCTAGGACACACCATCTACCAGAAGAAAACACATACTAACCGCTATCTACATGCACTCTCACACCACCACCCAGCACAGATCAATTCCGTAGCCAAGACACTCATCTCCAGAACAAAATGCTTAGCCGATGAACAACACCAAAAAACCGAACTACACACTCTCACCAACGTACTCACAGCCAATGGATTCCAAAGAAAGAAGATTACCCACCTAATCCAAAAAGAAGCCCCAACCAAAATCCAAGACAGAGAACAAGAAAACGGAAAAGCCCTCCTCCCATATATAAAAGGCACTACAGACAAAATTAGCAAGATCCTCCAAAAACACAACATCAAAACAGCATTCTGCACAAACAAAAAAATATCCACCATCCTAAGAAACCCCAAAGACAAAATCGAATTAGAAAACCAAGGAGTATACGAAATCCCCTGCACAGCCTGCCCTAACACATACATTGGACAAACTAACAGAAGAATAAGTACGCATTGAAGAACATAAGAACTCAATCAAAAAGAAGAAACGACCTCTTCCCTGGTCCAACACCTCAAAGCCACAGGACATGAAATTGATTTTAAAAATACCAGAACTATCGCCAAAACCGAACACTTCAACAGCAGAATAATCAGAGAAGCCATAGAGATAGAAAAACGCCCACACAGCATGAACAAACGAGATGACACCTCCCGCCTTCCAGCCATTTGGAAACCCGCCCTCATGAACAGACGAGTACCTAACACATGAAGAAGGACACTGGACCCACACCCATGAGAGCCACACAAGATGCCACCACCACACTTCCATGTAGAAAACAGACTCCCACCCATTCAGAAAATGAGAAATCACCATGGACCAGAAGCTGCACTGCAGCTGCATCACTACCCACTTCAAACCCCTCTGAGCCATACATGAAGCAAACCAACACCCACTATGAAGATGCAGCAGGACCACGAACTAGAAGCCAAACAGCAAGATCACAACTCTCCAGCTCAAATCCCCAGCAACTAAAACTAACCTGAGCACAACCAAGCCCTCCTGAACAGAACACGCCTCCAACCAATCAGAACACGGCTAACCCCCAACCAATCAGAACACAGCCAAACCCCTACCAATGAGAACACACCCCACCCAATCAGAACACAGCCAAGCCCCCACCCAATCAAGTTCCACCCCACTGGCAGTTAAAAGGAGGAAGCAGCTGCAATCTCCATTACTCTGAGAAGCACAGAGCTGGAGACAGAAGCCTGAAGATGATGAATGAGACTTCATCAAACGCTCCTAGATACTTCAAATCTTACGCGGAGAAAACCCGAACAACCAAAGATCTACATATAAATACCATGAGAACCTCAGAAAACAAATATATATATATATATATATATATATATATATATATATATATATATATATATATATATATATATATACATACATACATACATACATATACATATACACATACATACACACACATATATATATATACATAAAATATTAGCCTGGGTTTATAAGCTGCATATTTGTTTATTTGTTCTTTTTAAAAAAGATGATGATACAATGCTGCCTGTGATATTATTAAAAAAAAAAAAAGGGAAGGGAAGGATTTGAAAATAAGACAATACTCCGTGAAATGGAGAAGGCCGTACTGCCCTTGGTTTTTGGTGGGGGTTTTTTTGGTTTTGTCAAAGTGGAATAACTGATTGTGTAAATTAATGGTTGATCCCAACTGGCAGCCTAGATGCACCTGCAGGACTTCACACGCACACACAAAACAGGAGCACCGCAATTCATGGAGCAAAGGAAAGGGTATTCTGCTTTGGAGACAGGCTGTGATACCCTGGGCATGTCACCACCGAAGATTATGCACCTCCATTGCAAAGAACTTGCTCTCTCTTTCTCAGCCTGGAGAATTCTGCCTCGGACCTCTTGCTCGTTCTTCCACACAATTCAGTCAAATCCAGACAGAGATGAGCCCACAACAAGACTTCCAATTTCTGGAGCAAGGCGCCTCTGTCATTGTTTGGTGGCTCTCGATTGTTTTTCCGAAAAGGCATGTCCCTCAAAGATTTGTGCAACATGCAACTCCTACCTGTATATTGCACAACTGTCTGTGCCACCTCCCTTTCCCCTACTTTGGGTGAGCAAGTTTCAAGCAAGCATCACCTGTTCATCTGCTGATGGTGGTGGCAATTTTCTATGGTGTCTGAAGGAATTTCCCGTTTTTTGAACTGAGATAGACTTTGGAGAGACGTCTTAGGATCCCTCTCACCCTTACCATCTTTTGTAAGCATCGTTATCCTTTCATGTGTTTTTAAGAGCATCAGACTTTAAAGACAGACCGTGAATGAAATGCCAGGTAACCATTTCTTCTGGAATGCATTGTGTATGGGCTGCGAACCTGGTGCCTACTGATCTCGGTCTGAGGGGACTCCACTCTTACTTCAAGGGATCCATTCTTCATCAATTTGTTTGTCATAAGCTGATTGCATGTGATGTCGAGCAGTCCGGAGCACAGAGACAATGTATGTGAAACACTGCCTAGGACTCGCTGCAGTCCTACACAAAGTCACATGCCCCTTCTAGAAGGGAGGTCTTCAGCTTCTAGAATTTTTCAGACAGCCAGGCCATTGCTGAGGATTCTGGAAGTCACTCTTCTGGAAGGTCACCACAACATTAAGGATGGCTGCCATCCTGCATTTTCCTCCATGATGCAGAGGCCATTTTGTAGATGCAGTGATCCATCTTAATATTTTAGCTAAGGAAATGTCACTTATCTTTTATCTGTCCCTTCTACAGCCGCAAGAAATTTCCAAAGAGTGTCCGTCATGGTTCTTTAGGACAGCAGTTTGGAAGCGAGGGATCTAGGCCAGGAGTTCCCAATATTGGCAGCTTTAAGACCTGTGAACTTCAACTCCCAGAACTCCCTTTGCTGGCTGGGGAATTCTGGGAGTTGAAGTCCATAGGTCTTAAAGTTGCCAATGTTGGGAACTCCTGGCCTAAACAGATGGAATTGATTTCTGGCCCAAGGGAGATTGGAAAGCAACTACAAAAAACAAGAAAAAGAAACCTTAGCGTTATCCTTCTACAATAAGGCAGAAATCCATTATGCTGTTGGTTTTCAAGAAAGGTGCATCCTGCATTTCATATTCATTGGCCGCATCATAAGTAGACTAAATTCTGCGTTGATGTTCTCATGTAGCTATATTAAGGGAAAACCCAGTGATCTGACAAGTACCATTTCAGAAGATCTTTCAAATGTCCCCTTTGGAGGTCTATAGGTAT
The DNA here is from genome assembly GCF_049901715.1 of Pseudonaja textilis. Classification (NCBI taxonomy): domain Eukaryota; kingdom Metazoa; phylum Chordata; class Lepidosauria; order Squamata; family Elapidae; genus Pseudonaja; species Pseudonaja textilis. The sequence continues at coordinate 65,632,615 of NC_141994.1, forward strand.
GAATGCCAGAATGTAAAGAAAAGGGAAACAAACACAATATGACTTGCCTATTTCTCCCATACTCTTTATGTCCTCCGCCTGGGTAGTGTTCAGTTTTATTTTTAAAAGTAAATACAATCTCATTCCTCATTTTGAAATGCAGCTCGGATGGATGAGACAGAACTGCAAAAGAAACTTTGATATCAAAGTTTGTCCACCTTGATTGTATGTCTTGGCAGCTATACAAGCAAGATCCCAATAGGTGGGAAAAATTCACCAGCAGGCTTAGGACTTCATTAGATGATCAGTTTTCCATTTTTAATGGTTACTTCTTTGCTCACAACTAATTTTTATTAGCCTACATGTAAATACAGACACTGTTGATAGTCAAGGGAAGTTGGGTTGTATTTGTAAAGATAATTAAAATGAAAAAACCAGATTTTCCCCTCCCCCACCAGCCCCCATATAAAATGTAACTGTTTTTGAATTTGACAAATGAAGTCTTGCATGATTGAGAAGATTTGGAGAAATTGTTTTCTGATCGGTGGGATTATTTAGCATCAGCCTTCAGGGACCCTTTGAGTGTAACAAAAGTGCTGCAATTTAGCAGCAGAGCCTAACTGTTCCTCACAGAGTTTGCAGTAGTATGATAGTACATGTAGCAGGAGATCAGTCTGTAACCAAGTGTGCCCTCAACAATATTTCTGAAATGATTGTCCCGTTTCCATTTGATTGGCTATTGAGCCAACCCATTTCTCTATCTTACTAATACTTCAGAATGAGTTTATTTCGCCTCATTGCTTTTCCCCCAAGCTGATTTTCTGGAATCTCCTAGATCAGGGGTGTCAAACTCACGTCCTCACGTCATCATCACATGATGTATCGCAACTTTTTCCCCCTTCGCTAAACTGGGTGTGGGCATGGCCAGCGCGTGATGCATCCAGCCCGCAGGCCGCAAGTTTGACAGCCCTGTCGTAGATTCACAATCTACACCAGGGGTGGCCAACTTTGGCAACTTTGAGACCTGTGGACTTCAACTCCCAGAATTCCCCAGCCAGCCACGTTACAGTCTACAAGTCTCAAAAGTTGCCCAGTTTGGCCATCCCTACACAGATTGTTCAGATTGTTGCTGAATGTATTGGGAATGTAGAAACTCGGTTCACATTTTGCCCTAAGCTATAATATGATGGAAGATTGTTGAATAAGCCATGATTTGCCATGTTTACAATTTGCCTGGAGCCATAATGTGTGATTTGTGAAACACAACGGCTGGGTTCTGACAATCCACACTGAACCAGAGTTCACATAGATGAGGCTAAGGCTAGATTGAGAGGGAAATTTAGGGTTTCTTAAGATGTGAAACTGATGCCTTAAGCTTCTGAGGAATCTTTCACTTCCATTCAATTTTTTTTTTTTAAAAAGAAGATTAGGTGTTTTGGTGCCATCCAGTCTGGGAAGCCATGTTTGAAACCAGCAACATCCTTTCCTTCCATTCACTTAGATTAAGCCAGTTCCAACTGAGGGGGGAAATGCACGTTAGAATTGGTTAGTAAGTAGTTCAGCCTCTCACGCTTTTCCCATAACTCAGCAAATGTCTTTGAAATTTTGCAAATAGTTAAAACACTCCCTTCCTGAGAAGGTTATATGGCGGGTAGCAAATCTTCATGTATAATGTTTTGAGCAAACTTCTCAGATTTGTCTCCTCATGGTCATTCCATAGGGTTATCCACAGAGTACGGCCAAAAAGTCAAGATTGGCAGCTACAACAATGCAATCAATGCTTTGCCTGTTTTTGTGTGGGTGTGTTGTACATATGACGCAAAAGAGAGAAAAAAAGGGTTTTTTTTTTAGAAACTTTGATTACACCATCACAGCCACCATCTTAATTTCTTTTTTAACAATATCTTGCAGATACCACTGTTCAAGTGCACGTTACAGAGATCATTCTCACATTCTAGTAACTTATTATGTAAGCTCTCCTCAGAGGACAAACCAGAGTAAATTGCCTATAAATGTGTTCTACGTTTGAAACAGAAGTACTTGCTGGATGTTGAGTGCTTGTGTTTTCATGTCAATCTTTTTCCTGTTCAATTGTACTAACCCACATCTAAAGAGGATTGCTTATCTGCTGTTCTTCTCCAGTTCTGATTTTTCTAGGGATTTCTAGCAGATGTGAAACTGATCTAAGTACATTTGTTAGAGCAGCGGTCCCCAATCTTTCCAGATTGGCAGCCCAGCTCTGGGGTGGTGTGAGTGGGAGATGCACAGCTCCACAGCTTCACGCACGAGCAAAAGGTGCTTGCACTCATGAACGAAGAAATGTAACATTTACATCTCTGATTCTTGCAATATTCCATGCACAGGTGATGCCTAATGTCCATGAAATTAGGATACATCATCCAGCCACCCATCTATCTTATTTGCACCAAAATTAAGAATGATTATCCCCAGCAATCCTTGAAAAATGTGTGTGTATTTGACCATCATAGGAATTAAAGCCAGTTCACTCTTGTTTCCCTTGAGACCAAATAATGTTGATTCCTAACTTGAGAGGTGCACCTTCAGCACATAGTTGTATTTGGGTCTTCTGTTCAATCTGAGCATTCAACAAGTCATAGTGGCTATTGCTGGACGGACCCGTTGTTCCGGTTCACTTTGACAGGTTTTGAGTCTTTCAGTCATTGTTGGTTCGTCTGCCCTGTCAAGGTCTCTTAGTAGAGTTGTGGGTTTCACAGTAGAGTTGAAGGTTTCCTCAAAAGCAATACCACGACGTACTCTTTTCTTCATAAGGGAAAAAAGGAGAGACAGGTGAAGGTGCTCAAGCCAGACCTGAATGTTTCTAAGGTCCATTAATTTTTCAAGAGGTGATATTTCAACTAGTGTTGAACTAGTGGTGTCGTCCTACCACCATGGCCTGCCCTGATAGTCATGATCTTAGTAGGGAATTGACCTTCTGAACTAGAATATCCAGATAGATAGAAAGAAGAGGTCTTGAAAGTTGTTGGGCAGCCAATGTTGACTCCCAACATTCTGTGAAGAGCCAAAGCAAAGGAAAGTTGGAAGGTGGTGGAGAACTAGCAATTTAGAAGGACCCATTCTTTACCTGAGTGGTTTCTTTGTTGTTGTTTTTTAATTTCAAATTGGAAAGAAATGCTGGCATTGAAGAAGTTGCTGAAAGAAGTAGTATCTGTGCTTTCATAATAACACACTGCTTGCTCCTTCAGTGTCCCACTAAATTCAAATGGGGCTTTAGAAAAAGGGGTTCAGTCGTGACATTTTCATACCTCCCAAGTAAGTGGAATTGCCAATCATTGTTGTACTGTAGAACTGTACCTCCTGCATTTAGTATTTGTAGATGTCCATTTTTTAAAACATGGTCTTCTTTTCACATAATACTACCTGCATTATTTATATTTATATATTGCCAATATTGTTGTAACCAAACTTCTTTAAAACAAAAACTTCAAAAACAAGGCCTTGTAATTTTTTAGGTAATGATCTTTCACAAACTGACTGAAATCTCTGCTGGCTTTTCTTTTCACGGATATCTTGCACTTAAGACATGTAGCAATACTTAATATATTCCCTTCACAAGTATTTGTTAGGTGATTTTTAGTTAATGGCTGATAAATGTTTTGTACAAAATAGATTCTGTACAGGCAGAGAAACAGGAGAAATCTTTTAGATAAATATTATTTATTTTTACTGTTTTGTAAGTTAGACACTATTAATGAAGCTCCTTTTTGCCAGAATTACTGGAAGTGCCTCTTGGTATAATGTATTATAGTAAATATATATTCAGAATTATTAGAGATACTGTGTCACAAAATGAACAACATGGATGTTGCAATGTGAAGAAAAAAAACATAAATATAATTCTGTGGTATCATATTGGTGGCTGTTTTTTTTTTTTTTTTTCTTAATGGGATTTGCGAACTACACGCGGCATCAGGAACGGCATCCGGTCAGTAAATGCTCAGCTCCAGCCAGTCGCCTCGACTCTACTCCAAATTAAGGGATTATAGGGCCGTAAAAGAGTTTGTGATTTGTCTTTAATTCCCTCCATAGTCCAGACCAGGGGTGGGCTTCAAAAATTTTAGCTATGGGTTCTCTGCCCGGTTGTTGGCCTCCTGTACCATGGTGGCAGGGGGGGGTTTGTGCCCTCCCCAGGCTCCGGAGGTGCTCTGGAAGCTGGAAACTGGCCCATTTATGGTCTTACCATACTTCCAGGAGCCCATTTTTTACCTTCCCCAAGCCTCCGTGTGCGCCCTGCACTTACCTGCATCCAAAACAGGCCACGTGGGGACTCCTGGGTGGGGCAGGGTGGGGTGTGATGGGTGGGGCCAACCAGGAGTGGGATTTGGGGGTTTTCCAAACTGCACAGAATCTTAGCTAGGGAACCCCTGTGAGCCCCCAGCAGCCTATCCCTGGTCCAGACTTAATAATATTGGTCAGACTGTAGTTCAAGTCCTCTCATCCGGTCGCGGGTACCAAATTTAAGGAGGATTCAAAAGAGTTTAGAGGATAAGCAATGTTTGTGAGCAGTGGACTGGAAGTTTAAACTGAGGGTAGATTAAGGAAGAACTGTCAAGCACAGGAAACCTGGAGCCAAGGCGGTTCAAATGAGTACAGGCTTATTGCCTTCTATCCCTACAAAAATCTGATCTTCTAATCGTCAAAGCAAGTTGGCAGTAGATAAGGGTCGATGGAATTTAAGGTGGGGTGGGCTTTGATCTCTTGTGGGTGCAAAGGGACTTGAGACTGATGATGCATTTGACACCCCACCCCCCACTCCATGGGCTCAGCCTGGTTATCTCCTGCAGTACTAGGTACTGTTCTGACCCAGCTCCCCAAACATGACAAACCCTCTGAAGTTAAATCAATGATTCCTTTATTAGGAGCCCCAACAAAAGTTTCTCTCTCACCACAGGCTAACAAGTCTGTCTGCTATTCATCTCCGCCCTCTGACTTTTATCCCCAGAGCCAGGGTAGGGCTTCGCTAGCAGCGGTGGCTCTTCCCAAGAATCAGCCCATGGATTTCCACTGCTCTCTTCTCCTCTGCCTTCGGTGCATCCGCGCATCAGGCACTGGACCCAGCTGTTCCTCCTTTTCCTCATCAGCCACCTCCAGACATGGGGGCTGCAGACTCCATCTGAGGGCTGACAGGTGGCCCAGGCTCTGCCTCTGTCTGTCTCTCTGCCAGCTCCACTCCCTTTTCCCCCTCAGAGCTCTCCGGTTGCCTTGATGCAGGCCCTGACTCCCATGTTGATTTGGCTGCTGGAGGGGCCAGCGGCCGACAGGCCACAACAGGTACACTTAGCCTTAGATGGCAAACCTTTTGGACCCGATGCGTCAGAAATTCAGAAAATTCCCACCTTGACAGAGCGAGGGACAGGAAGAGGAGGAGGCCTCTCCAGACATCCTTTCTTTTGTACTCTCTTCTCAAGATACTCTTCTCCGGAAGTCATACAAGAGGGTCCTACTATCATAGTGGCTCTGGAGCCTCCGGAAATTGCATAAGAATCCTTGCCTGGTTTTGGGAGGGCTCAGAGGCTATGCTAGAGTAAGGCCCTCTCCCGTGGCTTGCTGAGCATCCAAGGGCCTGGTATGTCACCAAAATGGCCTGGTGTGTCACCCAGGACACATTTGGCATAGATCCGTGATGGCAAACCTATGGCATGCATGCCGGAAGTGGCACACAGAGCTATTTCTGCTGGCATGCGAGAGGTCACCCAGAACAGCCCCACTGTGCATGCGTGCACATGCCCCCCGCCAGCCAGCTAATTGTCGGGTATGTGCCACTCATGCATGGGAGGAGATGCACAGGGGGCACTTGCACGGGGTGGGGGACATACTACGCACGCACACAGGTGCGCAGCATTGGGGTGTGTACACATGCACAGAGGCACGCAGTGCATGTGCAGGGGTCATGTGAAATGCACACAGGGGCAGGGGTTGCATGCGCATTGCATTGGGGTGGAGGCACACATGGGCGTGTGTGCACACGAGTGTGCATTTTCGGCACACGACGAGAAAAAGGTTAGCCATCACTGGCACAGGTCCCCCATCACTACTTTAGCCCGGATGAGGGTTTCAAACATCTGAAAAGACAGTGGCACGAGAATATATTAGGGAGCATTTTCTGTCATCCTGGAATGGAAAACAGTAAAGAATGATCCTAATTAACAGGTATGCAATGTCTGATTGTATATCAGAAAAAAAAATTAACAATGAGAAGAGTTCAGCACTTGAACCAAGGAAGTTGGTGGTCTCCCTTTATTACGGCCTTTGACCCAAAAACACAACATACATCAAACATGCAGTTCATGCAGATCAAGCATATATAGAAATACACCTGAACATCTGCAGATATGAATAAAACACTTCTGTGAAATCAAACTGTCCACTTAGGTAGCAACACTGATCGACAATCAATTTCACATGCTGTTGTGCAAATGGAATAGACAACAGGTGGAAAGCAGAGGGAGTTAGCAAGACATCCCCAATAAAGGAGTGGTTCTGCAGGTGGTGACCACAGACCACTTCTCAGTTCCTATGCTTTCTGGCTGATGGTTTGGTCACTTTTGAATGCCGGTGGTGCTTTCACTCTAATGGTAGCATGAGATGGAGTCTACAACCCACACAAGTGGCTCAGGTAGTGCAGCTCATCCAGGATGGCACATCAACGTGAGCTGTGGCAAAAAGGTTTTCTGTGTCTGTCAGTGTAGTGTCCAGAGCATGGAGGCGCCACCAGGAGACAGCCCAGTACATGGAAGCTCCCCAAAGGCAGAGTCACCAGCCACTTTGGGGTGAGGCTTGGCTGCCCGCACGCACACTCTCCTCGAGGCTGTCTCTATCAGCCAATGGAAGCTCCCAAAAGGCCAATAGAAACGGCTTCATGGCGAGGGGAGTGCGCATGGGAGAGCGGCTGCAAAATTTTCTTAGCAGAAGGGAAGCAAGCTGAGTTGCTCTCTCTCTCTCTCTCACACACACACACACACACACACACACAAACATCTGCTGGCCCTCTTCCCTGCACCGGATCAGCCAAGCCCTTCTGGTGAAGGAAGGTCTCAGCATCTGCGGGGTTCCCACCGCCGCCCTCCCCTCCCCAGGCCAGACCTATTCTGGGCAACCTGCCAAAGTCCCAGGGCAGCCGACCTCCCTTTACCTGCTGCCGCCGCTGGTTTGGGGAGCAGGGGCAGCCCGCCAAGAGGGAAGAGGAGGCAGCAGAACTTGGCTACCCTTAGAAGGGAGATCGGGTGGGCTCCCGAGAGGAGACGCGGGAGCGGTCCTCATAGTAATGTGGCGGGGAAGCAGGGGGAGTGTGAAAGGGTAACCGCCATGGCACAGGAGGGTGGGAGGGAGCTGGAGCGAAGAAGGTCTGGGGAGAAGCTAAACCTTCCTTTCTATTGCTCTGGTGAAGGCCGAATATTTGCAGGGGCTGGTTGGAAAGGCCTAATTTTAGTATGAACCTTGAGTCGTGGAGGGGGAGTTGAACAGTGAAGGCACTCTGCACATGATCCGAGGCAATCCTGCCACAGCTTATGGGTGGCGCTGCTAACAGTTGGGTGAAGTCTGAGAACTTCCGCAATGCCTCCTTCTCTCTCTCTCTCTCTCCCTCCCTCCCTCTCTCTCTCTCTCTCTCTCTCTCTGAGCACCTGAAAGAGCACCCGTCATTAACCAATTAACCAACGCCAGCCTCGGAATCTTTTATTTTGGCATAATTCAGGATGAGAGAGGAGCTGTAAAACCAGGGACTTGGCGACGAGGTGCAGGTTCTTTGCTTTTGTGAGGGGGATTGAGTTCAATCACGAGACATTTCTGGATTTCATCGGATGTCCAAGGCATTCAGAAGAACTTTTGAAAAACTTGAGAGTCTAACTTTGAGAAGCAATGAGTTCGGTCCTCTGAAACGACGGAGGTTAGGGACAGTCTCTGGAGACCTCGCCTCTCCTTTAGCTGAGCAAGACCTGGGCGATTTTAGGCCAAAAGCTGCCCTGGAGAGATTGACCAGAGAATGGGCAGGAAAGCAAAACAAGAACAGATTTGGGCTAAGGCTTTTTCTCCCATTCCCTCCGTCGCAATCTCACAATTTTTATCCAGACACAGATATGTGTGTGCTTTCTCTCCTGCCCCGCTGGTAGATTCAAAAACAACTAATGCACGCTCCCCTCACCATGAGGCCGTTTCTATCGGCCGATGGAAGCTCCCCAAAGGTAGAGTCACCAGCTGCTTCCATCAGCCAATAGAAATGGCCTCGTGGCGAGGGGAGCGCGCACAAGCACTCGCCCTGAGGCCGCTTCTACCAGCTGATAGAAGCAGCTGGTGACTCTGCCTTTGGGGAGCTTCCATTGGCCGATAGAAACAGCCTCGTGGTGAAGGGAGTGCGCATGGGCACTCGCCCTGAGCTCGCTTCTACCAGCCAATAGAAGCAACTGGTGACTCTGCCTTTGGGGAGCTTCTATCAGCTGATGTTCTATTGGAAGTAGATCAGTGTATTCTAGCCTAGGCCACCTGCATGGCGCTCCTAAACGCAAGTTTTCTCCCCCCCTTCCCTTCCCCCCCATTTCTCTTCACCTCGTGTAGTTCTAACGAACGATGTGAGAAATGGCGGGGAAACGCATGGTTTAAATAGGCCTAAATTTTGGGGGTGGGGCTTAATTTCACCTCATGCCTAGAAATCATGCTGGGCCTTCCTATTGGTGGAGGCCGTATTGTTGGAGAAACCTTTTCTTTATGTACACTGAGAGTATTTACACCAAGGCAAATTCCTTGTGTGTCCAATCACACTTGGCCAATAAAGAATTCTATTCTATTCTATTCTATTCTATTCTATTCTATTCTATTCTATTCTATTCTATTCATTCTTTATGCAAGAATAGTTTTGATAGATCAGGTTGAGGGCTCTATTCATAGCTTCGACCAGAAATGCTGCACAGTGGAATTGAAATTCAGAGGAAAGGGCTATTGTTTAGTGCACTTTTGGTGGGCAAAGCTGTGATCATCATGTTGGGTAGTTGTTGGGCTTCAGGGTTTTGTGACTGTGGTCTAGACAACAAATTTTCTGATATTTTGTTGGCAATTGTGGCTAATATTTTCAGAGACACAATCCAAAGGCAATGGATGTGGGACTGGCTGGGTTCCTGATTTCTGATTAGTTTTCAGCTGAGCTGATTTCCAGTTGGTGCAGGCTGGTGAAGGCTGGTCTCCGATTGGTTCTTGGTTTGCGCCCAACTGTAACTAGTCATTTTTGTAATGTTAGTAGCTGATTGGTCCTTTGTTCTTGACAGCTTCTGCTTGGTCATTTTTGGAGTCCTGCTTCATGATTTGTGCTGGGTTCCAGTTTGTTAGTCTGAGTAGCTCATTCTTGAATGGATCCTTGTCTAGGCAAGTTTCTGATTTGCCCATTGGGTGGGGGGGGAGGGCTGGTTGGTCCTGTTCATCCATAAAAGTGTAATGATCATCAGCAATATTATGATCATATAGATATGAATGAGTAATGGGGTATTAGCTGTGAGAAAGAGCCCATTTCCCATAGAAACACAGAATGTAAAGATTGGAAATCTAAGCGACCAAATATTCAACTCTCTGCTGAATGCCAAAATAAACTATCATTTCAGTATTCAGAACGTGTTACTATATTTAAGAATAGTACTTATTTACACCATTTCTATACTTTAAAGACTCTAGCAGTTACATGCCCTTAAAACAATAAAACCAAGATATACTGTATATTAGGGGAAACAGATCCCTTTCATATTTAGTTATTCAGACTGGTCCTGTTGATTTTACAGAGTTAATGCTTATAAATCTGTTATATATTACTGACTGTATTCATAGCTGTATTAGGAAGCTTGATGGTGCAATGGTTAGTATGCAGTATTACACTATTGCAGGCTAATTCTGCCCACAGCCAGGAGTTCAATTCTTTCAATCCTGACTGGCTCTTGATTGACTCAACCTTCCATCCTTCTGAGGTCACTAAAAGGAGAACCCAGATGGTTGACAGCAACATGCTGACTCTGTAAACCAGCGGCCCCCAACCTTTTTTGTACCACGGACCGGTACAAAATGTATAAAATGATCCACGGACCGGTACCGGCATCAGCACGCATGACCAAGGCAAGGCGAGCTGAGCGACCAGCCAGCCTGTCCCCCGCTTCTCCCCACCACCTTCAACTCCTCCTTTGTACCTTCTTGCAGTCGATGGGCTTTCTGGGCTCTTTCTTAATCTCCTCCTGAGTAACACGAGACTCTACCGCCATTGGGATGGCTCTTTGTTCGAAGCTGCTCCCCCCTTCTTCAGCACCCAAACGCCGCTTTCCAACCGACGACCGACAAGCTCACCCGGAAGCACTTTCTCAAGCACCATCAAACAAGATGGCGGCACCCAAGCAAAGTAGGTGGCCTGGTACAAAATGATCCATGGACTGGTCCCGGTCTGGGGCCCGGTGGTTGGGGACCACTTCTGTAAACCTCTTAGAGAGAGCTATAAAGTACTACGAAGCACTAGAAAGCATATAAAGTCTAAGTGCTGTTCAGGAGTGGGCTTCAAAAATTTTAGCTACGGGTTCTCTGCTTGGTTGCTGCGTTGGCGTGACCATGGTGGGTGTGGCCTAGTCAGCCTTCTGCACCACGGCATTGGGGGGGCCACCCTTTTGCCTTCCTTGGGCTCCAGAGGCTCTCTGGAAGCCAGAAGTTCAGGAAAGCCCATTTCCAGTCTTCCTGACCTTCCGTGAGGCCTGTTTCTTGTTCTCCCAGAGCCCCCGTGTGCATCCTGCACTTACCCCAAAACAGGCCGCGTGGGGACTCCTGGGAGGGGAGGAGTGGGCAGGGCCACCCAGGAGTGGGATTATTTTTTTGGGGGGGGGGTCTCTGAACTGCACAGAATCTTAGCTAGGGGCTCTCCCGAACCCCTGCGAACCCCCAGCAGCCCAGCCCTGGTGCTTTTCCTATTCTACAGTGTTTTGCTACATTTTTCTATTTTCTTTCGCTTTGTTTGATCGACTTAAAGTTTTTCCCTTTCTTCAAAAAACGAAGCTGAATTCCTTTTGGGTCTGATCTGCCTTTCCACTTTCTTGACAGGATGTGTTCAGACAGTTGCAATTCTCGGTCCCGTTTTGGGGTTTCTTTTGGGATCCTTGTGTGCCAAGCTGTATGTGGACATTGGCTTCGTAGACATGGGTGAGCATGAATGGCAGTCTTTGTTACAAGTCAAAATGCCCACGTTATTTTTGACTAAGACACCAAAATCAAACCACAGACTATGAAAACAAGGCATGGATAAAGGTTTCTTCTGAAGCTGCAATGGGAAAGGCATAACGCTACAGCGAGTTTGTCCCTCCAAAAAGGCAATAATACCTTTGTGGGTGTGATCTTGGTATCAAAATAGGTGAGACCAGCAGGAAAACGTAGAAAGAAAAATCCACCAAATCATAGAACAACAGAATTGGAAGGGACCTTGGAGGTCTTCTAGTCCAGCCCCCTGCTCAAGCAGGCGAACCTATATCAGTCCAGACAAATGGTCATCCAATCTCTTCTTAAAAACCTCCACGAATGAAGCAAGCACCCACAACTTCTGAAGGCAAGCCATTCCACTGGTTAATTGTGCTAGCTGACAGGAATTCTTGCCTCCAGATTAAAAGAGAAAAACTCCATTAAATGGAAATTGTAATTTGCCAGAAAATGATGGTACCAAACCACATTGCCAGAGTTAAAGGATGTGATCAGGAAGGTTTTAAGCAGTACAAAAAGAGCAATGTAAGATCCATTCACTGCCCAGCCTACCTTAATCCACATCTACTCAATATTAAAAATCGTGTTTGCCATTTAATAATTAAAACTGATTTTTTTTTTAAAAAACACCTTCATTTCTCTTCTTAGGCACCCAAGCTATCACTCACAAAGACCCACACTGGGTAGGAGCTTGGTGGCTTGGCTACTTAATTGCTGGGATGGTTAGCATCCTTGTTGCAATCCCCTTCTGGTTCTTAGCCAAGCATCTTCCAAGGCCTGAGATCTGAAAAGATTCTACTGAGCAATCCAGCTTCATTGCAGAAGATAACAAGGACTATTGTGCCACTTGCCAAACCCACTTCAATTTTTTCAAGATGGCAAAAGGTGAGAATCTGGCTAATTAACAGATGCATTGTTGAACACTTCGATAGTCATTGTCTACATCACTAGTTTGATAATTTGGAAAACTAGTTGGAGAGCCAGCTTGCTCTAGTGGTTAAGGCACAAGACTAGGAAGAAGGAGACTTTGAGTTCTAGTCCCTTCCAAAGCCATGAAAGCCAGTTGAGTGACTTTGGACCAATCACCAGGAGACTATGAGTTCTAATCCCTTCCTTAGTCATGAAAGCCAGCTGAGTAACTTTGGGCCAGTCATTCTCTCAGTCCAACCCATCTCACACAGTTATTGTTGGGGAAAATAGGAGGAGGAAGGTATGTTGGATATGTTCACCACCTTGTGTTACTTGTGAAAGTAATAAAGGTGGGATACAAATAAATAAATAAAAATAAATAAATATATAATCTCAGCACAAAGTACTGCCTTGATCTGAGCAAGAGAGCCAGTGTGGACAACGTGATGTCCTTCAGAAGCTTTTCAATGTAGTTCTCATAACTACTCGCTATTGACCATTCAATCTAAAGCCAATAGGTTTTGAAGTCCAAAATATCTGGAGGGCAACAGATGAATTACATCTAACTAAGAAAATGAATATAACCCAACTGACCCATTGGCAATGGGATCCTGAACGGATTCAACTTGAGTTTTATGTGGGTTGCAGTGACCCACACACTGACCATTGCAAAGGCTGTGGGCACTTTCATGGAGACAAAAAGTTTGCAGCAAAAGTCAAAGGCCTCCTAAATGACAAAAAGAGAAAGCAATATATTACAAATATTTGTCGTGGGGAAAGGATCTGAGTATGACTAAGGCTTCTTCCAATTTTCCGTGAACAGTTGTTACCAAATCAACCAATTTTGAAACTAGTTGTCATCCGTGTTCATTTCTCACTTCTTTCCAACCAACAAGTATCCATTATTTTTTCCAGAGTTCCTGTCTTCCTTGAAAAGCCTCCTTGGAAATCCAGTTTACTTCTTATATCTCTGCTCTAGCATCATCCAATTCAATTCTCACATTGGCATGGTGACCTATAAGCCAAAATATATTGAACAACAGTTTGGACAATCATCTTCCAAGACCAATTTTATCATAGGTATGGTTGAGGTTCTTGAGGCTGGGATTGAAGCAGATGCTATTTTGTTTGAAGTTCAATACATGTAGAAAAACATCCATAATCCAAGGCTTGATGATAATGTTGATAGATGCCAGAGGGGGAAATCATTACTTGAAGAAGTAATCATGTTTTTTTTTAATTAATGTAATTTTAAGTCACTTATACATCAAATCAAATTTAGTCTTTACCTTGGCTGCATGTATGTGTCCCTTGGCTTGCTATGCCTCTCAAAGGATAAAAACAGCCTTTTGACTGAAAAAAAAAATGATTGCACAGCTGTGATACAGATACATAAAGTTTAACATACTGTGGCTCTATCTTCCTTTTCAGACTGTTTTTGTCTGGCACATCTAATGGACCGCACTTATTTTTGTAGCTGGCTAACTTGAAAACACATCAATGCTATTTGCAACTAATTGTAGACACAGGAAAATTCAGGGAAAGTTAGCATTAATCAGAAAGAACTTGGAGATCTTGTCCATCTCTAATTCCTAGTGGTTCGTGAAAGCACCCTTTCCTGAAGGGATCCCTTAAAATTAACTATGTGAAGTTTTCCACCATTTACAACATCCAGAATGGTAGAATTCTATTCCCTAACTGTTCTGGAAGGCAAAGTCCATACCTCTGAAAACTGCCAGGTTTGGGTAACGTTGCTTTTTGGCCTGTTAGGGCCAAATATCTGGTCAAATAAGATACTTAATTTTTCATAGAGGATTAAGAGAAGTTAATCTGCTTTGTTTGCAATTAAAGTTCTTCTTCTTCTTCTTCTTCTTCTTCTTCTTCTTCTTCTTCTTCTTCTTCTTCTTATTATTATTATTATTATTATTATTATTATTATTATTATTATTATTATTATTATTATTATTATTGTAAATGACTCAAGAATTGTGTGAATTCCTTGAAATTGGGAAACGACATTTCTTGGACTTCCACCTTTTAAATTGTAGCATAATTTGTAAATGTTTTTTCAAGAGAAGTAGAGGCATTTATAAAAGCTTCTTCTATCCATAACACAGTGCTTTCCACTGTATTTTAAGCTTTTCTTGTGGCTAAGCCTTCAGGTATGTGTGAAATGCTTTGGGATTGTGAAAACAGAATGAATAGAGTTTATAAAGAATATGCAAAATATTGATTGTTGTTGACTTACCGCTTTATAACACAAGTAATTAAAACAGGTCCAGATAATATTATGCTGTGTTAAAAATGATCGTGTAATATAGGGAAGATTGATTTGCAGCCTTTGGGCTACACTGAGAGTTCCCCCCTCAAAACTTTTTTGAACCCCCAAAAAGTTCCCAGAACTACACTGTCAAAATCTAGTTGCAAACAGCCAGAGTTTGGTGATGTGATTATTTGCTTTTTGCTCACAAAGATCTAAAATTGGTGCTGTCATACTTAGTGTATCTCTTTTAGAGAAGGAAAAAAGAATCCAGACTCCTTGGTATGTCTATTCCCCCTAAAGAAGCTGACAGATGAAACCGTCTATGACAGAGGTGTCAAACTGAAGGCCCGCAAGCTGGATCCAGCCCATGGGGTACTTAGATTTGGCCTTTGGGGCCACCATAGAAACAGCAAAGGACCAGCCTGCAGCACCTCTGCCATAAAAAAATGAGCTCAGGAGGTCCATGCGTGCCCCACCGAGCTCTGTTTTTGCTAGCAGAGGGCTCACAAAACAAACTAAAAACAAAACAAAAGGAGAAATGTTTCCGCCTTTGAGCATGCAAGAAGGGTCAGGAAAAAAGAAGGGGAAAGAGGAAAGATAAAGAAAAAGATGGGGAGATGGCAAGAGAGCAAGGAAGGACAAATAAGGAGAGTGGGGAAGGAAGAAGAAAGGAGAATGAGAGGAAAGGAAAAAGAAGAAATGGGAGGGAGGAAGCAAGCAAGCAAGCAAGCAAGGAAAGAGATTATAATGAGAGTGAGGGAGGATCTCAGGAAGTCCTGCATTAGCACTTGGCCACTTGAGTGATGTCAAGCTGGCCACGCCCACCCCTTCTGGACTGAGATGGAAAAAGCTTAAAGAGCTTCCTCTCTTGATGGAATGTTGTTCATGAACAGAATGATAGCAATAGCACTTAGACTTATATACCATTTCACAGTGCTTTTACAGCCCCCTCTAAGCACTTTACAGAGTCAGAATACTGCCCCCAACAATCTGGGTTTTCATTTTACCCACCTCAGAAGCCGTGGTGGTATTCAGCAGTTCTGACCAGTTCTGGAGAACCAGTAAAGAAATTTTTGAGTAGTTCAGAGAACCGGGAAATACCACCTCTGGCTGGAGATTTTACAGTATCCTTCCCCTGCCACGCACACCAAGCCACGCCCACAGAACTGGTGGTAAAAAAAAATTGAATCCCACCACTGCTCAGAAGGATGGAAGGCCGAGTCAACCTTGAGCCGGCCAACTGCAGCAGAAGTAGCTTATCTGATGGATCATTTCTCAGTTCACATTGGAAAGGAGTCTGAGTAGCATCTTTCCTGACCAACAAAATGTATTAAAAGGGAGAGCTTTTCATACCAGAATCTTACATGGATCCAGTCATCCATGCTGTTGTGAAATAAGTGCGGCTAATGGAAGCTGGTCCTTTTGATGAAACTTTTGTCAGTTGGAAAAAGTTCTTCCAGGCTCCTTCTGACTTTTTGCTGCCATGGATCAGGGGTATCAAAATGGATTCCTTCGAGGGCCCTGGAGCATTGTAAGCCTTTTAGTTTGCTTCAGATTTGAGCACTGGGCATGAGCCCGCACTTATGTCTGCTTCGTTTCAGATATTTTATGACTGTAGCTGTGTGGGCTTTCCAGAGGCTTCCTCAAGGCTTTCTTCAGCTCTCTTGTCCACGAGGAAAGGGATGCTCCAAAAAGTTTCTTTATTTTTTGGTGATATCTGTAATCGCTTCCTATACCTTATCAATTGGAGGCACTCCGGGATATATTTTGCTTCTCAGGTAATGAATATTTTTAACTGCTGGAGATTTTTCTGTAAACACATAAGCTATATATCAAGTTTCCCATAATGTTACCTCATAGCAACTTGATTTTCTGTATTTTTGCATGGGTTGCCTCCCCCCCCTCCCAGTAAAAGAGGCAGCAAACTCCAAAGTGGTTTAATGATGTAGGATATGGATTAGTAGATATTTAGAAAAATGAGGGGAAACTAGAAACCATATAGCTGCTTTTTCGTATAACATTGCATTTATTGTATTTCACAATTTACAGTGTCTATGGGTGATCTGCAGCTAAATTGCTCAGTTTTCAGAAACAAAATATATCGACTGAAGAGACCTACTGAAAAGTAAAATTGGTACTACTTTTGGAGCCCTAAAAGGGACCTTATTTGAGGAAAATAAACTAAAATATGGGTTAAGGAAGGAAGAGCATGTGTTTTTAATCAAATAGCCCAGTTGTGCAAATAGAAACAGAAACCAATACCAAGGTAGACCTTTTTCCTTAATGAAGCAACTACATAAGACAGATTTTGGCTCCTACAAGATTTCTTAGGCATATGTTCAACATTTACTAATGTATATTAAATACATGGAAGATTTGTTGGCTAGTCTGATAGATGATGAACTTTTGTCTGGAAAGCTAAGCAGATTTTCATTTTATGAAGTTGGAATGGTAGTGCACTTTTCATGATGCATTCCTTTATCTTAAATCATACTGGTTTCCTCTGGCACATTCTCAGGATCTACCCACTTGGCATCACTGTCTTTGTATTGGGCCTCATACCATCAAATAAAATAATTTTTGTTTGGTCAATCACCAGCAACTTTTGAAAATATACAACACAAAAGTACTGTAAAATCAAGAGGATTTTATGTCAAGGATAAGATAAAATACAAGCGTAACTAGGAATCTCTTTAATAAAAATATAACATGTGCAACTATAATGGTGCATTACATGCAGATATAAATCTAAAATATTGCAATCTACGAAGTAAAAACACAAATCACTTAGAACAAGATAGCTAATATGTAATAAACCTGAAATGATGAATAAACACAAGTCTTTGTGACCAGTTGTGACCAGTTATGCCTTATTTTCATGGTAGCAACATAGAGTTTGGCTACTGCATAAGAGAGAAAGGGTTTCAAAACTTTTTATAGATGATGGCCCATATAAAAATTGTCTGGCCTTCCTGTGAATTTGCACATCAGGGCCAAATGTAAGCAAACCAAATATCCCTGTGTTACAACATAATTTAGAGCCATTGTGGTCTAGTGGTTAAGGCACCAGGCTGAAAAGCAGCAGAGTGAATTCTAGTGCCACCTCAGGCATAAAAAGCCAGTTGGGTGACGCTGGGCCAGTCACTTGCTCTCAGCCCAACTGACTTCACAGAGTTGCTGTTTTGGGGAAAGGAGGAGGCGGAAGAAGGAATACTAGGTATGTTCGCAGGGGTGCGCTTCAAAAATGTTAGCAATGGGTTCTCTGCTTGGTTGCTGTGTGGGCATGGCCATGGTGGGCATGGCTTAGTCAGCCTCCTGCACTATGGCGGGAGGGGCGCTTTTGCCCTCCCCGAGCTCCGGAGGCTTTTTTCTTTTAGCCTCCGGGAGGGTGAAAACAGCCTCTCTGGGCTCTGGAGGCTCTTTGGAAGCCAGAAACAGGCCCATTTCTGGCCTCCCTTAACTTCCAGGAGGCCCATTTTTCACCCTCCCTGAGCTTCCACACATACCCTGCACTTACCTGCATCCAAAATGGGCCACGTGGGAACTTCTGGAGTGGGCGGGGTGGGCGGGGCAGAGCCAGCTAGGAGTGGGGCTTGGGGGTTCTTTGAACTGCACAGAATCTTAGCTAGGAGCAGGGGTGGGATTCTACCAGTTCGGACCAGTTCTATAGAACCGGTTGTTATGATTCTGCACAGTGCGGAGAACTGGTAAATAGCACCACTGGCTGGCTCCTCCCCTCCCGCCCCGCCCAGGAGGCTTTCCTGAGGCCCAGTCAGGGGTGGTATTCAGAGGGTTGGGGGAGGGAGAAGTGGCCTGAGAGCAGAGCTGAACCTTTCTTAGGATTGAAGCTTCTATTTTTCAGTGCAGACTCAGGCAGCCGATTGCAGAAAGATAGATCTGGGAGTGAAGCTGTGATTCTGCAAGCAGCTCAATCTGCCTGCCTGCTTTGCCTGCTTTGGGGTAAAAGTTGCTCTTTTTTAAAAAAATAAAAAATTCAATCTTTACATATAAATTTAGAATATTTACATACAAGCCACGCCTAGCCAGTCACATGACCACCAAGACACACCTACAAATTAGGCCACACCCACAGAACCAGTTGTTAAAAAATTTGAACCCCCAACCCTGGCTAGGAGCTCTCCCGAACCCCTGCGAACCCCCTAGCAGCCCACCCCTGTGTGTTCGCTACCTTGAGTTACTTGTAGAGTAATAAAGGTGAGATATAAGCAAACAACAATGCATGCAAAATAGATTCAATCTCCTTGTCATCACATAGGATAGAAGGTGGATATCCTCCAAGGTGGATAGGAGGATGTTATGCCCTGCTTTGAAAAATGCTCTCTTCCGCTTGGGGAAGTTAGTGTTTGCAGGTATCTTGCTGGTTCCCAAGTGCTTCTCATGTCTTTGAGTTAAGATCAAGTCCGGTATCCATACCATCTATTTACACATAACTGCAGCAGTAAATCATTGCCTGATTGCATGGAGATGGAAGATCAAATCATCAATGTCATACGTATTGTAAAGTGCCAGGGAAATCAAGTAATCCAGACAGTTCAAATAGATATAAAGATTTATTGTAACCTTAAGCTTTCTTCAAGAATCTGAACTACTAAAGGCCAAAGCAAATTGGTAGCAGATAAGAGTCAGTGGAATTCAAGGTAGGCTGGACTTAAATCTCTTGTGGGTGCAAAGGGACTTGAGACCGATGATGTGTTTGACCCCTCCCTCAGGTTCAGCCTGGTCATCTCCTACATATATGTATTCAAGGTTTTAGTGGCTTATAGGCAGGATGGGACGCAGTGGTTCAGTGGCCAAGACGCTGACCTTGTCGATCAGAAAAGTTGGCAGTTCGATGGTTCAAATTTCTAGTACCACGTAACAGAGTGAGCTCCCGTTACTTGTCCCAGCTTCTGCCAACCTAGCAGTTCGAAAGCATGTAAAAATGCAAGTAGAAAAATAGGGACCACTTTGGTGGGAAGATAACAGTGTTCTGCACGCCTTCGGTGTTTCGTCATGCCAGCCACGTGACCATGGGGATGTCTTCAGACAGTGCTGGCTCTTCGGCTTTGTAATGGAGATGAGCACCAACCCCTAGAGCCAGAAACAACTACCACATATGTGCGAAGGGAACCTTTACCTTTAGGCAGAATGACTAGGGCAAAAAAGGGCCAAACCTAGATTATTCCCAACCTAAGGGACAAATCTGAAAGAGATACATAAAGATTAAATATATTTTTTATAACTTTGCTTTACAAAGAAAAATCCAAAAGCAAAACTAAGAAAAACTTACAAAAAATGTACATTCTATTGAGGGTATCTAAAATTACACCACATATGTAAATTTATTTTAAGAAGACAGTTCAATTTCCATATTTTTCACATGGATGTGAAAGACTGTATTAAGTGATCATTCATGAGGTAAAATGAGTTTTTGAAAAATAAATAAATCCAAAGAACAGATTTCTGAAGTAAAGGGCTATTCTTTATAATAAACAATATTTGATTGCTATATTTATAAGCTAAAATGCAAAATGATGCTATAAATGAGGACATTTAAGTCATCTTATTGAATGAGATATAAGTTTTCTCTTTATTATGTGTATCAGTTTTCTATTTATTTATATGCCTCTGTATAGTTTTGTTCTCATCTTTCAAGCTGAACAATCACCAAAACTATTACTCCTGATTTTATAAATAATAATATTAAATATGTGCTATTAACTAATAATAGCTAACATATTGCAGAATTCAGGCACTGAATTCTTCTGCATTACGTTAAACACTGGAGATGAAGTGAAGGGATTTAAAAGTACTAAATACCACCTGATCACAGTTTGTTCTAAAATATTTCTGGGAATTAGATGTTTAAACAAAATCCACACTCTTGGAAGTTTAATCGCAAGAGTAATTTTTCAAGCATCCTACAGATGGCACTCAAATTCTAATATTGACAACTATACTTCTGCCAAGTGGATGAAATCCTTTCTGTCCGATAACACACGTATCACAGTGTGTAAATAAATCTCGTATTTGCATCACTAAGGGAAGTGGCCATTAAGTGAGGCACCTCATTTTATGGGCTTTTCCCAAGCCCCCTAAGTGAATCACTGTGGTTATTAAGTGAACCAGGTAGTCATTAAGTGAATAGGAGTTGCTCATTGACTTCGTATGTCACAAGCCCTTGGGAACAACGCACACGGCCATGTTTTGGCCCTTGGACGCTTCACCCCTCGTACATACATGTGGTTGCCAAGCATCCCAATTTTGGTGCTGGAACATTGCAATAGTCTAAAGCAGGGGTGGGTTGTCCACCTCTGTAGAACCAGTTGCTCTGAAGAGCAACAGACATAGAACCGGTTCTATGTCTGCTGATGTTTTTGCACACCTGCCTGCCTGGGCTCTTACCTGACCTTTATTTCCTTCTTTTTCAACTTTAGCTGCCGAGCGAGGCACAGCTACAGTTTAAGAAGGCAGGAAAAAAGTACTGTTTCAAACGCTGCTTCTCGGCACACAGCGCTGCTCAGCTGTCCAGGCACCAAGCTGATGATGATTTACAGACGTGTGTGCAGCGTGCAGGGAAGCACATTGCAAATCGCTGAACCTCGTAAATCACCGAACTGGTAGTTAACCCTGTCGGTTCCCACCCCTGGTCTAAAGCAGTGATGGCGAACCTATGGCACGTGTGCCAGAAGTGACATGCTAAGCTACTTCTGCTGGCACACAAGAGGGCACCTGGAAGAGTCCCACTGTGCATGTGTGCACGCCCCCTGGCAGCCAGCTGATTGTCAGGTTTCTGCCATGCATGCACGGGGGAAGACCTGTGCATGGGAGACACACGGGCATGCACAGAGGCATGCGGCTTGCAGGGGGGTTATGTGCGCATGTACAGAGGCATGTGGTGCAGGGGGGTTGCACCTGCATGCGCAGGAGGGGGGAGTCATGTGCACATTGCATCATGGGTGCAGGCACCCGCCCACACTTTTGGCACGCAACGTGGAAAAGGTTAGCCATCACTGCTCTAAAGTGGGAGGACTAGTCATGAGTCACTTCTTTCAGTGCCATAACTAGGGCCACTAAACAAATGGTTGTAGGTGAAGGACTCCCTATAGCAGGTGTCAGCTTTAAAATTCAGCTGCCACATTTTTTTTGAGAGAGAGAGTTGGAGGAGTTCAAAAATTCAAGGTTATTCTGTATGTAGTATTAAGAAATTCCAGTGGCAGTTAATTGGTTCTCGTGATTTATGAAGTGTAGAAGTGGGAGGAGAGAAGGTGGATTCTGTGTAACGCACGAAAATAATTTCCCTTGGGAAATTGCCTTTGACATGCCAGGTCTGTTTCTAAATAAATCAATTGGAGAGAAGTGTTTTGGAGTGATTGATATCATGGATACTTTCTGGATGCCTTGCAGCAGGGGTGTCAAACTCAAGGCCTTCGGGAGTGCTTAGATCTGGCCTGCGGAGCTGCCCTGGAAACAGCCAAGGATGGGCCTGCAGTGCTTTTGTCAGCGAAAAGGAGCTTGGGACAGTAGTGGGATTCAAGCAGTGTAACAACTGGTTCGGTGAGCATGCGCTTTGCGGGCGCAGCATTTCAAAATCTCCTGTTTTCAGCTCCAAAACATACCTTCTACTGTAGCCCCGGTGAGTAAAATAGCTGAGGCATGGCAAGCCGTGCAAATCAGCTGGGCTGCCAAACACGGAAATATAGGACAGACTACGGCAGGTGTAGGTGGGAGGGGCCAACTGATCACCAGAACTACGGGTTCACCCAAACTGGTTCAAACCGATAGCAGCCCACCCCTGGCTTGGGAGGGCTTCCCTCCTGTTTTCGCTGGCAGAAGGTTGCAGGAAGTCTACCTACCTACCTGTCAATGAATACTTCAGCTTCAACCATAACAATACAAGAGCAAACAATAGATACAAACTCAAGGTTAACCGCACCAACCTTGATTGCAGGAAATACGACTT
The DNA here is from genome assembly GCF_049901715.1 of Pseudonaja textilis. NCBI lineage: Eukaryota > Metazoa > Chordata > Lepidosauria > Squamata > Elapidae > Pseudonaja > Pseudonaja textilis. The sequence goes on from NC_141994.1 coordinate 65,654,967, forward strand.
CAGCAACAGAGTAATCAATGTCTGGAATACTCTACCTGACTCTGTGGTTTCTTCCCCAAACCCCCAAAACTTTAACCTTAGACTATTGACCTCACCCCTTTCCTAAGAGGTCTGTAGGGGGCACGCATAAGCCCACCAACGTGCCTTCTGTCCCTGTCCTATTCTTTCTTTTATTTTTCTTATATGTATCCATGTATTCATAACTATGTTTTTACTTATACCTATTATCTAGTAAGTGATTGACAAATCAAATAAATAAATAAAAATAAATAAAGTCCTTGCAATCGAAAACGGAATTTGGGAGCCCGTTTTCGCTGGCAAGTACTTGGGCCACCACAGGCACCCCTGACACAAGTGACATCGAGCTGGCCACTCCAATCCCGGCCACATCCTCCCCGAGGTCAAAACACAACCCTGATGTGGCCCTCAATGAAATCGAGTTTGACACCCCTGATCTATAGCATTATTGGTCCCAAGAGTCTATGCAAAATGAAGGAGCAGAAAACTTGCTTAAAAATTAAAAGAAAAACCTTAAGCTGATTAGGATGTTTGTGAAAAATACACAATCCTGTCTCACCTTCAATTTTGGGATTGTGTCAGTGGCTAAATGCAATCGTCATAAATACAAGTCAGCAGCCAAGCGTCTGAATTGTGATCACATGAACAAGTGGATGCTGTTACAAAGAAAATATGTACAAAATGTTTTATAGATGGTATTTAGCTCCAACAAGATTGACAAAAATGTATCCCAACATGAGTCCCAAATGTAAAAAAGTTGATGGTACATTTTATCACATGTGGTGGTTATGCCCCAAGACCAGGACATACTGGATTCAGATCAAAAATTGGTTACAAGAGATTACTGGATATCAGATTGAGCTCAGACCGGAAACCTTCCTCTTAGGAATTATCAAAGATAGATTACCAAAAGAAGTAAAATACCTATTGCTACACATTACAACAGCCACCAAAATAGCCTTTGCTCAGGTATGGAAAACCCCAAATATTCCTAATGAAGAACTAATAATACATAAAGTAACGGTAAGTGCTGAGATGAATATGTTAATAATGAAATTGAAAGAAAAAGATGACACTGACTTCTTAATTTGGAACAATTGGTATAAATGGCTAACAAACAGAACTAAGAAGTGAGACAAAAAGTTTATCTGAAATAACCCTTAAGAAAGTAAAACAAAATTTTGTAACCTATATAAAGTTATAAGAATAGTAATCATAGTTAAAGCTATTATTTAATATTAGTCAAATGTAATATAATGTATTATGATATTTAAACCAAAAACCTGTATAAATGCCAAGAACGCTGTTGATACCATGATGCTTTAAGATGTAACAAAAGAAATTATATATATACATAAATATATATATATATATATAATTATATATATATTGTATATATACTGTATATACAATCAACAATGAAATCATACTAGGAAACAGTCAATATAAATCATAAGGATACAAGCGACAAAGTTACAGTCCTACAATTACAAGTGGGAGGGGATGAGTGATAAAGAGTGATGAGAAGATTAACAGTAATAGTAATGCAGACTTTGTAAATAGTTGGACAATGTTAAGGGAATTATTTGTTTAGCAGAGTGATGGCTTTTGGGAAAAAACTGTTCTTGTGTCTAGTTGTTCTGATGTGCAGCACTCTATAGCATTGTTTTGAGGGAAGGAGTCGAAACAGTTTATGTCCGGGATGTGAGGGGTCTGTAAATATTTTCACAGCCCTCTTTTTGACTCGTGCAGTATACAGGTCCTCCAAGGGTGGCAGGTCGGTAGTAATTGTTTTTTCTGCAGTCCTAATTATCCTCTGAAGTCTGTGTCTGTCCTGTTGGGTTTTTTGAACCAAACCAGACCATTATAGAGCTGCAGATGACAGACTCAATAATTCCTCTGTAGAACTGGATCAGCAGCTCCTTGGGCAGTTTGAGCTTTCTGAGTTGGCGCAGAAAGAACATTCTTTATTGTGCTTTTTTGATGATGTTTTTGATGTTAGCTGTCCATTTCAGGTCATGTGATATAGTAGAACCGAGAAATTTGAAGGTCTCTACTGTTCATACTGTGTTGTCTACTGTTGTAAGAGGTGGTAGTATGGGAAGTTTCCTCCTAAAGTTTACCAGCATAAGTCACATATCTCAACTCTGTGGTCATTTGGAATGGTCACTAAATGAACTATTATACATCAAGGTTAGGAGAGCTCAGAAAGCTTCAGAATGATGAAAAACAAGACTCCCATCTCCAATAAAAATGCCAAATCAGAAGCCCTAACAAGAGAATTTTGAAAAGAAAACCCTCAAACTTCCTGATATTTAAATTAAAACAACAACAACCCTCTTTCATGAGGGAAGGAAAGGGTGAGGAGTTGCAAGGCAGAACTTGGAACAGCATGAATGGATGGATATCTGGCAAGTCCAACTCTTATTCCAGTGAGCACACCCTGTGCAACACTTGTACACCCAAAACAAATTATAATAAACCACATTAAACACAGCAAGGAGAAAATGAAGATAATCCAATACAGTTGCAGGTTCTGGCATGAAATATTTTTAGGCTCTGGGCTTCAACCTTGCACAGGTCCTGTCTTGGCCTCCCACTCCCCATCTCAGTCAGAGCAACTGATTCTGGCTCACTTCCCAGTTCAAGAATGCCAAGCACTGATTTCTGCTTGTTCCCAAGCCACAAGAGTGTAGCTGCCTTCCCAGCTTTAGCTTATAATTGTTCAGCTAATCCACAGGCAGTGAAACAGCTTCAGATCTCTAGACTGACAGGAAGAAGAAGAAGAAGAAGAAGAAGAAGAAGAAGAAGAAGAAGAAGAAGAAGGAGAAGGAGAAGGAGAAGGAGAAGGAGAAGGAGAAGGAGAAGGAGAAGGAGAAGGAGAAGGAGAAGGAGAAGGAGAAGGAGAAGGAGAGGAGGAGGAGGAGGAGGAGGAGGAGGAGGAGGAGGAGGAGGAGGAGGAGGAGGAGGAGGAGGAGGAAAAAAGAGAAAGAAAGAAAGAGAGAGAGAGAGAGAGGAAGAGAGAAAGTGAAAGACAGAAAGGAAAAAGAAAGAGAGAGAGAGAAAGAGAAAGAAGATCTATTTTCTCCTTTGAGAGTCTCTCATGGCAGACATCTAGCTGGCTGTTCAATCCCACCATTGTAAAGATGCAAGAGGTAAACCTTGATTTTGAGGTCTCTAACCTCCCATTTCTTAAATCCCCCTCCACCCATCTCTTCCTTCCATTGAGAAGAAAACTTATAACTGGATCTCTTATTTTCTCTAGCAAAATGCAAGCGCTTCTATTTTCATTCCATGGCATTAGCTGTAGGAGCAGAAGGCTCAGATACTGGATGTTTTGTCCGATAGCCTAAATTTTCTACAATATAAATACCCCACCTAACTGACGGTTGGGCTAATTTCCCAGTGACGGTTTCTGATAAATTTGGTTTATGCTTTCTTTCCTTCTTGGCAGAAATCCCTTAAACGATGTAAGCAGGACTTGTTGTATCTTCTGCCTTCTCATGTTTTCCTTCTGTTGAGTCTGTTGGATGGCAGAATTTGTTCCTATCTCTTAGACCAGGGGTATCAAACTCAAGGCCTGCGGGCCAGATCTGTTTCATGGGGTGCTTAGATCTGGCCTGTGGGGATACCCTGGGAACAGTGAAGAACTGGCCTGTGGTACCTCTGCCAGTGAAAACAGAGCTTGGAAGGGCCAGGTGCAGTCTTCGCAAGCTCCGTTTTCACTGGCGGAAGATTGCAGGAAGCAGTCGCAGCCGAAAACGGAGCTTGGGAGCCAGTTTTCACTCACAGAGTGCTTGGGCCACCACAGGTGCCCCTGACCTGAGTGACATCGAGCTGGCTACGCCCACCTTGACCATGCCCACCCCGATTGCCCGAGGTCAAACACAATCCTGATTGTGGCCCTCAATGAAATCGAATTTGACTCCCCTGCCTTAGACGGAGGATAAGCTCAAGTATATGGTGAACAATAACGAGATAGTTCAGAACTACAATATGCTAAGCAATTTGGTTGTCCTGGAATTGACCCCCATTTTTAAATTAACTCCTGGCAGAGAGGTGCTTAGGCAAGCCAGCTCTGCCTTTTGCTTCTTGCCAGCTGCAAGATAACAAATGTCTTACTCTAAGCGCAAACAGGAAGATATTTCTCTCTTTGGTCATAGCAGGTGCCCACTACCTGTTAGATCCTTCACCTTCATTAAAATGTAAGCTTCTTTCCTAGTAGATCCCTAAACTAAGCCCCTCTGGAAGGGAAAGGGGAAAGGAAGGATGCAAGGCTATAAAAATTGCCCAACGCACAACCCCTTTGTGAGTTGAATCCCGGAAACTTTGTCATTTGGGCTCACTGTGCAGACTAGGAACGAAGTCTCGGTCTTGCGAGCAATTAATTGGGCAATCTAAATAAACATGATGCTGTTTGTTTGAGTCGTGGCACTCCCTTTAATGTCCGCCTGCTTCTGTAGTCGTCCTGCAAATTTTAAACTAGCGATAAAGCAAGAATTTCAGAAAACCCTGTTCTATGCCTTTTAAACTACTTTATTTGTCTCCTGGTGGAGGATGGCGTCTCATTATTCAGTGGAAGTAATTTTCGTTTACCAATCACGTTAGATCTTGCATCTGGAAGGTACAAGCATCCTCCTGACTTTTTATTTATTTTTTAATAAAAAGAAGAGGGGGTCAATGTATTCTCCAAAGCACCTGAAGGCAGGACAAGAAGAAAAGGATGGAAACTAATCAAGGAGAGAACCAACCTTGAAATAAGGAGATTTCCTGACAGTTAGAATTATTGATCAGTGGAACACCACCCCTTAGAGCCAGAAATGACTAGCATGTAGGTGCGAGGGGAACCTTTACCATTACCTTATAAGCATAGGAAGGTAACAGCATTTGGCTTTTCACCATATGGTCTGTGCTGTGGCGTAATGTCATGCAGGCCAGTTGACCATGGAAATGTCTCCGTCAATGCTGGCTGTTCAGTTGAAGAAATAGAGATGAGCACCAGCTAAAATCAGTCACAACTAGCAGAGTACAACCTGCAGGGACACCTTTACTTTTACTTTATCGTGGTCAGATCACACCCTGGTACCTTAAGTTCAGGGGCAGGCAATTAATTTTCCACATGAGAAACTGGGACTGATGTGCAAAGCCATCCAACAGGGCTGTGAAGGTAGGCATGCACATCCATGCATACATAAATCGGGGGAGGGGACAGTGGTCACATTCAAAATAAAAGCGATCCACGTGGGCTGCACAGAGATAGCCAAAGGACTAGATATGGCGTGGGGGCCTAAAATGCCCTGGTCTGCTTAAGATTCTCCTATGCTTCTGCAGGAAAGAAGGAGCTATTTGATCAATCCACCCCGCAACTGATGGATGTGGTGAGGTTCCTTAGGGATCCTTAGACCAGGAGTCCCCAAACTTGGCTACTTTAAGACTTGTGGATTTCAACTCCCAGAATAGCTGGCTAGGAAATTCTGGGAGTTGAAGTCCACGTGTCTTAAAATTGCCAAGATTGAACAGCCCTGGTGTAAGAGGTCTCAGAAAATTTTTACCTTCAACTCTCAGAAAGTGGGATGGAAGAAATAGGACAATCTCCTTTCATAGTCTCTGTTCATATATTCATATAAGAAGGATTGGCCAAGATGAAGTATTGGGTTGCATTTAAGCATTTAAGCCAAGGGTCTTCAAACTTGACAGAGCTTTAAGACTTGTGCTCTTCAACTTCCAGCATTCCTGAGCTAACATGACTGGAGGAGGAATTCTGGGAGTTGAAGTCTACAAGTCTTAAAGTTGCCAAGTTTGGAGACCCCTGCCTTAGACTCTCCTAGACTGTCGTGCTGAGGCCATGGCCTCTGCCTGGAGTAGATAGGAAGTAGCAAGAGCCTTGGACAAAATTGTACCCATGTTCCTGTTTTTCTTGAAATCACTTTAAGATTTTCTGGGACAATATATCTCAATACAAAGGCAAATTCTGTTGGCTTATTCTATTATTTTTCCATCGTGGATGGATACTTTTTCCTCTGGAAGAGATTTGAGCGAAACAACAACAGAAATCAAAAGAAACAATGAACATTTTCCCTTATTCAAACAAGCCCACTGCTGTGTTCAAAGCAAAGGCGCCAATGTGCCAAGGTTACATTCAGAACATTTTTGTTCTACAGTGTTCATTTTTTGGGGGGGGGAAAAAAACACAAACATTGTGGGAAGGTGGGGAGAGATGTTTTGTTTATTTTAGGAAGCTAAGAAAGTTAATGATTTTCTAAATGGACTTCAGCATTTCCTCACTTGAAGACAGGAATTCTTCTTGCAACTTTATGTCCATGATACCATAACTGTTGCAGAACTGGATCCATAACCCAGGTAAGCTGATTTTTTTTTTACTTCTTCTTTAGTATCATACAATCCTCTGATCACTATTGGACTTTTTTTGAAGCCTTCTATAGCTAGGATTTGTATATGCTGACTAATATAACAGTTTGGTCCTGGCCTTTCTTTAATGGATTGTGCTGATTCAATAGCCTGGAGTAGGCTAAATGCCCTTAAATATTTATTATTTTAATATAATTTATTTCCCCTTGGAGAACTCTTTACATCATGTTGATTTACTTCTTCCTTGTTTTTCATCTTCCCCCTGTGATTGTGCTATAATGGCAATTTCACCCAGAAACCTCCATAGCCTATCCTAGTTATTCAAGCATTTCCCATGTACTAAAAGAAATCCCCCTGTCTTATTTGTTGTGTGCTGAGGTTGTCTCCTACACAAGGTTTGTAGAGTCTCACTGCAAAAGATTCCATTGGGACTTCTCTCCCAGATAAATGGGAACATGTTCCTGGAAAGACATATTTAAAGGAAAGAGAAGTGGGCAACCCTACCATTTTTGATCACACAGTCATTTTGTTTATTACTTGAATCCGTTATGACCAACCTTGCTAATGTGGAGCATTTCAGCAACCCAAAACAATACTCCATCCAAAATGCTGAACTTCTTAAGAAGGTTAGGAAATGATGATGAAGAACATCTAGATCTTGAAATGGCTGGCTGGGAAATTCTGGGAGTTGAAGTCCACAAGTCTTCAAGTTGCCAAGTTTTGGAGATTCCCCCACTCTATGGCTTTATAAATAACATTAATGCTGAATTTATAACGTAACAACCTCTTTCAAAGCCTGACTTTCTCATTGCTTTGTTGTAGAGGTAATCCTTGACTTACATCCATTTGTTCACTGACTGTTTGAAATTATGATGATGCTGAACAAAGTGACTAATGACCTGTACCCAAGTTACAACTGGTGCCATAGCCCCACAGCCCCACAATCACAACTTAGGTGTTTTGCAACCCACCCACCCTTACGACCGACCGTAAGGATACTAGAATGGTCCCCACCTGCATATCTTTCCTCCATCCCACCCCGGTGGATCCCTTGCATCTACTTCCTGGGTCCCCAGAGCCCTTGAGTCTGCTTTCTTCCTCACTGAAACCTACATATGCGGGGATGGGATTCAGCCATTTCGGACTGGTTCACACGAGGCAGGTAAGTGCAGGATCCAGGCGGAGGCTCTGGGAGGATGAAAAATGGAAGTTCCAGAAGTCTGGAAGCAGGCCTGTTTCCCGCTATCGGTTCTGCAGGAAGTGGCTTCTGTATAAGTAGGTACACAGTGCCTTAGGTGATTTTCTTTAGCAGGGGTCTCCAAACTTGGCAACTTTAAGTCATGTGGACTTCAACTCCCAGAATCCCCCCCAGGCATCAGAGCTGGCTCAGGAATTCTGGGAGTTGAAGACCATAAGTAATAAAGGGGCCAAAGTTCCCCACTTCTTGTCTAGAACAGTCTAAAAAGGTGGAGATTTTACATGTCTCTTTGCTGCTAAAAGGTTCAAATCGATATCTGATTATCTAGTATGAGGACACATCTCGCACTGTGGAGAATAGAATATGAGGTAGTAAAAACACATGGGAAATGTCTTATGAAACAATCATGACCTGGATCACTGAGAATCCCCATAGACAATTTGTGTTATGAAACAATAACCTGATAATTTTATTTCTATCTTCCATCCAAGATACATAATCATGAAACAGACGGATACTGACCCCACAAACAAATCAGCCATGGAAATAAACACTAAACCACCAGAGGAGAAAGCTACCAACGAACTACCATTAAAGCAAAAAACAACCAGTTGTCAAGGAGTCAAGGTTTAATAATTTATTATTATTTCTTTTTATAAAAAAAATATTGAAAATGTATTCAATTGTGCAACAATGAGGCCTTCCAGACAGTGGTGGGATTCAAATAATTAACAGCCAGTTCTCTGCCCTAATTACTGGGTGGGCTGGCCAATTGATTGGTCTCAACCTTTTGAAATTTCTCCTTAGTCCAACTACAATACAACAGCACTGTTCCAATATTTAGAATAGAATAGAATAGAATAGAATAGAATAGAATAGAATAGAATAGAATAGAATAGAATAACAGAGTTGGAAAGGATCTTGGAGGTCTTCTATTCCAAATCCCTGCTTAGGCAGGAAACCCTACACCATTTCAGACAAATGGTTACCCAAACACTTTTTAAAAGCTTCCAGTGTTGGAGCATTTACAACTTCTGGAGGCAAGTTTTTCCACTGATTAATTGTTCTGTCAGGAAATTTGAGGGGCTCCTACAAAAATGAGGGAGTCAATCTATTTTCCAAAGCACCAAAAGTCACAACAAGAAACAATGGTTGGAAACTTACCAAAGAGAGAAGCAACCTAGGACTAAGGAGAAATTTCCTCAGGGTGAGACCAATCAACCAATGGTGTCTTCAAAAGTTGTGGGTGCTCCATCACTAAAGGCTTTCAAAAAGAGCGAGGGAAGTATATCCCAAAAGGACAGTGCCAGGAACCACTAAAACAATGCAGAAAACTTAAAACAGCCATTCCCCTTTTTAAAAAAAGTGAACCCCAAAGCAAATGCAGCAGCTGAAAGGGAAGTTAAGAGCAGCCACTCATGCTAATTGAAAGCCTGGGCATGCTGCCAAAAGCCATTAACCCTTTCAACTCCATTATTCTATGTTCTCTATGTTCTAAATTCGGTGCTTCACAGCAGAAACAATACAGCTGGTTGGACCACACATGCATTTAAATTCATGGTCTGTATGATCAAGCTGCATCATTGTCCCCTCCTGTATCTTTTCCCCCAGGAAGAAACAAGAAGTACCCAACGCTGCAGCAGCTATAAAAGGTCATGGGGAACTCCAGGGCCTATCAGCTGATCACAGAAGTGTTACTTAATAGTCTTTATAATGAAAATGTTTGCAATCTTGTTCTTCTTCCTGAAGGGAAGAGGTTAATCCCATCCCTAGATGGGTGATTGGTGGGTTTTCCTGCCCTAATTCTGTCAGTTTCTGTTGTTTATTGATTTGATTCAGCTCCAGCTGCAACTGTTAAGTGGTTCTTGTCTGTCTGCCTGGAGATATTAATGAAGGGAGATAGAGGGGGAAAAAAAACTCTTGCACTTTATTTTTAGCCGGTTCTCCGAACTGCAGAAGTAATTAACTAACGGTTTGGGTGAACTGGTGAGAACTGGCTGAATACCACCACTGCTTCCAGATAAAGACACGGTATTTCCAGGACTGGCACCGGGTTGTAGTCCTTCTGCCATCAGAGAGTTGAGACTACAAGCTCTTTCAAAAGATCTTTGGATGAATCTTTGGAACCATAACTGGAGAAATGTCGTTTCAAAATAATGGGTGGTCCTGAATGGATCTTCTGGCAATCTGGTTTAAAAACACACAACAATCCCCCTCAAGCAACTTCTTGAACACTTGTGGCTGGTCTGAGCTGTTGAAAGCTGTTCTGCTTTGGGAGAAACAAAGACGAGATCTTGCAGTCTTAAACTGTAACAGTGCCATCTTCTGGAAGATTCCATTGTCATTTCTTTCTAGGAGGTGGGATCAATCCATGGGTCAAGAAAACTGACATTTCCATCCCCACGACGGGGGAATTGATCTGAACATTCCACCAAACTGCTCTCTTCAAGATACATCAGAACAAGGGTCTTCAAACTTGGCAAGTTTAAGACTTGTGGACTTCAACTCCCAGAATTCCTGAGGTAACATGACTGGAGGATGGAATTCTGGGAGTTGAAGTCCACAAGTCTTAAACTTGCCAAGTTTGAAGGCCCCTGCTTTAGAATGAAAGCTTATCTTTCTACATTTTCCAGTCCCCTTGAGCAAATCAATCCATCCGCTAGCCAGTAGATAAACAAGAACGGAACAAAACCCTGACCTTTGATTACCTTTTGTAGCGTAGCCATAAACATCCCAATGTTCAAAGTTGAATCTTTTTTTGTCAACTCACCTGTAACCATTTTATATGGTAGCTTTTATATAATTGGAGGAAAAGATGATGTTGACAAAATGGATAATATTTAAACAACTATCAGCTGGGGAGGAAGAGAGGAAAGAAGGAAGGAAGGAGGAAAGAGAAAAAATAAAGAAAGAGTAATGGAAGGAGGGAGGGATGGAAGGAGGGAGCATGGGAGGGAAGGAGAAAGAGACGAAGGAAGGAGAGAAAGGGAGGGAGAAAGAGAGGAAGAAAAGAGAGAGAAATGAAGGAAGGGAGGGAAGGAAGGAAGGATTTAGTCTTCCTTGGTTTGTCATTTGTTTACTATTTATCTGTGGTTTGTCAGCGTGTGTATTGTGGGTTTATGTTCTTTCTGTTGGTTGCTTTCCTAAGCCACCCAGCCACATCTCTAGTGATTCACTTTACAACTGGGGCAACAAAAGGTTGTAAAATGGGGCAAAACTTCACTTAACATATGTCTAACTTAGCAACAGAAGTGTTGGGCTCAATTGTGGCCATAAGTTGAGGACTATCTGCATACAATTTTAAAATAACACTTTGCCATTGAAAGTGGCTAAAAGCATTGACTTCCTAAGTTTCCTCTTTGGTGGTAGGATGGGATGGAGAGAAAACCCAGACTTATTCTTGGAAAGATCATGAATCCGTCAAGGATTGGGAACATTCGTCTCATTTTCAAGAGGAAATTAGAGTTCTCTTTTTTTTTTCTTCCTTCCTTTCTCCTGCCCTCTCTCTCAATTCCATCTATTCTCAGGTTTTCATTGCTGCCCTGGCATTTTCATACTTTAGTAAAGCATTTTCTGGGGCCACGATGAAAAGTTCCTTCACGCAACTGGAAAGGAGATTTGGCATTACTTCCTCTACTGCTGGCTTCATTGATGGAGGCTTTGAAATGGGTAGGTGGAAACTGAAACCAGGAAGAGGTTTAGCTGTGGATGGAGAGCTTGAGGTCATAGGGATTATTACATTGTTGGAAGAAATATCCTTCTGGGTTCGGTTCCAGGTGGGGGAAAAGAAACACTGGAAACATGGAGGCTGTTTGGAAAGATGGTTTAATGGTGGACAGGATCACATGCCTGGGAGCTCCTGGGTAGAAAAAAAAATGGGCTGATATGCTGAGAATCCCTTGGTTTTATGCCCTCTGTTGGGATTTGAATTTGAGTTTGTGTTCTGATTGGTCATCAGACTCCCATGGGGCCATGCAGGGGCAACTCTGTAGGCTGTCCTGAGCGCCAGGCTTGGTTGAGCCTTGCTGGATGATGATGCAATGAAAGAGCTTTGGGCAATTCCTATTATGGCTCTACCTGAAGTAGATCTTTGTTATGTAAAATAGACTGAGCCCGGCCTTAATTGCCCATTAACAAAGGTTGGGAGGGGGCTGAGTTTCTGCCTCTCTGAGTTTCCACTTCTCTTTTAGGGGAAATATTTTGCCTTTTTAGTATATCCTAAAACATTTCATTTTCCTAGGAGAGAGGTGGTTTTTAACTTCCAACAACATTATTGACCTCTGTCAATAATGGGAGATTGGGAGAAAGGGCTCTAAAATGGATTGGTATCCAGGAGCCCAAGGACTACCTTGGTCTTAATCCATCACAAGATTTTGACAGCTAGAATTCAACATCATTCAGCAATTGTCATGCCCTAGTTTATTTGTTTAGCATATAAATTTAGTGTATAAGTTTCGTATAAATGTATATGTTTAGCGTAAGGCCTTGGTAAGACCACACGTGGAATACTGCATTCCAGTTTTGGTAGCCATGATATGAAAAAGATGTTGAGACTCTAGAAAGAGTGCAGAGAAGAGTAACGAAGATGATTAGGGGACTGAAGGTTATAACTTATGAAGAATGGTTGCAGGATTTGGGTTTGGCTAGTCTAGAGAAAAGAAGGACTAGAGGTGACATGACAGCAGTCTTCCAGGATTTGAGGGGCTGCCACAAAGAGGAGGGGGTCAATTTATTCTCCAAAGCACCTGAAGGCAGGACAAGAAGCAATGGATGGAAACTAATCGAGGGGAGAACCAATCAAGAAATAAGGAAAAATTTCCTGACAGAACAATTAATCAATGGAATCAAGGAGAGAAGTAACCTCGAACTAAGGAGAAATTCCCTCATGGTAAGAAGAATTAAGCAATGGAAGGGGTTGCCTCCAGAACTTTGGGGTGCTCTACCACTGGAGGTTTTAAGAAGAGATTGGACAGCCATTTGTCTGAAGTGGTATAAGGTCTCCTCCTTGAGCAGGGGATTGGACTAGAAGACCTCCAAGGTCCCTTCCAATTCTGTCATTCTCTTATTCTGCATGGCATCATGACCTAATGGAGAGCTTCTATATTATCTTCCCAGGAAATTTGTTGGTGATTGCCTTTGTGAGTTACTTCGGGGCAAAATGTCATCGGCCAAAAATCATCGCCATTGGTTGCTTTATCATGTCTTTGGGGTGCTTCTTAATAGCATTGCCTCATTTCTTCATGGGATAGTAAGTATGAGAGACCGAGAGTGAGAGAAAATGAGATCTTTTTCAATTCCTTTCATAGATTATCTTTACTGTTGATAAAATATCCATGTGGGACCTATAAGAAACTCTACCAGTTATGGGAGCGAATCATTTAGATTTGTCTCATCTAGGGAGGATGACTTTAGCCCAGGGCTCCCCAAATTCTGGGAATTGAAGTCAACAAGTCTTAAAGTTGCCAAGTTTGGAGACCTCTGCTTTAGCGGAACCCCACTACGCACAACTGTCCTGCACCGATGCCAAACCAGTAATCATACAGCATTCTTGACTGTAAATCCAAGTTGACAAAATAGAATTACTCTGAGCCTAGTTATCCAGCAGAAATGTAATGGAATGCATGGATGGCTTTGGGGGTCAAGGGAAAGAGGTTTTGTCTAAGGAGCAGAAGGAGACTCTCACCAGGGCCAACTCACCTGGGTCAACCCTACCCACAGGACAAGTCAACGATTCAACATTTTAATTACTTAAAATAATTTTTTAAAAATGTTTTAATTTTTGTCATTCACATTTCTCTCTCTCTCTCTCTCTCTCTCCCTCTCTTTCTCTCTCTCTCTTTCTCTCTCTCTCTTCAGGGTCTGTTTAGTGATTCTACTCCACCATTTCTCTGATATTAGTGTAACTTTTGTCCTGTGGTGAGTTGTCCCAGGGCAAATTGGCCATGGGATAACTTACCGTAATGAGTTGGCTGAAGCAAATTGACTGTGTGTCAACTCATAAAATATTTCTATGGTCTTTTTAGAGTTACCAACAGAAAGGGAGGGGGAGCAGTGGGCAGTTTGCATTCCATAAATGTTTTCAAAGATAGTAATTAGATGACTGAAGTTTCTGCCGTGCAAAATTCTAACTGGAGAGTACGATTGATGACACTTGTCTATGGATGTGTCTCATTGGAGAATAGGAATTATGATACACCCAGGGGGTGGAGGAAAACCCAGGTCAAGGGTGACTATAAATAATGTGCCTTAGGGTCAGCTACACCCAGGCAATGCCAGGATGTTTACTCCTAATAAATCTTCTTTAAGTTTTGGAAGTTTGGCTCAAGACTCATGATCTAAATGGGGGTAACTGCCGGAGCCCTGACACTGTTGTGGGTTAGCTGCAGCTAATTGTCCTAGGAGGCAAGAGAGGGAGAAAACTTCAATGATCAATGCTCAGAGAAAGAAACTTAGGAAGAACCTGCTATAGTAAATAGGGGGTTAAAAGTGGTAGTGGGAAGTTTGTATGTTCAGACTTGCAAGATTGATATTGATAAGTGTCTCACTCTATATATTTATAGACACTTCTTAAGTAACACCTACAACTATGAAAAGATCAAAACAATATAAAATTATAAAATAAACCACAACTAACCATGATATTCATATTAACAGTAAACTAGATATATATATATATTTAAATACTAAATATGTCTTATTATTTTCAGCCAGAGAAAGGGTACCTCTAAACAGGGGTGGACTTCAAAGATTTTAGCAATGGGTTCTCTGCCCGGTTGCTGGGTGCGTGTGACCATGGTGGGTGTTGCCTAGTCGGCCTTCTGCATCACAGCGAGAGGGCCATTTTTGCCTTCCCCAGGCTCTGGAGGCTTTCCTCGAACCTCTGGGAAGGCAAAAATGGCTTCTCCTGGCTCCAGAGGCCCTCTGAAGGCTAGAAACCAGCTCATTCTTTGAGTTGACCAGAGACTTCTTTTTTGGAGTCTTATGTTCCATCGCATTTATTCTTTGTGCTTCCACACAGGCCTGGGCTTGAACTTATCTCGGCATCCAAAATGGGCCATGTGGAGACTCCTGGGAGGGGAGGGGTGGGCAGGGCCAGCTGGGGTGGGATTTGGCAATTCACTGAACCAACCATAACGTTAACAAGATATCCACCTGAACCTGAGCAAACCCATAGCAACTCACCCCTGCCTCTAAATGTATTTGTGCTCACACTAGGATTAACCTCTTTCTTTTCCAGTTACCAATATGACACAATATCCTTCACATCAAAGAACATCTCCAGTTTCTCCCCCTGCATATTAAATCCCCAGGATACGCCCAAGATAAAAGGGTCAGGTAAGAATAATCAATTGTTCTGACCTGTCTTTTGAATAGCTGGTAGAAAGTTGCCAGCAAATCAAAATGTTATATGCTAATTCTTTACTTTGCTGCAACATATTATGTATCTTACCCAAAATTATAATTTAATGTTTTCATACTCATATGTCCTCTTTGCTCAGGCCACGGAGTGGGCATAGTGATGCCAGACCATTAGAAGTTTCCTTCAGATAATACCCTTAGGTGGTGATAGTGACATCACTCCATGAGAGGTAAAAGGGAGCAGTTAGATATGGGATTTCTTCATGGAGCAGGACATGAACTTTAGAGATAGTATTGATTGAAGCATAATTGACAAATCTGCTCCAAAACGACCGATTTGGGTTATTCAACAGAATGATTCTCTTAATTTCACCTCTTCTGGTGACCCTAATCTTTTATTTACTTAGCCAATTGTGGCTTGTCATCGGAGGATATCAGTCTCTCACGTTAAACAAAGAAATATATCATGGATTTTTAAAATCAAATATACATATGAGAACCAGAAAAATGGACTCCATTACAGTACACCACTGCATGGAGTCTGCAATTGTCAATCTGCCTTTGAAAGTTGAGTACACAAAGTAGAAAGTTCCTTTTAAGAACGAGCTTACATTACAAAATATAGGGGTAGCGGTGGAAACTATGCTCAAATCTATAGAAAAGGTAGTGGAACATGACCCAACTAAAGTAACAGTATAGCTGACTGGATTTATCCTGATTTGAGTATCATTATTTGGATGCACCCGACTATGGAAACATCCAGAAAATAGCACTGTAGTGTCACTGCTTCTGGAACTGCTTAATACTACAGAATATCTCTTGATGGTTAGGCACTGTGGTGATAATAGATTAGATTAGCCTGTTTCCCCCAAAATATGACCTACCCTGAAAGTAAGTCCTAGCTTGATTTTTACATGTGCACCCAATATAAGCCCTACCCCCAAAATAAGCCCTAATTAAGATCCCACCCATCCAGAATGCATGGCTAAAAATTAAGCTAGGGTGGGGATGGGGGGGTGGGGCTGATATACCTTGGACAGTTGTAGCCAGACCTCATACACCCCGACACCTCCCTTGCTGGACCATTTCTTCTGCAGCCAGCAAGGATGGCTTTCCTTAAGGCCTCTGTAGCTGATAACAAAGCTCTGGATCAGTCCAGAGCTCTTTTTATCGGCTGCAGAGGCCTTCAGGAAAGCCTTGCTGGCTGCAGAAGAAGAAGTTCCTGAAGGCATCTGACAGCAAAAAGGAATCCAGGGGCGACACGCACAAATGAGGTTGGTCAGTGGATGACATCCCCCCAAAATAAGACCTGGTGCTTTTTTGGTGGCAAAAAAAATATAAGACAGGGTCTTATTTTGGGTGAAACTCAGTATAATAGATTTATTTGGTTAAGTGTGATTAGACACACAAGAATTTGTCTCCAATGCATAAGCTCTTAGTGTACATACAAACCAACAAAATAATCATAATCATTAATAATGATATCAATAACAGAAGGTAGTAGGAAAGATTAGAAAGATAATAGAACTGTGAAATTAGGGGTTCAGGAGAGCGATGACATGAGGAGAAAATTTGTGTCTTCTTGTTTTGGCAATGCCCTATAACAACATCCTGAGGGTAGGATGTGAAGGGGTCTATAGATATTTTCCCAGCCCTCTTTTTGGCTTCTGCAATATACTGGTCCTCGGTGAAAAGCAGGCTGGTTGCCATTGTTTTTTCTGCAGTCCTAACTATCCGTTGAAATCTGCACCTGTCCTGTTTGGCTGCTATACCAAACCGGACAGTTATACAAACACAAATGATAGAGTCATATATTATTGCTAGTCATATATTATCGTAAGCACATTTTTATTCTATTATACCTCCGTCTATGGTTTCACCACACTTATTATTTTGCACTCTGGACTCTAGCGGTATGACAATTTGTGGTTTTTTAGCAAAAGATATGATGCACGTAATGACTTTTCCTGCCATTATTGTTATTCTTTGCAGACTGTGCCCATAAAATGGTTACATCTTATGCATGGATTTTCGTCTTGCTGGGGAATATGCTACGTGGAATTGGAGAAACCCCAATTACCCCTCTGGGCATATCGTACCTCGATGATTTTTCTAAAGAAGAAGATGTTCCTCTATATATCAGTAATGACCAAAATGCTTGTCTGTCAAATCCTGATCTGAACTTAATGATACTGAAGAGATAGGCAATGTTTAAGCTGGGATAGTTCAAACTGGTTTTCCTACTTCTTGGCAAGTTGGGAAAATTCCTAAATTGTCAAATGCCAAATTTAGGTCACAGCAAATTCTATTCATTATTGGATGTAGTAGAAATTGGCATTCATAAATCACATTCCCATGAAAAGCTGAAGGAAAAATAGCCATCACAGTCCTAGGCTGCATTAATAGAGGGATAGAATCAAGATCATGTGAAGTGTTAGTACCATATTATAAGGCCTTGGTAAGGCCACATTTGGAATACTGCATCCAGTTTTGGTCACCGTGATATAAAAAAGGATGTTGAGATTCCAGAAAAACTGAAGAAAAGAGCAATAAAGATGATTGCAGGACTGAAGGCTAAAACATATAAAGAATGACTGGGTATGTCTAGTATAATTATAGCAAGGTTCCAACATTAAAGGGGCTATCACAAAGAAGAGAGGGTCAAGCTATTCTCCAAAGCACCTGAAGGCAGGACAAGAAGCAATGGGTGGAAACTAATCAAGGAGAGAAGCAACTTAGAACTAAGGAGAAATTTCCTGACTGTTACAACAATTAATCAATAGGACATCTTGCCTCCAGAAGTTGGAGGTTTTTAAGAAGAGATTGGACAGCCATTTGTCTGAAATGGTATAGGGTTTCCCTTCCTGCTTGAGCAGGAGGTTGGACTAGAAGACCTCCAAAGTCCCTTCCAGGGCTATGAACACATGCCTCTTTGTTAGCTGAGTTGTGAAGACATCGCACAGTATTGGATATGAAGCAAAGATGCTCTCCAGCTAATGCACCTCTAGATCAGGGATCTCCAAACTTGGCAATTTTAAGACTTGTGGACTTCAACTCCCAGAATTCTTCAACCAGCCATTGTGGTTGGGGAATTCTGAAAGCTGAAGATCACAAGTCTTTAAAGTTGCCAAGTTTGGAGAGTCCTGCTCTAGATGAAGGCTTTCTTGCAATTCTACTGATAACAGATTTTCCACTGTCTTTTTCCAGGATATTGTTTCAAATTCTTGGGCAGTCTCCCATCCAGCTACCAACCACAGCCAACCCTGCTTAGCTTCTGAGATAGGTACAGGTCTGTCTCTTCTAAGAACATCAGCACTCTTCTTTAGCTTCGGAATGGTATTGCTGATCTTATGAGAGGGAGGAACAACGTATTCAATGTATATCTTTGCAGCTTCCTTATCCATTGCATCAAATATTAGAAGTCTGGTTTGGACTAAACAAAACAGTGAAGAATATACATACCATAAGCTGATTTTTTTCTCTTTCATTATTGCAGGCTTTTTGCACACCTCAGCCATGCTTGGCCCAATATCTGGTTTCCTCCTGGGATCTGTGTTTGCCAGACTCTACGTGGATGTTGGTTTTGTGGACATGGGTAAGATGGAAGAAGAACTGACCAGCTAAGTTGGCTACCCTAAGTTAACCGGAGCTGTAAATGTAGAGTTACTGTATTTGAGAAAGAATACAGTGGAACCAAAAAGGGTAAAACTAAAAGCAAACAGAATTCTTAGTGAGGCAGAATAGTCCCATTTTAAATGGGAAAAAGAAATATCAGAACCATTGAAAAAAAGGAGCTCAAAGGAAGGTCAGTAAAACCAAGACCATTTTTTTTTCTCCTTCTTTCACAATCTTAGTATCTTAGTATTCAGGATCACAACTGAACCCAAATGCTGATAGATCCAGGACCAATGAGAGGAAACAATGGTTTCTCCAAAGGATAGCAAAATTATGGAATTCGATGCCACCAGTTGTGAGGATGGCAGTCAATTTAGGGGGCTTTAAAAATGGACTGGACAACTTTATTTATTAAACTTCAACAGCCGTCCATCTCAAGCCAGTGACTTACAGAGATGAGCAGCTACCAATGGTTGCCAATCTTAATGTTAGAATTCTATCTCCTGAATTTGTGGTGGTGAGGATTCAGTCTCAGTAGAAGTGGGATATTAACTTTCCTAGAACTTAAAATAAAACAGTTGGAAGGGAACCTGGAGGTCTTCTACTCCAACTTCTACTCAAACAGGGGACCCTATACCATTTCAGGCAAATAGTTGTCCAACCTCTTTTTGAAAGCCTCCAATGATGGACCAACCACAACTTCTGAAGGCAAACTATCCTACCTTGTCCTGTCCCAACCCACCCCACCCCACCCCATCCCATCCCCTCCTACCCTATCCTATTTTGAGATCCTATCTCAAAAGATTTGCCCACTTTCTGTCATCTAAAAGTTTCATTCTCTCTTGCAGTTGCTTTTACCTGAAACTCATTTTCATGACATCTTGTCTAAGCCCTTCATGTTCAGTTCTCTGAGGACACATCCTTGCCTTGTTCACTTCACTCCCCTTCCCCTCAAACTTTCAAGAGCCTTTTCCATGCTGATATTCACCCTGTACGTTTATGAAAGCAAAGATCTGTATTGTTGTTTGTTGTTCTGTGAAATGCACACAGACTTGACAAAGCTCCATGAGACCAATGTTCCAGATAATGGAACTCAGCTTTCTCCATTCCTTATTCTAGATACAATAACTATCAGTCCAACTGATTCGCGTTGGGTTGGTGCATGGTGGATGAACTTTTTAGTTGCCGGGGTCATCATTCTGATTTCCGGAATCCCTTTCTTGTTCCTGCCTAAAAGTCTGGACAAAAAGGAGGATGCCTGTATCCAGAAAAACCTGGATCCCATGGAAAGCAGCAATGAAAATAGCCATGGACAGAAGCCTGATATTCAAGGTGGAATGGCAAACTCTGGACAATTAAAAGGTAAGCGTTGAAATTTTTCAGTTTATCTGTGGAAAGACTCCACCAGGGTCAAGATCTGGATTCTAGGAGAACTGACTATATTGCTGGGTCAAAGTTAGATGAGGACTCTTTTCCACAAGAAGGATGAGGAAATTGATAGGTTTCAAGATCTGTTGTGAGGGGAGAAGAGAAGGTCGAGAAGGGGAGAAGGGGGGTGAAAGGCAAAAGGAGAAGGACTGAGATATGGCAATCAAAACATTAGACACAGTCTTAGAGCCACATCCCTAGCAACCACAATTCCTAGTCTTGTTGTTTCAGATCTTAAACCAGAGTTTCTTCCACCACCACTCAGGCCATAGGGACACTGACAACTCTATGTAAACTTCCATAGTGCAGGAAGTCACAGATAGAGAAGTACTATGCATAGACAAGTCTACACAGGAGCACCCTGACATTGGATATCAGGTTTGTGGACAGTGGTGCTCAGAAAGAAGCTGAGAATTTCCTATACAGGTTGTTCTCTACTTACAACCATTTGTTAGTGACCATTCAAAGTTACAATGGCACTGAAAAAAGTGACTTATTTATCACCGTTGCAACCTTTGCGTGGTCTTGTGATCAAAATTCAGATGCTTGGCAAATGGTTCAAATTTATGACTGTTGCAGAGTTCTGGTCATGTGATGACTTTTTGCAACCTTCTGATGTGCATAGTCAATGTGGAAACCAGTTTCCCTTAACAAATGTGTCCCTTACTTAACAACTGCAGTGATTCACTGAACAGCTCTGGCAAGAAAGATCATAAAATGAGGCAAAACTCATTTAACAAGTGTCTCACTTAGAGACAGAAATTTGAGGGTCAATTGTGGTCGTTACATCAAGGACCACCTGTAAATAAAGTCCTTGTCAGCATTCCAGAAAACCTCCACTCCAACCAATAACTCCGAGACAGGCATCTTACTTTTATTTGGACAGTTCAACTGGCACAACTGGGGAATCCTGAATCTAAAAGTTCCAGGCTTTCTTGCAATAAGTAAAAACTACAAATCCACCCCCTGCACCCATCACATGCCCCAATCACCATCCGTTCTAACCTGAGACTTCCACTCACTTATGCACAAAATAACATGACCTTGAATTAGAAAAAGGATTTTATTATGTCTAACTACATACACTCCAAGAAATTCCCGCCTCCCATTTTCCCAGGCTCAAAATGTGGCAGCGTAGGAGCATCTGGTCTCAATATGGCTTCCAAAGCTGAGAGTCCTACTATAATGGCATATTGGAAGGGTCTTGGGAGACAAGACAAAGAGACAAAGAGATGCTGCCGAGGGAACAATTAGATAAGAGACAGGATAACTTGCAGTCGGTTGGTAAATTGGGCAAGAGGCTCATAGGAAAACTCTCCCTAGTTTCTTAGGCTGTGAAGGAGATGGAGGGGAAGGACCAGAGGTGGTATTTATTTATTTATTTGATTTGTCAATTGCTTACAAGACAATAGGTATAAGTATATACATAGTTATGAATACATGAAATGGGTACATATAAGAGAAATAAAATAAACAATAGGACAGGGACGGTAGGCACGTTGGTGCACTTATGCACGCCCTCTACAGACCTCTTAGGAAAGGAGTGAGGTCAATAGTAGACAGTCTACGGTTAAAGTTTTTGCGGTTTGGGGAAGAAACCACAGAGTCAGGTAGAGTATTCCAGACATTGACCACTCTGTGGCTGAAGTCGTATTTCCTGCAATCAAGTTTGGTGCGGTTAACCTTGAGTTTGTATCTATTGTGTGCTCTTGTGTTGTTATAGTTGAAGCTGAAGTATTCATTGACAGGTAAGTCATTGCAATGTAGATTGTGTCTATTGTTTTGCCGTGATCGAGTTGTGTAGTCCATATGTTTTTGCAGCGTAAGAGTTGTAGATTACAGGATAGTTTTTTTCCGAAACCAAATTGTTTATTGGAGAGCAGGTTGTTTGTTTCTAAGTGGAGGATAACGGATTGGTTAATAATTAATTCCATGACTTTACAGGTGACACAGCATATGGAGATTGGTCTGTAATTTTCAACTAGGCTGGGGTCTCCCTTTTTGAAGATGGGGATGACCGTGGCTTGTGATCATAAGTTGGGCAAAGAGCTGATCCTGAAAGATTTTTCAAAGATTATGCTTAGAGGTTCTGCTATGGCAGTGGATAGCTTTTTTAAGAAGTAGGCACATATTCCATCCGGTCCAATAGATAGAGATGGTTTAAGATCGCATAGTGCTTTTTCAACATTGTCTTCTGTAAAATCGATATGTATTAGATCATTGTAGTTTTCTGTGGTTCGGCTAGGAAATCCTGGGCATGATCCATTGCTATTTACAAATACTGAGCCAAAGAATGTGTTAAACATGTTGGCTTTAATGGTGTCATCATTGCAGTCTTTACCATTAGGTCCTTTCAGGGGTGGGATGGACCTTAAGTCTTTTAGTTTGTTGTTTACAAAATTGTAAAAAGTGCGGGTGGAATTGGTACATAGAAGGTTTTCCTCTTGTTTATTATGATAATTGATGCATTCAGTCTTTATCTGGTGGCATAAATTTTTGTATCGGCTTTTGAAATTGGCAACGTGACCAGATTTGTTTTTCCGCCAAAGTGATTTCTTTTTAGATTGAAGTTTCCTTATTGTTATGGGTAATCTGTTTTTTTTTGTTGTTTGTTTGTTTTGTTTTGGGAGTTGTCGGTACGTATAGTTTGATGACTCTTTTGACTTCAAGTAAAAATATGTTGTAATGGTCTTCAACAGTATTGCATCCAGTGAATAGAGATTGCCAATCAAGGGATGAGAGATCATTGTCTATAAGATCCTAGTTGCCTTTTTTGAAGTTATAATTGGGGATTATGTCATTGTGATGATTTTTATGTGGGCGTATGTTGAGACAAAAGTCAATCATATTGTGGTCACTGCTGGAAAAGGGTTCTTTAGTTTGTATTCCATAAATTAAATTCAAACTATTGCAGAAGATGAGATCAAGGCAGGTATTCAGCAGGTTCTGACCAGTTCTGGAGAACCGGTAGCGGAAATTGTGAGTAGTTCAGAGAACCAGCAAATACCACCTCTGACTGGAGATTTTACAGTATCCTTCCCCACCAAGCCACACACACAGAACCAGTAGTAAAAAAAATTGAATTCCACCACTGGGAAGGACTCTATTTTCAGACTTAACAAGATTCTGTCAATGTAGCATTGCAAGAACGTAGAGTTAGCTCACCTTGTTGTGTTTCCGGCTTGCCCCATGAAGCCAACACCTATCCAAGTACAGTCCATTGCTGGAATGTACAACCACACATTTGCCTGTAGGATTCCTGTTTCTTACTATTTGTTATCTGATTTTAATCAGGTGGGTGGGGGCAGGCAACAGAGTCAATATCCAAAGCAACAATCAAAGAGGCAAAGCAGAAGGCATTGCTCGGACTATGGGATGGACACAGATTCGCTAAGGCTTTCTGGACAAGGGAATGCAACGGCTTAGCAGTAAACATGCTATACTTGTTAACCGGAAGGTTGGCAGTTTGAGACCCAAGCACTGTGTGATGGGATGATCTCCTGTTCCTGTCCAAACTCCTGCCAACCTAGCCATTCAAAAGCGTGCAAATGCAAATAGATAAATAGGTACCACTTCAGTGGGAAGGTAACAGCATTCCGTGCACCTTGTCATATAATCATGCTGACCACATGACCACAGAAGTATCTTTGGACAATGTTGGATCCCGCAGCTAAGAAGTGAAGATGAGCACCACTTCCTAAAGTCAGACACAACTGGACTTTTAGCTTTTCTGGACAAATATTTGGTAGATATCTTTCATATGTGTATGCTAACAGACATGTTTTTCCCTCCCCCCACCCTTGCAGAGTTCTACAAGTCCCTGAAGAGAATCTTGGGGAACAAATTGTACTTAATACTATTGTGCTCATCGCTGCTAAAAACTAGCAGTTTAATTGGATATATTACCTACCATACAAAATATATGGAACAGCAATATGGACTGTCAATGTCGAGATCTAATTTTATAACAGGCAAGCTTTTCTCTGTCTCCTCCTCCTTTTTTTCTCTTCTTTACACACACATACACACCCACATCTGCTTGTACCAGAGCTTCCTAATAGACCAAGTAAATTAAGGAACTGTCATGCCCCCGTGGGAATCTGAATCTGAGGAAGAAGATGAACAGCTGACAGAGTGTGGCTCCCTTGGCTGTGGAGGAAACTGGGGAAGGGCAAAGTCAGGCTGGGCAGAGCAGGGTAGAGGTAGAACAAGGGAGAGGTGGTTCAGATGAAGACCAAGCCCCCCACCTCCACATCCTAGGGCATGCAGGGAAGAACGCAGGAAAGAGCTAAGTGGGTTGTGTGGCTCACAGGGGAGGAAAGGGCCCTGATTCCTTTCACAAGGCACACTTGGCGATGGAGTTTAAAGGAGAGGCAGTTGGGAGGGTCATTTTTCAGGAACAAATGCTGAATTAACAGATAACAGATAGTCAGAGTTGGAAGGGACCTTATAGGTCATCTAGTCCACCCTCCCGGCCCAAGCGGGATAGCAAGATAGCAGTCTTCCAATATTTGAGGGGCTGCCACAGGGAGGAAAGGGTCAAGCTATTTTCTAAAGCATCCAAAGGCCAGACAAGGAATAATGGATGGAAACTGAACAAGGAGAGATTCAACCTGGAAATAAGGAGAGAAACTTTCTGACATTGAGAACAATCAATCAATGGAACACCTTGCCTTCAGAATCTGTGGGAGCGTCATTACTGGAGGCTTTCAAGAAGAGACTGGACTGCCATTTGTCAGAAATGGTGTAGGGTCTCCTGCTTGGGTGGGGGGTTGGACTAGATGACCTACAAGGTCTCTTTCAACTCTGTTAATCTGTATAATCTGTATATACTCGTCTTTCCCTCTATTTGCAATTATGTCCATGTTTCTTTTGCTCATCTTGAGTATCCGATGGTAATGGAGGAATGTGACTTTTACTTTCTCCTTGTTTATTTTTTAATCTATTTTAGCGGTTGCCATTTTGCCAATGGTCCTTCTTGGGATGTTTTTAGGTGGGTTCATCATGAAAAAGTACAAGCTAGGAATCCTTTCTGCTACAAAAATGGGATACACGGCATCATTCATCGGATTTGCCTTCATATTTCTGTGTCTAATGCTGGGTTGTGACAACCACCCAGTGGCTGGATTGACTGTGACCTATGATGGGTAGGTCAATGTGTTAATATGTGTGTGAGTATGGATAGGCCTGTAAGCTTATGGAGTGTGTATGCACGCTGGAAGGCCATCCAGATGTGTACGGCATTGATGGTCCTTTTAGAGAATCAAGATAAGTTTATCCCGTGGCCGTAAGCTACGATCAATGGATTCCAGCTAAGGTATCTCATCAGAGGTGACTTTCTTTTTGATGTTTGCATTTCTCTTTGGAGGTGGTTTGAAAATTAAGAGCAATCTCCCCCCCAGCACATCTTATTCCCCCCTCCTCATCTTTCAATCATAATTTTATTTTTGTATTGTTTTAGAGATATATGTTATGATTTTAATATATTATGCTGTACTCCACCCAGAATCATTCTGTTATGAGATGGACAGCAAATATATTAAGTAGATTAGATTGATGATAGATCAATGGATGGATGGATAGATGGATAGATGGATGGATAGGTAGGTAGATAGATAGATAGATAGATAGATAGATAGATAGATAGATAGATAGATAGATAGATAGATACCATTAATAAATGGATGGATGGATGGATGGGTGGGTGGATAGTGATGATAGATAGATAGACAGATAAATAGATGATAGACAGATGATGATGATGATGAAGATAGATAGATAGATAGATAGATAGATAGATAGATAGATAGATAGATAGATAGATAGATAGATAGAGATGATAGATAGGTAGGTAGGTAGATAGGTAGATGGATGGATGGATAGAAATGATAGATACTTCCAGTTTGGGCTTCTTCGGCGACGGACCGAAATCCATGATCATGCACAGTTTCAATCCGTGCTCACCACTGGAGTGCCCCAAGCCACTTGGATTCGGAGCTAAGCCACCCCATAGCACTGGTGAAGAGTGGGGAGACTGCCAGCAGGGTTGAGGAGAGCAGCATCTCTCCTCCTCGGCTGGTCACTACTCCCTTTCCCAAAGGCAGTTGCAGCAGTGGTCAGAAATAGTCACTACAAAGAAGAACCCAACTGAACAAGATTGTGCAGAAGGAAGATAAAAGAGAAACTTTTGACTAACCAGTTTGAATTAAGAAAGTAACTATACGAAAGTAACTATACCCTGGATTTTGAACTATAAAGAATAACACTGTTCCCAAAAAAGATCTTTGAAGCAGCGAAAGAAGAGGAAAGGGAAAAGATTTGGTGTTTTTCTCTCTCTTACATTGACAGTTGTAATTGGCTTTAAATGCTAAGAAGAAGAGCTCTAAGCAAGAAATTGATATAAATCCACTTTGACATTAATAGGCAATTTTAAGTTGAAAATAAAATGTCAAAAGGATAATAAAGACTTTTGGATATTTTAAAACCTTTAAAAGGAGGAAAGGAAAGGAAAAAAGAAAACAAAAGGATGGGATATGGAAGAAATGGAGGACACCACCTGAAATTAAAAAGAATTAACAGTGAAATTTTAACAAGACTCCTAAAAGATACATTGTAATTGAAACTTTGCTACAAGATAAGAGAACCTCCGGAAAGAGAAAGTAGAAAAAAGAATCAAGAAGAAACAGCTTTGGATTATTTGGATTACTTGGTGATTTTTGGAATTTTGGTTGTTGGATTTTAATGACTAAAATTAATTGGGTGGTTGTTTAAAAGTGTTTAAAATGGCATCACTCCTTGAAGAGCTAAAAATGGAACTTAAAAAACAGAAAGAAGATGCACAAGAGGGAAGAGGATCTTTTGGCTTCATATTTCAATTTTTAGAAATGGAGATTTTGAACTATGAAAAACAACAAGAAATGCTTGCAGAACAAGAAGGGCGGGACAAAGAAGAAGCCATCTTTAATGCTCAAGTAATTCTATGTGGGGTTAAAAAGGAAAAGGGGGGGAAAGGGATTGAAAAACCTAAAATCTGAAAAAACAACAAAAAAAGAGAATAGCCTGAAAAGTGATTACAATAGTAGGAAGAAGCAGAAGAGAGGATTACAGAAGGGAGAATTAGAACTAGAGAGAAAGGGGGTCATAAAGGCGAGGGAGAAGAAGAGGGGGAAAATAGAAAGAAGAAATTATAAAGGACAGAAACAGGATATAGAGAAGCAGGGAAAATGTACAAGGATTCACAGAGATAATGGTTGAAAACTTAGTTGAAAGAGAGGATTCTGCAAGGGTACATTCGATAGTATTGTTATATTAGAAATAGTAATGGGTATAGAAAATACGAAATATAGGTGATTAAAGTGATAGATAAAATTGGTACTGTTATGTAATGGAATGTAACTAAATGAAATAAAGAGAATAAGAGAAAGGAAGTGGGAAAGGATGGGAATATTTTAACTGTTATCAAATGATTTATTAAAATATAATTGAAAAGAAATATGAATATCAGATGTTAAGATGAATTTGAGTAGAATAACAACTCTATTAATTACTTTACTTCCTTTTCTGTTAAGAATGTATTGATTTTTAAGGGAATGTACCAAATAGAATTTGGTTGATAAATTATGTGAAATGGAATGTTATAATTTTATTTTTAGAACCTAGTGTGTATTTCTAAGGGAATGTACCAAGCAGAATTCGGTTGATAAGAGTTATATGTTATAAAATAGAGGTTAGAAATTCAATGTTATAATTGTTAAGATATAAATTAAATCTTAAATGAGATTTGAATGGACAGTAATTTAAAGATATAAAGGTGTTATACTCCAGTTAGTAATTACAGGGGAAATCTTGTTTTATGAGAAAAGAAAGTATGAAAGTGTAAATAGGATAGACAAAAGTGTAAATATAATGCTTAGAAAGATACTGAAATTTAGAAAAAGAAGAATATGTAAATGAGTTTATGTCTGTATAGAGAAGTGATAACCTGGAATCATGCTGTTCTCAAAAAGATATTTTAATTCTATGTTTTGTGAAAACCCAAATAAAATTTTTACAAGAAGAGATGATAGATAGATAGATAGATAGATAGATAGATAGATAGATAGATAGATAGATAGATAGATAGATACAGAAAGACAGACAGACAGACAGACAGACAGACAGACAGACAGACAGACAGAATATCTTGATCCATTTTGGATGCTTCATATTGAAATTCCGTGAGAACTTTTAAGTGTGCAATCCCCGCCCCCTTCTTTTTTTTTAAAGGAACACAGCTGCTCAGAACCCGCTTTCCTTATCTTCAGCCTGCAATTCCAACTGCACCTGTGCTACAAGCCAGTGGGATCCTGTTTGTGGGGAGAACGGACTCACATATGTGTCAGCCTGTTTTGCTGGTTGCAAAAACATAACCAGATTGAAGAAAAAAATAGTAAGGATGAGAGTTTGACTTTTTCCATGTATGCCTTTGGTCTGGAAGCAAAGAAATGAGAGGTACAAAAAACCCACAAGAGAGGATTTTGGCTTCCTCACTTTTTCTTTTGAACAAGATACATGAAGTCTAAGGCTTAATTTTTAAATTCATACTGCAAGGTTTGGGCCAGTTTGGTCTAGTGGTGTAGGCACCAGGCTAGAAAGCAGGAGACTATGAGTTCGAGTTCAGCCTTAGCCATGGGTGATCTGGGTGACCTGGGTGATCTTGGGCCAGTCCCTCTCTCTTAGATCAACCCACTTCACAGGATTGTTGTTGTGAGGAAAAGAAGAGGAGGAAGGTGTGTTGGATATGTTTCAAAGCCTTGAGTTATTTGTAAAAATAATAAAAGCGGGATACAAATAAATAAATGCATTTCTACTGCAGTGAACAACCATAGATATCAGGATCCTTCAAACACTCATAATCAAAGTGAAGATGTCATCATGTCAACTCCTATAAAGAGCACCAAGAGTGTGACGTATTAGAAATTTAATAAATTTAGAATAGAATAGAATAGAATAGAATAGAATTCTTTATTGGCCAAGTGTGGTTGGACACACAAGGAATTTGTCTTGGTGCAAATACTCTCAGTATACATAAAAGAAAAGATATATTTGTCAAGAACAATAAGGTACAACACTTAATGATAGTCATAGGGTACAATAAGTAATCAAATCATATTAGGAAACAATCAATAAAAATCGTAAGGATACAAGCGACAAAGTTACAATCATACAGTCACAAGGGAAAGGGGATGGGTGATAAGGAGTGATGAGGAGATTAATAGTAATAGTAGTGCAGACTTTTTAATAGTTGAACAGTATTGAGGGAATTATTTGTTTAGCAGAATGATGGCTTTTGGGAAAAAACTGTTCTTGTGTCTATTTGTTCTGATGTGCAGTGCTCTGTAACATCATTTTGAGGGAAGGAGGTGAAACAGTTTATGTCTGGGATGTGAGGGGTCTGTAGATATTTTCACAGCCCTCTTTTTGACTCGTGCAATATACAGGTCCTCGATGGAAGGCAGGTTGGCAGTAACTGTTTTTTCTGCAGTCCTAATTATCCTTTAAAGTCTGTGTCTGTCCTGTTGGCTTGCAGAACCAAACCAGACAGTTATAGAAGTGCAGATTTGGAAATGCTTTCCAGTTTTTCTGGGATGTTTATTCAGGGGTGGGATTTTATCAGTTCAGCCAGGTTTGGCCAAGCTGGTAGTTCTGAGGATCAACTGGAAGACAACCAGTTCGGTTTGCTCCAACGATCAGCTGTTGGGCCCAACTGCTCACCCGGGCTCTAGGCTGTGCTTTATATCTTGTTTTTCAAGCTCAGCTGATTCATGCGGCACAGTGGATTGCTGCGCATCAGCTGTTTAACACACAGGGATTGCTGGAGAAGGTCAGTAGCAAACGCTCTGCGCAACGAACCAATTGTTACACTGGTTGAATCGCACCCCTGTGTTTATTTCAATTTCCCAGTTTACTTATAGCTCCAGGATTTTTCAATCAACCATCTCCAGCACTGGGCACCCCAATCAAGGCCCCAGGCCCCAGATCCAACCACCATAGCCAGATTTTAAAGCTCTTCCAGAAAGGCCAAAGGATGAAGCTGGATCTCCCCCTCTGGAGGCAAGGGGTTCCAAAGATTGGGCTGTTCTCCTTGAACCCACTAGCCAAAAATCTTTGGCAGACCATTTTTGAAAAAGGCCCAAGTGAGGCAAGTCAATCCCACTGAAGTGAGGTGGGCCCTCAGAGAATCTGGTCCCAAGCCATGGAAGGATTTAAAGGTGATCACAAACACCTTGGATTGGAACCTGAAGCAAATTGACAACCGATGCAGCTCTGGCCTTACATGTGACACCCTAGGTGCCTCCAAATCTGTCTGTGCAGCTGAAGTAACTGTATCTTTGAAATTCTCTTCAAGGGTGTCTCCATTTAGGCAGTGTTACAATCAGGGGTGGGTTCGACAGGGTTAACTACCGGTTCGGTGATTTACGACGTTTGGTGATTTACGATGTGCTTCCCTGCATGGCTGCTCACGCGCCTGTAAATTGTCATCAGCCTGGTGCCTGGACAGCTGAGCAGCGCTGTGTGCCGAGAAGCAGCCTTTGAAAAAGTACTTTTTTCCTGCTTTTTTAACTACAGCTGTGCCACACACGGCAGCTGAAGTTGAAAAAGCAGGAAATAAAGGTCAGGTAAGAGCCCGGGCAGGCGGGTGGGCAAAAACATCAGCAGACATAGAACCAGTTCTATGTCTGCTGCTCTTCAGAGCTACCAGTTCTACAGAGGTGGACAGAATCGGTAGAAACCCACCCCTGGTTACAATAATATCACATCTAGTTTCTGCCTTGTAGTTAGTAGAAGCTAAAGTCCTGAAAGTTGGTGCCATTAGATCTAAACCAGAGGTGTCAAACTCGGTTTCATTGAGGGCCGCATCAGGATTGTGTTTGATCTCAGTGGGGGGGGGCATAGTCACCTCAATATCACTCATGTTGGGGGGCTCCCCTCCCAAGCTCCGTTTTTAGCAGTGACAGCCTCCTCCAGCACTCTGCTGATGAAAATAGAGCTCAGGAGGGCCATGCATGGCCCTCCTGAGCTCCGTTTTCTCTGGCAGAGCACTTCAGGAGACTATTGCAGCCAAAAACGGAGCTTGGGAGAGCTGTATGCGGCCCTCCCAAGCTCTGTTTTCACTGGCAGAGGCACCATGGGCTGGTCCTTCACTGTTTCCAGGGCAGCCTGTAGGCCAGATCTAAGCACCCCCATGGGCTGGATCCAGCCCCTGGGCCTTGAGTTTGACACCCCTGATCTAGACCATTATAGAGATGCATTCATCAGATGTTTCCATTTCGTAACTGAAGTGATGGGGCGCAAGATGCCCTTTATTGTCCCATATGCTTTTCCCTATAGGTTTTTCACAACTGTAGTTGCATTGAGCAAGCTGATGCTGCATTGAAGAATTCTTCAGCGGTGTTGGGTGAATGCCGAAGAAGTGATGAGTGTTCAAAAATTTTTATTTTTTACATCATTGTCAAAGCTGTGAGCTCCTTTATGTACTCACTGAGTGGTGTTCCTATATACATGCTCCTTATCAGGTAAGGAATGGGTTAAGTCAGGGGTGGAGAACTATGGCCCTTTTATGACTTGTGGACTTCAACTCCCAGAATTCCTGAGCCAGCCAAGCTCCCAGGAATTCTGGGAGCGGAAGTCCACAAGTCATAAAAGGACCATGAGTTAAATAAAGAGCCAATAAGACAGCATAGCTACTTAAGATTCCACTCAGACTTTTTTTAAAAAATTAAGAGTCAGAAATGTAAACCTCCATGAAAATAAATGTATCCTAGAAACCTATAAATATTTAAGCATTCCAACTGTTCCTTAGGCTTTTTCAACGACAGCATTCGAAACAATTAAATTGTAGTTTCTGCCTTTTAGTGAAGAGATAAAAATGTTGCACTATGTGTCAACCATTTTTGTGGTACCTTTTTTACAAAAGACAAAGAAGTGAATATTTCTTAAAACAATCCCTCCTTGTGTCTGTCTAATTTCCTCCCCTCCCCCCCCCCATAAAACCCTGTAAAGGATATATTTATGCAGTATGGAGAAATCTTAATGTTGACCTATGGGACTACAACTTCCATCATGCATAATTTTTCATTCCTGCTGATTGAGGCTGCTAGTTCAGCAGTATCTGAATGTCCACAGCTTCACTATGCCTGAATATGAATAGAATTATATCCACTTTTGCTTTCACTACAAGGGGAGATGAGAAATTAGAAACTGTTTAAGACAGGGGTGTCAAACTCGATTTCATTGAGGGCCGCATTAGAGTTGTATTTGACCTTGGAGGGCCGGGGGGCATGGCCAGGGGGCGTGGTGATGGTGGCTAGC
This sequence comes from Pseudonaja textilis, assembly GCF_049901715.1. Classification (NCBI taxonomy): domain Eukaryota; kingdom Metazoa; phylum Chordata; class Lepidosauria; order Squamata; family Elapidae; genus Pseudonaja; species Pseudonaja textilis. The sequence goes on from NC_141994.1 coordinate 65,687,305, forward strand.
TTGACCTCACTCATGTCAGGGGCACCTGTGGTGGCCAAGTGCTAAGGCAGGACTTCCCTGAAACCCTCTCTCCCCTCACATTATAATTGCCTCCCTCCCTTTTCCTTTGCTTTTCCTTTCCTTCTTCCTTCTCCTTTCTTCTTCCTTCCCCTTTCCTTCTTTTTCCTTCCTTGCTCTCTTCCCACCTTTCCTTCTTTTTCTTTCTCTTTCCTCTTTCCCTTTCTCCTTTCCTGTCCCCTTCTCGAATGCTCAAAGGCAAAAGGGGAAACATTTCTCCTTTTGTTTTGTTTTTTAGTTTGTTTTGATAGCCCCATTTTCACCCATGACGGCCTCCTGCAGCCCTCTGCCAGTGAAAATGGAGCTCCATTTTCAGTGGCAGAGGCTCTCACAGACCAGATCTAAGCATCCGACCTGTGGGCCTTGAGTTTGACACTCCTGGTTTAAGACAATTAAGATTTTGTCTCTGTGTGAAAATCTATCTGCTCTGTATCTCTTCCCAGTTCTAATTGTGTGGAGTGAGAGGAGTCACATAATAATATTCACTACATTGCCCATAGTATGGAAACTGAAATACGTGGGGGAAACACCTTCTGTAATTGGTTCTTTGGTCCACTGAGCCTAGTATCATTGGTTTTGATTGGCTATGCCTGTCCAGGAACATAGGGAGCACATCCTGATACCATATCAATCAAAATAGAGCTGGAAGGGAACTTGGAGGTTTTCTAATCCAAGCACCTGCTCAGGCAGGTACAACCCGAGACAAGTGGATAACTGACCATTTCATAATTTCATCATTTTCACTGAAGCTGACAGGAATCAAATCTGAACTTTTCAACATTCACAAGGCACATTACATTCTAAATGTCCTCATTCCTACCACTATACCAGCTGCTTTGTGGAATTGCATTGTGCCAATCCAAGCACAGCAAAGATATAAGGGGTGCTTCTCCATCAGTTAAACCTATTCGTAACATGAATGTTGTTTATAGATTTTGGGGGGCAAACCCTACAGAAGCACGATTACTAGTATGGTTGATCTGTCCTTTGTTAGATCTGTACCTCAAGACCTGAAGTCACTTGCAGTTGGACTCATGATGCTTGTGATAAGATCATTGGGTAAGAAAGGCCGTTCTGGTTACATGGGATATTATTGGACACTTTCTTTGAGGTTTTCTGACATACTGATATTGTTCAGAGTATGGGAAAATAATTATGAAAGAAAGGCATGCTCTGTTCATATAAGAAATAACGGATGAGATTTTTGAGTCAAATTAATTGGCATCAGTTTCCCGCCAACTACAATCCACTACCTACTGCAGCCATTAACCATAGGCCTCTGAAAAAAACCCTAGGATGGCATGAAAATACAGGTAGCCCTCAACTTATGACAATGGAACCCCACGTTTCTGTTGTTAAGTGAGGCATTTGTTATGACAATGGAACCCCACAATTCTGTTGTTAAGTGAGGCATTGGTTAAATGAGATTTGCTCCATTTTATGACCTTTCTTGCTATAGTTGTTAAGTGAGTCACTGCAGTTGTTAAGTTAGTGACATGGTTGTTAAATGAATCTTCCCCCATTGACTTTATTTTATTTATTTATTTTAATTATTTGTTTGTTTGCTTGTCAAACATGGACAAGATGGCAGGTATAAGTACAAACAAACATGAAGGAAGGAAGTGAATACAGATAAATGGGAACAGTAAGGCAGGGACAGTAGGCCCGCTGATGCGCTTATGCACGCCCCCTTTAAGGACCTCTTAGGAATGGGGTGAGGTCCACAGTAGATAGTTTGAGGTTGAAGCTGTGAGGGGTCAAGGTTGTAACAACGGAGTCAGATAGGGCATTCCAGATGTTGAGCACTCTATGGATGAAGTCGTATTTTCTGCAATCGAGTTTGGAGCGGTTTACCTTGAGTTTGTGTCTGCTGTTTGCCCATGTATTGTTGTGATTGAGGCTGAAGAAGTCGTTGACAGGCAAGATGTTATAGCAGACGATTTTGTGAACTATGCTTAGACCGCTGTTTGGTGCTGTTTGCTTGTCAGAAGGTCACAAAAAGATGGTCACATGACCCCAGGACATTTCAACCATCATAAATATGAACCCATCTGACATGCATCCTAATTTTGATCACATGACCCTGGGGATGCTACAGTGGTTGTAGGAGTGAAAAAGGGTCATAAGTCATTTTTTTCATTGCCACTGTAACTTTGAATAGTCACTAAACGAATGATTGTAAGTTGAATGCTACCTGTATTCTTCTTAAGAGCCATGGTGGTGCAGTGGTTAGAATTTATTTATGTATTTATTTATTTTGTCAAGCAATTATAAGATGACAGGTATAAGTATAAACATAGTTATGGATACATGAAATGGATACATATAAGAAAAAAAAAAAAGAAACAATAGGACAGGGACGGTAGGCAGGTTGGTGCGCTTATGCACGCCCCCTACAGACCTCTTAGAATGCAGTACTGCAGGCTACTTCTGCTGACTGCCAGCTGCCTGCAGATTGGCAGTTCCATTTTCACCAACTCGAGTTTGACTCAGCCTTCCATCCTTCCGTGGGTAAAATGAGAACCCAGATTGTTGGGGACAATAGGCTGACTCTGTAAACCACTTAGAGAGGGCTGTAAAGCATTGTGAATAAGTATAGAAGTCTTATTGCTATTCATACATGGGCACATCTTCCCCTACTTCTGCTGTCAACCCATCCAGGAAAATGGTGGAAGAATGCTGAAGAATGAAGAATGACAAGCTAATATATATTTCCTGTTTGATATCTTCTAGCTGGAATTCCAGCCCCAGTTTACTTTGGTGCAGTGATTGACAAGACTTGCTTGAAGTGGAGCAGTAACCCCTGTGGCCAGAAAGGATCTTGTAGGATATATGATGCAATGCAATACAGGTGAGTTCTCCTGCAATCCCATGGTTTCAGAGAAAGCCAAGGGTCTTCAAACTTGACAGCTTTAAGACTTGTGGATTCAACTCCCAGGATTTCTCCTCCTCCTCCTTCCTTCCATGTTAGTTCTGGGAGTTCAGGTCCACAAGTCTTAAACTTGCCAACTTTGAAGACCCTTGGAATAAGCCATCAAAATGGCTTTCCAAATTAACTTCATGCAGTGGCCATACTCAGATGACATGTGTTCCAGCCAGACAATACAATTTCCCAAGTGATTATTCCATGGAAACTAATATTGATGCAAAACTCTCAGGGATCCTCCAAATGGCCAGTGTTACCTGAGATGGTTATAGGAACAAAGCCTTTTCTGGATTTGCCCAACAGAGTGAATTCTAACTTCATCAAGTGGCTAGGATTTCAGCAAAGTAGGTCCTTAATCAAACCTAACCAAACATTAAAGTAGGTAAGCTTAATTTATTACATGAATGCAGTTCCTAGGTTAGCAATCAGGCTGGCTTTGAGTGCTGGGTGGACATTTTAATACATTTTAATTAGTTCACGGATAGTGGGATTAACTAAAACAACACTGGGCAAGTATTACATGCATTTTATGTACAGTACTTTATATAAGGAGGCAATATAATTATATGCTAACATAAATATAAAATGTGCTAATTTTATTAAAAAAAAATACATAGTTACATATTCCGACTTAATGGATGTTTGGTTTTAATGAAAAATACTTCATTGTAAAATCAGGGTTTTAATGTATTTTATTAGTTCCTATACTCCCTGTATTTCCTCTACCTTTTTGATTGAAAAGTAGGGATTTAGATTTAGGTTATCCCGGTTGATGCAGAGGTTAAAGGCATCACACTACAAACTGAGAGATTGTGAGTTCTAGTCCTGTCTATAATTTATAACGTTCACTTTGATAAATTCATCAAAGATTGACCTTTCAATGGCTATTTGAAACCTCTAGGGTTTTTACAGAAGTACAGATAGTCCTACACTTATGACCAGAATTGGGACCCAAATTTCCAGCATTAAGCAAGGCAGTTGTTGAAAAAGTTGCACCTGATTTTGGGAGCCATTTTGCCATACTTATTAAATAAACCTTTGCAGTTAAGGGAATCTTAACAAGTCACTAAATGAATGCAGACTACCCATGTAATCCACTAAGTTACAGTTGCCAGGGTTTATTCTGAGAATCAGTTTGGTGCAGTGGTTCAGGCATCAGGCTAGAAACGGGGAGGTTGTGAGTTCTAGTCTTGCCTTAGACTCAGGGGTGGGCTTCTTCAAAAAATTTAGCAACCGGTTCTCTGCCCAGTTGCTGGGTGGATGTGGCCATGGTCGGCATGGTATAGTTGGTCTCCTGAACCACAGTGAGGGGGGGGAAAGGCATTTTTGCCTTCCTCAGGCTCTGGAGGTTTTCCTTGAGCCTGAGAGGATGAAAACAGCCTCCCTGGGCTCCGGAGGCTCTGCGGGCCCATTTCTGGCCTTCTAGAACTTCCAGGAGGCCCATTTTTTGCCCTCCTTGGGCTTCAGAGGATTCCCTCAAGCCTCCAGGAGGCCAGTTTCCCACCTCCCAGGGCTCCAGAGGCTCTCCAGAGACCAGAAATGGGCCCATTTCTGGCCTTCCAGAGCCTCTGGGAGGCTCATTTTTCACCCTCCCCAAGCCTCTGCGCAGGCCCTGCACTTACCTGGGATCCAAATTGGGCCTCATGGAGACTCCTGGGAGGGTCGGGCCAGCCAGTCATTCCAACTAACAGTTCGGTGAACCAGATGTAAAATTAACACCCAGTTCACTCGAACCAGTGCGAACCGGTAGCAGCCCACCCCTGCTTCGTCTTGAAGCCATCTGGGTGACTTTGAATCAGTCATTCTCTCTCGGCTCTAGGAAGAAGGTGATAAGGGCAAAGCACTTCTGAAAAGCCTGGCTGAGAAAATTGCAGGGAAGGACTAGTTCAGGTAGCCACAAAGATTCACAATTGACTTACGAGAAGTTTTTTTTTTTTTACTTATTCAGGTATTCCTTCTACGGTCTAATAAGTGCCTTGAAAGTGCCATCTTTTCTGCTGGGTTTCATCTTTTACATGCTTGTGAAGAAAAACCTTAGAAAACAAGAGGCCGAGAAAGCTGAAAATGGATGCAAAGAAGGTGCACCACTGAATGAAGAGATAAAACTAACGGATACCAAACTTCCAGCCCATCGTTCAGATGCAGACGTGAATACCTGCCTCTAGCAAAATGAACCGAGCATGGACTGGGGTAGAAGATGAAGGACTATAAAAAGCTGCCAAAATGTTCCTTGTAACTCTTAGAATCACCGCTGGCTGTAGCTGCTAAAAAAAGGGTGGCATTGCTTCCTGTCACTTTTGAGTGGGAAAGTTGCCCCATAAAAGCAAAATCAGTATTCCTTTGGCATTCCAAGCAAAAAAAGTGTTTACTCCCACTCTTTTGCAAAGCAAAACTCTGAAAGGCAAAGAAACTCCCATCTTGTGAGGTCTTCTCAAAAAGAAAGAGAACACACATGATCCTTAGTTGCACGGAAGTAAAAACAAAACATTGAATTCTGGAACTGATACAAAGAATAATTTAAATCCAACACCTCAAATTTTGTAAGATTTCTAGGTACCTGTGATATCTTAATTGATTATGTGGTTCCTCTCCAAAAATAAAAGTCTAGTACCATTTTACAGGGGGTGGGGGTTGGGCAGAGAAAGAAAGGAAGGAAGGAAGAAAAAGGAAGAAACGGGAAGAAATGGGAAGAAAGGAAGGACGAAAGAGAAAGAAAAAAGAAAGAAAGAAAGAAAGAAAGAAAGAAAGAAAGAAAGAAAGAAAGAAAGAAAGAAAGAAAGAAAGAAAGAAAGAAAGAAAGAAAGAAAGAAAGAAAGAAAGAAAGAAAGAAAGGGAGAGGGTGAGGGGGAGGAATGAAAACCCTGAAGTTGGTCCAAGAATTTATTTCATGCTGTGATGAAATATCTTTTGGGTCAGATAACCATTAACTAATCTAGCATTCAAAGGTACATTTTGTTCTAATGCAACAATCTTGCTCTACTTTGCAAAACAAAAACAAAAAACAACAGAAAAAAATTATTTCTCTTCGTTTTATTTCTTAATGGGGCTGGAGTAAAATTAGTTAATGAGATTAATATTTTCAATTCTGAAAGTTATACTGACCTGCTATCCCATTTTGAAGGTTAGTACTGCAAGTTCATACTGCAAAATTATACAGAAACGAAACAATGTGCATCTACGGTTTTGTACCTATTTATACACATTAACCTGCTCTTCATAATTAACAACTGATTTTAAAGCCAGGATATAAATATACTTAAGGTGCATTCATCCTCAAGTCTATTCCCAAATTGGTCTTTTCCCATATGTTTTTATGGATCAACATTTTATGGTCTTCAATCCTGTGGGATTTAAGCCATGGTTTTTATTTTAAACATTCATACACAAAATATTTGCATTACCAGGGCCAAAAACAGCTTTCTGAAAGCTACCAATAGATTGACAGAAAGATTCAGCTATGGAAAAAAGAACTTTCATGGTTTGTGTGTTACACATACAAAATGTTGGTCTGATCAGTAACCATGATATTTTTTTTAGCCTTTATTAGATATTCATGCCTATCTCAAACATCATTTGTTTGGAAGGGAATAGAGATCCAAAAATCTCGTGTGTTAGCTTTCTTCTTCTTTAGTATTCCTTGCACAATGCTGGAGAACCTAGGACCTTGTGGAAGTATAACTTCATTGATCTTGGCCTATTTGGAAGATACAGATAGTCCTTGACTTATGAACCACAGTTGAGCCCAAAATTTATGTTGCTAAAGAAGAAGGTATTTCAGTGGCCTTTCCCCTCTTTCTAGCCATAGTTATGTGAATCACTGCAGTTGTTAAGTTAGTAACATGTTTACAGTGCTGGCTCTTCGGCTTTGAATCGGAGATGAGCACTGCCCCTAGGGCTGGAAATGACTAGCATGTATGTGCGAAGGGAACCTTTACCTTTAACTTCAAATGGTCACTAAACGAATGGTTGTAAGTCAAGGACTACCTTTAATGAAAGTTGTATTCCAGCAGGATTTCTGGAAGATCACAGATCTCCCATCCCTGTTATAAACTGCTGAATAAATACTTACACCAACAAGCTTTTATGTCAGAGTTTAGAGCTTAGTGATAGGCTTAGTAATTAGTAATGTCCAAAAAAATGATGTAATAAACTAATAGCGTCAGGGTGAATACTTGAAGCTCATCTCTAAGCGTGATCTTATACCTAAAATCTGCTTCCTTTTAAAGCTACTGTGGGAAGTTAAAGCCCACCTAGAAAAATGAAATATTTTAGGAAATATTAAAAGGGCAGAATATTTCCCCTGAAAGGGAGGCAGAAACTCGGCCCTCCCACCTTTGTTAATGGGCCAGTCTATTCTACATAACAAAGATCTACCTCCTTCAGGAAGAGCCATTTAATTGCCCTTCATTGCATCACCCACCAAGTTTCAACCAAACTTAGCAAACAGACAACCTACAAAGCTAGCTAGGACCCCCTGACAGCAACCAATCAGGATACTCTTCCTGTGCCCCAGGAAGTTCAAAGCCAGAGTGCATATAACCCAGGCACTCTCAGCATCTCTTCCCATTTTTTCACCCAAGATCTCCAAGGCATGTGATCCTGTTCATCAATTAACCACCTTTCCAAGTAACTTCCATGATTCCAGTGTCTTTTTCCCCACTTGGAACTGAACCCAGAAGGATGTTTCTTCCAACACTACACAATGATCACGGGGCATTCCTTCCATTATTTTTGTCCTAAAAAGAAGAAGAGGCACATCCTATTCCCCCCCCCACCCTTCCCAATTAACAAGAAAGAAATAAAAATGCTTGAAAGCTGACCCTTCTTTTATTTGAAAGCTACTCTATTTTGAGGGCTTTTAGCACGTTGCAGTAATGTATCAGGAAATGAAAGTATTTATTGATGGAAGGCAGAGCCATTCCCACAACGCACAATTAAATGGCGTGAGCTAATTTTCTTTTTTTCTTTTTTCTTTTAAAAAGGGTATGATTTCTCATCACTCTAATGAGACATTATCGCTGCTGAAAATGTCAGGGGAAAAGAAAATAGTCAGACCAGAAAATCAGCTGGCTAAAATTACTCTCTGAGAACTTCTTCATTAGTTTTTGCAACAGATCCATTAGCAAAGGATGTTGAAGTCGCCGCCATCTTGGAATCTCAATTTTTCCCCACCTCCAGTATAGTTTCCCCAAATCTTCCTTCTCTCTATGGCCGGGTTCACATGAACCATAAACTACTGTGTGAAAATCACAAGCTACTGTGTGAAAACTATTTTGTGAAAACCAAATTATAAATTAACAATGGGAGATTAGTTTATAATTTACACAATCATTTCTACAGGACAAACTGAAATTAAACTGCTTTGTAAACTATGGTTCAGTGTGTTGTGGAAATACAGCTGAAGTCTCTAAGTTATTAACTGAAAAAGATGAAAACAGCTGTAAAGTCATTAAATGGCTAAACAATGAAGTGATAGAAACAAAAAATGTTAGAATGTGTCTTTTCAAGCCTGTGTTTTCACAGTGCTCTAGTCCAAAATATCTTTGGTTAATTTATGGCTTATTTTGTTGTATGGATCTGGCCAATCTGGAAAATTTAGTGCACAGTTCAGTCAAACAAACAAACTTTGAATATTGATTTAACTTAGGAAACCAGAGGTCATTTAACCAAGGTTATGTGCTGGATGTAGCAGTTATTATCTCTTGAAAGAAAGATATGCTTTTTAGCAGTGGTGGTATTCTACCAGTTTGGACAGGTTCTGCTGAGCCGGTAGTGCCGATGAGCTGTGGAGACCGAACTGCGGCACATCAGATTGACACGCGTCAGCTGTTGAAGACACAGGGAGGTGAGTCAAAATGCCTCTGCGCCTGCACAAAGTGCATTTTTGGCACACGCACACACACAAAGTGTGTGCACTACTAAGCCATGCCCACCAAACCAGTGGTAAAAAATTTTTTGAAACGCACCACTGATTTTTAGCGTCAACTGCTGTTGTGGCATCTTCACAACTTGTTAATCATATACACTAGCCATTTCCACACTGTAATAGCCAGTAATTTGCATAGAGATTGTTTTGAGGAACTAAATTAGCCAATGGACTTTACTTGTGTAAACTTTGGGTAGAGCAAAGGTGTCCAACCTTGGCAACTTAAAAACCTGTGGACCAACTCCCAGAATTCCTCAGCCGGCACAGGAAATTCTGGGAGTTGAAGTCCACAGGTCTTAAAGTTGCCAAGGTTAGACACCCCTGCTGTAGAGATCCCAAACCAGACAGGAAGGAAAATTTTCAGAAGGGAAGAGTTTCTTGGAAATTTAGCACTGAAGAAGGACAAGGAGAAGTTGTTTAAATCAAGAAAAGTACCTCCTCCATGGCTTCATTATGATGCAACATTTTGCACTCCAAAACCACACCTTCCTTTTCCTACTTCCATGTCCTTGTACCAGACTTGACATGGCACTGCACAATTGTTTATGAATTCTCAGGACCACCATGTTTCACCCAAGGAGTCATATCACAGTCTCAGTTAATGGGAACTCCTCAGATATCTTCCTCAGGATCTAAGACTTTCTTGAACTTAGTCTGAGTTCCAGGTTCTTCTTTCTGCAGTGACATTTGATGCTAATGTCAATGTCTAACCCCAGTGACTGGCAGAGTTTTGGCTTGGCCACGGAATAGTATGGTTAGGAGCTCCACAGTTTGCTCATGAGGAGTCCATAATTTGCAGCCACGTCTGCATGAGCATCCAAGATAATTTTCAAAAAGGAGTATTTCCGGTGACTTGCATCTCCTTGGGAGAGGACACTTCTGTCTTTGGACTGATATTGGACAACTTGATGTCAGGCACTTCGCCAGTTTTGATGTCCTTCATCATTTGATTGCCTTGCCTGCAACGTTTTATGATTAAAGTGCAAAGGATGATATAAAGGAAGACGCTTCCAAATCTTAGTGCAGTAATGACCCCAAGGTAGACATTTCTAGGAGGAAAAACAGAGGGAGAAGAAGCTGAGTTGGAACAGAGCAGAAATGTTTCCCAGAAGAATTTATCCCCTTTGGAGATCAATAACAACCTTAGCCTTTCAGAAGATTCAAAGCCTACAATATTCACATATCAGGCAGTCGTGTTTTGTGCAATAACGGTTTATTTAATAAACTACAATTAAAGAAGTCCAAATCAGAATATCAACAGTGGCTAAGTTCCATAGTGCAAGTCTGCTTAGTTTGGGTTTAGTGTGTTGTGTGAATCCTCCATAAAATTACGGAGCTGTACTGCAGTCTCACTTCATTCTTTTCTCCTATTCTTTTTCTTTCCTGTCCATTTCTTTCTAACAATGTTCTTGCCCTTGTCCTTTCCTTCCTTCCTTCCTTCCTTCCTTCCTTCCTTCCTTCCTCTCCCTTCCTCCCTCCTTCCTTCCCTTCCATCCATCCATCCATCCATCCATCCACTCTCTTTGCCTTCCTCCCTCCTTCCCATCCATCCATCCATCCATCCATCAATCCATCCATCCATCCATCCATCCACACTCTCTTTGCCTGCCTGCCTTCCTCCCTCTCCCTGAAAGCTAAATTAATACAAATAAAAGGCTTGTCAACATATAACTATTCTATGAAAGGTCTTCATTTTTATTTAATGTATGAAAACAGATTTATTCATCCACACCCAAACACAACGGAAATTCACAATTCAGCCAATTTTAGACCATAGACTCTTTTCCTCCTTTGAGGCTTACCTGAATGCTTTGGTATCATACACTCTGCAAGCCCCAGAGCCACCACAAGTTTTTCTACTCCATTTCAAGCAGGTCTGATCAATCAAAGCTCCAAAGTAAATTGGTGCAGGAAGCCCTCCTGAAATAGGATGAAAGGGACAAGTAAGACAGACTTGACTTACTTAGAAAGGCTTGAGAGGAACAACCTGCTTGGATGGGGGGTGGAATAGATGACCTCCAAGGTCCCTTCCAATCTGTTAAATCTGACAAAAAACCTCAGTGGCCAAGTATGTGCAGTGAGAACTTAATGGCTTAGGTCAAACTCCAAAAAAAAAAAAAAAAAAGGAAACAAGGAGTAGGAAGTGCAAAGGTCTTTGGATGGAGCCATATTTTCAGACTGTGCAGGGACTACTGGTTGTATGTATAAATTATGTGGAATGGACATCCTGTTCTAACTCCTGACCCCCAGCCACTGCAAATGACATTTATAGGCACATTTTGATCTTCCACTTTCAACATAATGTTCTCCTGTATAAATCATCTGAGCCTGGTGATAAACTGACTGGTTCAGCTGGTTGATAATACAGATAGTCCCCAATCTACAATTATAATGGAGTCTGCTCATTATGTTTCTAAGTCGTGACAATCATAACATGAATCATCATATGGCCAGACCCATTTTTATGACCGTTTTTTGGGGGGATGGTGAAGTGGCCACCACAGTTCGATTCTTTTCATCATTATGGGCTAATTTTTGCTGAAAGACAGAAGTAAATGCCAATTTTCTACCAAACATTGTAAAACAATGTCATGGGACTGTGGGACACTGCAAAATGTAGGTTGGCCAGGTAATAAGTACCTGTGGGAGGTCTACCATAACTTTGAATGGTGGCTAACAGGTTGGAAATTGAGGAGTTACCTGTAGACGCTCATTTGGTGCCTTATATATTTTCAGCTTTTTAAAGAACTTTACTGGTGGAATGCTGAGGTGCAAACCCTGGTCAATTTGAGGATCAATCAGGAATGCCATCTTTATTTTTAAATGACCAATTTGGTTGATTACCAGTTTAGCCTTTATTTTAAAAGAATGCAGCAGGGGTTTCCCTCATAAAATATTACAAGCAATGGGAGTCTCTCTGACTATTGCTCACTGTCACATCACATGGAGCGGGAGTCAATTTTAAGACTTGTGGACTTCAACTCCCAGAGTTCCTCAGCCAGCTTTGAGGAACTCTGGGAGTTGAAGTCCACAAGTCTTAAAATTGCCAAGGTTGGAGACCTCTAAAACGGAGAACAATGGTAAAATAATGAAATTGATAAATTTTTATGAGCCCCTCCTCTTTTTTATATGTGTGATCGAAAAAAGGAGAAGGGTTTTCACTGTGGAGGTGTGTCTGCCAATTGAATTATTTGACCACCCTTTTCCTATGGAGTCCTCTTGGGATTCTGTCAATCAAGAGAGGTTAAAAAGTTGAAGTGACAGTAGGCTGCCATCTTGAATTATTTGACCACCGCTTCCCTGTGGATTCTCCTGGAGTTCTGTCAGCCAAGAGAGGTTAAGAAAGTGAAGTGACAGCAGCAAAGAAATTGTCCGATGGCGGCTTGCAGTTTAGACTGAAGAAGCCCAGCCCAGCCTTTTCAAGAAATTGCCAAACTGGTCCAGACATTTTGCTTAAACTTAGCAAAACTTAGTTAGACTTAAGCAACCATGAGCATAAGAAAAGCTTAAAAGAGTGGGGTGGTTATGCCTTCATCACCAATAGCTTTAAAATAGTTCTCCTGAAATTGACATTACCTGGGATAATCAACCTCACTCATGACAGACAATTGAATCCAATATATTTAGAAGACAGACAATCAGTGTATGTTACTCTTAGGATACCACATTACTCAGTTTCTCTCCAAAATATTGAGCATCTCATGGATAATAGATAAGGTTATCTGCCTAAAATTTAAAATGAAATCTGGAATTTATTTACCAAGGACTCTTCCACATAAAGCTTCAATGCCCACTGCAAAAGATTTCAAATCTGGTGAAACCGATCTGAAAAGATGAGGAGGAGAAGTTCAAAAGTGAGTTTTAGACAAGGAACATTGAAATAAATGAATTCTAGAGGGAAGACGGAAAATAAGATTGTAAATATTGGTCGGAAATTATATGTTTTAAAATTTCTGATTCTTTTTCTATCATTTTTTCTGTTTCTTCCTTTTTTCTTTTTTATTCTCTTTCTCTTATTTCTTTTGCTTTAGATTTGTCTTTTAATAAGGAAAATAACAACAACAGCAATAATAATAATAATAATAATAGTAGTAGTAGTAGTAGTAGTAGTAGTAGTAGTAGTAGTAGAAATCTGAAAACAAGCTAGTCAGCGTAACTTCCCAGTATGGTTCAGAATTAAAACCAACAGAAATAACGTACAATCAAAACCCAACTTAGTCATGACTCAAATTAACCAATCTTGAAGCTCACCCATTAAAAAAAAACCCACCAGTATAATTAAATATCCTTAAATGCTCACAAACATAAATAAATGTTTTTTTCTATATCCTATTTATCTATGTCATTTTAATCTTTGTATCATTTCATAGAAATTTTAAATTCAGTTTTAATGTTTAAACAGTGTTGTTATTCATCCTCAAGGCTTTGGATTAAAAATTAAATAAATAAGTGTGGGCAAATCCTGGTGATGTTAAATTACAACTTCAGATGTGGAAAAATTGATTTGTGTAACAACAATATGTTTCCATGAGTAGAAATTTCACTGGGAACTATAATAGCAGTTGTAAAATTTTTGCGCATGGTGGATTTCAACAATGCATTACAGCTGGTCCTTGGCTTACGATTATAATGGCACCTGCAGACACGACAGCTGTAAAACAGGTTGGTCATGTGATCGACCCAATTTTAAAGACCTCTTTTTGTTAAACTAAAGCTATGGTTGTAAAGCCACCCCTGTGGTCTTAAAGCAAACAATGGATCCTGCAACATTATCCTGGGATATGTATATTTATCTTAATTCATTAAGGCAAACACCACGGTCGTAAATCGAATGTTTCAGTCATTCAGCGAATGCCACAGTTGTTAAGTCCCAAAGGCACTTTTTTTCAAGAGGCAACTGGACTTTCTTGTTTTTTCTTTGAAGATGTTTCACTTCTCATCCAAGAAGCTTCTTCAGCTCTGACTGGATGGGAAGGAATGGAAGAACTGAAGAAGCTTCTTGGACGAGAAGCAAAACGTCTTCAAAGAAAAAACAAGGAAGTCCAGTTGTCTCTTGAAAAAAGCACCTTTGGGACAGCCATGACCTGGATGAATGAAAATCCCCAAATAGACACACTTGTTAAGAGAACTAGTGGTTTGCTATGGGTGCAGTTTTACTGAAAGCCAGAGGTAAATGCCAGGTTTTGGCAAAACCATCATAAAATGTGAGCATGTAACTGAAGCGTGTTGCACAATGGCTGTAAATGCACCCTTACTGCAGGGTGCCCTGTTTAGTTATATGACTGTGGGGGGAGCAATTGTTAGAATTTTGAATCCAGGTCGTAAGTAGCACTTAGACTTATATACTGCTTTACAGTGCTTTACAGCCCTCTCTAAGCAGTTTACAGAGTCAGTCCATTGCCCCCAACAATCCGGGTCCTCATTTTACAGACCTCAGAAGGATGGAAGGCTGAGTCAACCTTGAGCCTGGTGAGGATCGAACTCCACGCAGTTGGCAGAATTAGCCTGCAATACTGCATTCTGACCACTGCGCCACCACGGCTGATGGTAGCCCAAGGTAGGTCTGTCTTAACCTAGAACGATTGTTAGACAACTGGCCCTATGTTGAGAATTACCTGTACTGAAGCTGGCACAATAAATAAAAGGAAATAAAATGCAATCATGTGTTTGCAACCTGAGAACTGCCTTTTGCCACTCAGAAGTAAACTGCAAAACAAGCAATGAATGGCATGGAAGGGTATGATTTTACAATCTTTTTAGAGTATTGTTTTTACAGTAATTTTACAATATTTCACCAGTTTGCCCCCCGTGCTTTAAAAAAGGACAAAGGAAAGAATGTAAAAGTCTTCACCTAAACATAAGCATATACGCTGGCGTTCCTCCCAAAGAGAAGATAAATGCAAGTATGGACAACAACACTAAAAAGTAAGGGAATTCTCTTGTACACTTATCCCTTGGACATTGACCCAAAACTGCAGAAAAATTACCAGCTCCTGAAATTCCTGGACAGCTGCAATTTTGATATACCTGCAAGATAAAAGAAAAATGAAGTAAAGGCTTGGATTGGTCTACATTTCCAAATCTCTATCTTCATGCAAGCAATGTAATTAATGTTTTGTAGGAATGTCAATCATTTCCAAAGTAACATAATAACTGAGTTGGAAGTGACTTTAGAGATCCTCTAGTCCAACTTCTGCTTTGCCCACATGGAGTATCAAAATAAGGTAAGTTATCGTTAAAAACAAGATCTTGTTCTCTGCCCCCAAGTATTAATCAATTACATCGATGAAACTTGTACCACAGGGTATTAATTGTACAATAAACCCACAATAAATGTGTCCAGGTTATGAACTAGGTTTTAGTTGCTGCATCAGAATAACAGAGTTGAAAGGGACCAACTCTTATTTTCTCACGGATGTTTCATTACCCAACTAAATAACATCATCAGGACTAGAAAGGAGTAGATATTCTGTTCTGTTCTGTTCTGTTCTGTTCTTTTCTACTCTACTCTACTCTACTCTACTCTACTCTACTCTATTCTATTTGTAGCTCAGGATTGAACTTTGGAGTCCTTGATGCTTATTGGTTTTCCTGCAGACATTTCATTACCCAACTGAGTAACATCATCAGTGTGTGTGTGTGTGTGTAGGGTTCTCTTCTGTCAATCATATTGACTTGTTTTACCCTTTATTGCCAATATAGGGTCTTCTTCTGGATTTCCAGGAATTTAGTGGAAAGTCAGAAGAGGCTATTGTGCCATTAGCTCCAACAACATGACATTCAGCATGAAGTTGTCCAGAATCGTTTTGGGCTGTGAGATGAGTGGCACATACAATCAATCTCTATATATAAAAGCAAAACACCACTCACGCATCATCACGAAATCTCCAGAACCGTAAAGCCTACAAACTTGAAATTTGGCACGTATGTTCCTCTTGGCTTCTAAGTGCTTGCTAAGAAAGGATTTTTCGAAATGACCATCAAAGCATTAGTATTTTGTATATTATTATTAACATGCTCTGATGCTAAGGAGTTCTACTCCCCCTCCCTACCTGAAAAGAAATCTGTTCCAAATGCAAAACACAAGCAGAGGAGAGGAGTTTCAGTTTCAGTTTTAGTTTCACAGCACCGAGCAGCTTTAGTACAGAACTGTTGAGCTAAGTCACGCCCAGGCTCTTTGCTGTCTCCTTCTTGCTCACACAGCAAATACTGTTTCAGTTTCCTCAACTCTCTCACACACTGACAGGACGCTAGCCAGATGAATACCGATGGATGCTGGTAGGCAGAGGCAGAATTTTCCCCCCTCCCCTTATTTTCCTTCCAAAAACCTAAGCCTGACTACATAGTTTCGTAGAGAAGCACAGGTATCAATCTAGCAAATAAAATAAATGTCAAGAGCAGCAGCACCAATAGGGAACAAGCTTGCCTAGAAGTGAAGCACCCCTATAAAAATTTGCCCAGATCTAATATTCTGTGACTGGCCCATTTCTCAGGAAACTAAGAACTTATTGATTTATTTATTCAATTGTTATGCTGCCTATTTCTCCTACTGAAAGTGATACAGTAAATAAATAGATAGATAGATAAATAGATAAATAAAAACAAACAAACAACGAGAACTTATTTCCTTTCCGTTATAGGGATGAAGTGTAACATCTCTGCATTTACCAAATCCTTTCCATGTCCCGCAGAAGTTTTGCAGCCAGCTAAGCAAGGGTTCATGTAGGTGATACCGTTGTCTCCACAAACTGGGTCCCAGAGGGTCGCTTCACAGCCACAGTTAGAGTTGCAGACAGATAACGGCTTCTCTTTGGAGAAGGACACTTCTGGGACGCTACAGGAATAGTGATGGAGCCGTCATCAGTCCAAAGACAGAAAGATAGAGCTATTCTCAGCCAAAACAATGCCATCCGTGCATAAGAGGCAAGAACTACAGGTTGCAGAAGGATAACAAAGTGTTGGAAAACAACCCACTGCGAGAAAGAAGGATCCCAAAAGAGAACAATAAGAATGAATTGCTAAGATCTTCTTGTCCCTATTGAAAGAAATGTCCCAGGCTACTTTTGATGGAAACCAAATTAAATGAGAAAGTGAGGAACAAGCAGTGGTGGGATTCATTTTTTTTTTTTTACTAACGGTTCTGTGGGTGTGGCTTAGTGGGTGTGGCAGGGGCAGGATACTATAAAATTTCCAGTCAGAGGTGGTATTTGCTGGTTCTCCGAACTACTGAAAATTTCCACTACTGTTTCTCCAGAACTGGTCAGAACCTGCTGAATTCCACCTCTGGGAACAAGATATAGGAGAACTTTTCTACCTGGTACCCTTCTGAGAAAGAAAAATGCATCAGAATACACTACATGCATTAGAAAACATGCATTAGAATATATGTGTCAGAAAACATGCATTAGAAAACATACATTACAAATAGCAATAGTACTTAGACTTATACACCACTTCACAGTGCTTTACAGTCTTCTCTAAGCGGTTTACAGAATCAGCCTCTTGCCCCCAACAATCTGTGTCCTCATTTTAACCACCTCAGAAGAATGGAAGGCTGAGTCAACTTTGAGCCTGGTGAGATTCGATCTGCCTAATTGCAGTCAGCCAGCAGTCTGCCGAAGTAGCCTGCAGTACTGCACTCTAACCACTGCGCCACCCCAGCTCTAAAACATGCATTAACTGCCTCTTCCTCCCATCACCCCCAAAAGAGGAACCGGGTGACAAACCCAGAATAGTTGACAGTCAAACCAGCCACTTGAAGCACTTGGCAACTGGCACCAAAATAAAACAGGTTTAACAGGAAGCCTGTCAGAAAGGTGATACAGGCAAACTTCGCCATGGCTGCGATGTGCAGTTTGAACCTCTTGATGATAAAACCTCCCAGGAACATCCCCACAATGGTAATAGGTAAGACGATCACACCTGTAAAGCAGAGGGAGCAATGATGTTATCTCATGTGCCACTCAGCACAAAACACACTGCCTTCTTCAGAATCACAATTACCATAACCCACTGCCAGGAGTACAGGTAGTCCTCGACTTACAACCATGTGTTTAATGAGCATTCAAAGTTACATCAACACTGAAACAAGGGGACGTATGGCCGTGTTTCACACCAATGGCCTTTGCAGCATCCCCACAGACACGAGAGCTGGACAAGGGACTCACATGTATAATGACGGCTGCAATGTCCCTGGATCCCCTTTTGTCACCTTCTGACGTGCAAAGTCCAGGGAGAAGCCAGAGTTCCTTCACAACCATGTTACTAACTTAACAACTGCAGTGATTCACTTACGAACTATGACAAGAAAGGTTGTAAAATGAGGCAAAACTCCCTTAACGACTGTCTTGCTTGGAGATTTCGAACTCAGTGGTGGTTGTAAGCCAAGAACTACCTGTAAAAATTATCTGCCTCATTTTGGCAGGGTGATGAGACAATGCCAGCTGAGGGTGAGGTCAGAACCAAATTTGATGAGTCTGGTCAGAACCAAAATGGCTACTGTTTTCTTCCTAACACTGCTGCTATCTCTGGTGTCCTCATTTCTTGTTATATTATTTTGGCGTTCCCTTCTATCCTGTTCTTCCTCTTTCTCTCTGCTACCCAACACTCCTCTCTATTCACACAGAGTTCACTCTTACAGGAAAAGGATGTCCACCAATTTATCTTGTGTGCCTGCTCAATCTCATGGAATATCTAGTAGTTTTGTGTAAGTGGTTCAGGGACCAAATTAGAAACCGGGACACTGTGAATTCCAGTCCCATCTTAGGCATGAAAGCCAGCGGTGTGACTTTGGGCTAATCACCAGGTGACAGTGAATTCCAAACCTGCCTTACCCATGAAGCCAGCTGGGTATCTTTGGGCCAATCACTTTCTCTCTCTCTCAGCTCAACCTATCTCAAAGAGTTGATGTTGTGAAAAAAGGAGTAGTAGGAAGTTGTGTGGATAATAAAAAGAAGAGTTCCACCTACCAATAAGAAAAATGGCTCTTGAAACGGAGATGTTGAACTGCTGCTCCATAAACTTTGATTCAAAGGTTATAATGCCAACCAGAGAATTGTATTGGAGGACTGTAAGGAGCAAATAGATCAGGAAGATGGGGTTTCCAAACAGCTTCTTCAAAGTAGGAAAGAAATCTGGAATAGCAAAAATAAAATAAAACTAAAAGGATAACCAAATTCAATATCTGGTCTATTTTTGTTCAAATTTGTAATTTAAAAAAATATGATTTCACAAGGAGGAAAAATCATCGATTATATAATTAAGTCATTCAATTAGTTGTTAATTAACATGATTGGGATAAAATCCTCACAAGAGTTGAGATTTATAGACATGACCTAATCCAACAGGATTAATTGGACATTATAGCAAAATCAGTACCAGGGTCAAAGTGAGTTAGCAATAGCAATAGCACTTAGACTTATATAGCTCTTCACAGCCCTCTCTAAGTGGTTTACAGAGTCAGCACATTGCCCCCAACAATCTGGGTCCTCATTTTACCCATGGAAGGATGGAAGGCTGAGTAAACCTTGAGCTGGTCAGGATCGAAGGAATCGAAATTCTGACAAGGTGAGCAGAATTAGCCTGCAATGCTGCATTCGAATCACTGCACCACCACAGTTCACAGTTCGTTTCTCAAAATGCTAACAAGAAAGAGTTCCTTTCCAAAGCATACAACTTTGAAAACCCAATACCTCCTGATTCAACTTAGACATCTGAGACATACTTTTCTAACCACTTTTAGAAATCTCTTTGTAACCCTCTTCAGTTACTAGGATCCTTTGGATCCACAAGTTTTACAGCAGTGGTTGAGTTTCCCTCAATCTTTAGAGAAAGGAGTTTTAATTCAGGTTTAACGACTTTAAAACTTTTTTTGCAGCAAAAGTGTTTGAGAAGTTTGATTTTGGTATTGTTTTGAATTCTCTTTAAAAAAAAAAATAGGATGAGACATTTTAACCCAGACCCTAGAGGAACCAGAAGAATGAAAAATTACACTTAAGGGAGAAGGACCATTAAATTTCACAAACTGATACAGAATGCACAAAATGTTTTAATATTGGATATTTTGAAGGTTATTCTCAAAGATCCAAGGCTAGACCATGGGAAGAACCACAGCACACGTGACAGTAATAAAGAGCACAACAACTTGCAGAGACCAGTATGTGAACAATGGAACATAAATTAATTTTAAGAAAGCCTGTCACTATAGATAATGTGTTCAAAATAAGACATAAGAATTTATTTGTCATTACACTCGCAAGCGGGTGCAACAAAATGAGGTGCTCTTCCACAAGTAAAACTGGACAACACCATTGAAAGAAAAATAAAATTAAACACAACAGACCATACAATAATCTCTATACAATTTAAAAATGTAAATACCCCATTACTTTCAGCCATTAAATTCCACAAAAATCTTATGACCCTGCATTCAAACTCAAAACTGCACTTGGATAAAAACTGTTCTTAAATCTAGTCGTCCTTGTTCTTAATACCCTGAATCTCCTTCTCGATGGTAATAGTTCAAAGAGCTGATGTCCCGGATGAGAGGAGTCATTCAATATATTAAATATCTTCCTCTTACATCTATTCCTATACCGTTCTTCCAAAGAGGGGAGTGAGCAGCCAATGATGTTTTGGGCCATCTTAATCACCCTCTGAATTGCCTTTTTCTCTGCCACTGTGCAGCTCGAGAACCATACACAGAGACAGTAGGATAATATACTCTCAATTGAACTCTGATAGAAGGTAGTCAGTAGACTCTCAGCCAGTTGTTGTTTCCTAAGAATCCTTAGTGAATACAATCGTTGTTGTGCCTTCTTAATTAAAGCAGCAGTGTTTGCACTCCAGGTCAGGTCATTTGTAATGATGGTCCCGAGATACTTACATTCAACCACCTGTTCCACACGAACTCCCTCTATATACAGTGGCTGAATGTCTGCTCTTTTTTTCCTATAGTCCACTATAACCTCCTTGGTCTTCTTAATGTTAAATAGAAGATTATTATTTTTGCACCAGTGGGATAGCTGTAATACCTCATCCCGATATGCAGACTCATCATCCCCAGAAATAAGTCCT
Source organism: Pseudonaja textilis (assembly GCF_049901715.1). Taxonomy (NCBI): domain Eukaryota; kingdom Metazoa; phylum Chordata; class Lepidosauria; order Squamata; family Elapidae; genus Pseudonaja; species Pseudonaja textilis. The sequence continues at coordinate 65,708,289 of NC_141994.1, forward strand.
ACAAGCGTAGTATCGTCTGCAAATTTTTATTATCTTATTGTTGGGATGTTTATTTGTGCAATCAGATGAATAAATGGAGAACAGTAGTGGACTAAGGACACAACCTTGCGGAGTGCCAATGCTAAGTGTCTTGACAGTAGAAATATAATCATTCAGTTTAACTCTTTGTGGACGATTTGTTAAAAATCCAATATCCATAAACAAATAGAATCTGGAAAATCTAGATCTTTGAGCTTGGCTATTAATCTGTGCGGTATGATGGTATTGAAAGCAGAACTAAAATCTGCGAACAACATTCTTACATAATTCCCGGTGTTTCCAAATGGGATAAGGCCATGTGAAGCACAGTAATAATTGCATCCTCGGTTGATCTATTTTCTTTTTAAGCAAACTGAAGCCCATCAAAGGAATCAGGAAGGCAGGAGATAATATAATTTCGAACTAGCTTCTCAAAGCACTTCATTAAGATAGAAGTTAGTGCCACCGGCCTATAGTCGCTAGGACCATTTGTGGGCAACTTTTTAGGCAGTGGAACGATGGTGGAAGCCTTGAGACACACAGGAACCACACTTTGTGTCAAGGATCAATTAAAAATTTCAGTCCACACCCCAGCTAGCTAATCAGCACAATCTTTTACCACACGACCAGGAATTGAGTCGGGCCCAGCTGACTTTCTGGAATTAACCGCCTTCATTGTCTGCCTCACATCCTGCTCATTCACAATGAAGGGGAGGCTCTGCTGAGTAAATGATGGCAAAGGGACAGTTTCAGTTTGATGGATCTCAAATCGAACAAAAAAATTGTTCAACTCCTCAACCACCGCCGCACTACCATCCAAAGAGACCTTTTTTGCTTTATAGTTCGTTAGTTGTTGAACCCCCTGCCAAACCTGCCTCATGTTATTACTGAGAAAGCAGTCTTCAATTCTCCTCTTATATTCGGCCTTAGCTTGCTTAATACCTCTCTTCAAGTTTGTTCTTGCAGCACTATAATCTAGATCATTCCCAGACATAAAAGCCTTATTTCTTGCGTACAACAAGCGTCTAACCTTCCCGATCATCCAAGGTTTTTCATTAGGATACACCCGGATTCGTTTATCCACCGTGACAGTATCAATACAGTGTGCCATATACCCTAGCACTGCAGCCGTGTGTTCATTGAGATCAGGATGATCAAAAACTTCCCAGTTTGTGCGTTCGAAGCAGTCCTTTAGCTGCTCCATTGCTCCCTCTGGCCAGCTTTTCACCGTCTTGACTACCGACCCCGCCTGTTTTCTCAGAGGAATATACTCCGGGGCTAAAAGCAGAGACAAGTGATCTGACTGGCCCAGATGTGGTAGTTGTAATACCCTGTATCCATTTACAATATTCGTGTAGACCTTATCCAAGGTGTTCAATCCCCTAGTTGCACACCTTATATGTTGATAGAATTTAGGGAGGACCACACGAAGATCTATATGATTAAAATCTCCTGTAATAATGAATACATATGAAAATATGTTATGGAAGAGGAACATTTTTCACTGGATAAACCAGACTGATCTGAAAGTGGATTTAAAAATGTCAGGCTAGAAGAATGGTATGGAAAAACATGCAACCCTGGCTATACAATTGAAACCAGTGGATGTCTTAATAAAAAATGGGATATACAGTAAAACAAATCATAGGAGTGACCTGGATAACTTTTAGGTGTTGGATTTAATTTGGAAAAATTGCTTTTACAAAAAAAAAATTGTTAAAGCTTTGAAGAATTTTGTGAGGAGGGCAAAGAAATTTTTTAAAAAACATATAGGATATTATTTGAAAGGGATTAAAAATCAATATAGTTAAAAGAAAAAGGAAGGGATATAAAGTTGGTTTATTTGATCAGGGTTAAAATAGCTGTTATTATCTCTGCTAACTGTTAATGGACTTTACTGATTAGGACTGAATTATAAGAATTTAAAGACTTGCTTATAGATAAGAGCGGGATATGGGAAAATACATGATGTATTTTCAAGGGAGGTGATAAATTACTAAAACTGTTTATACTTTTTGTGATGAAGATGGAAATCATTACATAAAGAAACAATTTCTTTTTTATATTGCAGTATGTTATTTTTTTCTTTCTTTTCTATTTTTTCTTTCCCACGCTTTCTTTTTTTCTCTTCCGATTAAAATTAATCAGTTTTTCCTCTTTTAATTTTAATCTTTTAAAATAAAATTATATTTAAAAATGGACGTGTTTCCAAAAAGATATTTTTGGAAACCATAGCCCTTTCATTTACATTTATTTATTAAATTTAAATGCCATCCGTCTCAGTCTAAGAAGTGACTCTGGCAATTGAGTAAAAGGTTAGAGAACACAGGTTTAGTTACAAAGCTCAGAACGAGCTACTTGTGGAGAGGTCATTCAATCACCTTTTGCCACTTCTGAAACCTTTAGCTGTGGGGGTCTCGGAGCTTCCAGTTTGTTCTGGCCGACTTGAGCGATTCCATAAACTTCCATTGACTTCTTAACAACTTGTTCTCCTTCTTGTGGCAAAGAGTAAGGCAGGAACCAGAAAGGAAGAGATGACATAAAACTGGTGGCACCACAGATCAATATCCCAAGCCACCAAGCACCAACCCAACGTGTGTCTTTGGAATTGATGGTCAGTGTATCTAGGAGAAAAGGGGAAAAAAGAGAGGCAAACTTGCATATGAAGGCTCTTAGTACATTTTCTATTAAGCACATCCCTTGGATTCACCAGGACCTAACGTTCATGGTGTTCATATGGCATGTTGAATCTTAAACATGGTTTAACAACACGCAGTTCAGTTCCATTTGAACAGCTCCCTATCAGCTCCTCTAAATTTGAAGGCGCTTTATTATCATAAGCAAAGGTTAGGTTGTTTTACATGTGCACAACCTGGCCTCTTGCTTATTGTATCATTCAAACGATTAGGCAAGAAAGTGGATTCTTCTAGTAACCAAGTTAAGTAGGTTGTGGGTTGTTGCTTTTTTGTTCCACTCAATTGTGTCTGATTCTTGCAGATGGCCTTGTGGTTTTCTTGGCAAGGTTTTTCAGAAGTGGTTTGCTATTACCTCCTTCTTGGGGCCTGAGACAGAGTGACTGGCTCAAGGTCATCCAACTGGCTTTGTAGGAGAGACTAGAAGTCACCATCTACCCATTTCTAGTCTGATATCTTAACTCACTTTCTGTGGACCAGTCACTTGTAACAGACCCAATTATAGGATGGCTTCATGTAATTGCTTCGTTCACACTCAATCAGTGGTGGTATTCATTTTTTTTTTACTACCGGTTCTATGGGGGTGACTTGGTGGGTGTGGTGTGGCTTGGTGGGCGTGGCTTGGTAGGCATGGCAGGGGAAGGATATACTGCAAAATCCCATTCCCTCCCCACCCCACTAGCCTGCTTTCCAGCTCCATTCTCCTGTGCAGGGCAACAAAAGAAGACCCAACTGATCAGCAGCGAATAAATGGGGGCGGGGCCAACCAGAGTGGTATTTACCAGTTTTCTGAACTACTCAAAATTTCTCCTACTGGTCGTCTAGAACCTGTCAGAACTGGCTGAATACCACCTCTGCACTCAATGCTAAGGCAATAGCTGGGTTTCCATGACATATTAGCTTGCAAGCAAGCTTATTTTAAGCCTAGTCTAGCTTGTTGTAATCAAGTCATTAGGGAAGGATCTCTACAATGTGGTCCAAATATTCATTGGTGGTTCTTTTCTTATATCATTCTCTCCTTCCTATACTTATCTAGTCACAAAATAGGAAACTTAAAACATCAGTTTAATAGACTCGTGGGGAAATGGGCAAAGGTTGTCAATTATTCCCAGATGTCTGTTAAATCCCAAAGCATGCCATTTGTATTAATTGTTATCATCTGTGTAATGAAATAAAATTGGCACAAAGGATTAATTTGCCCCATCTCATAAAAAACAATGTAAAATCAATGCACACTTGATAGCCTTTTCAGAAACAATGGACCTGAGTTCTTTTAGAATAATGTCTGGACAGTAATGTTGTCCGATGCATCTGAAGTTTGCTAACTGGGACTTCATTAAATCAAAGTTTTGGTGTCTGGCTAGCAAATGTCTACCAGTTAAAAAGACAAAAATGGCTGAGGAGAAACATTGGAGGTGATACTTGCTCCTTACCTGGGTTTACTGCTCCAATGTCAACCCACAAACTGGCACAAAAAGCTCCAAGCAGGAAGCCAAGAGACGGCCCAAACATCCCTGCAGACCGTACAGTTCCTACAAAAGATGAGTTAACCTAAGTACAGGAACATCTGCAGAACAAGACTTCAACACAGATGAAGAATGGGGTCTACAGCAGGCGGCTGCATCAAACCAACCTTGACTGCTCACAAAGCTAAGCAAGGCGATATTTGAAATGTACTTAAATGAAGACCACCAGAAAATCCCAGAATTGAAAACTTGACTTGGAACATCTACCATCTTTCCTTTCCTCTTTCCCATCCTCCTCCATCCATCCATCCATCCACCCAGCAGTGACAATAGCAATTGCAAATTACTTCCATATTATTGCTAAAAAATAGGCAGGTGTTGTTACCTTTAAGGTTGGGAAAATGAATGATTCTATCTGTAAGAGAAGGAGTGACAGAGCCAAGGGAGGAGTTAAAAGAGGCATCACTTTAGAATCATTATGTAGCCACAAGCGAACTAAGTCCAACTCCTCTTGAACACCGCTGACCCTTATCTAGTTCTAACCAGATGCTAAACATTAGTCTGAGAAAATACCAGTGTATAGGCTTTAACAATAAATCAGTGATCTGGAACTTCTGTGTGTGGACCTGGTATGTCATACCTGATCTTATCTGCATTTTGAAACATGTGGATGAGGGTAATTGTATGTGGGATGACCATGGGATATAGGGGAAGAGACACAGATGAAGGGTGGGACACAGAACTGTATAAGGGGTAGAGAAAGGCACTCAGAAAGGATCCTCCCTAATTTATCAGGCTTTTAAAAGTTACGGTGTGGGATATGTACTTTCAGACTTGCAAGTTTTGTTAACATAACCCGAGAACAAAGTAGAATTAGGTTACAACTACACCACTACTACTAAACTACTCATTGTTTCTCCCAATTTTCTTCCCAAAATATCCTCTGTTCTCATTCTCCAAAACCTGGCAAAATCCCTTCTCTCATAAATGACCTCTGTGATCATATCAAGAGCAACTGCATTCTCTTCGCTGATGATGTAAAGTTGTTCAACACCACAGACAATACTGCTACCCTTCAAAAAGACCTTGACTATGTATTAGAATGGTCAAACAAATGGCAACTTCAAATCTCAACAAATAAATGATCTGTCTTACATATTGGCAAAAAAAATCAGAAAATAAAATACAGGCTAAATAGTCAAGACCTTGTTGATGATCCAAACTCTGTCAAGGATCTTGGAGGACTCATCTTTAATGATCTAAGTGCTAGAGCCCACTGTAACTACATAGCCAAAAAGGCATTCAGAGTTGTTAACCTAATCCTACATAGCTTTTTCTCTGGTAATATCACACTACTAACTAGAGCATACAAACATTATGCTAGGCCAATACTCAAATACAGCTCATCAGTCTGGAACCCACATTATGTATCTGATATTAACACAGTTGAGAAAGTCCAGAAATATTTCACAAGAGTTCTCCACTCCTTTACTCATTGTAGAATACCTTATGCCACCAGACTTGAAATTCTAGACCTGAAAAACCTAGAACTATGCTGCCTTCGGTCCAATCTAAGTATGGTATATAAAATCATACATTGCAATGTCCTACCTGTCAATGGATACTTTAGCTTCAACCATAACAACACAAGAACAAACAATAGATTCAAACTCAAGGTTAATTGCAACAAACTTGATTGCAGGAAATATGACTTCAGCAACAGAGTGGTCAATGTCTGGAATACTCTACCTGACTCTGTGGTTTCTTCCCCAAGCCCCCAAAACTTTAACCTTAGACTGTCTACTATTGACCTCACTGCTTTCCTAAAAGGTCTGTAGGGGGCATGCATAAATGCACCAACGTGCCTACCAACCCTGTCCTATTCTTTCTTTTATTCATAACTATGTCTTTACTTTTTCCTATTATCTGGTAAGCAATTGACAAAAATAAATAAATAAAATAAATAAATTTTCAGCAAGAAAAATGGGGTTTGTGTCTCAGAACTAATTTACTGACCCTCTGTTGAATTTCTATGGATGGTTTTTTAATGCAGACTTACTTAAGGATCCTTGCGATGAAATAATCACAAGGATTCAACCATTTTAACCTACTAAAGACAAGAATTGAGCCCCCCCCCCCGCCTTCTCCCAAAGGTGCCTTCTAACCAGGCTGGAATTGCATCTCCCAGAATGCCCAGTCATTGGGCAGAATTGAATTCTGGGAGTTGAAGTCTGAGGGCTGGGATAGCTATATCATTGGTCCCACCTCCGTTGTAATACTCAAATTCAGGAGAGAAAGAGTGATTGCCTTTATCTTACCTATGTAAAAGGCAGAGTTTTCTTCTGTGGCAAAATCATCAATGTAAGACATCCCCAGGGGCATGATAGGGGCTTCTCCAATTCCACGTAGAAGGTTCCCAGCAAGCACAAAGATCCACAAGTAGGAACTTGCCATTTTTTCACATCCTGAAAACAGAAGGTGCCCCAAGAAGTTGTGAGGTCCACAGCTTGGTCACAATACTACCCAAGCATTACAATTTTCTTTCCAAAGAACAGCTAATCCTTGACTTAGGAAGACAAATGGGACCAGAATTTTCACTGCTAAGCAAGGCACTTGTTAAGTGAGTGGCGTCCGAATTTACAACCTTATTTTAACCACGGTTGTTAAGTGAACCACTGCAGTTGCTAAATGAATCACATGGTCATGAAGCGAATAACAATAGCACTTCAACTTATATACCGCTTCACAGTGCTTTACAGCCCTCTCTAAGCTGTTTACAGAGTCAGCCTCTTGCCCCCAACCATCTGGGTCCTCATTTTACCCACCTCAGAAGGACGGAAGGCTGAGTCAACCTTGAGCCTGGTGAGATTCGAACTGCCAAATTGCAGTCAGCCAGCAGTCGGCAGAAGTAGCCTGTGGTACTGCATTCTAACCACTGCACCACCACAGCTCACCCAACCTCCTCCGTTGACTTTGCCTCTTGGAAACTAGCCGTGAAGGTTGCAAATGCTAATCACATGACCCTGGGACACTGCAACCATTGTAAATTTCTGCCAGTTGTCAAGCACATGAATTTTGACTGTGAGGATGCCACGATGGTCATAAGTGTGAGAATTGGTGTTAAGCCGGGTTTTTTTCAGTGCTGTTGTAACTTTAAACAGTCACTAAATGAATGATTTTAAGTCAAGGACTACCTGTTCAACTTCACTGATTCCAAACCTTGCAAGCCAGTGTCTACTCTAAGGCACGTTTCTAGCTCTTGTGACACGGGTAAATTGTTCAAGCAAGTGTGATAATAATTCCAAAAGCTGAGATAGCTTTGATGGATGACAGGAGAGAAACTTCCTTGCAAGTCCTCAGTAAGTATCATCTCCTCTCCCCCTGAATAATGGGCACAAGTAACTCTGTGGGGAGAATAACAGTATAAACAAAATTGAAAGGGACCTTGGAGGTCTTCTAGTCCAACCCCCTGATTAGGCAGGAAACCCATTTCAGACAAATGGATGTCCAATCTCTTCTGAAAGACCTCCAGTGTTGGAGCACCCACAATTTTTGGAGGCAAGTCATTCCATTGATTAATTATTCTGTCAGGAAATTTTTCCTTATTTCTCGGTTTGTTCTCCCCTTGATTAGTTTCCACCCTTTGCTTCTTGTCTTGCCTTCAGGTGCTTTGGAGAATACATTGACCCCCTCTTCTTTGGGGCAGCCCTTCAGATATCAGAACATTGCTAACAGCCCCTAGTCCTTCTTTTCATTAAACAAGACATACCCACTTCCTGCAACCATTCTTCATGTTTTAGTTTCATCTATTTTAGCCTAGAAGAGTGGCACTAATTCCTCTCAAGGGACAAATAATTAATCTCACCCGCTTGTTTCAATTCAAGAAACCTATCAAGTCCAATATGGCTTCCGGGGCTTTCTCAGATTACGTCCTTAAACCTAAGAGTGTTTATTTCACATCTTGAATTTTTCATGAGCCCACTCCAAACAAGAAAGTTTACTTTGATTTGTAAGGGCAAAAAAACCTGATCAAACTGGAAAATCATGGTATGGATTGCTAGGCAAACAAGGACAACATGTGAACCATCTAAAGAGTAGATTTACAGTATTACAAACCTGAAGAATGAGATAATTTTTCCAGGCTTCCTTGTGGATACTTAACACCTGAATGCTCACTCTTTTCAGAGGTGGGGAACTGTGGCCCTTTTTTGACTGGTGGACTTCAACTCCCAGAATTCCTGAGCCAGCCATTCTCAGGAATTCTGGGAGTTGAAGTCCACAGGTCATAAAAGGGCCATAGTTTCCCACCAGATAGTTTTCCCGCTAAATGCAGGACTCCGCCTTCCCCTACAAAGGCCCAAGGCCACTGGAAATTTTTTTACTTACCAACCATAGTTGCATTGTGGGATGTTTCGGCAAGAGTGTAATGTTGGGAAGATCCTGGCACACAGGCTGAAACACTTGTAGATGAATTGGCCAAGGAAACTGTGATACTTTTGTAATTGTAACTGCAGAACAAAAGCCAGGATTATGGGACTAGAAAGTTAAACCTTGCTTTGCATCGTTATTTGAGAAAGATTATCTCTCCATGGGTCTGACTGATGGTTGGATGGATACATGGTTTGGGTTGACTGCACATGTAAAACCCAGGAAAACCAAACATAATTATTGTGGTCATGGAACACATCTGTGATAGAAACAGATCTGTGATAGAAAAAGTATGTTAGTTTGATGTTCCCCTTGGTTCTACTCTACATACTAGCAGGAACTTCCTCCTACGTTAGTTTTTCAGGAAGCTTGTAAGGAGAAACAAAATCAAATGAATTAAATTCTGGAGTATGTGAGAAGGTTTAAAATAGAGAATCTGCTCCTGATCCAACTTTCTGGCCTCTCATCACACTGTCTACATCATTGCTGAATATATTTACACAAGAGCTGAATATACACTTAAAGATCTAGTATTTGCTAGGTCACTTTCATACTTACATTAGATATGGGTTTATGTATGCATGTGTTACACTGTTGTAGAAACCCAGTTCATTTGCTTTTCATGAACAAGACCATCCATGGTGGAGGGAGTTAAAATTGTCAAAATGGCAGAATGGGCATGACAAGAGAAACCCTCTACCCATTAGCATATAGGCTGACATTGTACATATCTTCAAAGGAAGCTACATCACAGCACCCATTTTTTTGCTGATGCTGATCTCCCTTCCACAGGCACCATTCTTTATGACCCCTAAAGGATCCATATGATCCTTATGGATTCATATGATCCATAAAACTAAACTATCTATCTATCTATCCATCCATCCATCAACTATCCATCCATCCATCCAAAGGTGGCCATGATATAGGACACTGGTTTCAAATTTGAGCTGAGACCCCCTCAAATCAGTGTTTATCTTCTTCTACATGGGCTCCTGGGAACTTCTCATACAAGATACAAATAAACAAAGATATGAAACAAGAGTGAACGGTTTAAGGAAAGGAGCAGAACAAGAACTTCATGCCTAAGGAGTGTTGGGATCATCAGAAAGGCAGAGGTGAGAAGTTTAAAGAATCACAGGTACTCCATGAAGTGGTGTTTGCCTACAGGGAAAGAGAGGATGGTTTTCAAGGATAGAAAGACATGGAGACATACTGAGTAGTAAATGATGTTGGTGTAACTTGAATATTACTTAATGAGCTTAAAATAATTTATCTTAGTTCCTATCCTTCATTTCTTATGCTGATGATTTCTTAGTCCTTTCCTATGCTGTGTAGAACATAGCTTAACTGAAAGTAGTGAATAAGTATTTTTATTTGCTTATTTATTTATATCCTGCCTTTATTATTTTTCAAATAACTCAAGACGGTGCGCATACCTTCCTCTTCCCCTTTTATCTTCCAATATACCTTCCTCTTCCTAGTTTCTCCACAACAACAACCCTGTGAGGTGGATTGGGCTGAGAGAGAGAGAGAGAGAGAAAGGGACTTACCCAAAGTCACCCAGCTGGTTTTCTTGGTGAAGGGGAGACTTGAACTCATGGTCTCCCACTTTCTAGCCTAGTGCCTTAATCACTAGACCACTGGAGAACAATGGAAGCTATGAGATGTGCCATATCCATTCATCTTCAACAGAAGCTTCAGTATGGCTAAATTTATATGCTGGAAATGTAACTAAAAATGGGCACATTTTATCATACGTGGTGGACTTGCGCAAAAGAAAAAGGGAAAGATCAAAGATACATAGATGGCTAGAAAAGATGATAGGGAAACATGTAGATTTTAAACCTGAATTGTTTTTATTAGGTATAATATTAGAAAAAATTGATAAGAAAAGTATGTACTTAATATTACATGTCTTAACAGCAGCGAGGATTATATTCACACAATGGTGGAAAAATGAAGATATACTGTGAGATGAAGAAATAGTCGGGTAGATACTAGATTGTGCAGAAATGGATAGATTGACATTGAAAATTAAACAGAAAGAAGATGTAGAATATTATCAAACATGGAATCTATTTTTACCAATGGTTGGAAAAAAGGGGTGGAGATTAAGAATGTAAGAATGTAAAATTCTTGACAAATGTATCTTTTCTTTTATGTATACTGAGAGCATCTGCACCAAGACAAATTCCTTGTGTGTTCAATCATACTTGGTCAATAAAGAATTATATAAATTTGTATTGTTAAGCAAATTAAATACCCAGATAACCTGAGGTTTATTAAGCACTAAAATGTATTAATAGAAAAACAATTTTTAAAGAAGTATGGTTAAATTCATCCTTACAATTTATATTGACTGTTTCCTAGTATGATTTAATTGCTTATTTGTACTCTATGACTATCATTAAGTGTTGTACCTTATGATTCTTGATGAATATATCTTTTCTTTTTATGTACACTGAGAGCAATTGCACCAAGAAAAATTCCTTGTGTTTCCAGTCACATTTGGCAAATAAAGAATTCTATTCTATTCTATTCTATTCTATTCTATTCTATTCTATTCTATTCTATTCTATTCTATTCTATATCATCCATTTAATTTCAGTACTGAGTTTATCTGTTTCCTGGTTCCTCTCATATTATAACTGTATTCATAATATAACAGGTCCATTAAAGATTTATTAAAGACCTAGAAACCTGATTGCTTTAACTCTGGTTAGTCCTTGATTAGGCTTTGTGCATATTTTACCATTTTATACGAATCCTGCCCTGTTACGTTTATGATTTACTGACTTTTGCAAAATAAGGAAGCGAGTTATTCCAGGAAACAAAACAAGCACGTGCTGTCTTTAATTAGAAAGTAATTCAACAGGCTGGATTCGTCCAACAAGTCACACCACAATCCACCTAAAAGAGAAAGAATCAACAAAAACAACAGCCAACTGTTCCTCAGATTAAATCAGGTGATCTGGCTATAGCTTCCAAGCTAGAAAGTCGAGCCAAACAAACTGCACTTACTGTCCCATGATGAAATGTGGCATCACCGATAGGAAGGATCCCAAGGTCATAATTAGAGAACCTGTTGCAATCACCTTTGGGCGGTGAACCCGTGGTCCAAGATAACTCACCAGAACCATTACCAATAAGTTTCCTGAATCAGAAGAAGACACATGAACAGCCCTCTTAGCAAAGGAGCATCGTCTATGGCAGGGGTGTCAAACTCAATTTCATTGAGTACTGCATCAGAGCTGTGGTTGACCTCGGGTGGGCCAGGCAGGTGTGGCCGACTGGGTGGGTGTGGCCAACTGGGTGGGCATGGATGACTGGGTGGGCGTGGCCAGCTTGACGCCATTCCCCCAAACATGTTTCCTCTTTGCATTGGGTAGACGGGCTGAAGCGACGTGGGACAGCCCCTTACATTTTCCAGGACGGCCCCATGGGCTAGATATGACCACATCACAGGCCTTGTGTTTGACACCTCTGTTCTATGGCCAAGCTGTGTAACCTCTGCACCCCATAACGAGACAACCTACCTATCTCGAAGCTTCCATCAATCAAGCCAACCACAGACGATGAGATCTCAAATCTCCGCTCGATTTGAGTCATCATGCTCTTCATGTAGCTTCCTGAAAAAGCTTTGGCAAAAAAAGAAAATGCCAGTGCTCCAAGAAATATCTAAGATGAAAACAGAGATAAAATAGTGAGCTGGCAAAGGAACTGTTGCTAGAAAGTTGCTAGAGGCTTCCAGAGAGGCTTAACCCTAACCCTAACTCTAAAATGGCAGGTCATTTTTAGTATTTTTTACTCTCCAAAGGCCCACCACAGGTAAGTGAAATGCCCATGGTAAAAATTAAAAATTAGACAGGAGTGGGATTTGGGGGTGTGTGTGTGTCCAAACTGCACAGAATCTTAGCCAGGGGCTCTCCCGAACACCTGCGAACCCCCAGCAGCCCACCCCTGGTTAATTGAGAAAGGCACTACTAGACTTTGGACTTTTTGCTAGTGTAGATTTTACCCTGTGATTTTAAGCGTGAATCGTATGAATATTTTCCACCTCTCCAAGGAAAGTGGCCGAGCGATTGCTCTTAGCTTTGAAACAGAAAGGCTGTGTGTAGCCTTCACTGGATGTGACCGTGAGGATTTATTGCAGACAAAATGGGAAGGTGTTTAATTTCAGAATAGAAAAAAAGAGTAGCCTTTGTGGGATGCAGCTCAGGGATTCATTGAAGCGAAAATTGGAGGGAGGGAAGGAGGAGGAAAGTGATTACCTTTAATTTGGAAATAGAGAGAGGTGGCACTTTCACAGGATGTGATCCAAAGGTCTTATCCAGGTCAAATGGATTTTCTTTTGCTTGCTGGGAAGCTGTTTTTCCATCCATGGTGTTGATCTAAACTGAGAACACAGATTTTTTTTTTTTCTGTTTGGTGGTCAAAATATAACTGAAATTTTGAGATTGGGTCCTTCCAACTCTGTTATTCTATTATTCTGATTGGGAATTTCTGTCCTACAGGCCTAATCCTAAACTCAAAAGCTCCTCAAACAATCTCAAATACCATGATGAAAATCCAGTCTCTTCCTAAGCCCTCTCTTTCCATTGCTTTCAACACCTATTCTTCTTTTTAATCCTCAACCTTCCTTCTCCTAGCTTAAGCGATATTAGTCCACAAACAGAATCATGTTGTAACTTTAAAGAGGGAGGAGAGAGTAATTGCTCTAAAGAAGATTGAAAGCTGATTGTGTGTGTGTGTGTGTGTGTGTGTGTTTTCTTGATGATGGCAGATGAGATTCTGCCGAAACGTTGCTACAACTTTAAAAGCACAACTACAATGACGTGGGAAAATACCCGAACAAAGCTGAATAACATACATGCATACATACATACATACATAGATATCTTCTTAGGTTTTCACGGGTACTTACATGTATGGTATTCAGCTTTGTTTGGGTATTTTCCCATGTCATTATAGTTGTGCTTTTAAAGTTGTAGCAACGTTTCGGCAGAATCTCATCTGCCATCATCAGGCTTGTGTATTGTGTTCGTCTGTGAGTCAGACTTTTACAGTTGTTTCAGTTTTAAATTTGGGGCTAGCCTACTGCTGTGCCAGGATGGGTTTTTCTTCATCCTGATTGGTTGGGAGTCTTGGTCTGTGTTTATTGGTCTTGGAGTTTGCTGTGTTCTGCTTGACTGGTGTTTCTAATAACTTCTGTCTGATTTGTAGCATTTTTTGATTGGCTGGCAACATTGTGTTCCTGTATTGGAGGCTTTCAGTGTGGCTTGGCTCCGAGTAAATGGACGGCTATCATTTATTAGGAAGCTAGGTTTCATCTGGATGCCTGGTTGGGGTGTGTTTGAGCTGGAGGTAACAGGTGGGGTCTGTTTGTGCCCAGGTGTTTGCTTGGCTTGTGGTGTGGAGATATTTTTGTTTGTGAGTGCAGGCTTCCAAATAATTGACAGATGACTCCACCAGACTGTCAATTATCATATATATATATATATATATATACACACACACATACATACACACACACACACACACACACACATTGTTGGTATTCAGCTTTGTTTGGGTATTTTCCCACCTCATTATAGTTGTGCTTTTAAAGTTGTAGCAACGTTTTGGCAGAATCTCATCTGCCATCATCTAAGATTCTGCCGAAATGTTGCTACAACTTTAAAAGCACAACTATAATGACGTGGGAAAATACTCGAACAAAGCTGAATACCATACATGTAAGTACCCACGAAAACTTAAGAAAACATATATATTGTTCTATATATATTGTTTCTTTTCATTTTGCTTTTTTCCCTATCACCGTCTTTCCTACTTCTTTTTTTATCTTTCTTTTCATTTTAATTTCACTCTATATGATTTCATATTTCTCTTTTACTTATGTGAATTTTTTAAAAATAAAAGTTTCTTAAAAAGGCGCTAAGCCACTTGTAGACTTCAGTCATATTGTTCAACAGGTTTATTTTAAGTACAAAATCAGGAAGATGACTTCATGTTTTCTAATCAGAACAATAACAAGTAATTACACAGAGAAAATTATACATATGTATGTATGCGTGTATGTATGTATGTATATATATATATATATATATATATATATATGAATTGACAGCAAATTAGAATCCCTATCTTACAGATGAATAGCTAAGATCTTCTCCATGACTTATGCAGTTTTTAAGAACCCTCTTCATTTCCACAACAAATTGCTCCTAATTTGTAACTATTAATGTGAAGAAAGTGCTAAATAATTAAATATTCTAGCTATGATAAAATCAACACTAATTCAAGTGAGATGTGGGCCACATTTTATGTAACAAAGCCCCAGCTCACAATTCAAAGGCTAGCTATGGTCCTCAGTTGGCCCATTCTAGGTTGACTATTGCTTGCATGACTAGATGATTAAAGTAGCATCTTTTCATACTAACCACTAGAACGGGATTTGCTGGTTCGACAAACTGGTTATTAAAAATGTTAAAATTAGCTACCAGTTTACCCGAACAGGGGCAAACTGGTAACAGCCCAGTTCTGGAAGGAAGGAAGGAAGGAAGGAAGGAAGGAAGGAAGGAAGGAAGGAAGGAAGGAAGGAAGGAAGGAAGGAAGGAAGGAAGGAAAGAAGGAAGGATACACAATGCTAAAGAACCTTTTTGCAGCCTTAGACACCAGATCAATCATGGTGAATCTTGCGAATTACATTTATATCTTCCCAGCCTACATGTATATCTTCCCAGCCTGAACCCTGTAAAAAACCTAGTAGGATAGGGCTTAAGGCATTAGGAATGTGGGAGCATCAACTGTCGGTCTACTGAATTCCATGGATTTGCTGACCTTGGAAACCAAGTACAGTCAATCCTAATGAGAGACCATTGAGAAACCACAGAAACGAAGGCAATACCAGCAAGTTGGGGGAAAAAAACACCTATCCTGGAAAAGACAGTGACAGACCATTCTACGCTGCTGCTAGGAAAACTCCATGAACATGTCTCTTAAGTCACAGGGAGACAAATGTAATTTGAAGGAAACTTCAAAATGCATGTATAGGTTTGCAGCTTGATAGCACAATCGTACATCTGCCGCCTCAAGAAAAAAACTATATAAAATGCTGACTTCAATCCTGACACAAATGTGAATTATAGAGTGGGCTACAATAATTCCTGTTGAAATTCCATACTTTGATAGTGTTACCATTAAAAATATTTTCACACCCCCTTTTTTATAACCATCAAACAGCCAAAGTTCAGTGGGACTTACTTTTTCATAAAAATGAGCAAAGGAAGCTGTCCATGAACACACCTCAGTATTGGATTCCCAAGGTGAAAAGTAACTCAAATCCCAGTTCGATCCTCCTTTTTATTAAGTCCCTGTGTTAGCTAATCCAGGATTAATTTTATGAGTTTCTCTCTCTCTCTCCACCCAGACAATCCCAGTGTTTATCTCTTCTGCAAATTCCTCATGGATATGAAAAAGTCCAATCTTGGGGCCCTGAGCCAATGACCACATTAGATTAACGAGTGCTTTAACTAACTAACATCAAACAATATGCAAACGGTGTGGAATGTGTTTGGGCCAACCTTGGTTGTTAAACACAGCCTACACATTATGCTTTGGCTGACGATCCATTTTCTGACCTCCTTAGATAAAGGCAGAACATTTTTGTCAGGTTTCGGGCTCCTCCCAAGCCTTTTGAGTTGCAGAGACATTTCACTCTGTTTGGGTAAAGGTGACCTTAAAGAACGGTTAGGTTTCCTTCACTGGAGATGATTGAATTAATGCTGGGCTAAAGATGGCCTCCTCTGTTTTTCAAAAATTCTCTCCCCCTCGAGAGAAACTTATTTCCTTACCTTAAATTCTTGGGAAACCTCTTCAGATTTATCTTGATGGTGTTTCTGAGCTTGCTGTTGGAAATGTCAGAAGGTCAAGTTCTGTTGTTATTTTCATGTGTCGATCACTCAGAAGCTTTGAGGGTTAGACTTGGGGATCTTGATGATCCTTTCTACCTTCAGTAATTCTCTGGATGCTCAAACTTCGGGAAAAAAATTCCCACAGGAGGACTTTAGTAGTGAGCAGTTGTACGTCACAGGAATCGCGTGCTCTGAAGATCTTCCAGAGGGCAATGGTCTCTAGATAACGCCGAAGGTTGTCTGCGAGGATCTCGCTGCTTTTGTAAAAATGAAAAAGAAGCAACATACTATTGAACAAGTTATGTCCCTTTTGTAAGCTTTTACTTATTTATTTACACCTACCCATGTTTCCCCCAAAATAAGACCAGGTCTTGTTTTCTTTTGGGCCCTAAAATAAGCACCGGGGCTTATTCTTTGAGGGGGGTCTTATTTTTTTCCCATGTAGGGGAGGCCCGCTTCTGTTTGCTTGCAGCAGGGCAGAAGGCAGCACAGCAAACCAGTGCTGCCACCATGAGGCAGGGGGTGGAACAGCCCCAGGTTCCCTTGCACCAGCTTACCTCAGAGCCTCTACAGCCAGGCCACCCATTCCCCAACACCTGCCTTGCCTCGTGTTGGCTCTGGCAGCCCTGTCCAGCAGGACCCTGCCTGGCTGCCAGCCTACTTCTTCTGTTTGCTCGCAGCTGCAATGGAGGAGTTCGAGTGACGCACTGGTGCCAAGACCACAAGGCCAGGTGGGAGGCTGCCCCATGAGCCCCACACTGGCTTGCCTCAGGACCCCCACAGCCAGACCATCCATGAGGCGAGGCAGGTTGGTGATGGAGCTGCTCCACACACCCTACACTGACTTACCTCATGGGCCCCACAGCCAGGCCATCCATGGCCTGACACCTGCCTCACCTCATGTCCACAGCACCAGCACACTGCTCAGCCTTCTGCTCTGTTGTAGCCATGAGCAAGCAGAAGAAGTGAGCCAGCAGTCACGTAGACTCCTAATGCACATGGTTTCTGGTGTTGCTGCCCCAAGGAGCTGTCAGGGTGTGGAGGGCCTGGCTGAGGGCCCCTGAGGTAAACTGGTGCGGGACACATGGAACAGCTCCATCACCATCCTGCTTCACCTCGTGGCCGTGGTACTATGAGCAACCAGACAGAATGGGTGGCCGAGCGGCTGCACAGGCCCTTAAATAGGGTTTATTTTGGTGGTAGGGCTTATATTAAGTGCACACATAAAAACATGCTAGGGCTTATTTTCAAAATAGGTCTTATTCTGGGGAAAACATGTTATCTATCTGCCTGCTTGCCTGTCTATCATTTATCTATTAAATTTATTGTCTGCCCATCTTAGCACAGAGTAACTGTGAGCGGATATATGATGTCACCATATCCATATAAAGGGTCAAAGTGGTCTCACAATGGCATGATGTTCTTCACATCACTGTACCTCCCATCCTTGGTTCTCCACATAAGCCCCAAGCCCAATTAATCCCTAAATTCTATGAGGTCCCCAATTTCATTTTTAAAATGGCTTGACAGCATATTGCCAGGATGGCAAATATGGACCATGACCCTTTTGGGGTAAACGTGGCAAGTTTTCAGAGCGCTCACTTTCACAAGATGAGATTAATTCACACAGGAGGTTTAAGGTCTAACACCGATTATGAGTAGGAGCATGCAACTTCCACAGCCAGTGGATATATACTTCTTTATGCATTGTTTAAAAAAAAAAACCAGGATTTTTTAAAAAGAACATCTTAATTCTGCCCATACATGACACTGTTGCCAACAAGCAATCTTTCCCAAGAAAAATCACAATTGCAACCAAGAAGTTTCCCCCCTTTTTTTGGCATCTCCAGTTTCACCTCAGGTTACAGATATGGCTACAAATGGAATTTACCTTCTGAAAACATTGATATGAGGAGTCAGCCACTTGATCTGGGAAACAAGATTTTCTCAGGTATGTAAGGTCCAAATTATCCAAGCCTTAAGAAAAAGCCGACGTGCCTGGAATAGTACAAAAGGTCCTACTCTGTTTCCATTATGAAACGCAGGTCAGTTACAGATATGCAGAGAAAGGCAAGTTATAAATCTAATAGCTACTTAAACCTACCCAATAGAATCAATAAAATTTCACTTAGACTTGATCCCTTGATTTGAGTGGTTCAACTCCAATCCAACCATTCTACCTTTTTATTATTAACTAACGTTGCAGCTGCCAGAATGCAAAAGCTAAAAGACAAATAAAATAAAATAAAGCTAAGAAGCTTTGCAGCAGTTCATTAGCCTACTAAAAAACAACAGATTTGTTTTTTCTTTAGTCATGCCAAAAGATCACATCACATGCCCTCATTTCCCAATTCATACAACACCACCTTCTTTAGTTCTAAAAGTATTGGGGGAAGGGCACAAGGGAGATGGAATTTCTAGCACAAGATCTTCCAGAGATTAAAGGATTCCCACCAAGCAGCCTCCCACCCAACAAAGGAAGGTAGGGCAGAGCTGATGAGTTGATCCCAACCAGAAGAGAGAAAACTTACTGTTCGTCTGACAGGTCTGGACTCTTCAATCCCCTGAGGCAAGCAGCCAAATCGTGTGTGTGTGTGTGTGTGTGTCCAGGGATCAGCCTCCTTTGGAAGGTGGAGAATTAGTGCAGGGCATTGCATAACTTTTTCCCTTGCTGTTCCTCCCCTCTCCCCCCCCACCACTTATTTCCATCCTTTCCAGATAGCAAACCCAAAAGGGAGATTTATAAGATGAACTGCGATGGCTTGCATTGTTAATAAATGGGCATTTTGCTTGCGGTCACATTCAGGTCTTTGCTTGTAAATAGTTTACTTCTTTAGAAGAACGAAAATCCACTTCTTCCACCGGGTGTTCTTTGCACTGCCAGGGTAATGATTGCCTGAAAGAGTTGTACCTTAGAGAAGAACATATGGCCATCGGTCTGGACCACTGGTACTCCTCAACTTTCAGAGGTGTGAACTTCAACACCCAGATTATCTAGAATTCTGGGAGTTGAACTTGTCATGGTTGAGCAACATTGGTCCGGATTGAAAATATCTGCTACATGGCACCATATCATGGGCGTCACCGTTGATAAGCAACTTCAAGTCACCATTGAAAGTGATGGCACTAAAAAAATAAATCCCTGAAAGCTTGAAAGCTCAACTGATGGTTTGAAGGCTCAATATTTTTTTTGGAATCCTGCCACTGCAATAGATCCAAAAGATTGCAGAAATTGGCTAATAAAGTTTGGATATTGTGGATTTCAAAGAATATTTCCGAACATAGGACAGCCTTGTTCTGCAATCGACAAACACACCACAGCAAATGCTACAAAGAAAGAAAGCAATCTTGATAATTACATTCCAGTTATATAGAAGGCCCGTCCTTTTCGTCTTTGTCTCCATGGAACATGAACTTTTCAAGACAATGGTAATACTTTAGGTAACCCCTAGTGCCAGAAAAGTCCTATTCAATGTGTATGAAATCATTTGTCTAAACTGGCATTTGGAAATGGCAAAGAACAATTTGGTTCCAGGCCTACAAAAGCCATTTTTTCCCCCTGGATGGAAACATTCTGGATCCTGATTCTAAATTCCAGTTTTGCTGCTTGAGAAGAAGAGAGAGAGAGAGAGAGAGACCAAGTTGGCTGGTGGCATGTAACACCAGAAATACCTGCTGCCTTCGCGAACTTCGTTCTTCAGTACAGGAGGTCCTCAACTTACAAGCATTCACTTAGTGACTGTTACAACAGCGCTGGAAAAGTAACTTATGACCATTTTTCACACTTCCAACCGTTGCAATGTGCCTAAAGTGACACAGTCGAAATTCAGACACTTGGCAACTGGTTCATTTATATGATGGTTGCAGTGTCCCATGTGTGTGTGTGTGTGTGTGTGTGTGTGTGTGTGTGAGAGAGAGAGAGAGAGAGAGAGAGAGAGATGTGATTCCCCTTTTGTGACCTTCTGATGAGCAAAGTCAACGAGGAAGCCAGATTCACATAATAATCTTGTTACCTAACAGCTGCAATGATCCACTTAACGACAGTGGCGAGAAAGGTTGTAAAATGGAGCAAAACTCATTTAACAGCTGACTCACTTAGCAACATAAATTTAGGGCTCCGTTCTGGTCATAAGTCAAGGACTACTGGTATTTAAAAAGTAGGGTTTCCCTCTCCCCATCAGCCTTGATGTTTCCCGCCCCTCACCTGAAGAGCTAAAATGTTTTCAGATGCGAACATAACGACAGTCGCTTTAAATATTTCACACTGTGGGTCAGAAACCAGTTTTCATAACAGCTTCTTTAAATCCTTACCATAACAGAGAACTTACGAATGATCACTGAATGTTGACATCTAAAATGGCCTGTGAGCAGCTAACTATAGTTTCTTATTGAAGTGTAATGGTTAATGCTAGTCTACTCATCAATCATATTCACAGCTTCAACTAAACAATAACCGAACTAATATCTTACCCTCTGGTTGATTTCTCTTGCTAAAATATGGTACATACAATTATTAGATGATAGCAAAGAGGCATGGAAACCGTATTGTGGTTGGGAAGATGTTTGAAGCATGTCCATATCAGTGGTGGGATTCAAAATTTTTTACTACCAGTTCTGTGGGCATGGCGTGGTGCGTATGGCAGGAGAAAGATACTGTAAAATCTCCAGTCAGAGGTGGTATTTGCTGGTTCTCTGAACTACTCAAAATTTCCGCTACCGGTTCTCCAGAACCTGCTGAATACTAGCTACTAATAACTGGTCTGTATATACAATCCATATATAAAAGATGTTTTCTTTAAATTTCCCAGGCTAGTCTATTAATCTGGGATATCATCTTAATCTTCCATCCCAGTACTAACTATGTTCAGCCCTGAGTAGCTCTTTCAAGTTTGGTCCTGTTCGGTCTCTACTCAGGGCTGAACGTGGTTAGTATTGGGATCGGAGACCAAGGGGAAATCCCAGATTAATAGATTAGACTGGGAAATTTAAAGAAAACATCTAAGAGAAAGCTCCACATAGATCTAGCCAATCTTTAGGAACTGAGGTTCACTTAATGGTGACATTCCTTCATTTTTCATATATGGTTATCGTTGTCCTTGATCTAGATGTTGTAATATCTGGCATGCACGTGTTACTCCATTACTGAAATAATTACTAAGCCAGTTTCAATAGAAGCTCATACTTTGGAATCTTCTCCACTGCAGGTCCAATTAATCTCTTCCCCCGGGCATTCCCAGCTGTGGGAATTTCCTTTTAGCATCCAACATTTGAGAGAGACAAGAACACATTTTAAATTGTTTATATTTTTATCATTATTATTATGAGTGGTCTCATAGTCAGCCATATGTTTAGACTGGTTTTGGCATTTTTATCCACCTATCCAGTCCTATCCATTATTATTATTGTTGTTGTTATTTCTTTTATTCATTAAACATGAAACTCAGTCAAGTGAACATTTTAAAATGTATCACAAATATAATTGACTGGCGCTGATGGTTGATACAGGTTGCTGCCAGCATCCTAGGTATCAACCAAGTATCTCCTTAAAATATACAATGTTCCAAGTAGTGCAGTTGCTTGCAGTTTCACTGGTGTTATTGCAGGAAGCTGCAATTTCTTGATGTATTCTATAAAATTCTTGGACATGGTACCAAGTGCCCCAATGACCATGGGTATCACTGTTATATGTTTCATCCATAATTGCGTTGTTTCAATGGCCAGGTCGTAATATTTCATGATTTTTTTCCAGTTCTTTTTCTTTGACTCTGGCGTCTCCTGGTACAGCAATATCAATAAATTGTATGCTTCAATTTTCGACAACTGTGATATCTGGCGTGTTGTGTTCCAAATGACAATCTGTCTATATTTGAAAGTCCCACAAGATCTTCACTTTCTCTTTACTATTATTATTATTATTATTATTATTATTATTATTATTATTATTATTATTATTATTATTATTAATCACACAGTCAGCCAGATGTTCAGACTGGGTTTGGCATTTTTGTCTACCTATCGAGTCCTTACCAAGGACCTGGGATGGGCAAATCTGGATGTTTGACGGTGTTACAGATATGGCCACAGGATGGAAGCTGTTCCAAGGAAAGCTGCCTTCTGCAATTGACTGGTGGCAAATTTGTCAATGCCAATGGGTGTTCAAGTGGTGCTCCAATTGTTTTGGAACTGCATCCAAGGCGCCTATTACTATTGGTACTACCCTTGCTTGCCTTTGCCATAGTCATTCTATTTATATTTGTAGGTCTTTGTATTTTGTTATCTTCTCCAGTTCTTTCTCTTCTCTTCTGCTGTCTCTAGGCACTGCCACATCCAATATCCAGTCTTTTTTGTCTTTCTTATTGACAACTGTTAAGTCCGGGGTGTTATGTGGCAGGTGCCTGTCTGTCTAGATTCTGAAGTCCCAGAGCAATTTAACTTTTTCATTTTCTATGACTTTTTCTATTTAATGTTCCACCAGTTCTTGCTTACAGGCAAATAATATTTCTTACAGATCGTTCAATGCACTACTGTTGCTACTTTGTCATGCCGCTTTTTAGTCCACTGTTTCTTCAGCTTCTTTGCATAGTCGGCACTTACTGTGTTCCTGTCTTTGCAATTCTGGCTTTGTATACATTTGTCCTTAAGGTTTGGTCTTCTTTCCTGCTCTTAGCCATGGCCAGGTCTTGTTATTATCTGCTTTCTATTCTTATTGTTGTTGTTGTACACAAAAATGGCAGTGTACACAGCAAACGAGAATGACTATGCTGGGTTTCGTATCACAAATCACTAGTTGAACACTAGAATAGAATAGAGTAGAGTAGAGTAGAATAGAGTAGAATAGAATAGAATAGAATAGAATAGAATAGAATAGAATAGAATAGAATAGAATAGAATAGAATACTTTATTGGCCAAGTGTGATTGGGCACACAAGGAATTTGTCTTGGTGTAAATACTCTCAGTATACATAAAGAAAAGGTACATTCGTTAAGAATCAAGAATCATAATGTACAACATTTAATGATAGTCATAGGGTACAATCAACAATCAAATCGTACTAGGAAACAGTCAATATAAATTGTAAGGATACAAGCAACAAAGTTATAGTCCTACAATCACAAGTGGGAGGGGATGGGTGATAAGCGTTCCGAAGCATTTAGGATTACGTGATGTATTGGCGTATTATTATTATTATTATTATTATCATTATCATTATCATTATCATTATCGTTACTGTTATATTTTATTCTCTTTTGTAGAAAATTGCAACTAAGCAAAACGGGATGGAAATGTGATACTTATCTAAATTCTTATTTGGTTGGCATTCTTGCACCCCTGCCTTTTCCAGGAGGATTGAAAGATTAAACATTCCCTAAGGAAAAGGATGCAGCTTGTCATGTAAAATTTAAAGCCAGCATTGTTGCTACCGAAGTTCCACCACAACTGTACCATCTCCAAGAGACCTCTAAGAGCACATTCTGCTAATCATAGCCGCAAGGCAAGCCCGGGCCACAAATCATAATGATCACATCGTAACAATCGTAGTCTGTTTGCAAGTTATAAAACGGTGTTGGTCTGCCTCCGAAAGAGCACTGTGAATTTCATTGTTTCCTTTCCCCATTCACCCCGGGGTGAAAAGTATCACATTCAAGCTTATTTGGCCTTCGTTAAATTATTGCATTGAAACTTTTGCAACGGAGCAAATGATTAAACACCGCTTGCGCTCTTCCGTAACATACTTATTCACAGAATCCAACTTCTTGGAAAAACCTCTTTATTGCTTTTCACCCTCAGAATTGGTCTTGGCCAACAACTCATTTGAACCTAAGTATGTTTTATGACTCTGTTGGCAGAAAACATTGTATGCTGTATCTTTAATATACCTCCTTCAAATGAAATTAAACTCTTGGTACCTTCAGGAATCCCTTTCTTCATTTTAGTGGGGATCCACCCATCTAACTCCATTGCACAATACGACAGGTGTCATAGTAGCTGGTTGGCAGGTACAGATAGAGATTACAGCCGTCGGAGACTTCCGATGCACACCAAAGCAGTTCTGAAAATTTTGGGCATGGTTTTTTTGGGCTGCTGAGTGCATTTAAACATGAACTTAGTCCAAGGGTCTCCAAACTTGGCAACTTTAAGACTTTTGGACATCAACTCCCAGAGCTGGCTGGAGAATTCTGGGAGTTGAAGTCCACAAGTCCACAAATCCATACTGTGGGAAGTCCACAAGTCTTAAGGTTGCCAAGTTTGGAGACCTCAGTCCCAGAAGAATGAAATATTTTGGAAAATACTAAAAGGCAGAATATGACCGTATTTTTCGCACTATAAGACACACTTTCCCACCCACCCCGCCCCCTCAAAAACTGTGTGGAAATGTGCGTCTTATAGCGTGAATGTTGCCAAAGTTCCACCCACCTGCCCGCCCTCACCCTTCAGCCTCTGCCCTCCCAGCAATTTGCCTCTGTAGCAAATAGCCTTGTCAGCTTCAGCACACCTGATTTAGCACATCTCCATAAATATCCACTAGAGGGCTTTGAAGTTTTCTTTAAAGGGAAAAGAAGTTGTTTTTATTTGTAGATTACCCTTCTCCCTCCTTATGGACATACTTTTGGAAAAGACACCCCCGTGGGTGATGTAATACAGGTGTTTTTTTTACAGTGGAACTCACACTTTGAACAAAATAAATCCAATTTTCTTTTTCAAACGATCTAGTGATTTAATCTAATGAAGATTATTTGAAGGAGGAAGGGAGGCTCAAAGAAAAAATCTAATGCAAAAAAGCAAAACAGGTAAACTGATAGTGAGAAGGATGGGAATGTGTACATTTTTTAAAAAAATAGGAAACACGATACAAATCTTTTAAATAAATAAATAAATAGAATCCTGCATGTTATGGGCAAAATGCAGGAAGATGAGACTTCTCTCAGACTCAGAACATTTGAATGTAGCTGAAGTTTAAGAGATTTGGGCCAGAAAGTAAGAAAATTTTTCACTAGTGTCATGCATACTCTGAAAAGTATCTGCAGATGACAGACAGCATCCTTCTTACTTTAATAAATAAAGTAGCCTGACTTTTTGCAGGCTTCTGCATGAGCCTGAACACAAAGAGGCCACTGCTTTAAGGAAGCCACAAATTAAAATTCATATTATTATTTGTGCCTTCAAGTCAATGTTGACTCCTGGCAACTGCTGGGACAAATCGCTTCAGTTTTCTTCATCAGATTTCAGAAGAAGTTTATCTTTGCTTCCTCCAGCTTCCTTTCCCTCTCCCCTCCCTCCCTCCCTCCCTCTCCTCTCCTCTTCCTCCTGAGAAAGTGGGACTGGCTTGGTCTCTAAGGCAGAATTAGAACTCACAGTCACCAGTTTTTAGCCTGGTACCTTAACTACTACTTCAATGTGGCTCTCTAAGTCTTCCAATTTCAGCTGAGGCTGGCAATATCTATTTATTTATTTATTTGATTGTTTATTTATTTATTTGTTTGTTTGTTTGTTTGTTTAGATTTGTCAATCGCTTACAAGATAATAGGTGTAAGTATAAACATAGTTTTGAATACATGAGATGGATACATGTAAGAAAAATAAAAGAAACAATAAGACAGGGATGGCAGGCACTCTGGTGCGCTTATGCACGCCCCCTACAGACCTCTTAGGAAAGGGGTGAGGTCAATAGTAGAGAGTCTAAGGTTAAAGTTTTTGGGGTTTGGGGAAGAAACCACAGAGTCAGGTAGAGTATTCCAGACATTGACCACTCTGTTGCTGAAGTCGTATTTCCTGCAATCAAGTTTGGTGCAGTTTACCTTCAGTTTGTATCTATTGCGTGCTCTTGTGTTATTATGGTTGTTATCTTGTGATATTTCTCAACCACGGTTGCTGGGGAACACAAATAACCAGTATAGCGTACTGGTTAACATGCCAGACTAAGAAGGGGTAGACTCCATCATCACTGTCATCCACAGAATCTCACTGAGTAACTTTCAGTCCCCCTCTCTCCGCCCAGTAGTATGTCTAACCTGGAAATTAATGAAGGGATGGCCAAGCCAATCTTCTAGAGGGAGGAAGAAAAGGAAGAAATTGGCATGCTCAGGAAATCCCCCAATATTTATAGAAACACACCCCCCCCATACACACACACACAATGAGGACTGCCATGTGCTCCTTAGGTAGAGAAATTTAAGTAAGTATAGGTAACAAAAAGGAAAACTGGGACACAGAATAAACTCTATTGCTAACCTTCAACGTTTCCTTTTAATTTTTTTGCAGATCTGTTTTTTTTTCCCCTCCACACCCCACAAATGCATCAAAAATGATCCTGAATGTCAACCATTTTCCTGTTGGATGCAACCTTAGGAAATTCATGGTAGTCCAGCTGGCTGTAGGCTGCTGAGGAGTTTTCAACTCTAGAAGCAGCCCAGAAATGAATCGAATGAATGAGCTGGAAGGGACCTCGGAGGTCTTCTAGTCCATCCCCCTGTTCAAGCAGGAGAACCGATGCTATTTCAGAGAAGTTCTGTCCTTTACAAAGTCCACTTTAAAGAGATTCCATTCCTTTATTTTCTTTGATCAGCCACCTGTCGGAAAAAGTGGGTTAGCCTCCCACTCATTCCAAAAAAGTGTTTTCATCACTTTCTCCTTTTCAGATGGTCTTCATCCCAAAACTGTGGGGGAGGGGGAAAAACCCTGAAAGTTTGGGAGCCGCGCTAATGAAGGAACACTCCTCTGATTGTTCGCCATGTTGAGTGTGCGTTGCTTCCCCTCCCATCGCCTAAATGAGCATCAATTAATTTGGAAACAAGTGGAAAATGATGGCATTTAAGAAATGAGAAAGGGGTTCAGGATTTCATCCCTTCAAGTTTTTCCACCACGGTTTTTTTGAGTGAAGGGTGTTGAGGAGCCTAAAAACACGTGTGAAAACCCCAACTCAATTAAAATCATGACTTTCTCCACTGAAGTTTATGGACCATTTTCAGTTCTGTTTCAAGAGCCATTTTATTTATCATCTATTATAAACAATGGGATCTTTCCTCTCATTTCCTCCTGTTCAGTCTGTCCATTTTCTCACCCCAATCAACAAAAAAAATAGAAGTGTTTTACTCCTGATGTTCTGGACTTAAGCTAACAATTAATCACGATTAATAAAAGGTAAAGATTTTTCCCACTCCAGTCATGTCAGATTTGAGGATAGGGTGTTCATTTCCATTTCTTAACCGAGGGACCCAGAAATGTCTGAAGATACATTGGTGGTCATGTGGCCAATGTGTCTACATAACAAAGAATCCGGAATACAGTTACCTTCCCACCAAAGTGGTACCTATTTATATACTCATAGTTTCATGCTTTCGAACTGCTAGGTGGGCAAGTAACAGCAGCTCATTTTGTCATGTGACACTCAGATTTCAAACCCGGGCTTAGTGTCTTTAAACACTGAGCCATCACGTCAGTGGTGGGATTCAATTTTTTTTTTACTACAGGTTCTGTGGGTGTGGCTTGGTGGGCATAGCAGGAGAAGGATACTGTAAAATCTCCATTCCCTCCCCACCCCACTAGCCTGCTTTCCAGCTCCCTTCTCCTGTGCAGGGCAACAAAAGAAGACCCAGCCAATCAGCTGGGACTCAGGAGTCAGAGAATAGATGGGGTGGGGCCAGTCGGAGGTGGGATTTGCCAGGTTCTCCCAATTACTCAAAATTTCTGCTACCGTTTCTCCAGAACTGGTCAGAACCTGCTGAATACCACCTCTGCATCACGCCCCCTCATGATTAATATTTATTATACATTTATAAGATACAATTATTACTTGTATCTTTTTAAACAGGTATCTCTCTCTCTGTCTTTCTTTCTTAACAGATAACAGATAATCAGAGTTGGAAGGGACCTTATAGGTCATCTAGTCCAACCCCCTGTCCAAGTGGGAGACCCTACACCATTTCCGACAAATGGCAGTCCAATCTCTTGATCTTCATCAATAACAGGGTTTCCCCAAGCTAGAGATATACCTCCCTTGTGTAGGGATTGTGCAGTTGTGCTTGCCTTAACCCAAGTCCAAGCAAACTTCATGTCATACGTGAAGGAATTAGGATGACACTGTAAAGCAACAAACTCTCTTACACACAGTTGCAAACTGTGGGAGAAACACGCAAAACTCTGCCAAACGGCACATTGCAAATTGCAGGAGAAACATGTATGCTCGGAAAGATGGAAGCTGACATTTTGGAAAAACCAGGGACGGTCTAGGCTGCAGGAGGTCAGCAGATGTTTGCATTCTCTACAATAGACTAATTGTTTTCAACTGTTAAACAAATATTTGGTGTCTTAAGGTTCTCTGAAGTGCTCCCTGGCTTCGTTAAGAGTCATGCCAGGGCTGCAAAATTCTTGGCAACCTTGGGGGAGTGAAAAATGGAGCAGAGGGTGGGGGAGAGATCAGACTGTGTTCAAATAACAAAGAATTGTTTCTCTGTGCTGTGAGACTTAACACAGTGTATCCTTCGCAGTTTCCCAGGGTACCTTGGCACAAAGCAAGTAACGAGAGAGAAACGCTGAAGAGTTTTTTAAATACTTGCTTATGAGGATTGCATTACTATTACGAGATAATGAAACCCAGAACCCTTCTTTCTGTTGAATCACCTTTGGCAAAACCAAGGGGCGATGTGGGAATATTTCTCTAGATGGGAGACTTATAAATAAATGAAGAGAAATCAGAGTTTCTTGCAAAGAACCAAGTTTCGGTTCATGTAAGTTCAGAGGATTAAATTGCCATTCCACTATCAGATCTTGTGTTTCAGGAAAAGAATGAAATGTCCTGCAGTTGGTTAGAATGTTCCCTTCCCAGCGTGGTAGCTTTTGCCCACGTGGAGTATAAAAATAAGGTAAATTATCATTTAAAAATAAGACCTTGTTCTCTGCCCCTAAGTATTAATCAACCACATCAATGAAAGTTGTACCATAAGGTATTAATTCTACAAGAAAGCTGCAAGAAATGTATTCAGGTTATGAACTAGGTTCTAGTTGATGCATCAGAATAATAGAGTTGGAAAGGACCTTGGAGGTCTTCTAGTCCAACCCCCTGCTTAGGCAAGAAATCCTACACCACTCCTGACAAATGGTTGTCCAATCTCTTCTTTAAAACTTCCAGTGTTGGAGCACTCACAACTTCTGGAGACAAGTTGTTCCACTGATTAGTTGTTCTAACTGTCAGGAAATTTCTCCTTAGTTCTGTGTTGCTTCTCTCCTTGATTAGTTTCCACCCATTGCTTCTTGTCCTGCCCTCAGGTGCTTTGGAGAATAGCTTGACCCCACTGCCAGCTGTCATCTCATGCTTGTGCTTTGCAACCATTCATTATCAGCTGCCATGAGCTTTGGGTGGGGGGTGGATTGGAGAGGGGATGCATCCAGTAAAATGAAACTTCACTATATTCAGGGGTGGGATTCGAATTTTTTAACAACTGGTTCTGTGGGCGTGGCTTAGGTGGTGGGTGTGGCTTGGTGGTCATGTTATTGGCTGGGTGTGGCCAACTCAATATCACTCACATCAAGGCACGCATCTCCTCGCCTGGCCTCTCATGACTGTGGGGATGCTGCAACAGTCGTAAGTGTGAAAAATGGTCACAAGTCACTTTTTTCAGTGCCATTATAATTTTGAATGGTCACTCCACACAAGCAAAGTACCAGCAAAGGAGGGGGAAAAAAACTCCAGGGACGTTCCTGAGACAGGAAGTCTAGTCCTGCCAAGAATGTAATAAGGGTTAACGGAGAGGCAGTTTCTGTAAGCAACACCAGAATGTTTCCTTCCTGCCTTCCTTACAGGATTAGGCCAGTAATTTCTTCTAACAACCTGTTCTCCGAACTGCTTAGAATGTTAACAACCGGTTCTAGCGAATAGGTGCGAACTGGTAGAATCCCATCCCTGTCTATATCTCTCCAACATGGGCTGAGAACAGAAAGCACCTGAATACTGCCTGAAGTGACCATTCTAAAAACATCCTGCTTGAATTTGATTGGACTTGTGATGGGCCCAGTGATGGGAGGCAACTAAGGGAAGGAAAAGTTGGACTTGGGAATTTTGGTGCACAATCTTCAGTTCTGGCTATGCATTATTGTAATTCACTTGACTTCTAGTAAACTATACCTTTCTCAATAAATGGAGAAGGATCATTCTTACTTAGAGGTTCAAGCTGAGGCAGGCCAACCCCTTAGGTTTCATAACACTGCTATCATGTCACCCCTGGTCCTTCTTTTCATTAAACTAGACATACTCAATTCCTGCAACTATTTTTCATATGTTTTAGCCTCCAGTCCAGAGGTGGGTATTCAGCAGGTTCTGACCAATTCTGGAGAACCGGTAGTGGAAATTTTGAGTAGTTCAGAGAACTGGCAAATGCCACCTCTGACTGGCCCTGCCAACCTCATCTATTCTCTGCTTTCTGAGTCCCAGCTGATTGGCTGGGTCTTCTTTGGTTGCCCTGCATAGGAGAACAGAGCTGGAAAACAGGTCAGAAGGTGGGGAGGGAATGGAGATTTTGCAGTATACTTCCCCTGCCATGCCCACCAAGCCACGCCCACCAAGCCACACCATGTCCACCAAGCTATTCCCACAGAACTGGTAGTAAAAAAATGTTGAATCCCACCACTGCTCCAGTCCTCTAATCACTCTTGTTGCATTTCTCTGCACTCTCTCTAGAGTCTCGACATCTTTTTTATATCGTGGCGACCAAAACTGGATGTAATAGTCCAAGCGGGGTCTTACCATCATTCTAGTTTGGTAGCTCTGGCGGTATCAAAAGAAAAACAAATGCCTTCGTCTTAAGTTTCTAGTTCTGAAACCAAGAAACTTAGTTGAAATTAATTCAGTAATTAGATCCCACCTTTGAATTTGAAAGCTAAACTGGAAGAGTGAAAAGTTGAGGTTTTCCTTATCTTAAATTCCAGCATAGGAATAAATACTTAGAGGAGTGTGTGATGATGTATAATAGAGGAATAACTAATGATTTGGAGGAATTCAGCAACAGTAGATAGCCAATACCGAATATTTGTAGCTCAGTTGAGCTACCCAGTAGAACTCTGGAGTCCTTGGGCATCTGACACTGATGATGTTACCTAATTGGGCAATGAAACATCCGCAAGGAAACAGCTCAGAGAGCAACAAGGACCCCAATAGTAGACATTTTTAAGGAAATCTGTATTTTATATGTCATTTAGCTTACTGGGACTGAATCAAACCATTTTTCTATGCTAGCTGGTCTCTGAAAGTAAAATGCAAGAACTTGAAGTTATGGAATTTTAGGCCTGATCAGCACCTGTCTGGAAAAAAACTTGATATGTGGGATTCTGAGACTGATTGTACCATTAAGCCTCATGTTAAAACAATAGAAAGATCCGTCAGGGTTCATTATATGAGCTGTAGTGGCGCAGTGGTTAGAGTGCAGTACTGCAGGCGACTTCTGCTGACTGCCAGCTGCCTGCAATTTGGCAGTTCGAGTCTCACCAGGCTCAAGGTTGACTCAGCCTTCCCTCCTTTCAAGGTCAGTAAAATGAGGAGCCAGATTGTTGGGGGCAAGAGGCTGACTCTGTAAACTGCTTAGAGGGAGCTGTAAAGCACTGTGAAGCGGTATGTAAGTCTAAGTGCTATTGCTATATTTCCTTCCATTCCTTTGAAAAAATTCTGAAATAACAGCAGAAATAATAATAATAATAATAATAATAATAATAATAATTGAATTGCACACATACACACAGAACACCAGCAGATCAGAACCTGGTATTAGAAGTTAATGTATTTCTTGCAACCTTAACAGTAGAAATGTACCTATTTTAATTGCCCGCTATTGTCTGGAGTATTAAATGTGTGTATTCCTCAAATACTGTTATGAGAAACACAAATACATTAAGATAGCCTACCCTTCATTGCTTAGGGGTACAGGTTTTTTTTTTCTCATCAAACTCTTTGAAGGTCTGCATTTGTTGTTCCTACTGTCTCTTGTTGTGGGTCATTACATTTCTGAAAGACGGCCATATCCTTATGATCAGTTTCTTCTCTTTCCTCTTCTTTGGCTTCCAGTTCTAGGTCCTGCTTTGTCTGATCCTTGGTCTGTTTCCTTAAAATGAGGAGTATTAGCACACATGGGATATAGGACACTCCACGGAGAGCTGATGGCAATCCAAGGTATAACAATCTAGAAAGACAATTTGAACTACATTAATGCAAAGCAACCTTGAGTCACTAAGTCCACAACACTATTTCACGGCTAAAAGATTCCACTTCATTTAAAGGCTTTCAGTTTTACTGGCATTCTGTTTCTGTTTTTTCAGAAGTGCTACCACTCAATTTTTTTTAACTTCATAATTTTCTTTATTAGTTTATAATATAAAATACAAAAATACGTAAGAAAATAATAGGGAAAAGAGAGGAGGGAAAAGAGAAGAGAAAAGTGTAGAAAAAAAGGGAAAAAGAAAGAAAAGGCATTGAGTTCTAACTCCCTCTGTTGCAGTAAAATAAAATAGTAACATCAAACCTCAACTTTTTATTTTTACATAATAGTACAGACCAGCTGTTTCCTATAACAACAGATCCATCTCATCAATAAAACCCAAAATCAAACTTTCATTTTTTACCACCTCAAGCACAAAGTTTCCAAGTAGAAACAAAAGTAATTGTGTGGTTTTTCTTTTTCTTTTATCAAAGCAGTCAATTTAGCCATCACTGTTAATTCCATCAGATTTTTCAAACATTCATCCATTGTGGGGATTGAAGCGTCTTTCCATTTTTCTGCATAAGTAATTTTGCTGCCATCAGCATATAATATATGCTACCACTTTTTTTGTGATTCCTCCTAAAGTGGAATAAGGTATAGGTAGTCCTTGGCTTAGGAGCACAGTTGAGCTCAAAATTTCCATTGTGGAGTAAGACACAGATGGAGTCAACTGTTAAGTGAATCAATAACAGTTGCTAAGTCCGAATAGAATAGAATAGAATAGAATAGAATAGAATAGAATAGAATAGAATAGAATAGAATAGAATAGAATTTTTTATTGGCCAAGTGTGATTAGACACACAAGGAATTTGCCTTGGTGTAAATACTCTCAGTACACATCAAGAAAAGATACATTCGTTAAGAATCAAGAATAATAATGTACAACACTTAATGATAGTCATAGGGTAAAATCAACAATCAAATCATAGCAGGAAACAGTCAATATAAATTCTAAGGATACAAGCGACAAAGTTACAGTCTTACAGTCACAAGTGGGAGGGGATGGGTGATAAGGAGTGATGAGAAGATTAACAGTAATAGTAGTTCAGACTTTGTAATAGTTGAACAGTGTTGAGGGAATTATTTGTTTAGCAGAGTGATGGCTTTCGGGAAAAAACTGTTCTTGTGTCTAGTTATTCTGTGTGCAGGGCTCTATAGCATCATTTTGAGGGAAGGAGTTGAAACAGTTTATGTCCGGAATGTGAGGGGTCTGTAAATATTTTCACAGCCCTCTTTTTGACTCGTGCAGTATACAGGTCCTCCATGGAAGGCAGGTGGGTAGTAATTGCTTTTTCTGCAGTCCTAACTATCCTCTGAAGTCTGTGTCTGTCCTGTTGGGTTGCAGAGCCAAACCAGACAGTTATAGAGGTACAGAGGACAGACTCAATCATTCCTCTGTAGAACTGTATCAACAGCTCCTTGGGCAGTTTGAGCTTTCTGAGTTGGTGCAGAAAAAACATTGTTGTGCTTTTTTGATGATGTTTTTGATGTTAGGTGTCCATTTTAGGTCATGTGATATAGTAGAACCTAGAAATTTGAAGGTCTCTACTTTTGATACTGTGTTGTCTAGTATTGTAAGAGGTGGTAGTATGGGAGGGTTTCTTCCAGATTGTTCCGGTTACACCACGAGGCAAGTTGTATAACCTCCTGTCTTTATGCAGATTCGTTGTTGTCTCAAATGAGACCAATCACTGTTGTGTCATCAGCAAACTTCAGTATTTTAACAGATGGATCGTTTGAGATGCAGTCATTGGTATATAGGGAGAAGAGAAGTAGAAATAGTACACAGCCTTGGGGTCCCCCCCGTGCTGATTGTACAGGATTGTACAGGATTGTACATGGTTGTTAAGTGAATCTGACTTCCCCTTTGGCTTTGCTTGTCAGAAAGTTGCAAAAGGTGACCACATGACCTTGGGACACTGCAACCCTCATAAATACACACATCAGTTGCCAAGCATCTCAATTTTGATCATCTGAACATGGGGAGGCTGCAATAGTCATAAGTTGAAAAATGGTCATAAGACACTCTTCTCAGTGTCGTTCCAACTTTGGTCATTAAACAAATGGTTGTAAATTGAGACAGGGGTTGGATTAAAAAATCCTAGCTACCAGTTGCCTGCCCAATTGCTGGGTGGGCGTGGCCATAGTGGGAGTGGCCTACCAGAACTTCTGGGAGGCTCATTTTTCACCCCACCCCCCAGGCTCTGGAGGGTTTCCTTGGGCCTCCGGGAGAGTTAAAGTGGCCTCCCCCAGGCTCCAGAGGTCCTCTGCAAGCTGGAAACAGGCCTGTTTCCGGACTTCTGGAACTTCCGGGACCCGTTTTTTGCCCTCCCAAAGCCTCCGCACGAGACCCTGCATCCAAAATGGGTTGTGTGGAGATTCCTGGGAGGGGCGGGGTGGGGTGGGAGGGGAGAGGTGAGGTGGGGCAGGGTGGGGTGGTAGCGGAGGGGTGGGGTGGGGTGGGCAGGGCCAGCCAGTCTGTTCAACTATTGGTTAGGCAAACGAGATGTAAATTTAACATCCGGGTTGCCTGAATCGGTCCAAACTGGTCAAATCCCACCCCTGAGTTGAGGGCTACCTATAAAGTTCAATCCCGGGCCTTGAACTACCCAAGATATTTATGAATGATTTGGATAAGGTGGAGACAATATACTTACATAGTATTCAGATAGTATAAAACTACGTGGAGTAGCTATCCAAGAAGACAGAAATACATTTCAAAATTATCCTCACAGGTTAGAAAGATGGGCTTAAAGGAGAGACCCATTGAGAGTGCTTTATACAGAAAAAGGAAACCAATAATTTTGATGTGATGTGATATGATATGATTATAATAGGAATAGCAATAGAACTTAGACTTATATACCACTTTCCAGTGCTTTCCAGCTACTTTTCTCTAAGTGGTTTACAGGATCAGCATCTTGCCTCCAACAATTTGGGTCCCCCTTTTACTCATTTCCCCATCAGGATCAAACTCCTGGCAGTAAGCAGAATTTATCTGCAATACTGCATTCTAACCACTGCACCGCTACAGTAATAGCAATAGCACTTAGACTTATATACCACTTCACATACTTTACAGCCCTCTCTAAGTGGTTTACAGAGTCAGCCTATTGCCCCCAACAGTCTGGGTCCTCATTTTACCCACCTCGCAAGGATGGAAGGCTGAGTCAACCTTGAGCCTGGTGAGATTCGAACTACCAAATTGCAGTCAGCGGAAGTAGCCTGCAGTACTGCACTCTAACCACTGCGCCACAGCGGCTCATAATTTGCTTGGTCACAATATTTGGAAAACCATTCTAGAAGAGTAGTTGACTGCAAACTAAATAATATGTTAGAGCAGGCCTTGAGTAGCGGCTTTGTCTTAATATCACACTAAGAATGGAATGGAGTGAATCTGGGAAGGAAAAGGGATGTTTCCAAAATATTGTAGAACAAGAATGAATGGACATTTTTTTGTTACATCAAATGAGCAACAAACATCTTGTTAAATTAATGCTCCATCTGAAAGAAGATCAAAAACAGTAAGGAACCCTCTCCTTAAAGCCTTCACTAATATATTTGTTTGTTAGTTTTATTACATTTACATAAATGAGAACCAAAGTACAAACGGGCTTTTTCCAAGATTCTGCAGTATAATTCCTTACTTATTACAGTGTGAATCTGCAAGGATCTTACTTCCTAAGTAGTGAGCCTTTGTGGAGGGACTTGACAGAATGATCCAATCAGACTAGACCAGATTCAATGAAGAAAGGAAAACTTAGGTGCAGAAGTAAAGATGGATTATATGAAGCAACACTAAGTCAACAGCCATACCTGTATTTGTCAGTATCATACATCCGACATGCCCCTATTCCACCACATGTCTTGGTTCCCCATTTCAAACACGCGGTGTCGATCATAGCTCCAAAATAAATAGGCGATGGGATTCCAGCTACATGGGATATGATATAAAGACAAGAAAAGACTTTTTCAGTTACCAAAGTATTTTGCTATTTGTGATATAAAACTGCTTTCTTGTATACTATTCTCCTTTTAGATGGGAGCTACTAGCATCAAGAACCAGTTAACTGTAATACTTAAGGCATCGGGCTAAAAACCAGGAGGCTGAGTTCGAGTTTTGCTTAAGGCACAAAGCCATCTGGGTAGCCTCAGACCAGAAACTGACTTATTCCTTTCAGTCAAAAACTGGTGTGCAAATGCTCCAGATCAAGACATTACAAATTCAGAGCAGATATGACAAGTGTTATGAACTTAAATAAAACATTCAATGCCCTGAGAATCTGAATCTGGAAGAAAGAAGGTGCATTGTTTATCACATGGTATTAAGTTTTCTGAGAACAATGAGAACTTAAAGCAAATCCTTGCTCTTTGGTTTTTGTTCAGGGACAGAAAAGGCAATGAGGTGATAATCTGTGCTGAATACTGTCTACCATCCAATCTCCCCGCCACCCCAAAAAACAAACAAACAGAGGAAGCGTTTCATCATACATTAATGAAAGCAATACCCATTTGCAATCTGCTTGTCCAAAGGCCTTGTATTTTGGAATCACAATCTACTATCATTTCAGAACGAAGCAAGCCTTACTAGATGAAAAGGCAGTAACATGGAAACATGGATCTGAAATGGCAGTAGCATAAAAAGGAATGCTACTCAGTACAGGAGTAGCAGTACTGTGAATGTTTCAGAGCATGTGGGACATTCACAGCAATTCCCCAAAACAGCTGCATGTTTTTCAAAGATCGTATAACGTTATCCCAGGCAGGTATGTGTTTAGTTTGCCCGTAATACCACCTCATGCTTTCATATGCTCCAAAAAACCTTATTTCTTTTGAATCCAAAGTGCTACCCAGTCCTTTGGGGTAACATAATTCAATCCTCATATTTCTGGAAGACCAGCAGCTTTGTCCGCCTTATCTTTTCTAATGGACACCTTAGGTTTAGCTAATCTGTGAGGCATGATTTGGCTTGTTCAGTTAAATGACACAGAGCTTGTCAGCTGAAGAGTTGACAGTCTGGGTTTGAAACCCAAGCTCGGATGAGCTCCTATTACTTGCTCCGACTCCTGCCCACATAGTAGTTCGAAAGCATGCAAATGCAAGTAGATTAATAGGTACCACTTTGGTGAGAAGGTAACAGTGTTCTGTGTGCCTTTGGTGTATAGATACGCGGGCCACATGACCACAGAAATTGTCTTCAGACAACAAGCATCATGCCCTAGAATTGAACATGACTGACAGGGAAACCTCTTTATAGTAAGTAGAGAGTACAGAAAAAAAGAGTTGGAAGGGACCATGGAGGTCTTCTAGTCCTTCTCTTCCTCCAGTCTGCTGTTCCACTGTCCCTATTGAAGCATGATCTCAAAAGATAATTTCGTAGGATTGCTTCACAAGTTAGTCCCAAGGGTTATGATTTCCTCTTACCTATTCCCTCTGTGGAGTGCACCTTAGCACTTAGTGCTTAGACTTACATATTGCTTCACAGTGCTTTACAGCCCTCTCTAAGCAGTTTACAGAGTAGCATATTGCCCCCAACAACCTGGGTCCTCATTTTACTGACCTTGGAAGGATGGAAGTCTGAGTCAAAGTCATTTCCCCATCAGAATCAAAGTCCTGGCATTAAGTCGAATTTATCTGCAATTCTGCATTCTAACCACTGCACCACTACAGTAATAGCAATAGCACTTAGACTTATATACTGCTTCACAGTGCTTTACAGCTCCCTCTAAGCAGTTTACAGAGTCAGCCTCTTGCCCCCAACAATCTGGGTCCTCATTTTACCCACCTCTGAAGGATGGAAGGCTGAGTCAACCTTGAGCCTGGTAAGATTTGAGCTGCCAAATTGTAGGCAGCCAGCAGTCAGCAGAAGTAGCCTGCAGTACTACACTCTAACCACTGCGCCACCGTGGCTGTCTCTTACCGAAAAGTCTTTCTGTCAAAGAGTGGAGACCAACACCAAATGACTTCTCCTCAGGTTTTAGGGATCTGGAGAACAAGAGCAGTTTTGAAAAATGAATCAGAATAGCAATAGTAATAGCACTTAGACTTATATACCGCTTCGTAGTGCTTTACAGCTTTCTCTAAGCAGTTTACAGAGTCAGCATATTGCCCCCAGCAATCTGGGTCCTCATTTTACTGACCTCGGAAGGATGGAAAGCTGAGTCAACCTTGAGCCAGTGGGCGGAGTTTGCCTGAAATACTGCACCAGCACAGCTCATATATTTGTTGATAAAAACAGAGTTGACTGAACAATTTTTGTTGATAAGCCACAATAGAGATTGGAAGAATGAACAGCACATCCTTGAGCTTGCATAATTTTTTTGCTGCTCCCCATTTTTCTACTGCTGGGCAGAAAAGCCCACTGTTCTGACCTAGCCGAATTCCCCGAGAGAAAACACAGATAAACTCAGTAACTCAAACATTCACGGCTTTAATCTACAAATATACCTCTTTGTAGATATAACAGATGGCTTGCAGCCAATTAGTCCAATTAGAAAAACCTTGGCAGAAGTCTTCAAATAAATCAGTCTGTAATCACCACACTGAGTCCTTCCAATGTTTTTTACCTTTTGCAAAGGCAAGAACCATTTGAAACCAGGCTTATATTCCCTAGAGGGAGGGGCCATTACATTGCATCCTTACTCCTGAGTCGTCTGTGCAGCTTTAGCTGTTCTCTTGTATGAATCATCCTGCACTCACGTGCACTTAGCACAGGCTCCTCGGGAACCTCCTCCTCACTGCTGCCAGCCCCCACAATCCCCGAAGGCAGCAGTCCACTCCCTGATGGTCCCAGCCCTCCTCGGAGTCCTCGCTGTCCTCCACCATCTGCACCTGTTGCCAGCTAACCACAACACCCACTGACAAACCAGGAACATGCAAAATCTCCATTGTTTGCATAAACCATTTTTCTCCTAAATGAACAGATTCTTTCACTGACCTGCCAAATATACGCCCTAAGCTATACCTTTCATCCATGGGCTAAAAAATTAGATTCAGCTTTCTAACCCAAATATGAAGCAGAATACAGAATAAACACATAATATAGCACACAGAATACAGCATACAAAATAAAGAATAACTGAGTTGGAAGGGACCCTGGAGGTCTTCTAGCCAAACCCCTGCTCAAGCAGGAGACCTTATACCCTTCTGGACAAATGGCCATCCGATCTCTTCTTAGAAATCTCCAGTGTTGGAGCAACCAGAGGTTCTGGAGGCAAGCAGTTCCACTGATGGATTGTTCTCACTCACAGAAAATTTCTCCTCAATTCTATCCACAGAGACAAGATTTTTAAACAGGGTTTTACTCTTTCACTTTTCTTACCTTATGAGAACCATATAACCCGGCATGGCCCCAAACGAATAAATCAAGCAGCAGATTAAGGATAAAATTAAGAAATAGTGCAGCATTGTGTCACATGTCTTCCCTCTGTTGCACTGTCCTGGCAGCGCCGAACCATTTCCCAATGGAAATCCTGGTGCTGAAATGCAGGAACAGTTTGTAAGGACCTGTCAAAATATCAACAGAAACAATTTAAGGTTGTGTTGTGTGTAGCTTGCTCTTAATCTGCAGTGGACACTGTTGGTGGCATTACAGTGGCAGGGCAGAGTCCAACATTCCTGTTGCTAAGCAAGGCGGTTGTTAAGTGGGTTCTGCCCCACTTTACAACCTTTCTTGCCACCGTTGTTAAGTGAATCACTGCAGCTACATTAATCACACAGTTGTTAAGTGAATCTGTCTTCCTCATTGACTTTGCTTGTAAGTGTCAACTCATAAAATGTCTCTATGGTCTTTTTAAAGTTGCTAACAGAGAGGGAGGGGGGAAAGGGGTTTGAAAGAGCAGTGCGGCAGCTTGGAAATCAAAAGTGCATTCCATAAATAGATTTCCAAAGGGAGTAACTAGGTGACTGAAGTTTCTGCCTCACAAGGATCTAACTGGATTGATGACTCTTGGCTATGGATGTGTCCCATTGGAGAATATGAATTACGATACACCCAGGGGATGGAGAGGGGGGAACCAGGGTCAAGGATAACAATGAATCATGTGTCTCAGAGTCGGCTACACCCAGGCAATGCAGGACATGTTAACTCCCAATAAATTCTTTGAAGTTTTGGAAGTTTGGCTCGAGACTCATGATTTAATTGGGGTAACTGCCGGAATCCTGACAGTAAGAAGGTCACAAAAAATGATCACATGACCCCGGGACACTGCAACTGTCATAAACATGAGTCAGTGGCCAAGTGGCTGAATTTTGATCATGTGATCACGAGGATCCTGCCACAGTCGTAACTGTGAAAAATAGTCATAAGCCAATATTTTCAATGCGGTTGTAACTTTGAATGGTCAGTTGTAAGTCGAGAACTACTTGTATACATAGATATCCATTGATCTATCCCAGTCACCTACTAAAAGTCTTTATCTCCGAGAGACTTATGAAGAAGGTCTATTTCCACCATTCTTCCAAAGGGTAAAAGAGAGAAAGCTAAAGTGACTTTGGGGCTTAAACTATGACATGGTGAAGGAGCTGGCACTGAAAGGGCAATTTTATAGGACCCTCACCTACCAGTTTTCCAGGTATGGACACAAGCACCACCCCTTCCTAACTAGATCCTATAGGATAGGGGTGTCAAACTCAAGGTGCTTAGATCTGGCCCATGGGGCCACCCTGGAAACAAGAAAGGACTGGCCCACAGTGCCTCTACTGGTGAAAATGGAGCGCAAGAGCCCATTGTGGCCAAAAATGAGGCCCTGGGGTGACTGCACGTAGCTCCCCAGGCTCCGTATTCACTGGCAGAAGGCTATCAAAAAAAAAAAAAAAAACAGAAACAGAAAGAACAGGAGAAAAGTTTTCCCTTTTGCATTTGAGCATGCAAGAAGGGACAGGAAAGGAGAAAGGGAAAGAGGAAAGACAAAGAAAAAGAAGGGGAGATGAGAAGAGAGGAAGGAAGGAAAAAGAAGGAAAGGAAGGAAGAAGATTATAAGGAAGGAGGGCCCGTGGGAAGTCCTGTCTTAGCACTTGGCCACCACAGGTGCCCCCAACACAAGTAATGTTGAGCTCACCACGTCCTCCATGGCCACGTCTTCCATGGCCATGCCTACCCCCCCATGCCCCCCATGTCCCCATCCCAAGGTCAAACACAACCCTTATGTGGCTCTCAATGAAATTGAGTTTGACACCCCTACTATAGAAGAAGAGCAGATCACCCCAAAGGTAACAAGGGCTCAATCCATACAGAACTTTGGAGATCGCTATCGACATCTTGAATTGGGTCTGGATGTCTACCAGCAACCAGTGCTGCTTCTTCAACACAACTGTTATTCTATTCAGCTGGCGCTTCCTTAGTTCCCTCCTTCTTTCTTTCTTTCTTACAATAGGTCCACTCTCTCTGAGAGTTTTCTGTTATTGCTCTTCATCAGACCTTTGCCCCAGGGTACCTTAAGAATATTCTAAAGCAGGGGTCTTCAAACTTGACAACTTTAAGACTTGTTTATTTTATTTATTTATTTATTTTGTCAAGCGTGCATTTGATAATGTAAGTATAAACATGATTATTACTACATGAAATAGATACGAATAAAAAGGAACATTAGGACAAGGACAGTAGGCACATTGGTGCACTTATGCATGCCCCTTACAGACCTCTTAGGAATGGATTGAGGTCAACAGTAGACAGTCTGAGGTTAAAGAGTTTGGGGTTTGGGGAAGAAACCACAGAGTCAGGTAGTGTATTCCAGACATTGATCACTCTGTTGCTGGAGTCGTATTTCCTGCAATCAAATTTTGTGCGGTTTACCCTGAGTTTGTATCTATTGTGTGCTCATGTATTGTTGAGGTTGAAGCTAAAGTAGTTATTGACAGGTAGGACATTGTAATGGATAATTTTATGTACTATGCTTAGGTCAGACCGAAGGCATCGTAGTTCTAGGTTGTCTAAGCCTAAAATTTCAAGTCTAGAGGCATAGGATGTTCTGTTGCAAGTAGAGGAGTGGAGAACTCTTCTCGTGAAATATCTCTGGACTCTCTCCATTGTATTAATGTCCGATATGCAGTGCAGATTCCAAACCAATGATCTGTACTCAGAATTGGTCTAGCAAATGTTTTGTGTGCTCCAGTTAGCACTTGTGGACTTCAACTCCCAGAATTCTTCCTCCAGTCATATTAGCTCAGGAATTCTGGGAGTTGAAGTCCACAAGTCTTAAACTTGCCAAGTTTGAAGACCCTTGTTCTAAAGGCTGTCTTCCCAAGCTTTCACTAGAGTCAACAAGAACTTTGTCGAACACCTTGTATGCATACTGTATCTAAAGTAAAGGCATTACTGCTAAGCTACAACCATTTGTGTTGGTTGAGGCTGCCTTGAAATATATTGTATGCCTTACTGTGTGTTTTCCAGTTCCATTGGACATGCCACATCCAGCAAGACAGGATGAAACATAAGTAATTCCGTTCTCCCCGCAAACAGGGTCCCAAGTCTTTGTAGAGCAATTGCAGTGACGGTTACAATCAGCATACAAGTATGCATCTGTGTAGGACAATTCTTCTATCCTGAAAAACATGCACAAAGTTGAACAGAACACACATGCAATAAAAGAGAAGAAAGAACCTCTTGGAAATGAGGTTCTTCTCTTTTGGTTCTTCTCTTGGTGGCTTTGCTCAGTGCCAGCTTCACAACATCAAATCTGTTTGATGAAGATTTAAAGAATTATAATATCAAATTAAGAAAATCCATCAGAGGTGGTATTCAGCAGGTTCTGACCAATTCTGGAGAACTGGTAGTGGAAATTTTGAGTAGTTTGCAGAACCGGCAAACACCACCTCTGACTTTACAGTATTTTACAGTAGATTTTACAGTATCCTTCTCCTGCCATGCCCACCAAGCCACGCCCACAGAACCGGTAGTAAAAAAAATTGAATCCTACCACTGAAATCCATGTCAGATTGGACGATCTACTTTGGGAAAGACTACCTTTCAGCTTGAAAAGGGAAATTCAACTGAATAGTCTACATTCAACAATGTTGATTGCTTGAATTAGAACATCACATCAGTCCATTTTTCTGAATCAGACCAATCTGATGAATTGGCTTGGATGCAATTTGCAATGGCTTCCTTCAAACAATAGCACAGCTTTAACAAAGAATAAACAAATAAACTTATAA
Organism: Pseudonaja textilis; assembly: GCF_049901715.1. Classification (NCBI taxonomy): domain Eukaryota; kingdom Metazoa; phylum Chordata; class Lepidosauria; order Squamata; family Elapidae; genus Pseudonaja; species Pseudonaja textilis. The sequence continues at coordinate 65,752,206 of NC_141994.1, forward strand.
GAAAAAAAAGCCCTTTTTCTAAGTGTGTACTAGACAAACAGAAGCCTTCAAATACTGGGGAAAGTTTGAAGATATCTATAGCACCTCATAAAATTCATTCACCTTATTTAATAGAGCATGAAGGCTAAGTAGACATCCAGTGGTGGGATTCAAATTTTTTTACTGCCAGTTACTACTACCAGTGGCTTGGTGGGCATGGCTTGGTGGGCGTGGCAGGGGAAGGATACTGTAAAATCTCCATTCCAACCCCATTCCAGGGGGTAGGTTACTGCAAAATCCCATTCCCACCTCAGTCCCCACCCACTAACCTGCTTTCCAGTTCTGTTCTCCTGTGCAGGGCAACAAAAGAAGACCCAGCCAATCAGCTGGGACTCTGGAGGCAGAGAATAAATAGATGGGGGACAGGGCTAGTCAGAGGTGGTATTTGCTAGTTTACCAGTTCTCCAGAAGTTGTCAGAAACTGCTGAATACCACCTCTGTAGACGTCCCAACAATTTGTGCTAAAAAGCATTATTGTTGGGAATGACACAGGTCAGATTAGTTAGTAAAGAGATTATCTCTTTCCAAAGAACTAATGGGAAAAAGAGAGTAGACTGAAGCATCAACAAGAGGCCATTCTTCCTAAAATGTGTTTGTGCATTTGGAGAAGGATTAATGCAAAGCTGTCTGCTAGATGTCTTATCAAAAATAGATCCAAGTTCTCTTATTTCTAAGGGTTAAGTCTTAGTTGAGCAACATGGGCCTCAAAAATTTACCAGACCACTAGAGGGCTGTAGAGAACTAGATGGATATGTGCTGTAATTGTTTTCCTGCCACCTAATGGTCATCTGGAGATTTGCAGCCCACCTATGGTCAACCCACTTAAGCCATACTCTTGCAGTTGTATGAAATCCTTAGTACTCTCAGAACTTGTGGTGGTGGTTTTTTTTGCAGATGTTTCATCACCCAACTATTCAGATGTTTCATCACCCAAATATTCAGTGCTAGAAAGAAGCAAAACCCTAGCACTGATGCTGTTACCTAGCTGGGTAATGAAACATCTGCAAGAAAACTACCAAGCTCAAAGAGCACCACAGCTCAACCCTGAGCTACAAATGTTCTCTTCTATCTTGTAGTTCTTTTGGCAGTAACATGGACACTTTTTTGTGATGGCCTTCTTCATCTTCTGGAGGCAAGTAGTTCCCCTGATCAATTGTTCTCACTATCAGGAAATTCCCCCTTAGTTCTAGGTTGCTTCTCTCCTTGATCAGTTCCCATCCATTGCTTATTGTTCTGCCTTCAGGAGCTTTGGAGAATAACTTGACTCCCTTTTCTTTGTGGCAGCCCCTGAGATATCGAAACATTGCTATCATGTCACCTTAACATAATAACAGAGTTGGAAGGGACCTTGGAGGTCTTCTAGTCAAACCTTCTATTGCTTGAAGGAGACACTGTTTGTTCCTTTTCAAATTCACGAATGAAACAAATTGTTATTGACTGATAATTCCAAATATCAACACTATTGGCTTTTGTGAAGCAACCTGGAATAAGGGTCGGATCAGGTACGTACCCTTTATAAGAGACACTTAAACCAGCAACAGAACTGTTCTTGCAGAACATCGCAAAAGCAGAAAAGTAGATAAGATATTCAATCAAGGAACTCCAAAACCCTATGTGGGCAGCTTGATATGTGTTTATCTTGAATTTCTTCATCATCAGGCCTCCAAAAAAATATCCAGCACATATGATTGGTAAATTGTATACACCTAGAATAAGAGACAGCAAAAACCAGTTTTTTGATTCTCACAAGATCTTCTCGATGGTTTTGTTGACTCCCATGTTTACACTCACATTCAGCCACCTGCATTCTCACACACATATATATCACACAATAGAATTCAACTATGCCTCCAGGCCTGAAATTTTGGGCCTGGACAATCTAGAACTATGCCGCCTGCGGTCCGATCTAAGCAATAGTTCACAAAATTGTCTGCTATAACATCTTGCCTGTCAGCGACTTCTTCAGCCTCAATCACAATAATACATGGGCAAACAACCGATACAAACTCAAGGTAAATCGCTCCAAACCCGATTGCAGAAAATACAACTTCAGCCACAGAGTGGTCAATGCCTGGAACGCCCTACCCGACTCCATTGTTACAGCCTCTACCCCTCATAGCTTCAACCTCAAATTGTCTACAGTGGACCTCACTCCATTCCTTATAGGTCCTTAAAGGGGGCATGCATAAGCACACCAGCGTGCCTACTGTCCCTGTCTTACTGTCCTCATTTCTCTGTATTTACTTCCTTTGTTCTTGTTTATGTTCATACCTATACTAGTTATCTTGTACATGTTTGGCAAACAAATAAAATATTTACCTATGTAGAAAATGGCATCCGATGCAGAGATTCCATACTGCTGTTCCAAGTATTTGGGCATAAAAGTAATCATCCCAATCCAAGCGCTGAATTGAAATACGGTAATGCAAAGGAAAAGCATATAAACCCGATTGTGAAACAGACTCTTCAGGTAGGGAACAAAATCTGGAAACCAAACCACACAAAAGGTTATTTGCAGTCTTTGGTTCCAATAGAAATTTTGCTTCCTATACTTTCTCTCCCATGTATAGATATAGGGATCAATTTGGTCTAGTGGTTAAGGCAACAGGCTAGAAACCAGGAGACCATTAATTCACATCCTGCCTCAGGCACGAAAACTGGCTGGGAGAAAACCTTGGGGCGGTCATTCTTTCTCAGCCCAACCTACCTCATAGGGTTGTTGTTCTGGGTAAAATAGGAAGAAGAAGGGGCATTCGGTATATTTGACACCTTGAATTGTTTATAAGAGTAATAAAGAGGTATATTAATTAAATAAAAAAAAATTCCACTGATTTCAAGCTTGGCTACAAATTAAAACAAGAGAGGTCCATTCTGCGCAGCTTCCTGTATGAAAAAAAAAATGTGCAGGACTATTTGTATCTAATTGTGGCAAGAACATGATCCTTTAGTCTCTGTCTTTTTCTCTTTTTTTGCTATGTTGCATTAAAATTACATCTTAAAATTAGTAGTTCTGGTATTAAAATGTTCAGCAACCAAGCTGTAGCAAGAATACCAAGCTTACAATCTAACGCACTTCCCCATTATGTTGGATACCCTGTCAAGAGCAGGTAGTCCTTGATTTATGACCAATTGCTCAGCATCTGCTCAAAGTTATAGCAGATACACCCCCACACACACACACACACATAAAAGGTTCCGAAGTTCCAAGGGCTAGTCCCTCCCATGGTCACATGACCGCCTTTTGGGTGCTCGGCAACCAGTCTGCCTTTTATGGCCATACGCAGCATCCTGTGGTCACGTGACTACAATTTACAGTGCTTACTTCCAGTTTTTGGCAAAAGCATCCCACAGCAAACAGTGGGTTCACTTAAAGACTGCAGAATTCACTTAATCATTGTGCAGTCGCTGAATGACCACAGCATTTGCTTAACAACGGCCACAAAAAAGGTCATAAAATCGGGTCTGGCTATGTACTGACATAACTTTAATTACAACCTTAATGGGCAGACTCCATTATGGTCATAAGTTGAGGACTAACTGAAACCTTTAGGGTTTGGAATCAAACATCTTGACCCTTTTAGTCTGGTATGTACTCCCATGTCCCCAAAGTGCTTTTTCAGGAGGCAACTGGACTTTTTTGTTTTTCATTTTTGAAGAAGTTTTGCTTCTCATCCAAGAAGCTTCTTCAGTTCTGACAAGATAGTGGGGAATGGAAGGATTTATGCTCCTTGCAGACAGCTGGTGATTCACATCCTTTTTAGTGGGTCATTGAAGCATTTGGAGGCTTAACGACCCTCTAAAAGGATGCAGATGACCAGCTGTCTTCAAGGAATATAAATCCCCACTATCCTGTCAGAGCTGAAGAAGCTTCTTGGATGAGAAGCAAAACATCTTCAAAAAGCAAAACAAGGAAGTCCTGAAAAAGCACCTTTGGGACAACCATGACCTGGATGAATGGGAATGTCTACAGACATCTCCTCCCCAAGTCACCGGACACTGTTCTGTGGGACTGTTCTGCTTTGGATACTGCAGGAGTCCAGCTCTTTCAAATTTTGCTTTCTCGCTGTTACACACGGAATCTCCAAGCTGATCGCCATTTTGAGAATGGATCTGCCTGAATAGTAACTGGGTTGGAGCAGAAGATGGGAGCTGCAAGGTGAAATGGAGGAGAGTCCATTTTCCACCCTGTTCCACTTCATGGAACAGCTTTACCTGCCCTCGATCACCGTTGTTTAGGCTGCTTCTCAAAATGGGCTGATCAGCAGTGGGAACAGACAACCCATGATAAAAATACCTTCAAAAATAAAATGTGCCATAAAGCCTAAGAGTAGAGTTGGTTCTCTTCTAAACATCTCATCTGGGGAAGTTTTTAAAAAATCACTTTTCTTCCTGGCCTGACAATTTTTTTTCTACCTGGGAAACAGAAATAACAGCACCTTATTTCGTTGTTCTCAGGTTTCTGAGTACAATGACAATAAATTTATCTTATCTTATCTTAGTTTCTTAGGATAGGAGTGATTACACTCAGAAACACTGCAGTTATCTAGCCCTGAAGGTAACTATCATAACCATGTCTGTTAATGGAGTCTTTGGCAACTGGATTTTTTTTTTTCTGGGTGATTCGAAACGTGTTGCTACTTATCCGATTTGATGCGATCAGATCAGCAAAACGTTTTGAATCAACAAAAGAAGAAATCCAGTGGCCACGACTCAGCTTCCAGATAACTTTACCTGGATGACTGAGAATTTTCATCGACATGCCATCAACCATGATTGAAATCCTTCCAGCTGTAGCATTCGTGGCAACTTTAACTTATTATTAAATTATTTAAAGAGTTTCAATCAAGAAAGCCCCACCATCTTCATTAAAAAAAAAAAAATGTGGTCCACTGTTGTATATTTGTTATGGTGTGGGATTTTAAGGATAATGTGTTTTGTTGAGGTTTGGTTTTGTTTTTTTTGCTCACCCTTGTAAAGTTCACGCAATTTTATTTTAGCCTGGCCTGTGTTTTCTGTTTTCAAGAGGGATTTGTTTCTCTTGGCTGTCACATCGGTCTTGTTTTCTTCCCCTTCTTTTACCAGGGTCTTGGGCAAGAAGCAGAAAGGGATGGCAACAAGGAAATTTGCAAAGGCGCATACTAGAACTCCCAGCCACCAGGCACCGACCCAACGGGCATCCGTGAGGTTTATCATCACCTCCTCTGGTGAGAAAGGAAGATTAAGAGTCATCTGTTAGGCTTAGGGGTCGTGTGGGGTGCATTTATAGAGAGAGGGAGGGTAGAGACAATGGAGAGAACAGTTACCAACATCTTCATTCTTTATTCATTTTTATCTTCGGCACAGAGCTCCCACTTTTTAAATATTCACTCCACTTTCTTTCTGGCTTTTAAGCCACTTTTGCGACCACCGTTTCTCTGCAAATGCATTAGAGGAAAGGCTCCCTCCTTTCTCCTGGTGCATTGCTGGGCAAGGTGGCCCCTGGTGGAATATGGGAAAGCTAACACCAAGCTGGGAAACTACCAGTTGGGAGAACTTCAGCTCCCAGAATTCTCAGCCAAGGCCAAACTGGTTGGGGAGTTCTTGGAGCTGAAGTCTGTACATCTGGAATTCACTAAGAACTTGGTTCTGTATTTGGCTCTATACTTAACTTGGTTAACCTTAACATAGCATCAGATGAAATAAATTTACAGCTCGCAGAAGTTTATGCCGTTTAACAACATTTGGTCAGAAAAAGTGCTACTGATTTTTGCTGCCATAGACTAATACTGATTCCCTCCTGCAGTGGCTCTGTAGAGAGAGAGGAGAGAGAGAGGGAGGGTTGGAGAGAGACAGATGGATAGAAGAATGAGTTGATAGATGGGTGTGTGGATAGAATAGAATAGAATAGAATAGAATAGAATAGAATAGAATAGAATAGAATGGAATAGAATAGAATAGAATAGAGAATGGAATGGAATGGAATGGAATGGAATAGAATAGAATAGAATAGAATAGAATAGAATAGAATAGAATAGAATAGAATAGAATAGAATAGAATAGAATAGAATGGAATGGAATGGAATGGAATGGAATGGAATGGAATGGAATGGAATGGAATAGAATAGAATAGCATAGCATAGCATAGCATAGCATAGCATAGCATAGCATAGCATAGCATTGAATTCTTTATTGGCCAGGTGTGATTGGGCACACAAGGAATTTGTCTTTGGTGCATATACTCAGTGCACATAAGAAAAAATAAAATACATTCATCAAGAATCATAAGATACAACACTTAGTGATAGTCATAGGTTACTATAAGCAATCAAAACATACTAGGAAAACAAATAAAACAATATAAATTATAAAGATACAAGCAACAGGGTTATAGTCATAAGTGGGAAGAGATAGGTACTATGAAGAATGAGAAGAAGAATAGTAATACTAGATAGATAGATAGATAGATAGATAGATAGATAGATAGATAGATAGATAGAGACATAGAGACATAGAGACACAGACAGATTGATTGACTGACTGACTATATGTAGTTATGTAGTTTCCTATACTTATACTATAGAGATAGCCAGCTGCTCTCCAGATGTTCAGGGCAACATCAACTCTTATCATTTCTAGCCAACATGGAAATAATTAGATTTGGGGTTCAAATAGTTGGAAAGCCATTTTCAGTGTCATGATGTCACTGTGCAAGGTCAGTGATGGATCCATGATGACATGTTGACCTTAATTATCAGGCCACTACGTTTCCATTCATGGCAAAGCGAAGTTAAAATAGTCACTGTTAACAACTGGCATTAGACACTAACACTCCAAAGTTAGAAAATTCAGAAAGACATGCATGGAATCCATTTTTCTAGTGATTAATGGTTATAGATTTTGTCTGTAACCAATTGTCTTACCCAGGTTTATGAATCCAATATCCACGTACAACTGAGCACAATAAGAGCCAATCATTAAACCGAATAAAGGACCCAAGACAGTTGCTATTTGTAGACAGCCTAAAGGAGTGGAAAAGATTCAAACATGTTAAACATTGCATACATGTACATAAACAGATGAGCTGGCATTGCAATGTCAGAACACACTTTTCCGCCTTCTAACGAAGCATCTATATTCCACAGCCACTCAGGTAATTGTCCCAAAGGTGCTTTTTTTCAGAAGGCAACTGGACTTTCTTGTTTTTTCTTCGAAGACATTTTGCTTCTCATCTAAGAAGCTTCTTCAGCTCAGACTGGAGGGTGGGGAATGGAAGGATTTCTATTCCTTGCAGACAGCTGGTCATTTGCACCTTTTTAGAGGGTCACTGAGGCCATTTGGAGGTTTATCTGTGTCTTCAGGGTCACCTGAGTTGTGCTCCTGGTTCCTGTAGTCTGCAATTTTTTTTCCCCCTCTGGAAATCCATTTCTACTTCCACACCATTCAAAGGGTGTTCATCCCAAATTGCATAGCTAAAAGTCTGTAGAGATTCTCAGTCATCTAAGTCCTCGTCATCCAAAAGGTGCTTTTTCAGAATGTGGATGACTGAGAATTGCTACAGACAGAATAACTTTATTACGGTCTTAGACCAGCAATAGACATCAACTAGTACTGACTAATAACTACCCCTCCCCGTGAAAACGGGCAATAGACCACAAACTGGGATCCTACGGGCTCTTACCAGCATTCTTAATGTCCCTAGGCTTTGACCAAGAAAAGCAAGTAATAATCAATAGAATGAAGGACATGGTGTTCCAAGAAGAACTAAATAGGTTGGCTTGCCACAGCAGGGACAGAATCAAACAGGGAGTGTGGAAATCAGCAAGATATCTAAATGATCTGATCTTCCCAAAACCAAGAATAACATTCTTCAGAGCCAGATTTAATATTCTCCCATCAGCACTCCTTCAGGGCAGGCATAAGAAAACACCAATAGCAGAACAGGTGTGCATACGTGGTAAAGGAGAAGTTGAAGATATCTCACATGTTTTATTGTACTGTGAGTTATACAGAGTTTATAGGTCATTGTATATTCTCCCCTTACGAGAGAGACTGCCAGGGAGGGCAGACAATTTTTATGCAGACTTTGCTACAGACACTCAGGTATTTGTGTGCTACTCAGAGGAACAGTAGGTATTTAATTAGGTTACTGGCTGACCAGATTATATATAAATTACTGGATTCTGGAAATATATTAATATACTTGCAGGTAGTCCTTGAGTTATGTCCATTCATTTAGTGACTGTACAGGTAGTCCTCGACTTACAACAGTTCAAAGTTAGTGACCATTCAAAGTTACGATGGCACTGAAAAAAGTGACTTATGTCCATTTTTCACACTTGTGACCGTTGCAGCATCCCCATGGTTACATAATTTACATTCGGAAGCTTGACAACTGGTTCACCTCTATGATGGCTGCGGTGTCCTGAGGTCCTGTGGTTGTCCTTTGCAACCTTCTGACAAGGAAAGTCAACGGGGAAGCCAGATTCGCTTAACAATTTAATAACTGCTGTGATTCACTTAACGAATATGGCAAGGAAAGTCATAAATTGGGGCAAAACTCACTTAACAAATTTCTCCCTTAGCAACATAAATTTAGGGCTCAATTTATGTAGCTGTAAGTCAAGGCCTGGATAAAATCATGGCAGCGCTGAAAAAACGGACTTATGACTGGTACTTGAAGTCATGGCCATTACAGCATCCTCATGGTGGCATGATATTGTTCCGGTTGCTTGGCAATCAGCTCACACTTAATGACAGTTGTGGTATCCTGGAGTCATGATATTTGTGACCACTCTTTGTGACCTTCCCTGCCAGCTTCCCACAAGCAGAATCAATAGGGAAGCCATCAGGAAGTCACAATTTACCTCAGGAAATCACTCTTCCCACCATTTTTTCCTCCCAAGGAGGTCCTGAACAGCTGGGCAACTGTGGCACCCGGCAGTTGGCTATCTGCCCACCGTGCCATATTTCTGCCATGTCATAATACCCTCCCACCTGTCCAGTCTTGTGCTGGATCACAGCACTTACCCATGCAACCACCCATACTCATGCATGCCACAGCAACAACTCCCACCCATCTGTACTCTATAGCAGGGGTCCTCAACCACCGGTCCCTGGACCAGTACCAGTCCGTGGAACAATTTCTACTGGGCCGCCGGTTTGCTGGGTGCCGCCATCTTGTTTTGATGAAAAAGTGCTTCCGGTGAGCTTTTCCGGGTAGAAAGCAGCATTTGGGTGCTGAAAGAATCCTCGCGCCTTAGTTTCATTGAGGGGGGGCGGCTTTGAACAAAACTAAGGCACGAGGATTCTTTCAGCACGCATGGCAAGGCAAGCCGAGCGACCGTCCCGAAGCCGTCGCGAAGCCCATTGACACAGGTACAAAGGAGGAGTTGAAGGTGGCAGGGAGAAGGACGGCTGGCTGGCCGGTTGCTCAGCTCGCCTTGCCATGCGTGCTGATGCCGGTACCGGGCCGCGGATGATTTTGTGATGCCAGTACCGGGCCACGGCACAAAAAAGGTTGGGGACCACTGCTCTATAGCACTCATCCACCATCACCCCTACTTATGAGCCACCTAAGGAAAATGTTGCCATGACTGGGACTTATGATTTCGTTCCAGCTTCCCCATTGACTTCGCTTATTGGGAGTGGCAGGAAGTCAGATTCAGAATCACATGAGGTCTTGCTTAATGACCCACAATTATTCCTTAAAAACAGCAATAAGGATCACCAGGGTTGTTGTCGCTAAGACATCACGCTTTATGACTGCATTGCTAAACAATGGAAATTCCAGTTCCAACTGCCATCATAACTCAAGAACTAGCTGTACAAATAAATTTCATTTTCTTGTGAGCACTGTGATTGCACTGGAAATGTGTTACTTCAGTTGAAGCTAAAGTGAAAAATCCCAGGATCCTGTATCCTGTAGTACATTCAGTGCTACAAATTTCTTCCTCTTTGGTTATAAAAGCCTTTTTAAAAAGTGTTTTATAAAATATGACATAAAATTTGCAGGCTTACCTATGTAGAATGGAGAATTTTCTGCTCTTGCAAAATCCTCTACATAGGAGATGCCTAAAGGTGTGATGGGAGTTTCACCTATTCCTCGTACGATGTTTCCTATTAGCACAGATATCCACATCAAAGATCCTTCTTGTTCCTCACATTCTAAAAAGGGCAATAATAAGCAGAAACAATAACCCAAAAAATGTATGAGGGGGATGTTCATAGACACAGATGTTCAAAACTGTTGATGATTTTCATTGATCAGTAAGGAAATGGATGTAAATCAACGACAAAAATTATGTGTGAATGACCAAGCACAATTGTTTACACAGCATATTGTACTTTCCTTGTTCATTCGACAAGGGAATATAGATACTCCTCGACTTACAACAGTTTGTTTGGCAGCTGTTCAAAATTTCAATAGCAATGGAAAAAGTGACTTATGATCATTTTTCACATTTATGACTGTTGTGGCACCCCCATGCTCAAAATTCAGATGCTTGGCAACTGATTCACATCTACGACGGTTTCAGTATCCCGAGGTCACGGGATTACCTTTTGTGACTTTCTGACAAGCAAAATCAAAGGGGAAGCCAGATTCATTTAAAAACCGTGTTACTAACTTAACAGCTGCAGTGATTCACTTTACAACAGTGACAAGAAAAGCCACAAAACAGGGCAAAATTTACTTAACATATGTGTCACTTAGCAACAGAAATATTGGGCTCCATTGTGGTCATAAGTTGAGGACTACCTGTCACCTGACTTCTATTGGCTTCTTTGTTATAATGGCATGAATGACCTTTCTGGTTGCTATTGTCAGGCCCATAGAATGAGGACCATACGCTAAGTTCCAGTTAAGAAACTTTATTGATCAAGTTTATACACAAGAATTTAATCAACTGGCGGTCAGCACTAAAATGGCACTAGAGTTAACAGAATTCAAGAGGGGCTGGATTTGGAGCATTTGTGGACACGTCATGATTTTAGGCTGAACCCTCTCTTGACTCTTTCCCCAGGGTCTGTCTCTACTTCTCCTACAGCTTTTGGCTGACTTGCTATGATGTCACAGAAGACCTAGGAAACCTAATAATAACATCTGTCAAACTGTCAACTGGACCAATGTTAATTAACAGTCAAATGGGCTTGTTTGGGCTTTAGTTATTCCGATTACCTTCTACCACTGAGACAGGGAAGTAACATTTAGAGGAAGCTAAATGGACCAAAAGGAGAACTTTACCTTCTGAAGGTAACAGGGTAGATTTGAACCTGTCACTTTGATTTGCAAGGCAAACAGCCATACTCGAAGAAATATTTTCAGAAGTGGAAGCTGTGTTTTCATACTGGTACCTGTGAATCAAAATAAACTGCATAAAATAGCACTAGGGTATGTTTGTTCTTTCCATGTGGGTAGGGGGAGTACATGGGCAAGCTTTAGTAGAGAAATTCAGGGTATCATCTATGTCACACCACAACATGTAACTATTGTGCTATTGTTGCTCTCTAGCACGAGGACAAAATAATCTATTCATTCATCTATTTAGCAGAACCATAGACAAAATCCCTTGATTTAGCAGCGGTCCTGCAGGAGACTAACATTTTTTTTAAAGGGAGCACAGTTGACCACAGAGAACAAATACGAAGTACTCAACGTATATTATTTTGCATCTTTTGCACAAAGTGAGTTAATGAGTTATATCATCATGACTTCCATTGGATACCTTTAGGGGGATGTGTATCAGTCTATAAAAAGAAATATACTTACTACTTGGATATATTTGACTTTCTGATCCTACCTCATGTGAACTATGTACTGAGTCATTCATTCCTCCAAAGGAATATTTAGAATATTTACAGAATTAGCAACCCAGAACAAGAATGAATGAGGGTCATCAGTTTTGGCGATGCGGGAGAAGGGGTGGGGAAGATGAGAAACAATGCATTACAATGACATGACACAAACCACACAGAGGACATACATGCACCTGACATCTACTGCTAAATATAGCTATATAGGTAAATATAATAATATGCAAGTATGAAAGGCTACATTTGGTGTTGTGACAGCACCACTCACGTTTTGTCATTGTCGCATTGTATTTGCAGCATATTTGCAGCATCCCAGGGTCATGTGACCTACCCAACCAAGTCAATGGGGCAAGTTGGTTTTACTTAACGACTGTGTGATTCACTTAACAATGGCAGGGATTCACTTATCAACCATAACAAAAAAAAAAGCTCATAAAATCATTCATGGGTCCCTTAAACACCCACTGGGTCAGCAATAGAAATTTTGGTTCCAACTGTGGTTGTAAGTTGAGGACCTACCCATGTGAGAATTAGATAAGATCAGGAACTTACCTCCCCATTAGAAAATGAGGCAGTGCTATCAAAACACATCCCAAACCCATGGTTGCACATCCAAGCCCAATCATGCGTGGCCTGTGAAGTTTTGATCCCAAGTAACTCACAAAGATGATCACCAGCAGGTCACCTGTAGAAATAAACTAGGCTAGGTACAAATAGATTTGTAAAAAAAAAGAGGTTGAGACTCTAGAAAGAGTGCAGAGAAGAGCAACAAAGATGATTAGGGGACTGGAGGCTAAAACATATGAAGAACGGTTGTAGAAACTTGGCATGGCTAGTCTAGTGAAGATAAGAATTAGGGGTGACATGATAGCAGTTTTCAGTATCTCAGAGACTGCCCCAAAGAAGGGGGAGTCAATCTATTCTCCAGAGCACCAGAAGGCAGGACAAGAAGGAATGGGTGGAAACCAATCAAGGAGAGAAGCAACTTAGAACTAAGAAGAAATTTCCTGACAGTGAGAACAATTAATCAGTGGAACAGCTTGCCTTCAGAAATTGTGGATGCTCCAATACTGGAAGCTTTTAAGAAGAGATTGGATAACCATTTATCTGAAATGGTGTAGGGTTTCCTGCCGGAGCAGGGGGTTGGGCTAGAAGACCTCCAAAGTCCCTTCCAACTATTCTATTCTGTTCTGTTCTGTTCTGTTCCGTTCCGTTCCGTTCCATTCTATTCTAATCTATTCTACTCTACTCTACTCTATTTCTTCATTCCTAAGTTTTCATTCTTCCTGTCTAATCATCTTAGATTAGAATATGCTTTATCATGCTGATGTTTGGTATAACCACATTAAATACACGTAAAATTTAAATAAATGTGCTTATTTGTTAGGATATTAAATTTATTAGCTGGAACAGTAAAATTGCACAATGGGACAGAACACACGGTTGGAGTTGATTGGTTGGAGAGCGCCTGGCTCGTACCTGGGGCAATCTACCCTATGATTGGTTGCTGTGTTTCCTTTTTTCCCGCCTTTTTCTTCTGTGCACTCTGTGTTCCTGCCTGTCTTGTCTGATGTTAATATAAACTATAAATATATTTATTTATATAAAACTACCTGTTTCTGTCAGCATCTCTGACTTTGTTTGGATAGTTGCTGCACAATTCCTTGCCCTTTATTGCAAACCTGTGCCTACCCATTTCGAAGGCTCCATTGATAACTCCAACCAGATAGGCAGGGATGTTGAAACGCCTTTCAATCTGAGTCAGCATGCTGTTTATGTACGCCCCACTCATAGTCTTGGTCAGATAGGCTAAATATAACAATATTAAAAATACCTAGAAGGAAATGAGGAAAATCAACAGGGAATTAATCACATCAAATTCACTGGCACGTAAAGTGTGGGATTGAGACCAGGATGTTTCCCACTCAATGGATTTGGGCTGGGAACAATCTCCCTCACTCTCTCTCTCTCTCCCACCCTCCCTCACCGTCGTCCTCCCCCTCTCCTTCCCTCTCCCCCTCTCCCCCTCCTTCCCTCTCCCTTTCTCTCCCTCTCTCCACCTCTCCCTCCCTCTCTCTCCCTCTCCCTCTCTCTATCTTTCTCCCTCCTTCTCCCTCTCTCTCCCTGTCACTTTTTTTTTAAAAAAAATCTACTTTATAAAGTTTCAAGGACAGATAAAATACAAACTAACAGGAAAATAAAAATAAAAATAGGGAGAAAGGCAGTGAAAAGGGAGAAAAAAGGAAAAAAATTAACAGTGCAAATACATAATAAAAATAGCCTCTTATTCTAAATTAAACAACCCCCCTCAAAAAAAACAACATATAAAATGGACCAATTAGACAATCAAAATAACATTAGAATTATATAACAAAATAACCTCTCACTCTAAATTTAAGCATCAATATAAAAGAATATATAGTATACAGGTTTAATAGTGAGATAGTGGGACTTCCAGCTGTATGATTTGAGTAAGATGCTTCTTCTTGCTTGCTTATGCATAAAAAAGATATATTTATCTAGTTTTTAAGCTCAGCTCCTATTTAGACAAGGCACACCAACTAATGCTGGTATTTATGGTTAACAGTATTGTGTGAAGTTGGCTGGGCAGGATGTATTCAGGAGACAAACCATGGCTTAAGAATGTTTCTAGTATTTGCACGCGTGTGTATTGACAATTGATGTCTTTTCCCCTCTACAATGGCCCAGATAGATTCCTTTATTGACAAGTATTATGTATGCAATTGCTCCCTTTTTCTGGCTTTTCCAAGTGGTGCTTCTGATCCCTTATGTAACTGTAAGAACACGCCTGGCCTATCGGTTGCAAAGGGAGTCACAAAGGTATCAGATTCAGTCCGAAATGGTTAGCTTTTAAAAGGCCAGAGTAATTTAAGACAGTTTAGCTTTAATCTCCTTTGTTCTGTTTGTAGACTATGGAAACCATCTGCAAAATGTGTAGGGCATTTTATTTCTTCTTCCCTGAGAATGTTTTTTTCTGGTGAGACCGGTCTATTAGGGCAACCTGGTCTACCCAAATATGGGACAGAGGATACTGCCTCTGCTTTTGCCTTTCAGCCTCAATCCAGGAGTGTTCGCAGGCAGTCGCTTCCGCAACAAACTATTTTTGTGTTAAATTCTAATTTACCGACAAAAAAAATAAAGGGAGACTAGTATAGTTATTCTTCCTTGAGAGTTATAGCACGCTAAAATTCTTAACAATTTTGAAAATGAACTTTTTGGATAGGCAAAAAAATTGAGTCAGAAGAAATTACATTTTGTTGCCGTAGACACATATGCAAAGATTTCCACTCCCTGAACTTCTCTTTCACATTGCACATTCTCCCTGTTCTGTGGGAAAGACCTTGGGAGACCCCGCAAAGAGATGCTGCCTAGGGAAAGGTTAGATAAGAGACATCACAGCTTGCACCTGGATAGTGGTGCAGGACAAGAGGTCCCAAAGACACCTTCCTTGGTTTCTCAGGCTGTAAAGGAAGTGGTGGGTGAATTGTACTTCCACACTTGCAAGATCACACTTGATATCATCCTCACCAGGTAGACCAGGCAGGAAATAGGACCAGATGAACTAATTCTGCTTTATTGTAAGACTACATTAAATGAACCTTGCAAATCTGAAAGTGTCAATTTAATGTCTCATGTAGGACTTTTGGCATAAAACCAACCCTCGTATATATTTTAACAGATGTTCAGATTCTTCCAGGCAAGGAATCGGGAGGTTAGTTAAGCCTACAAAGTATTATTCATTTATCGTCAATGAGATAGCCTTGTTTGCCCTTTTGTTCTCATGTTTTTTGCTTTTGTTATGCTTCTCTCTTTCTCTTTGTATTTGTTATATTGATGCTTTTAACCATATTTACCATCCAGAGTGGCCTTGGGAAAATGGGCAACATATATATTGAAATAAATGAATAATACATTTTGTACTGCATCTTGGATAATCATATTCTCCCAATGTTTTTTTTTTTTCTGAAAGACTCCCACTAACATCAATCTAACACAGTCCTGAATGGACATGTATAGAATCGTGTGTGTGTGTGTGTGTGTGTGTGTGTGTGTGTGTGTGTGTTATTTGTAGGCCAGGAAACTATAAACTCAGCACAATCCACGACAGTTTATTCCTAAAATCTGTTTCTTCGCTGTGTTATTATTTTACAAAACAGCCTGGTTTTGTTTTTGTTTTTCTAAAAAGCATTCCTATTCCATGTCAACTCAGCTTTTATACACACAGCTTCCTAAAGTCAATCTCAGATAAGACCTGAGCAAGAAGAAGAAAAAAATCTGATTAAAACTCTGCAGTCTGCAATTACACGAAGCATTTCAATAGTGGAATTTTCTACTCTAAGGTTGGAATCTCCTCTTTGTCATATAGATCTAGATTAGTATTTCTCAACCTCACCAACATTAAGATGTGTGGACTTCAATTCTCAGAATTCCTCAGTTGCCTGCTTAATTCAGGTATATATTAACATAGTTTCCAGAGTAAAGGTCCAGTTTAAAGTCCATTGGCACCAGCAAAAACTTGTTAGTACACAAACCCTGTGCTTATATAATGGATAAAGCAAAGAGGTCAACTGCCTTTTTCAACCCTTCACTTTTTATCCAATTGGCACAATTACAACTGGTGATAAAAGAATTTGGGAGAAGCAACAGATTAGACCCAACAGACTGTATGAAACACTCTCTTCCAACTTTACATCTGGGTTTGGTCTAAGTATCAAACCTAAACGTAGAGTAATAGTCCACCATTATGCTATTTACCTTACATGGGATGCCTAAACTAGTAAACCATATTATTTCTTCACTTGCTGCCCATATAAACAAAGGCATGAACTACTCTGAATCACAAATTATTTAAACCAGGTGTGTCAAACTCAAGGCCCAGGGGCTGGATCTGGTCCACCGGGTGCTTAGATCTGGCCCGTGGGGCTGCCCTGCAAACAGCAAAGGACTGTCCCACCGTACCTTTGCCAGAAAAATGGGACTTGGGAGGCCACTGTGATCCTTCTGGACTCTATATGCAAGCATATACCGTAAATGAAATGAGTTTTATATATACAGTGGAACCTTTGGGTTGGCAGAGGGTTGCAGGAGGCCGTCGCAGCAGAAAATGGAGCTCGGGAGCCTGTTTTTACTGGCAGCATGCTTGGGCCACCACAGGCACTCCCCAACACAGGTGATTTCATGCTGGCTATGCCTACCCATGCCACACACACACACACACACACACACACACACACACACAAACCTGAGGTCAAATACAACCTTGATGCGACCCTCAATGAAATTGAGTTTGACACCCCAGAAATAGAATAACATTTGTTGCCAAATGGATTTTCCCAAGCAATCTATATGCAAGCATATACCTTATATGAAATGAGTTTTATATATACAGTGGAACCTTTGGGTCATGAACGCTCTTGCTCGCAACCAAATCGGGTGGCGAACAAAAAATCTGACTGATTTTTGAATCAGGCCATGATTCAGGCCATGATTCCAAAATCGGGTAGTGAACAAAAACGGCGTGGAAAGATTCTCTTTCTGTGCCAGTTTGCCCTTTGGCTCTATTTTGGGGGGTGTTTCTTTGCCCACGTATGTGCAGACGGTTGTGCTTTTAGTCACGACCAAATCGGGTTATGGCTGAAATCCTGGAATGGATTACACTCATGACCCAAGGCTCCACTATATCGGGAATAATAAGATGCTGATACCTTCAATTTGGACAGGGAACAAGCAGGCGTTAACTTCTTAGAGCCCTTCATGTCACTTTTCAGATCAGATGGGATGTCCTCTTTGCAGTTATTTGCCTCGGTCTTGCTGACCGTCTTAAAGAAGAGAGAGAGAAACAAACATGGATGACATAATGAAACAAACTTTCAAAACTAGGAGAGAGGTGTAGATATCTGGGAGAGCTAAGCTGAAGATACCACTAGTCTCAAATGGAAGCGTTAAGACCCAGAGATTAAATTTTCAGTTTTGTACAGGAGGTTTCTACTGAAACTGTTGAGTCTAAGTATCAGAATAGAGTTAGAACTAGATCTTAAGCCCCTGTGAAAAGTTTGAAATATGGAGAGACTGTTGATTTAAATGCAAGCATTCCAAATACAAACAGGGATAGATATTTTATTTATTGAGTTTTAGATCCTTGGAAACCAAACGTCAACCTTAGATACAATTCCTAAGGTATGCAACATTTTTTTCCTACTCCAATGTAGTACAGTATAGCTTTATTGATTAGGCAATTGATCATATCAAAAAGCAGTAGCTGTCAGTGGCAATAAAATACTATAAAATAAGGTAAAGTGAAATAAGATGAGATAAAATAGGGGAAGATAAAAATGGAATGAAAGATAAAAGAGTGAGAAGAAATAACATGAAATGAAATAGCATGCAGAAGCATCAGATAAGTACCAAAATACAAATCAGTGCATGTTTAATTGAATGCATCCTTTTCCCATGTTGGCGCAGTGGTCAGAATGCAGTATTGCAGGCTAATTCAACTCACTGCCAGGAGTTCGATCCTCACTGGCTCAAGGTTGACTAAACCTCCCATTCTTCCAAGGTCAGTAAAATAAGGACTCAGATTTGGGGGGCATGGGGGGCAATATGCTGACTCTGTGGGAATGGTGCAGTGGCCTAGAAGCGGAGCTCGCGCCTCACAAAATCAGTAGGTTGCAAATTCGATCCTAGGTTAGAGGCAAATATTTCTCTCTCTGGGCTCTCTGAGAATACATCTGCTGAACAAAACTCAGCATTGGTGACAGGAAGGGCATCCGGCCAGTAAAACACTCTGCTAGCTCCATTCAATTGCCCATACTCTACTTGACAGGGTTAAGTGCTCCTGCTGATGAATATGCTAACTCTGTAGACCTCTTAGAGCCGTGATGGCGAACCTATGGCACATGTGCCAGAAGGGGCATGGAGAGCCATTTCTGCTGGCACACAAGCCAACACCTGGAAAAGATCCACTGCGCATGTGCGCACCTCCTGCCAGCCAGCAGATTGTAGGGCATCTGCCGTGCATGAGTGGTAAGCAGGATGTACATGGGAGACGCATGCGTATGCGCAGTGGCACATGGTGTACGCGGGGGCAGTGTGCACAGGGGGTCTTGCACACTTGCACGGGGGTGGGGGGATGTATGCATAGCATTGTGGGTGCAGGTACGAATGGTTGCGTGCACTTTCGGCATGCAACAATTAAAAGGTTAGCCATCACAGCCTTAGAGAGTACTGTAAAGCATGATGAAGTAGTATATAAGTAGAATAGAACAGAACAGAATAGAATAGAATTCTTTATTGGCCAAGTGTGATTGGACACACAAGGAATTTGTCATTACTCTCTGAAGTCTGTGTCTATCCTGTTGGGTTGCAGAACCAAACCAGACAGTCTAAGTGCTATTGCTACAGGCTACACCAATGTGTTCCATAAAACACATTCTCAGCTGAAAAGCTCTGACTATACAACTTAGCAGTTCTAGACATTACATATGTGTTACCCTAAACCAGAAAGCACCTAAGAAACACAGGACAAGAAGTAATTTGACAAAAGTTTGTTAAAGAGAGATCCAACATAGAACTAAGGAGAAATTTTCTGAGGGGGAGAACAATTAATCAGGGAAATGATTTTCCTTCAGAAGCTGTGGGTGCCCTATCAGTGGAGGTTTTCAAGAAGAGACTGGACAGCCATTTGTCTGGAATGGTATAGAGTGGTTGGACTAGAAGACCTCCAAGGTCTCTTCCAACCCTATTATTCTATGATCTATAATCTGATGATGATGTTACCCATTCAGTCATGTCTGACTCTGGTTGATTCTATGGGCCAGTTCTCTCCCACATCTTCCAATCTTGTACTACTTCTTAGAATAATCTGTATTCTAAAGGAAATTAGATACTCCGGTGTGATACAGAGAGTCTACCAGCCATTTTCAGCTCTCCTGGTTTCGCCATCCATCCATTGGCCCTTATTCCATATAGGAAGAGGTAAAAAGTTATCACTACCTCTCTGGATGATGAAAGGTCCTCAGACAATTCTACAGAAAGGAATTTCCTTTGTACAAAGAAAACAACACCACGCAGAGAAAGACTCAATGCTGAAGCACAAGGCTTTGACCAAGGGTGGGATCCTACTGGCACAACAACCGGTTTGGTGAGTGCGTGCTTCATGAGTGTGCGTACCAAACGCATACTGCATGTGCAATACTTATAAAACTTCTCCTGTGAGCAATAACCATCTCCTGCTGACGTGTGACAATCAGCTGTGCCGGGAATAAAGGATAGCGGGTGGGTAGGCCCAACCAAAGAAAAGAATATTTCTGAGCAAACCGGTTCGGTGTCAGCTGCTCTTTGGAGCTACTGGTTCTATAGAACCGGACCAAATCCGTAGAATCCCACCCCTGGCTTTGACCAAGAGAAATTGTGGGAGTTCACACATGACCTTGCTATGTGCCCTAAAATCCAGTCCAACCTTGAGGAAGAGAAGCATTTTCTAATCTTGTGTGAAGGAACGGAGGCAGTATAGAGTTAGGAAGCTAGACTTGGTGAAGATGAGCACATCCTGCAATCATTCTTCTCCAATTTCTTATATTGGTAGTCCTCAATTTAAACCACAACTGAGCCCCAAATTTCTGTTGCTACCTCAGACAGTTAAGTGAGTTTTGCCCCATTTTGCTATCTTTTTCACCTCAGTTTTTACGTGAGTCACTGCGGTTCTTAAGTTAGTAACATAGTTGTTAAGCGAACCGGACTTCCCCATTGACTTGTCAGAAGATCAGAAAAGGCGACAACATGACCCCCCACAACGGACTGCAACTGTCATAAGTATGAGTCAGTCGCCAAGCACCTGAATTTCGACCACAGGATCATGGGAATGCTGCAACAGTCGTAACTGTGGAAAACGGCCACAAGTCACTTTTTCTGTGCCGTTGAAACTTCGAATGGTTATTTAACAAACTGTTATAAGTCAAGGACTACCTGTATCTATAGAATGTGAAGCCTGGCTAATAGGAGGATAGGGCAATAGGTTGAAATCCCATGTCTGTAAACTAGATCGTGAAATGAAAAATACAGCCTAGAACAGGGATGTCAAACTCGTTGAGGCCGCATCAGGGTTATGTTTGACCTTGGGGAGTTGGAGTGGGCATAGCCAGCTTGAGGTCACTCATGTCGGAAGCACCTGTGGTGGCCTGAGCCCTCTGGCAGTGAAAACAGGCTCCCAAGCTCTGTTTTTGGCCACGACAGCCTCCTGCGGCCCTCGGCCAGTGACAACAGAGATCGGGGTGGGCCCCATGCAGCCCTCCCAAGATCCGTTTTTGCTGGCAGAGGCTCTGCGGGCCGGTCCTTCACTGTTTCCAGGGCAGCCCTGCGGGCCAGATCTAAGCTCTCCGTGCACAGATCTGGCCCCTGGGCCCTGACACCCCCCAGGCCTAGAAGAAAACTTTCCAAATGTTGGGGATTGGAGTGATCCCAAGCAGCTTACAGGTAGCCCTCAACTTTTGACCTCAGTTGGGACCAAGACTTCCAATGCTAAGCAAAGCGATTACTAAAGTGAGTTGTGCCCAATTCTGCAATGGGTTGTTTTTTTTTTTTTTGCCACAATTGTTAACAGAATCGCTGTAACTCTTAACTGACCCACACGGTTGTTAAGCAAGTCTAGCTTCCCCCCATTGGCTTGTCTGAAGCCAGCTGCGAAGGTCGCAAATGGCTATCACATGACCCCTGGACAATGTAACTCAGTGGTGAGATTCAAATATTTTTACTATTAGTTCTGTGGGGGTGGCTTGGTGTGGGTGGCGTGGCTTGGTGGGCATGGCAGAGGAAGGATAAAATCTCCATTCCCACGCCACTCCTGGGGGAAGGTTAGCGCCGGTTCTCCAAACTACTCAAAATTTCCACTACGGATTCTCCAGAACTGGTGAGAATCTGCTGAATAGCACCTCTGATGTAACTCTTCTTCTTCTTCTTTTTCTTCAGCGTTTGTCTCGCGCTCGGGCGAGGTCCGCTAATGTCCTTGAGTACTGCTTCCACACCTCTCTGTCTGCCACGTGTGTCGGGTCTGCCTTCGCGATCTCTAGATCGGCCTTGATCGTGTCCATCCAGCGTTGTTTAGGTCTACCACGCGGTCTCGCTCCTCCGACAGTCACCTTCATTACAGATTTGATGATGGATTCTTCCTTGGCGCGGCTCACGTGGCCGAACCATCGTAGCCGGGACTGCCTCATGACCGTGGGGATGGGCACGACGTTGAACCGTCTACGCACTTCTTCGTTCCTGACGCGATCGAGTAGGGTGAGGCCTACCGACCATCGGAGCATTCGCATCTCCATTATCTGGAGTCTGCTTTCGACTTCTTTGGTCATCGGCCAGCACTCTGCGCCGTATATGGCCACAGGGCGCACCACAGAGTTATAGATTTTCGCCTTCAGGCGCATCGGCATCTTCTTGTCACAGAGGACGCCCGTGACGGACTTCCATTTGCCCCACGCTGCATTGATCCTGGCTGCCACCTCAGTTTGTAGTAGGCCTTCTTCCCCAAGAGTAGTTCCCAGGTACTTGAAGGTGGAGGCGCGCGGTAGCTCCTGCCCGTTCACGTGGATGGAGCCTGTCATTTCATTGTCAGTGGTCAGGTATTCGGACTTCTTTAGGTTCAGCCGGAGCCCGAACTGCTCGAGGCGGTCGTGCCACTGTTGGACTCGGTGCTCTAGTTCAGCCTTGCACAGGTTGGCCAGGAACACATCATCGGCGTAGAGCAGCGTCCATGGGGCGGGCGTGTACAGGTCGTGTGTAATTGTGTCCATCACCAGAATGAACAGCAGTGGTGAGAGAGCAGAGCCCTGGTGTACGCCGACGGTAATATTAAACTCCTCTGATATCCCAGCTGCCGCTTTTACACGGCTTTTGTGACATCTGTATAGGAGTTGGACCCATTGTACGAGCAGCTCAGGCACGCCGTGGTCTCGCAGTGCGTACCAGATGAGATCGTGCGGGACTCGGTCGAAGGCCTTTTCCAAGTCTAGGAAGGCGGTGTGGAGCGGGATTTTCTTCTCTCTGTGAGCCTCCATCAGCATCCGCACACCGAAGATGGCGTCGGTGATGCCGCAGTTCTTGATGAATCCAGCCTGGTTGACGCTGATGTCGACGATGTCCCGAATGCGCTTATCAAGGACGCGTTCAAAGATCTTCAGTGTGTGACAGTAACCTGACCGGTCTGTAGTTGGAGCAGTCCGCTGGGCTGCCCTTTCCCTTCCAGATCGGAACAGTGGTGCTGCGGTACCAGTCGTGTGGCACTTTTCCCGTGGAGACGATGTTGTTGAACAGCTCACACAGCCACAATGCCGAGCCCGGTAGTGCCTTTTTCCAGAAGTCGGCAGGGATGTCGTCCGGTCCTGTTGCCTTACCGTTTTTCATGGCCTTGATGGCGTCGGCGACCTCGCTGGCATAAATGCCTGAGACTGGGCCTTCAACTGGGTCACCCGCGCGGGGTTCGTGGGTGTGGGAACTCCTCGGTGGAGATCTTCTCGAAGTATTGCCGCCACCTCTCCGCAGCGTCTCTGGGGTTGACGATCAAATTTCCCCTTTCGTCGTTGATCCCATGAAACTGGTCAATGTCCAGGGTCTTCCTGTGTCTGCTTTTGGCTAGGCGGTAGATCTCATTCTCGCCTTCTCGCGTGTTCAGCTTCTCGTAGATGTCATCGTAGTGGGAGCTTCTGGCTGTCGCTACTGCTTCCTTGGCTGCCTTTTTGGCCGCCTTGTATTCGCAGAGCTTCTCGCTGGTCTTGTCCTGAAGAAAGGCCTTGTAGAGCCGTTTCTTCAGGTGTACGGCATCTTGTACTTCCGGTGTCCAGAGCCATGTATCTCGTTCGATGCGTCTCCGTCCTGGCTTGGTGCAACCAAGCTGTTGGCAGCCGGCAGTGTGAACAGTGCTCTTCAGCATGGACCACGCTTCCTGTGGCCCGTCGACCATCTGCAGGAACTGCTCCGGTTTGATGAGGGGTCCCGCCATCTTCTTCTGGTTCCACCACTTGATTCGTGGCTGGTCTGCATTCCTTTTGTCAATCCTGGTCTTGGGCTTGCTGATCCTGATCTTCACCATCAGCGGCCTGTGCTGACTGCTCGATTCTGCACGGGTATGCCTTGGCGTTGAGCACGCTTTTTAGCGGCTCTTCGTCGTGACGATGATGTAGTCGATCTGTGTGTGGTGGCTCCCGTTTCTGCTATGGTAGGTGAGGAGTTGAGATTCTCGCCTAATGAAGCAGGTATTCGTGATGGTCATATCATGGGAGTCGGCAAAGTCCAGGATCCTCTGGCCATTCTCATTCGTATCGCCTGTGCCGTGCCCACCGTGGCACTGGTGTCCGCTTTTGTCCCGCCCTACATGACCATTCAGGTCGCCCGAGATGATGATGTCGTCTTCGTGTGGGATCTGCCTGAGTTGGATGTCGAGCAGTTCCCAGAAGGTATCCTTCTCCTCCTCGTGACATCCGGTCTGAGGGGCGTAGGCGGACAAGATGTGTAGGCGCTGCCTCTCGGTCGCTACGACGATTATCATCAGTCGTTCTGTGAGGCGCTTAACTTCTGCGACGGAACTTTGCCAGCTTGGACTGACAACCACAGCTACACCGCCGCGGTTTTCCTTACAGCTGGTGTATATGATCTTGTAGCCGTCTATAGTCGTAGCCTTGTTGCCCTTCCAGCGAGTTTCCTGGAGGCAGCAGATGTCCAGCTTCCTGTCCCGCATGGCCCTGACGATCTCGGTCGAGCGTCCAGTCAGCGAATCCACGCCCAGGTGGCCACCTTGAGCGTCTGGCAGTCCTCTGTTCCCCGCTATGCGTTTTTCACACGGCCGTGCTTTCCGCGTGGACCATTTCGTTGATTTTTGGCGCAGGCCAATGGTCTCCTGCGCCCGTCGGTTCCCCCGAACGCGGTAGCATTGGACGTGTGTTTTGTAGTGGACATTTCCATCATGTTGATGCGGCATTTGAGTACTCCAGCCGGCCTGTCGCGTGGGCCTGTCGTCGGAGGGTCTGCTCTCAGTTACGGTCAGCGTTTGACGGCTTCGCGCATCCAGGGGACACCACTTGGAGGTGGCAGACCGCTCGTCCCCCCACCTCTGATGTAACTGTCATAACTATATCTGCTGGTTGCCAATGCCCAAATTTTGAACATGTAACTATGGGGATGCTGCAACAGTCATAAAGGTGAGGATAGTTCTTAAGTCACTTTTTTGAGTGATATTGTAATTCGGGTCATTAAACACATGGTTGTAAATCGAGGGTTAAACTCAATAATCACATTAAGGTGACGGTATCTTGGAGAATTCTTAGTGCAAAAGAACTGAAAACAGTAAGTCAGAATAAAATAGAATATCTTGGACATATCCTGCACTGCAAAATGTTGTTGTAGATCCTCCTTCATCATCATCATCATCATCTCCGTTTTATGACTCTAGTCAGCTGAATGGAGCAGAGTGTTTACTGGCCGGATGCCCTTCCTGTCACCCATGCGGAATTGTATTCAGCAGATAAATTCTCATTGTGCCCAGAGAGAAATATCTGCCTCTACATAGGATCAAATCCACAGCCTCCTGATTGTGAGGCAAGAGCTTCACCTCTACGCCACTGCACCCCTACTTGTATGGTAGATCCTCCTTGTGGGAACTTAATTCAAATACTTGATCACATTTGGGCAAGATCAGAGTTATAATAACATGATCAGACAAAAGAAGAAGTGGGATTGAACGGGTAAATTTATTGGCAAAAGGCTAGGTAAATGTTCCCATCTGGAGTAGCAACATCTAACTTCTTTCTAATATACAAGCAGTAACCATTTACTCCTACGTAGGAAACTTCAGGTGCTGCACCTGGATCATAACACTGGAAAACCTCTCATCCCCCATCTCTGTTTGTCAGTGAAATTTTCCAGCAATGTACCCTCTGTCTCCCTCCTTCTCCCACTCCTACACTGCTTGAAAACCTGGGTTCAAGTCCACTCAGCCCACAGAAATCCCTTTAGGCTTGTTATGTTTTCCTCAGCCCAGCGTACCTCCCAGGACAGCTGTTGTGGGGGAAATAGGAAGAGAGATTGCTGTGAACATCTCTTGTGCATAAGGAAGGATAGACTAGGCAATGCACAAATCCAGGCATCCAAATCAGTGAATCAACCTATACATTTATTTAGGATTTATCTAGCACCGGGCTTAGGGCAGTGTGAAAACAAGCAAAAACCGAGCATTTAATTCCCACCACCGCTGAATAAAAACAACCCTTTGCAAAACGAGACAAAGGAGCCTTTATAGAATTTACAGAATTCTTTTCAAATCGGACATCATCTAATTTGACCACCAAATGGATTCATCTTGGTGTCAGTCCCCATTTCAAACCAGGATTAGATATTATATGTCCTCTGCATCTGAAATGTCAGAAATAAGGCAGGCAAGCCCACCTTTGGGTGAAGGGGTACCACACCTGCAATCGAGTCCATGCCCACCTGTACATAAACCTTCCCTGTACACCAAGCAATTTGAAAACCACATCATAGCACGTTTTATAAAAAGCAGCAGTTTTTTTTTCCCCCTCCTAAATTTCTGCTTATGAAACAGCCTTGACAGCTTTGCAGCCTACTATTGTTTTAAATATTTGACCCATTCATTCAAGGAACCCCATGAAAAAAATGAAGATGCTATAATCTGCGATTTGACAGCCTATATTTTCCTGATTGTAAATTACCTTAAGATCAAGGGTATTAGCGTTTTTGCTTCTTCTTCTTTTTAACTAAACAAATTTCAGTTTCTAGGCTTTGTGGCTATTAACCTTCATTTGTCTTCCTCCTTCAAAATGCCTGAGTAAGTATTCCTTTTCAATATTTTTACCATATGGATTTATTCCCCTCAAAATAATAAAAAAGGCCTTCTTCCATCTTTCCTCTCTTGAATTGCTACCTACCTCTGTTGTAGCCATACCCTGGGGTGATCCTGTTTGTGGCAAAGCAGAGCCTCTCTTTCTCAAATTTATATACACCTTGGAATTTCTTCTGGAGAAAAAGCAGGACTGGAGTACTGAACAAAAACTTTTCAGCAGTAAGTAAAATGAGAGCAAAAAGAACAGCCTTGAAAAGTACATTTTTGTTTGTAGAGGTCTGTGAAACCTTTGTTTTGCTCTATAGTAGGTCTTTGACTTCATCCAAAAGAACAACCTAGTAAACAAATGGATCTAAGACATGGACATACTGCATAACTGTGTTGGAATTTCCTTTTGGCACATTCATACAACAAACTGGGCTTAGTCAATTATCTGGAATATCACCCACCTCGGTGCTATCATTTGTCTTAGTTTCCATTTCAGACCAAAATTAGATACGTAGATTGTACAATACGTGATCTGTATGCTTCTTTCTGCTTCACCGTCTCCTCCTTCCTTGTCTCCTTCTCCGCCTTTTTTCCTTCTCCTTCTTTTCCTCCTCCTCCTCTCTTCCTCCTCCTCTGTTAAAGGACTGTATCTCTAATCCCCAAACAATTTTAATCCACCCAGGTCTTTTATTACCTTCATGTCTGGCAAGAACATTACCATTAACCCCTGAAGAGATGCTCTTCTGTTCACTAAGGGCAAAAGAAAAATATATGTCGCTCATGGAGGCTTCTCTGAGGTACAGATCTCCGTTGTAGGATGTCTCTTAGGATGCATCTCCAACTACATTAAAAGTAAAGTTCCCCACTGAATTTAATTCGGTTCCTGGTGATTTCATGTACACATCTGGGTAGTTTTCTTAACAACAACATTGAAAGAGCTTGCCAGTTTTCTGCCTTCCGAAATGTTTGTCCAATTTCCGAGTCTAGCCTACAACCTTGGAATTCCACAGATTGTTTTGTACCTAAGTGCAAGGCTACTAAGCTTCCAAGATCAGCTCTGATCAGCTAGGTGCTATGGATGTAAGATTGCGGACTTTATTTGTATATTTAGTAGACATCTATTTACCTTTTCCTCTAATTATGGATAGGATTTCATTTAGAGTAAAATGTAAGCAACTTAAAAATACAACAGAACGTTGAAAAGTAGGGCATTGGAATATGTCTTTGGGATTGGTTCTTTGGTGACTTTGTTCTTTGTCAGAGTTATTTGTTGCTAGAACTGGCTGCCCTGTTCTGTTCTTAATCTACCACAGGGGTCCTCAAACTTGACAGCTTTAAGACTTGTGGACTTCAACTCCCAGAATTCCTCCTCCAATCATGTTAACTCAGGAATTCTGGGAGTTGAAGTTCACAAGTCTTAAACTTGCCAAGTTTGAAGACCCTTGATCTACCAGATAAAGAAACAGCTGTTGATTCAATAGAGGACTGAACAATTGTCAATATCATCTTTCATCCTCCTTATGGCGTTTAGTAGGGCTTCCTCTTGATTCTAAAGACACAAGAAGCACACACAAGAATCTTCTGGAGGAAAGAAAGTCCCGCCTTAGCCCTGAAAGCTGATTGGACAACCTTGGGCCAATCAGCAGGAGACTGTGAATTCTAGTCCCACCTTTGGTATGAAAACTGGTGAGGTGACTTTGGTCCAATCACCAGGACACTGTGAGCTCTAATACCATTTTAGGCATGAAAGTCAACTGGATGGCCTTAAGCCAATCATGAAGAGACTGTGAGTTGTAGGCCTGATTTAGGCATGAAAGCCAGCTGGGTGACTTTGGGACAGTCCCTCTCTCTTAGCCCAGCCCACCTCACAGGGCTGTTGTTCTAGGGAAAATAGGAGGTGGAAGGTGTGTTGGATATGTTTGCCACCTTGAGCTCTTTGTGAAAAGAATAATGGCAGGAAACAAATAGATAATCAATTAATAGATAGATAGATATCAATTCATAGATAGATTAACACTTAATCAGAGGAACAACTTGCCTCCAGAAGTTGTAAATTCTCCAACACTGGAAGTTTTTAAGAAGAGATTGGATAACCATTTGTCTGAAGTGGTGTAGGGTTTCCTGCCTAGGCAGAGGGTTAGACTAGAAGAGCTCCAAGCTCCCTTCCAACTCTGTTATTCTATTCTATTCTATATCCCCACTGACCTATGTAGGAAGTTACCTCTCTTAGAAAAATGAAATACCCCTGGAAATATAAGGTAGAATATTTCCCTAAAAGGGAAGTAGAAACTCAGAGAGGCAGAAGCTCATCCCCACCTTTGTTAATGGGTAGGCCATTAAGGCCTGGGCCCGAGTATTCTACATAACAAAGGCCTCTACCCATCTCACCACATGGCCTGGGAAGATTGCATCAGCCAGCACTCAGGTGAAGCCATGTTGTCCAGACAAAAGCCTACAAAGTTAGCTTGGATCCCCCACCCCTGGGAGTCTGACAGCCAATGGGATACATTTCTTCCACAGGAACAGGAAACACTACGGTGGGGCCCAACAGAGGATTTAAAACTGAGGGTCTCTCAGCATCTCAACCCTTCTTTTCTTCACCCAACATCTCGAAGCATGTGATCGTCCTTTTCACTTTGGCGCTCTAAGCCAGTGGTCTCCAACCTTTTTTGTGCCACGGCCCGGTACCGGCATCAGCACGCATAACAAGGCAAGGCAAGCCGAGTGACCGGCCAGCCAGCCGTCCCCCGCTTCTCCCTGCCATCTTCAACTCCTCCTTTGTACCTTTGTCGATGGGCTTCGCTTCGGGACGGCTTCGGGACGGCTTCGGGACGGTCGCTCGGCTCTCCTTGCCTTGGGTGCTGAAAGAATCCTCGCGCCTTAGTTTCGTTCGAAGCCCCCCCTTCGATGAAACTAAGGCACGAGGATTCCTTCAGGACCCAAACGCCGCTTTCCAACCAGAAAAGCTCACCCGGAAGCACTTTCTCGTCAAACAAGATGGCAGCGCCCAGCAAACTGACGGCCCGGTAGGAAATGTTCCACGGACCAGTACCGGTCCGTGACCCGGTGGTTGGGGACCCCTGCTCTAAGCCATGTGGTCCTGTCTACCATTAGGCCATCTTTTCAAACAGCCTCCATGTTTCCAGTCTTTCTTCCCCACTTGGAAGTGAACCCAGAAGGATATTTCTTCTAACATTTACCTACAATGATAGTAAAATCCTAGAAACATGAAAGGGTTTTTCCAAGAATCAAGTGCTCAAGATCCAGGGGCAAAAGAAATCCACACAGAATATTTGAAGTCATCCTGGCAAGAATCGGAATCCGCAGCCTCTTGTTTTATCGGAAAGGGAGTGATTATCCTTTCTCTGCAAAGACCAGTGTTATCTGTTTTGCTTTGTGAAAGACAAACCTCTTCAGTAGATTAACCCATATGATTACAGCTCCCATAGCATCTGGCCAAAATGCCCAACAGGTACTGAAATAGTTATATATTACATTTCCTTTCATTTGCATGGTTCAGGGAATAGAAGGCACTCAAATAATGAGAAAAATGAAATGACTTTATTTCTGTTTAAATGCTGCTGTATCTTCAAGGCAGCTATTAACTTCTCTTGAATCCTTGTTCCCCAGAATTTCCATATCCTATTTTTGATGTCTGTCTATAGGTTTGTTTCTAATGTATCCTTCACTTTTTGGCACCACGTTCATAACAGTAACTATTAGAAAAGCAACTGCTGCAAACTCCAAGTAGACATTAGGAAGAGCATCCGGCCAGTAGACACTCAGCTCCATCCAATCACCCCAATTCTGTCCCAAATTAAGGGATTACAGGATCGTAAAAAGGGAGTTCATTGTAGCCTAAGAATGAACTTCATTTTGAGCTGAAATCTGTTTCAGATTTGCTATTAAGTTATTTGGACATTGCAACACAACCCATAACCTGGTTAGGAATTGATGGAATGAGATTATCTTTCCATTGAGAGGCCTTTATTACCTTTGCTTTGGTTGTCATGTATAAAGCTAAATCAGTAAAATAAATAACTGTCCTGATAAATTTAATAAGACTATGGTAGACCTAAAAGGGAATTCACCTTTGAAGATCTGTTCCATTCTAAAAATTTGAATCATTTTCCAAAACTGTTGAGTTTAATGGTATTCCCATCACATCAGAGGTGGGATTCTACTGGTTCGGGCTGGTTTGGACGAACCGGTAGTTCCAATGATCAGCTGTTGGGCCCACTCACCCACTCCGACTCTAGTCTGTGCTTTATATCCTGGTTTTCAAGCTCAGTTGATTCGTGTTGCACAGAGGGTTGCCGCGCATCAGATGTTTAACACACAGAGATTGCTGGAGAAGGTCAGTAGAAAACACTCTGCACGTGCACGAAGCATGCATTTGGTGCACTCACAAAATTGGTTGTTACACCGATTGAATCACACCCCTACATCACATGCAAAAGAAGGACCTGACCTGCGCATAATATACCCAGCAACTGTTTGAAAATGAACTGCGCTGATCAAAACAGAGGCAATACACCAAGGACACAACATACCAATTTTCTCAGAGGTAGAGTTTGGACAGGTTATGCTATAAACATTCAAGACGGCAATCGCAATGGTGCAATCAAAGCTCTACCTGTGGATGCATATATCTTGACTTTTTGCCCATACCCTTTGGACACTGTCACAGAAAAAGAAGCCAAAGGGGAGAAAAAGTTTTTAAATAAAATAAATTAAATTAAAAGCAAATTACAACTTAATTATTAAGTGACTTTTAAAAAGCTATACAGGAACACCTATGTGAAAGAAAGAAAACAAAAAAAAGGAAGGAAGGAAGGAAGGAAGGAAGGAAGGAAGGAAGGAAGGAAGGAAGGAAGGAAGGAAGGAAGGAGGAAGGATTATTGAAATTACATAACTTTCTTTAATTTCATAGTTATTCAGTTTTTAGATTATATCGTCCAGTTGGGCATCAGGAGAAATAAGACATTTTAAATCACTACCTTCAGCATTTTGGATCATTTTTAATTTGATTTGATTTGTTTTGTAAAACAAATAAGTGAATTAAACAAGCAAAACATTCAAAAAAAGTCAAACAGAAAAGCATTTCCAAAGTTGCTGTTGTAATTTACTTACTGAGATGGTGATGATGATTACAAAAATGTGAAATGGTATTTTTTGCCTTTGAGGTTTTTATTTCACAAGGGGTTGACAATTAATTGCGTAGAAGCTTTCATGCTTCTGTCAAGTATCTGCAATCTTGCATTCTACTTCCCAGTGTCCCAACCTAGAAAAATGTGACTGACTTGTCAGAATGTGACCTCCATCTGCAAATGATTGATTAAATCCAGTTAAAGTGTGCAAGAACCAACACTTGTGTTGAACTTTCCCAACCTTTAAATGTGATTTTCACTATTTATTGATTCATTTGATTTTCATCTGTATCTTGTCCTTCATTCAAGAGGCAAAGCAAGTCATGTATAGTCTTGTTCTCTCCTTGTCACCCCACAACAGCTATCCTTGGTTGCGCTGAAAGAGTCTTACTTTCTGAAGTCTGTGTCTGTCTTGTTGGTTTGATTCTGCAACACAGACTTCACAGAGTAATTAGGACTGCAGAAAAAACAATTACTACCAACCTGCCTCCCATGGAGGACCTGTACACTGCAGGAGTCAAAAAGAGGGCTGTGAAAATATTTACAGACCCCTCACATCCAGGACATAAACTGTTTCAACTCCTTTCCTCAAAACGATGCTATAGAGCACTGCACATCAGAACAACTAGACACAAGGACAGTTTTTTCCTGAAAGCCATCACTCTGCTAAACAAATAATTGCCTCAACCCTATTCAACTATTACAAAGCCTGCACTACTATTACTGTTAATCACCTCATCACTCCTTATCACCCATCCCCTCCCACTTGTGACTGTATGACTGTAACTTCATTGCTTGTATCTGTTGGAAGAATTATCCTTCTGGGTTCAGTTCCAAGTGGGGAAAAAGACACTGAAAACATGGAGGCTGTTTGGAAAGATGGTTTAATGGTGGACAGCAGGACCACAAGGCTTGGAGCTCCAAAGTGGAAAGGACAATCACATGCTTCAAGATTTTGGGTGAAGGAAAAGAAGGGTCAAAATGCTGAGAGACCCTTAGTTTTATAACCTCTGTTGGGCCCCACCGCAGTGTTTCCTGTTCCTGTTGAAGAAATGTATCCCCACTGGGTGTCAGACTCCCAGGGACGGGGGTCTTAGATAACTTTGTAGGCTTTGTCTGGATCACATGGCTTCACCTGGGTGCTGGCTGATGCAATCTTCCCAGGCCATGTGGTGAGATTGATAGAGGTCTTTGTTATGTAGAAGACTCTGGTCCAGGCTTAATGGCCTGCCCATTAACAAAGGTGGGGATGAGCTTCTGCTTCTGAGGTGAGTTTCTGCTTCTGAGTTTCTACTTCTCCTTTTAGGGAAAATATTCTGCCTTTTTTAGTGTATCCTAAAATATTTCATTTTCCTAGGAGGGGGATGGGTTTTAACTTCCAATAGTCACATTAAGTCATAACATGGTTTGTTCAGTGGAGCAACGCATGACACGTGAGCAGTGCAATTAAGTGTTGCTAACTTGGGTTTAATGGGTCCAGTTTTTGTATGAGGTTCTCCCTG
Source organism: Pseudonaja textilis (assembly GCF_049901715.1). Lineage (NCBI taxonomy): Eukaryota > Metazoa > Chordata > Lepidosauria > Squamata > Elapidae > Pseudonaja > Pseudonaja textilis. The sequence continues at coordinate 65,785,541 of NC_141994.1, forward strand.
GAATCAACTTTTTCCTGGTTAGCAAAAGGGCAGGAAATGAGTATTTCAGCCAAAACGAGGTGGCTAAAATCAACAATTAGCAACCTCATTGCTACATCAGATGGTGTTTCAATATGGCTGGATTCCTTTTGGCAAAACATGGGTTAAATTTTAAAATGCCCACAGATACAGGTGGACTTGATCTCTGATGCCTTGAGTAATGCTTTTCACTTCATATTTCTTTATTTAACAACCAAAAAAAAAAAACCCAACCCCTATTACACCATAGAAGCTAATTTTAACAATCTGGAGGTAAACGTGTTGCAAAATTGGTTTTGGTATTGGGGTTTTATATTTGTAAGCCATCAGGGACCATCATGATGAGTGAGTTGGGCAGGGGGTTGGACTAGATGACCTACAAGATCCCTTCCAACTCTCTTAATCTGAATTATTAATTCATCATCATTGTAGGTCTTAGGTCTTTTAGTTAGGACATGATCTGTTAGTTTGTACCAGTCCCAGACTGTACCAGTCCCAGAATCGTATTGGAGATTTAACAAGAAAAACAACAACGTCCTGCTACAAAAACTTCTATTATTGACTGTCACAAGAGACCAAATATTTCTGTCATCCAAGCAGTTCTCCTGATTTGCATGCTATCTATCCAAAACAGGTGTGCAACCATTTTTAGCACAACATATCTTAGTTTATTTAATTTGAAGGCGGCTTTGTCAGCATCTGTAATGTATTTATATTACAGGTTTTTTTTTTATTCTAGGGGGGCTCTGTATGTGTTTTTGCATGTTTCTGTGTGTTTTAAGGGTGCAAGAATAAAGATTGATTGACAGTTCAGATCCATTGGTGCGTTTTTCCCCGTTTCCAAAAAATGCAATTATCTATGATTCATCAATCAGTGTTTATATAATTGCTAACCTGTTAGGTCTCATTCTCCTGAAAGTGGGGCAACAGTGCCCTCTATGGACAGAAACCATCAATTGCCTAAGGTGTTGAACGAAGTAGAGTGTTATGAGAATTCAAGCACATTTCATCCTTAGCCACTCCTAAACTCTTTCCCCAAGTAAACAAAAATTCACTTAGATGTAATGGGTAATACAGTCTTCCTGTGATGTCAAGAACATCATATTGGACCACTCCTTTCTTCTGCAGTTTGTGTAAAATAGTCTTCTCTCACATGGTGTCCTCCAAATTACTTGGATTATTTCCCTGTTATCCAGCTGTAGAAAGTTAGCACTCACCCCTTTTCTAGCAGAATGAAATATTCTAGGAAATATTAAAAACGCAGAATATTACACCTCCCTGCATGAGAAAAGGAGAAACATGCTCTTGGATAAGGTGACCAACTGTGTCCCTTAAGGAAGGAAAGTCCTTTTGTAAATTCTGTCCTCTCTTGAATAGTGTCCTCCTACGTGTCCTTCTTTTTGATATTTGAAGACTAATCTGTAAATCTCCGTATTTGATCGATGCCGATCCCATCCGTTGTGTGTGATGTGACGTATTTGTATTTGACATGACGATTCGTCAAGGCTCGGTCCTACATATTGGCAAAAAAAAATCAGCAAATAAAATACAGGCTGAATAGTCAAGACCTTGTTGATGATCCAAACTCTGTCAAGGACCTTGGAATACTCATCTCTAATGATCTAAGTGCTAGAGCCCACTGTAACTACATAGCCAAAAAGGCGTTAAAAGTTGTTAACCTAATCTTACGTAGCTATTTCTCTGGTAATATCACACTACTAACTAGAGCATACAAAACATTTGCTAGACCAATACTTGAATACAGCTCATCAGTCTGGAACCCGCATTACGTGTCTGATATTAACACAGTTGAGAAAGTCCAGAAATATTTCACAAGAAGAGTTCTCTACTCCTCTACTCATTGCAGAATGCCTTATGCCACCAGACTTGAAATTCTAGACCTAGAAAACCTTGAATTATGCTGCCTTCGCTCCGATCTAAGTATAGTATATAAAATCATACATTGCAGTGTCCTACCTGTCAATGAATACTTCAGCTTCAACCATAACAACACAAGAGCACACAATAGATACAAACTCAAGGTAAACCGCACCAAACTTGATTGCAGGAAATACGACTTCAGCAACAGAGTGGTCAATGTCTGGAATACTCTACCTGACTCTGTGGTTTTTTTTCCCAAACCCCAAAAACCTTAACTTTAGTGTCTACTATTGACCTCACCTCTTTCCTAAGAGGTCTGTAGGGGGCGTGCATAAGCACACCAACTTGCCTACCATCCCTGTCCTATTGTTTCTTTTATTTTTCTTATATGTATCCATGTATTCATAACTATGTTTATACTTATACCTATTATCTTGTAAACGATTGACAAATAAAATAAATAAATAAAATAAAGACACAATTATGAGGCACATGTACTCCACATAGGAAAATTGTTTTGAGAGAATGCACCATGAGCAAGTGGCTTTGGGTTTTTTCTTCAATTTATTTGTGTCCTCCTTCTCATTGTAAAAAAGTTGGTCACCTTACTCTTGGAAAGCAACTGCCATCTTTGTTAATAGCCCCAGAAATACTGAGTCATCCTAACTACAAGACAAAAGATGTTTAACTCCAGGGTGACAAGATTAGCCCTCACTCAGATCCAAACAAGGACAAAGCCATTAAGCCGTAATAGGAATTACCCAAAGCTCCTTCATTACATCACCCAGCAAAATTCAAACAAGCCTGGGACTCAAGACAACCTATAAAGTTACCCCCTGCATGGTCCCATGAGGATCTGACAACCAATCAGGATGCATTTTATTACGTAGTGGGCTTCAGCAGGCAAGAACTAGACCAGCACAGCTGTAACAGCATTTATTGACTCAAAACTGGAACTGAGGAACTGCAGGCAAATGCCTCTGATTTATACTATAGGCCCATAGGGCCCTAACCAATCATAGAACTAGAAAAAGCCCGCCCAAATATAAATCTTCTAAATTTCCCTCCAAAACAGTTGGAGCTAACTGCTAGGGTTATCTAAAGGTTAGTTTCACTTTAACACAGTTAACACGATCGTATGCATTCAATACATAACACATTTCTTGCCACAGGAATAGGAAGCAAGTTCAAAGCCCAAGAGATGGTATAAATCTCTCTCCCTCTCTCACCCATGTGCTCCATTATGCCCAGGATTCAAAGCCATGTAGTCCTTTCCACATTTAAACCATCCTTCCAAGCAGTTTCCATGTTTCCAGTGTCTTTTCTTCCCACTTGGAACTGAACCCAGGTGGACATTTCTTCCAACACAGCCATTAGTCATGCTAGGTAGGGATGAAAGTCAGGGTCATTTGGGAATTCCAAGATCATTCTCCAGAAATGTTTTTCATAGGGGGGAAAAAAAGAGGTCTGTTCAGCCTTTTCCCATCTTTGAAAGAGAGATTTGTTGAGAAAACTAGGTATGTCTAGTCTAACAAAGAGAAGGACTGGGGGTGATATGATAGCAGTCTTCCGGTATTTGGGATCAGGGTAGGCTCCTGGAGGTTCTCAGGGGTTCAGAAGAGTCTCTAGCTAAAATTCTGTGCAGTTCAGAGAACCCCCCCCCCCCCCGCCAAATTCCATTCCTGGATGGCCCCACCTACCCTGCCCCACCCCTCCCAGGAGTCCCCACGTAGCCCGTTTTGGATGTAGGTAAGTAAAGCACGCACATGGAGGCTCAGGGAGAATGAAAAATGGGCCTTCCAAAAGTTTGGGAAGGACAGAAATGGGCCCATTTCCAGCTTCCAGAGAGCCTCCAGAGCCTGGGGAGGCCGTTTTCACCCTCCTGGAGGCTCGAGGAAAGCCTCCCTAGCCCAGGGAGGGTAAAAATGCCACCCCAACATGGTGCAGGAGTCCGATTAGGCCACATCCACCATAACTACGCCTACCCAGCTATAGTGGCAAATAAGATCCTGTAGGTGGCGCAGGCAGCACCTTAACACCTAGACGGTCCTCTTTATCTCACTCCCTGTCCCGGGCTGGTACAATGATCTCACCTAGTTCACATCAACAGGATGTTGCAGAGCTATCCCAAGCCGATATGTGATCTCACCTGGCTAAGATCATCATTATTCTTAAGGATTGGTTGGGGGTCTTCACCAATCCTGATGCTGTATTTATGTTGCCTTTTGCTTCTTGTAAAAAATCATATAAGATGCAATAAAAACTGCCCAAGGGGGCAGTCATCTTTGCACACTGAAATGATTGGTTATTGAACTCCCACACCCAGCAACTGGGCAGAGAACCTGTTGCTAAAAATTTTAAAGCCCAGCCCTGATTGGGATGCTGTCCCTGAGCAGAATGGATTGATCTATTCTCTAAAGCCCCTGAGGGAAGGACAAAAACTAATGGGTGGAAGATCATTAAAGAGACATCTGACTTAGAACTAAGGAGGATTTTTTTCACCCTGGTTGTTAAGCAAATCACCATGGTTATTAAGTGAATCATCCAGCTGTTAAGTAAATACGGTTTCCCCGCTGACTTTGTTTATTGGAAGCTAGCTGAGAAAGTCACACATGGTGATCCTGTGACCTTGGGATGCTACAACAATGTAAACATGGCCACGCACTTGATTTTTTTATCAAGTGGCTAACGAGGACTCTGTGACAGCCACAAAGTACAAAGACCAGTTGTAAGTCACTTTTTTTTCCAGCAGTCAGAACTTCAAGCAGTCATTAAATGAATGGGTGTAAATCCAGGACTGCTTTTACAGTATCACACATGTTGCTTTCGCCATCTGGAAATTATCTGTTCTTATTTACTTACTTAATATTGTTGCTGTTGTTGTGTTCAGAGTATTGCAGCGTAAATTCAGCACCAGAAAAGTAAACACAGATGGCTGAGGCTTCATTTAACTTCTTTATAAACTTATATAGTGAATTTTACAATACCAGTTGTAGATTTCTCCAACATGGAGCAAATTCAAACAGAAGCATATTGCAAGTAACCTCAGCAGACATGTTACAAGTGCAGAACAGAAAAAACAACTCAACTTCAGCAGACAAAAATACAGACATCAGCTTCACTTTAGTTCAGCAGGCAAGCAAGACACACAGCAGAGGAGAGAAGCAGTTTCATTTTCAATAGACAGACTCAGAGCTCAACATAGCTTCAGAGCTGCAGAGCTTAATATAGAGTCATGCTCAGGCTACTTCTAGTTTCAGTTTCCAAACAGTCCTCATTGGTTGACTTAGTTGCTATGCCTATTCATTGACTGAGCCTGTTACCATGCTCTATTCCAGTTCAGGAATACACTCTGACATGTTGTTAGTTGCGAAGTCATGTCTGACCCATCACATTCCTCCAGGCCTTCCTGTCCTCTACCATCTTCTGGAGTCCATTTAAGCTCACGCCAACTGCTTCAGTGACTCCATCCAGCCACCCTATACTTTGTCATCCCCTTCTTCTTTTGCCCTCAATCTTTTAACAGCATTAGGTGGCAAAAGTATTTGAGTTTCATTACTTAATATATTTATAAAGAATATATCTGCCATCATAAATCCACCCAAGTGAGCAACCAATCCATGCATCCATCCATCCATCCATCCATTCATTTTGCTTGCACATCTTTACTGTTGACTGAAATCTTTCATGTGTATCTCTTGACTCCTATTAGGTTCAGGCTTGTTTGTTTTGTCCTTTATTATCCAGAAAATACCACCCTAATTTATTAGCTGGACTATTAAAAAAAAAAACTCATCACAAAACAGTTTATAGAACAGCTGTGCCATTTTTTATTATTCTTTGCCATTTTTAGAACTATATATGGGTGATGGAGAACAGCAATAACTGGGAAATAAATTCTGACCGTTGACAGAGAGATTCCTTGACCAAACCCTTTGTAAATCTTTAGGAAAAGTGACAAAATAGATGCACATACCCAGATATTTATTTGCTTAAAAACCAAAGTGGTGTTCATTTTTTTACAGAGAGGCAACAATAAGATGGATTAGATTCCCAGGACTGTTTAAGGTTTGTTTCCTATTTTTTAGAAGCCAAGATAGAAAAACACTAAAAAAAAATTCCCATCCTGCAGAATTAAGGGTACAGCTTTTATATTATGTTCTAATGTAAAACCTACTCTGAAAAGAACTAAAAAGACATTGGAGATGCAGCTGAGCTAACTGGCATCACAGACCATATCCAAGAGATGCCCATGGCATCTAATCCACTCGCCATGTTCTCTGCAAAATCCCAAACTTTATTTCTCTATCTGTACTCCTTTCCTATTCATAGCATGGTGAAAAGCAGGCAGGTAAATGATATGAGCATAAATACATTGTTTCTGCCGTATTACGTTATGCTTCTAAATACTCCTTTAATACCTATGTGTTCTCTAAAAATTTCTGCAATTTTAGAAACAGAAACGCACACACATTTATTGCAATAATGATGGAAGCCACAGAGTGATGCCAGTCCTGATCTGGTCTAGGATACATTCATTCACTCACTCATTCATTTACTCATTCATTCATTCATTCATTCATTCATCTTCAAGACTGCCCATCGCACAGAGAATCTTTGGGTGGTGTTATTCTCTCTATAGAAGTCCGTGGGAATGACTTTGGAAGACAGGAGGAAATGCTGCAGACCGGGTAGCCATCGGGTAAAAGATATCTCAGCCCACAAAAATAGAAGAGTTTGGGAACTGTTTCAGAAGAGACTCTCCCTGGTTTTCTTGAAAGTAAAAGGAAAGGAGGGAAGAAATTAGTTTCAGATGTGCAGGATTCTGTTAATGTCACCTTATAATGAAGATTGAGCTAGTATTTATAAAGGTGCTTCTTTGCTGAACGACCTCAAAGGGCTGACACAATCCTATTCCTCTGGCTTTAACAAGGGTCCTTGGAGATCTCCTAGACCAACCCCCTGCTCAAGAGGGGACCCTGTACCATTCCAGACAAATGGCTGTCCAATCTCTTCTTAAAAACTTCCAGTGACCCATAACTCCCGAAGGCAAGCTGTTCCAGTGATTAAATGTTCTCACCATCAGGAAACCTCTCCTGATTGTAGGTTAGATGTCCTTGATCAACCATCGCCTTGTTTATGGGTGTTGCTTTTGTTCCCCAACCGCTGCTAAGCACTCTGTGGTTTCTTAGCAAGCTGAGGGACTACAGAACCCATCCTCTGATTCCCCTTCCTCCAAGATTCTTTGCGCTTTTGCAAAGGTTGCATTTCCTTTCCATATTTATTTATTTATTTTGTTTTGTCAAGCGATGATAAGATAACAGGTATAAGGATAAACATAGTTATGAATACATGAAATGGGTACATAAAAGAAAAATAAAAAGAAACAATAGGACAGGGGCGGTAGGCACGTTGGTGCGTTTATGCACGCCCCCTACTGACCTCTTAGGAAAGGGGTGAGGTCAATAGTAGACAGTCTAAGGTTAAAGTTTTTTGAGGTTTGGAGAAGAAACCACAGAGTCAGGTTGAGTATTCCAGACATTGACAGGTCTGTTGCTGAAGTCATATTTCCTGCAATCAAGTTTGGTGCGATTAACCTTGAGTTTGTATCTATTGTTTGCTCTTGCACTGTTATGGTTGAAGCTGAAGTATTCATGGACAGGTAGGACATTGCAATGTATGATTTCATATACTTCACTTAGATCGGACCGAAGGCAGCATAGTTCTGGGGTTGTCTAGGTCTAGAATTTCAAATCTGGTGGCATAAGGTATTCAATGGCTTTGTCAACTCTGAAGCTGGCCTGGTTGAAGCCATTTTGGGGCTTCCGTGCTGCCACACTAGACCTGAGGGAATAGGGAAGGGGGATCAGAGACAGCTGGGGTTGTATAGTCAAATTAAAATACTTTCTCCTGGGAACCAAGGACATTCTCACACCTGGCCAAGGGAAGGAGGAGTGATGTCACCAGACCAGCAGACACTGCTCTGATTGGGCCATGTGACTGATTGTTTGGGACTGGGGCGGGGGAACTTTTGCTTTTAATTAGGAGAAAACCGAGGGATTCTTCAGAGCCGGTTTTCACCAGATAGGTGACAATATGATATTTCCAATAAAGCTATTCTTTGAGGAATCTACCTGCCTCGGAGTTTTTGCTTTCAATGGATCTATTACTTAGAACCCTGACAGGCTCCTCTCTTATTTCTCCATCTCCATTTTAACTTTCTAGCTTGTTCAGTCTCAGCAGTTGAACTGACTTTCTAGAACAGGGGTGTTGCTGGCTGAGGAATTCTGGGAGTTGAATTCCCAAGTCTTAAAGTTGCCAAGGTTGGACACCCCTGTTCTAGAAGAAGTTATACAGCCTTGGGAATAACTTTAGTTTTATTGGTGGCTTCTCAGAACAGAATAGAATAAAATAGGCCAGTTTAGTGGTTAAAGCAACAGGCTAGAAACCAGGAGACTGAGTTCTAATCCCACTTTAGGTGGCTAGGTTATTTGGAGCCATTCGTTCTCTCTCAGGCCAACTCATCTTGCAGGGTTGGTGTTGTGAGGAAAATAGGAGGAGGAAGAAGTATTAGGTATGTTCTCTGCTTGAGATATTTATAAAAATAAAAAAGGGATTTAACCTTTTTTAAAAAATAATATAATCTTCCCAAGTGTTCCTTTATTCATTTTTTAGCAACTGTAAATCTCCCAATCGCACCTTTTCCATCAGAATAGAGCGGGAAGTGGGACCTCGGGGGGTCTTCCAATCTAACCCTCTGCTCAGGCAGGAGACCCTGTACAATTTGAGACAATTGGTTGTCCAGTCTCTTCTTAAAAACCTCCAGTGTTGAAGCACCCACAACTTCTGAAGGCAAGCTTTTTTTTTATCTTGGCAATTCCTAAAAAATCCTGTTTCGTTTGTTCACCTCGCCTACCGTGAATACCTGCAGGAACCCTTCCCTCAAGATCTTATTCAAACCCATTTTGTTGTTGCTGTTGCTGTTGTTGAGGCATAATTGATTAGCACATCACTTCGCAAAGGCCCCCAAAATAGACTTAACTGAAGTTTAGCAAGGAGCAAAGCTTTTTACTAAGGCATTTCCATCTATGGGGATAGAAGTTAATGATAGAACCATTCTCTGCCAATCTCTCTCTCTCTCTCACGCGCATACACACACACTCTGTCTCTCTCTCTTGACTGCTTGATGTCAGAGCCGAACAAAGTACAAGGGGTATATATAAGAGCAGCATTGTCTGCCAGCCAGAAAGATAGCAACGAAGACTATTGGATTAGAAGAGTAGAATTCAACCCATCCTTTTCTGCTGTTGCAGGGACCTTCACTTAACCCTCCCAGGTAAATCTCAGGTTGAGAATATGTTGTCTTTCTTGTGACTCTTCAGAAAGAGGTAAACAGAGTGAGGAAGGGGCTGGACCTGATGCACAAAGCAAATTCTTTCCAGCCAGACAAGAGAGGAGATACCCTCCCCTGTTTTTAATTTTCTTTTCAGTACATTCATAAACTTGAATAGGAAAATTGAAAAGGTTAAAAATTGGGGTTGGATTGGGCTCGGGTGAGCCACCTGACTGAATACCCATTGAATAGCAAGATTTGCCATTCAGCACGAAGAGAATCCTGGAAAATGGATATTGGGGGGTGGGGCTGGGTTTGGGTTTTTAATTTGCTAATTCGGGCTTTTCAAATTTTTCTTTCTCCTACTTTTTCATTCAAAAACAGCCAAAAGAGAAATGTGCAGTCTTAAGGGACCTTTTCTTTTCATCATCTTGTCTCTTACTTTAAACTCCCTGGAAGCAACACCCGTCGAGAGGTCAGTAACTTTAAAGCTTATTTCTTTCCTGTTCCCCCTCCTCCTCCTCCTCCTCCTCTTTCCTCTTCCTCTTTCCCTAAGAAACCACACTTTTGTGTAGTGTTGCACAAGCTGGTATTTACTACTGTGATGCCAAAGGCAGTTAGTTTTGGGGTAAAGATGGGGATAAAGAAGGAGAGGCTTATAGCGGAGAGATCCAAACCTAGGAATAAGGAGAAATTTCTTGACAGTGAGAACAATGTTATCAGTGCAATGGCTTGCCTTCAGAAGTTGTCCTGCATCACTGGAGGTTTTCAAGAAGAGACTGGACAAACATTTGTCCAGAATAAGACAAAATAGTGGACAAACTCCCTGCTTAGAGAAGACCTCCAAGGTCTCTTCCAACTCTGTTATTCTGCTCTGCTCTGTTCTGTTCTGTTCTGTTCTTCTGTTCTGTCCTGTCCTATCCTATCCTATCCTATCCTATTCTTATTTCTACTGTACTCAATTCAATTCTATTTGATTCTATTCTGTTCTGTTTTTATTCTCTTCTCTTCTCCTCTCCTCTCCTATTCTATTCTATTCTATTCTATTCTATTCTATTCTATGTAGAAAGGGAAATTTGCTGTTTATTCTCATTTAAAGACTACTTTCTGTGGCTTTATCTTATGGGACATCCAACCGACAATTGTATCTCTGATGGTGAGATGCAACTGATGAGAATGTATGCCTTTTAATAACATTTATTAGACATAAAGGGGTGCCTCTCCATTAATATCTTTAATGGATAGGCATCCTGCTTTGCTATAAATATATTTATTTGCTATATTTATTTATTTGCTATAATTACACAGATAACAAAACCCTCCCTTTTATTAAGATGTTAACCTTTTCCTTTGTAATGTTAGGCTTTCTAAAAGTAAACTTGAAAGCAAAATTTCAGGACCAAATTGAATTACCTTTTAAGTTGATTCTACTTTAACTATATCCTTCATGGAGATGGAAGGTCTAGAAACATGATAATCAAACAAACAAATACATAAATAAGTCTCTTAAAGATTATTCTGTCCTACAAGGAATGGCAATGTATATTTTTTTAAAGTTTTACGCACCGCAATATTTCTTCCTTTAACTTTATATATTGAATGCTTACCAGTATTTCTGCCTTCACTGTTGTCTGCTCTATAAAAAGGCTATTCCGTTTAATAGGAAGACTTGAATATTTTTAAATCCACATAAAACCTGGGCACACAATGTCTTATTTCTCCTTTACATTCACCTGAGTTAGAATCTGAATGTTCCCACAGCCATTTTAAACCAATAAAAAAGAAGAAATTGTTAGAGATGGAATCAAAATGAAAAAGGGCGAGGTTGTTAGAGATGGTATCATATTTGTAGACAGATATCAGAAAAGTCATCCATATTGACTTTAGACTTTTGACTCAGGATTATTTTGAGGAGAAAGTCTCCATTACCTTGAGAAGATTAAAACAAATCATTTGTTCCCCTTATACGAGAACATTCCCCACCCAGAGTTTTTAATCTCAGTAAAAGTGCTGAAAGTCTTAGAAATTTCCATATAACCCAATGCTTATTCCCATGTGAATTTCCTACCTTTTGAGAAAAGTCAAAATAGTCACATTTTGTTACTCACATAAAAAGACATTTGGAATGATCAACAGATATATAATAGAGTTAACATTTAAAGACTCTTGATCTCTACTAATTTTGATTATTTTAGCTAAATTTAGTTAATCGTAGTGGATAAAAATAGATTCTGACTGTATCAGAAGATGGTAGCATAAAGTAAATGTTAAAGCTAATATAAAGGAAGATTATTCACAGTGAACCCCTTTGGATTTCAGAAAAATCCCTCAAGACTGAGAAAATCTTTTTTCTGAATCACGGGGAAAAACATCAGCAAGAATAAACCAAGGCAGGAAAATCTGTGTTTAATTATTATAGATCCCTTAAATCCTAGATAAATGTGATGGGAGTTGAATTTGATCTAATAAGTCCCTGATTTCCCATCCTGATTTAAATATTTACATAGATAGATAAATTCCATAATAGGTTTTCAAAATTGTGTATGGAGTTAAATGGCATAAATCAGTTGATTTATTCAAAGCATATGCAAACCACTTCTTGCTTTATTACATTTTCATATTATTTATTTGATTTATACCCGGTTTCTTTCTTTCTTTCTTTCTTTCTTTCTTTCTTTCTTTCTTTCTTTCTTTCTTTCTTTCTTTCTTTCTTTCTTTCTTTCCTTCCTTCCTTCCTTCCTTCTTTCTTTTCCTTTCCTTTCCTTCCCTTTCCTTCCCTTCCTTCCTCTCCCTCTTTTCCTCCCTCCCTCTCTCTCTCTCTCTTTTCTTTTCTTTTACTTTTCTTTCCTTTCCTTCCTTCCTCTCCTTCTCCTTCTCCCTCTCCCTTCCTCCCTCCTTCTCTTTTCTTTCTTTCTTTCTTTCTTTCTTTCTTTCTTTCTTTCTTTCTTTCTTTCTTTCTTTCTTTCTTTCTTTCTTTCTTTCTTTCTTTCTTTCTTTAAGATATTCAAGGTAGGTGGCTCCAAATATACTTAAACAGAAGAAAAATAGTTTCGGCTGATTTGTTTAAATAAGATACATGTTGTCGTGTCTGTACTAATGCCAGCCATCAAAATGCAAGAACATAATTGTGGCTCTTACAGGATTGATGTCACAGCATACATCAACATTTCGGTATCACTTCATTTTGTTACAACAGGAGAATGGAAACTGACAGTTTCCAGGTCACAGATCTTTCCTCCTGTTCAGCAGTTAAATGAACTTAATGTGTTTCTGGGGTGTGCTATTATCTTGAACTGAACATGACTGGGAAGTTCTTTAAACTACGTTGCCTTTTAAAGAGGTGAACTCTAATCCCAGAATTTTCAGCAATGGCTATATTGTCAGAGGAATTCTGGAAAATAAAATCCACCCATGTAAGGTTAGGGGTGGCTGCTGTCCCATTTTAAACTTTTCAAGTGGAAGAATCATTTTTTGTCTCTCACTCAGGGTTCATTTAGGGTATCTATTTAGGGGAGTTTAAGTTGAGAGCCAGAATTCTCAGGACAGAGTTACCAGTTTTGTCATCAACCAAGAATTGTCCATCTTTAAGACTTGGAAAGAAACAGCAACATTTTTTTCTTAATCAAGAGAAGAGGTAGGAGAAAGAAATGATGGAATTAAACTAGAGCGGGTATAAAGGGGAAACTGAATCTTCATGATGACAGAAGGCAATCTTACCAGCTTTTAAAGTCCTACATCACCACCTCCACCCCAATTCTTCTCTATTTCCAGTGAGGCCCAAACACCTCTCCCTGATAATTTTATAGCTTTTTAATTTTAAAACGTTTTGGTTTTAGGTAGATGATTTAAAGACAGGAATAAAAATTCAGACAGCACAAATTTCTGGTTGTATTTACATAAGAGGCTTAACCATGAGATTGAATTAGTTAACTTCTTGAATCCTGAAAAAGGGCTTATGCCATAGATGCGTATGATAGAGGTTTCTCTCTCTCTCTCCTGTCTCTGTGTCTCTGACTCTCTCTGTGTGTCCCTCTGTGTGCGTGTGTATTTCTCTCTGTGTGTCTCACTCTGTCTCTGACTCTCTGTCTCTGACTCTCTCTGTCTCTCTCTGTGTGTGTGTCTCTCTCTGTGTGTCTCTCTCTCTCTGTCTCTCACTCTGTCTCTCTTTGTCTCTCTGTCTCTCTCTCTGTCTCTGTGTGTCTCTGTCTTTCTCTGTGTGTGTGTCTCTCTCTGTGTCTCTGTCTCTCTGTGTGTCTCTCTCTCTGTCTCTCTCTGTCTCTCTGTCTCTAATTCTCTCTCTGTCTCTCTGTCTGTCTGTCTCTTTGTCTTTCTCTGTCTCTTTGTCTCTCTGTCTCTCTGTGTCTCTCTCTGTGTGTCTCTGTCTGTGTGTATGTGTCTCTCTCTCTGTCTCTCTTTCTCTCTCTCTCTGTCTCTGTGTGTGTGTGTGTCTCTCTCTCTCTCTGTCTCTCTCTCTGTGTGTGTGTGTCTCTGTGTGTCTCTGTCTCTCTGTGTATCTCTCTCTGTCTCTCACTCTCTCTGTCCCTGACTCTCTCTGTATGTCTCTCTCTCTGACTCTCTCTCTCTCTCTCTCTCTCTCTCTCTTTGTCTCTCTCTGTCTCTCTCAGTGTCTGTCTCTGTCTCTTGGTCTCTCTCTGTCTGTCTCTCTCTCTGTGTGTGTCTCTGTCTCTCTGTGTGTGTTTCTCTCTGTGTGTATATCTCTGCCTCTCTGTTTCTCTCTGTGTGTGTCTCTCTGTGTGTGTCTCTGTGTGTGTGTCTCTCTCTGTCTCTCTCTGTCTCTGTCTCTCTGTTTCTCTCTCTCTATCTGTCTCTCCTTTCTCCCTCTCCTTCCCTCCTTCCCTCTCTCCTTCCCTCTCCCCCTCTCTCTCTTTCCCTCTCTCCATACACCATACACACACAAACACACACACTATTAGCCAGTTTGATCCAGTGGTTAAGGCGCCAGGCTAGAAACCAGGAGACTGTGAGTTCTAGTCCTCCCTTAGGCATGAAAGCTGGCTGGGTGAATTTAGGCTAGTCACTCTCCTCCAACCCATCCCTCCTCACAGGACTGTGGTTGTGGGGAAAATAAGAGGACGAAGGAGTATAGGAGTATAAACTAGAGCGAGTCCAAAGAAGCTTGACCAAGATAGTGAAAGGACTGGAAACCCAAGTCCTACAAGGAACAGTTAAAAGACCTAGAGATGTTCAGCTTGCAGAAGAGAAGGTTGAAAAGAGACATCATAGCTGTCCTCAGCTGTCACACTGTAAAGAAATGCTTTGTGTTCATTCCCAGGATATGTTCCACTGAGTAAGACCAGAACTAATGGGATGAAACTTCCAAGGATGAAGAAGCAGATTAGATATTAGGAAGAACTTCTTGACAGAGCTACCAAATGCATGGAAAGTAGTTCTTTTCCTTTCAAATAGGGGTTTCAAATCAGGGTTTCAAGGAATCCTGCAGTGTCCAATGGACTGGACTTGATGATATCCCATCCAACTCTGATTCTGTAATTCTATTTTTTGGCAATTTTTCCCAAATCAAAGACAGCACGTTGGTCATTATTAGTTGCTCCAGAACAACAGAAGAATGACATATATCCTTTCTTGTTTTACTTGAGAGCTTTTGAGGAACACTTAATGGTGGGTTATCAAGGATAGCAGAATGCTACTGAATCAGATTTTTGTAGCAAGGCTGTGATATTCTTAGGAATTACGAGGCCTGAGAATACATAGGAACAATTGTAATACATTTTATATCATGCCTCCAGACACAGTTTCCTTTGAAAACAATTTTATTAGTTTTTAAAGACAAACAAAACAAACAAAACATAAAAACATCCAGCTTTCTTTCATAGATATGACACAGACACAGTTTCATGCACAAAGAATAATGCATTCATTGTGAACTTCTGGCATTCGGAAGTGACATATCGCCTCGATGCCAATCAGAATGCAACAATAGGTACCCTTAGTGTAATTATGTCACAAATTATGCAAGTGACACAACTTATTAAATCATTCTGTCACCCAGCTATACTCAGGACAAGTCCTTTAATCTTTGTGACCCAGGACAGCTTTGATTTATTGAAAGTTTTTGTGGAGGTTCTCAATCATCCAGATTGGTTGTTCCAAAGGTCCAAAAAGCAACTGGACTTTTTTATTTTTTTTAATTGAAAGTTGTGGTTTGGCAATTCCCATACTCGTTTATTGGGATAACTCTCAACAACTGTGGGTGGGTAAGAAAGAGTTTGAACAGAGTTTGAGAAAACTGTAGTTAGATTTCTACCAGCCACAGGAAAAGAGACAATAGCAGTGACTGTCATTCTAATACTTCTCATGCTATCAGTAAGTGCTCTAAATAGCCTTTAAAAGCTCATCCAAAGCTAAACATTGAGTCACTGTTGCCGCTTAATGACTAAATGATAGTATAATTTCCCCTTTTTGGCTATATCCTGAAGGTGCTGCTTTGGAAAAAAAAAATCACATGTAAGCTCTTCTGTACCTTCACCTGCTTGCATGATTAACACAGATCTGTTTATTTATAGCAACTTTCCACACACTTGTTGGTTTCTGTGCTGGTTGGGTCTATAGCACCCATGAAATTTTGTCAGTGTGATTTTTGTTCCAGCTAGGAATTCAAAACATTACACTCCCAACGCAACTGGAATGTACACCAATTTGAGAAAGGTGTTCATGTGATGCCTTGTCTTCTGCTCTGACTGATGAACCTTGAAAATACAAGAACTGTGCTTATTTTCAATTATCTGTTTTAAAATATCTGCTCTGAAACCCTCCCTAAGCCTTGAATAGGTCTCTCTGATGAAATTCTGCATGATCTAAAGAAAGGTTCATGGAAGAGATGAGCAGGCTGAGCCCAAGGGAGGGGTCAAGTGCGTCATCAGTTTGGAATCCACCAGAGATCTAAGTCCAGCCCACCTTGAATCCCATTGACTCTTATTTACTGCCAGTTTACCCTGATTGTTAGTAGTTCAGATTCTTGTAGTGAGGTAAAGGTAAAGGTAAAGGTTCCAGCTCTAGGGTGGTGGTGCTCACCTCTGTTACTAAGCCGAAGATCCAGTGCCATCTCCATGGTCATATGGCCAGCATAACTAAATGCCAAAGGTGCACGGAATGATGTTACCTTCCCACCAAAGTGGTCCCTATTTTCCTACTTGCATTTTTACATGCTTTCGAACTGCTAGGTTGGCAGAAGCTGGGACAAGTAACGGGAGCTCACTCCATTACGCAGTGCTAGGGATTCGAACCGCTGAACTGCCGACCTCTCTGATTGACAAGCTCGGCATCTTAGCTACTGAGCCATGCATATCACTGTAGTGAGCTAGCATAGATTAAAGCATTACTTGGAATGCTGACAAACAACCTGCACAAGTTTAATCCATGGAGTGAGCTAGCACGGATGAAACCTGTGCAGGTAGTCTGTCAGCATTCCAAGTAATGCACCCATAGAAAGCAGAACTCCTGGGCAGGTAGATTCCTCAAAGAACAATTTATAGGACACATCATATTGGCACAACTGGTGAAAACTGACTCTGAAAGTTCCCGTGATTTTCACCTGATTAAAAAGTGAAAGTTCCCCCTTCCCCTCAGATCACTGGTCACTTTGTCCAATAGAGGTTCTGGCAGGTTGCTTGGTTACTCCACTCCTCCTCTTCTCAGGCACCCACCTGAGAATGAACTTGGTTCCTAAAAGAAAAGTTTTTATTTTGACTGCAAAACCTCAGCTATCTAATTTTCCCCTTTCCTTTCTCCCCCTCTGCCTTGTGGCAACCGTGAAGCGAATCACTGCAGTTGCCCCCTACACATGCGCACATAATCCCCACCCACCCCTGCCATCCCCTTATCTGCACTGCAGCTCACAGCTGATTTTCAGTTGGTTTGAGGCCTTTTTCGGCCTGCCAAAGACTTGAGGAAGGCTTCTGCAGGCTTCTGCAGGCTGAAAACTAGCCCCATTTCGTCACTTCCAGTATTTTCAGAAAAACAGGAAGTGACAAAACAGGGCCAGTTTTCGGCCTGCAAAGCCTACAGAAGCCTGCAGAAACCTTCCTCAAGCCTTTGGGAGGCTGAAAAAGGCCTCAAACCAACCGAAAATCAGCTGTGAAATGCATGCATGCCCAATGAGGTAAGTTTGCCTGCAGCTCGCGTGCCGGCACAAATGGCTCTGCGTGCCACCTGTAGCACATGTGCCATAGGTTCATATCACAGACCTATAAGGTCCCTTCCAACTCTGATTATCTGTTATCTGTTTCTTAAGTTAGTAACACGGTTGTTAAGTGAATCCGGTTTTTCCCTCTGACCACCTGGTTGCTGCGAATGGCTGTAAGTGTGAAAAAATGGTCATAGCTTATGTCACTTTTTTCAGTGCTGTTGTAACTTTGAGCAGTCACTAAACGAATGGTTGTAAGTCAGGGTCTACATGCACTAAGTGATGCTAATCTTTTGACTCCCCTCATTCTACTGAGGGCCAAAGACATGAGATGGGGATCGATCAGCAAATCAAGTAGTGCAATTTATATTTGTGTGTTTTGTGAGCCTTCTGCTAATCCTGAAGATTGAAATCCCAACACTTTCATCACTGCCCAGGTTAGTTTTATGTTTAGTTTAGGGTTTTTTTTGTGTGTGGGGGGGGGTTACTTTATTGTTGTTGCACCCCGTACAACAAAATTAAATACCATCTTCAGTGTACATTATAACTATGAAAATAAACACACACATCCTTCACATTCTTATACAGATGAATTGAAAACCCCTGATGTTGCATTAATATTGCACTATACAGTAGAATTCAACAGAGCTACTGCCCTAGGATAGAAGCTGTTTTTCAGCCTATTTGTGCTTATTTTTATTATTCTGTACCATCTGCCAGATGGTAATAGTTCAAAAAAAGGGTGCCCGGGATGAGATGGATCTTTGAGAATGTTTTGAACTTTCTGAAGGCAGCAGGAGCTATAAAGCTCTTCCAAAGAGGGGAGAGGGCAACCAATGGTCTTCTGGGCAATGACATTAACCCTCTGGAGTGTTGTCCTATCTGCCACTGTGCAATTGGCAAACCATACACAGGTGCACTAAGTTAAGATACTCTCTATGGTGCAGCATCTATGGTACATATGGTAGAGTTAAATGTTTTTAGATGCTGAATAAAACTGTGATCACCTTAATAAAACCTGCAAGGGAAATCCTCTTTTTTAATTCCTTATACCTTGAGAAGAATACATCAAGGGGTTTATAAAAGGTTTTTTTCTGCATTAATTATGACTGTTAAATACACATCTTTCATCCTGGTCTGCTACCAAAACTCCTTCAATAAAATACTTCATTTAATTCAGGCAGTGTCTGCCCGAGATGCAACTCACTTCTGATTTAAAGAATTTTCACAGTTTTACTCCATTTTGTAAATAAAAATTTATCACCCACTAACATGAATAAGATTGGCCCAGTCTGGAACAAGGTAGCCAGGCAGCCTTCATTTAGCTTCAATACAACAGTGATATTGGTTTCACAAATTGAGTTTCATAATTTGCTCATCTCTTCCCTTTCTCAAAGAAAATAACCAAGTGTTCTGAGATCTATCATCTTGATGGGATTCCATCAAACTACGGAGGCCTTTCCACACCTTTTGCCATTGTGCTGCCTCTACAGCTATAGTATCCTTTTGAAGATTGTTCCCATGGATAATTTCAAGAGATGATTGGTCTATCAAGTACCTTAACAGAAAAATAAGGCAATCTTATACTTTGGTGGCATAGAGAACTCACTAATTCAGCTCTGTCTGTTGGATTTCAGGCCAATTTATACCTGAAGGGGAAAAAAACAGACTAGATTTTCACAATATAGTCATATTCACTTTATTGATAAAACATTTTACACTTTGGTGAAGTTTTCTTCTCAATCAGATTGAAAAGGAAGTTTGGGATTTGTGTGCCTGAAAAATGCAGAAACTCAACCTTATAGTGGGCAGTTTCTATTGATTAAGGAGACCACAGTAATTATTGCTTTAGAAGTACACCTAGAACAAAGAGATTCTCTCTGTAGCTAACTAGATAGACCCCTTCAAATTATTCTATTCTCATCTACTATCCACCCCTTCCAAAAATACCTTCTCAAATTCTGCAAGCATCCTATGGCTATTAAGTTCAGTGTTAGGGTTACCTCAGAGCTGGAGAACAGTAGGCCTGTTCCAACCAAAACCACCCACTGTTTTCAAAGTCCCAATTCTCCATCAGTTGTCTTCCCAGCATTAGGAATTTCCACTACCGGTTCTCCAGAACCTGTCAGAACTGGCTGAATACCACCTCTGAAACTAGTGAACTGATGATGTTACCTCGTTTGGGTAAGGAAACATCTACAAGAAAAGAATAACCCAAGCTCAGAGAGACCATGGATCTCTCACCGATGTAACAGTCATTAAATGAGGCATGGTGGCGCAGCATTGTAGTATTTCAGGCTAATTCTGCCGACTGCCAGCAGTTGGATCTTGATGGGTTCAAGGCTTCCATCCTTCTCAAGTTGGTAAAATGAGGACCCAGATTATTGGGGAGCAATATGCTGACTCTGTAAACCGCTTAGAGAAGGCCGTTAAAGCACTGTGAAGCGGTATATAAGTCTAAGTACTCTTGTTCTTGCTAAATGCTTTCAGGGAGAATTAGAAAGGCCATAGGTGAAGTGACTTTCATCCGTGGAGTTTACACTCTGGTTACCTGCAAAAATCAGCCCCAAAAATATTGATAAGGGTAAATATAAAGCATTTATTAAAAGCATACACTAACCTGTTATATGTTGTAAAAATGACTATGGAAGGGGATCATCTCTCTATCTCTCTCTCCCTCTCCCTCTGTGTGTGTGTGTGTGTGTGTGTGTGTGTGTGTGTTTGCTTTTATTTATTATTTATCAGTTTGTTTGTTCAATTTATTTGCTTTTAATGACCAACAGCCACTATCTGGACAAACGGAAGTGCAACACGGCCACGTGTGTGACACAACGCTTGGCAGACTTCCTGGTCCGGTCCAGCAACACCATCGGGACCATCTACGCACCTACCAATGTAGGGTCCAACACTTACGGAAAGAGAAGCAGAGAATCTCCCAGCTATCTACAGCTTTAAGAAGGCAGGATGGCACAACGGTTGCGGCTCTTTCTAGAAATTGCTCTTCCTGTCTCTGGCACTCATGTTATAAAGTTCCTGGTCCTCCCGGTTTTCCATTCATTTCGTTTCAGCAAGGCCAACATTTTGGCCAGAGGCTTGAAAATTGGGTTGTCTGGGCCACCGCTTTGATCATTGGCTACCTGCTTATATCTCACAGTGCCTTGTTTTTCCCCTGCTCTGTCTCTTTGTCGACATACTTGTGAAATCCCACTGTTAAAAAAAAAGTAAAAAAAGAAGAAGGGGCGGGGGGCGGGGAGAGAAAGATGAATAAATCTCATAAAATCCATGCCACATAAAATCTGATCATGTAAATGGGCTGCAAGAATGTTTTTTTTTCTTTTTTCTTTCTTTTTAATTAAAATGTTTAAAAAGACAAAGTGTGAGAAATGTATGTCTTTGGAATATTATCTGATGGGGACAGGGTCAACCTAAGTCATGCCAGCTACTATATAAATAATGATGCATTTATTGATAGATCTACATCTTGCCAGGAATTATGTAGAATATACTGTGGAGTCTTCGGTGCTGTCTGAGCTTGGCTGTCTTCTTGCAGACATCTCTTTACCAAACTAGATAACATCATCAGTGCTAGAAGGGAATGGGGTTTGGTCTCTGTTATTGTTTACTTCTACCTTGTTTGTCTTCAGACAAGACTGATAAGGTCAAATGACTACCATTTAAACAGAGAGCAACAAACCCCATGCTCACTAGCACTGATGATGTTGCCTAGTTTGGCAATGAAATGTCTGCAAGAAAACAAACAAACTCAGAGAGCTACACTCTCTTCTTCTAATAGAATACAGTACTTCTTTTTCTGGGTTTCCTCATAATAACAAACTTGATGTCGGGGTCTTCAAACTTGACAGCTTTAAGACTTGTGGTCCAACTTCCAGAATCCTCCTCCAGTCATGTTAGCTCAGGAATTCTGGGAGTTGAAGTCCACAAGTCTTAAAATGAGTCTTACAATGAGTCACCCAATGAGCTTTGGTGGCTCAGAGAGGACTTGAATATAGGTTTCTATTCATAGTCTAACACAATACCACATCATCACAGTGGCTTATTGGCTGAATGAGAATGACTGGCCCAGAATCCCTCATGGCTGAGAAAAGACCAGAATCTAGGTTTTTCCCCATCCTGGTCCAGCACTTGCACCACTAACACACACACACACACACACACACACACACACACAACACTGCCTCTGGGACTCCAGGTGAACTTGAACCTGGATTCTTCCTGATCCTAGTCCAAAATCTCAACCACTACTCCACATAGTAGGTAATTTGTTCTCCGGAGATAACCACGATAGTATTTCCTATCCCAAGCAATTTCTAGATGTGCAGATTTCAACTCTCAAAAAGTTAAGACTGGGACGTCCACACATCTGAAAATTGTTCAGGTTGGAAAACACTGGGTTTTGTAATTAAAATAGTAAGATCCATGTTTTTTTTTTTAAAGTCTTGGTTAACTAAACATTGATGATTTTTTTAAAAAAAAACCTTTAAAGTGTAAAGGATGATTATCAACTCAATGGATCAAACATGACCAGCTTCAGCCAAATACTGACGAGCTGGATTGGGAGAAGTGTTAAGGAGGACAGAGAAAGGAGCAAAGGGGAATATCTTGGACATGTTACATGATAGCAGTCTTCCAAAATCTAAGAGGCTGCCACAAAGAAAAGGGAGGGGTCAACTTATTCTCCAAAACACCGAAGTCAGGACAAGAAGCAATGGATGGAAACTAATCAAGAAAAGTTCAAACTTAGAACTAAGGAGAAATTTCCAATGGGAACAATTATGGTTATCAGTGGAATGGGTTGCCACCAGACGTTCTGGTTGCTGCATCGTCAGAGGTTTTTAAGAAGAGATTGGACCACCATTTGTCTGAAATAATATAGGATCCCTTGCTTCAGCAGAGGGTTGGACTAGAACAGTGGTTGTCAACCGGTGGGCCGGGGACCACTGGTGGTCCACGAGAAAATTTTGGTGGTCCGCAGAGAAATGTCCCCCCCCCCAAAGCAATTAATCCAGGCTGCACGGGAACACAAGGCTTCACTACCCACATGGCTTGTCCACCTGCTGACCCCCTTGCTTCAGCTGAGTGCAAACCTTACCTTGAGTAGAGCCATGCGAGCTGGAACTAGAAGGTAAGACCAATGGTGGGGGAGGGAAATCTGCCCTGGGGTGACTTGACGGAACAGCTCCTCCAGTCCATGGCAGGCCGGTGCACCTGGGTGGAGGAGCAGCTGCTCTGGGATGACCAAAGGGCCAGTCCTGTGACTACTGCAGCTCTGGAATATGGGACCGGCTTTCCCACCAACATCAGCAAGCCGCCATCAGTCAAAATCCATATTAGCGGTCCGCAGGATTTAAAATCATGAGTTTGGTGGTCCCTGAGATCCAAAAGGTTGGTGACCCCTGGACTAGAAGACTTCTAAGATCTCTTTCAACCCTGTTATTTTGCTAAAAGAACACTACACACAGCTAAGGACAATGGGGGCTGTAGTCCAAGTTATAAGAAGGTACAAGTTTGGAGAAAAGCTATATGGGAGGGAAGCTGAATGTGGTAAGGAAGAGATTACCCTTAACAATACATTGCGTTGGATGAACTCAATATTGTGGCAATCCCCATTTTTCATTTTAAATTAAATGCAACAACTGGAGTGACAACCTTTCTAATCAGCAATCAGGAACCCAGCAGGCTTCAAGAAATGCTGATACTAATTTCCTCACAATCAACTAAGTTAATGGACTTGTCTTACAGTAGGATGTTTCAGAAATTAACCCATTGTGGGATGTAGGACAAAGCATATCTTTTAATTTCTAGGGGTTCACCAACAGTCGTTATTAGCTTGCAGAACCAAGGAAGTTTTCTACACGTTATGAAATGCAGATTGGTTCCCTTAATGACCATGGGGATCTGCTTAACAACCATGGCAAAAAGGATGGTAAAATTGGGTGCAGCTCACTTAATGACCACCTTACTTAGCAATGAAAAATTCCAGTTTCAATTGTGGTTGGCCATCAAGGATTACCTATAATTTAGAGTTTTAAGATTTCGCCACTCTCCTATCAAACCAGTTTTATCTGCAGTGCAATTTAGCATATGAAAAGGATTTAGGGCAACCTTCCACTAGAGCGGGGTGGGAAAAGGAAGCTTTTAAGTTAGAAATTAGCCATAGCACTTTCTGTAAGCACCTGAGTGCAGAATTCTATCCCATTGCCTGATGCATTGTATGCAGGGATGGGGTTCTATTGGTTCAAACCGGTTCTACCGAACCGGTTGCTATGAATCTGTGCAGTTCAGAGAACTGGCAAATAATGCCCTGGCTGGCCCCACCCCTCCCACCCTCCCCTCCCCTGCCTGCCCAGTCAGTCCTTATCGCGCATGAGTGACATCGCTGGCTGCATTCTCCCCTACCCAGTCACTCCTTAAGGTGTTTCTTTTTTCCCCTCCCTACAATCAGCTGTTCTGATGATCAGCTGTTTTGGGATCCCGCTTGCTCTCTTACTGCTTCACCCAGGAGGCTTCCCTGAGGCCCAGGAGGCAAAAGGGAGCATGCAGGGGTGGGGAGCTGTGCCCCCCCCCAACCCCCCCACCTCCCTGCGCACCATTTTTTTGCTTTCCTGGGCCCAGGGAAGCTTCCTGGGAGTAAAAACACCACCCAGGAGGCAAAAAAATTGGGGTGTTGCAAAACAGAAAAAAAAAATATGCCCACCAATCACATAGCCACGCCCACCTAGCCACACCGACCTAGCCACACCCACAGAACCGGTTGTTAAAAAATTTGAATCCCAACCCCGATTGTATGAAATACCGCTAGTTTTCTAAACAGCTTTAGGCAGTGGTGCAATTCAACCGGTATAACAACCGGTTCAGTGAGTGCACCCTTGGCGTGCGTGGTCTACATTTTTAAAAAGCTTATTTTCAACTCAATTACTTACCTTCTACTGCAGCCCCGGTGACTGAAATAGCTGAGGCGTGGCAAACCGTTCTGCCGCATTAATCAGCTGTGCTAAAAAAAAAAAAAAAACCAGGAAATAAAGCATAGGAAAAACGAGGGGCAGGTGGGCGGGGCCAAACACTCACCGGAACTACCAGATCACCCGAACCAGTCCGATACGGTAGAATCCGACCCCTGGCTTTAGGTGAGCTCTTTCTGAAACAGGAACCCTGGCATATCTGATCAGATAGAAATGGAATTTAAAAACAGGGAAACCTCTAACGTCCCTTGCCTAAACAGTTTGTGCACGGTTGCATAAATGGAGGGATAGGATCAAGATCACATGAAGGATTAACACTGCTTTATAAAACCTCAGTAGGACCACACCTGGAATACGGCATCTAGTTTTGGCACCATATTATAAAAAAGATGTTGAGACTCTGGAGCTGCAGAGCAGAGCAACTAAGATAATCAAGAGCCTAGAGACTAAAATTTATGAAGAAGTCTAGTTTAGGGAAAAGAAGGACTATGGGTGACATGATACAATGTTCCAATATTTAAGGGGCTGCCACAAAGAAGATGGGGGGATCAACCCCTTTTCCAAAGCACTAGAAGGCAAGAAACAATGGAGGGAAACTAATCAAGGAGAGAAGTAACCTGGAATTAAATTTCCTAACACTGAGAACAACCAACCAGTGGAAAGTCTTGCCTTCAGAAGTTGTGGATGCTTCATCACTGGAGGCTTTTAAGCAGAGACTGGACAGCTACTTGTCTGGAATGCTATAGGGTTTCCTGCTTGAGCAGGGGGTTGGACTAGAAGACCTCCAAGGTCTTCCAGACCCTTCCAAGTCTGTTATTTTGTTATTTTTTCTTAACCCTTCCAGCCCTATGATTCTATGATTCATCGTTTTTAGTGATCAATTATATATTCCTCCTGGCTATAAAGCAGGCAGGATATAGTATATGGGCAATAACTGGAGAGCACAATTTAGAAATTCACGAAATGAGAAAGAGGGAGAAGGCGAGAATCCATTTAATGTAGCTGAAGATTCCAAAGCCCTTTTATAACCCCTGAATTGGGACATATTCATAAAAGGCAGAATTTATGCTACTTTGCAGTGAACACATAGCCTACAAAAATGACTTCCCTTTAAAATGGCTCAAATTAAAACGATAAAGTAGCTGCAATATTCAGAAAGCAAGGCAATGTAGGTAAAAGGGATAATAAAACTTTTGGGAAAGGAAAATTCTTTGCATGATGAGCGAAGTGTGTGTGTTTGTGTGTGTGTGTGTGTGTGTGTGTATCTTAGACAGAATCCAAACCTTGCTTGCACATTATCAAATAAGTAAATAACTGCAGACACGGCAAGAGAAAAACAGCTTAGAATCTCTGGAATTAAAAAAAATATCAGCTTTGTGACAGACTAAGAGCTTGGTTAAATTCATAGAGATGCTTTAATAAGAAAGTCTAAACCATCCTACAAATATTTCCAACTTTTCCTTATAAAACATGGTCCTGTTTGATGGCTGTGCTGTTCATTTTTGCTGTTGAATAAATTCTACCTCCGTTTCAAGCGGGTGTCCTCTGTTTATTGACTCAGCTTGTAAAGAACCGGCATTTTCTTCTAACACTACCAATGGGTGTACTAGCAAGGTTAAAAAAAATATATATTACTCCACTAGTTGTTTCCGACTCTAGGGGGCAGCACTCATCTCCATTTCAAGGCCATTGAGCCAGCGCTGTCCCAAGGCATTTCCACAATCATGTGGCCAGCATGACATCACAGAGTACTGTTACCTTCTTACCATAGTGGTACCTACTTATCTACTTGCATTTGCATGCTTTCGAACTTCTTGGCAGAAGCTGGGGTGAGGACGAGAGCTCACCCCATCACGTGGCTCTCAGGTCTCAAACCTGGGCTGCCAGCTTTCCAGCTGACAAGCCCAGCATCTTAACCGCTGAGCCACCATGACGCCTTGTGCTAGCAAGGATAGAAAGGAATATAAACAAGGTGATCTGTATTAGACAATCAAGACTTGTGCTCCTTCACTGTTGCGGCTAGCCCGCAGCAGGTGTGGATGGCTGAGGAGAGCGAGGACTCAGATGAGGTGCCAGGACCATTAGCGAGTGGACTGCTGCCTTCAGAGATTGTGGGGGCTGGCAGCAGCAATGAGGAGGTTCCCTAGGAGCCTGTGCCAAGTGCGCGTGTGCGTAGGGCTGCTCGCAAGAAAGAGCAGCTGCAGCAGCACAGGTGACTTGGGAGTAAGGCAGCAAGGTAATGGCCCCTCCTTCAAGAAGATAAAAGCCAGCTGTGAATCAGATGTTCTTTGTAGGAAGCAAAAACGTTTTGAAACTCCAGCCTCGTAGGCATTACAGTATCTTAAGTTGGTATTTAAAGACTCTTGTGTTCTAAAATATTTTTTATCTGTTATTCTTGGCAGCCTTGCACAATTTGGGCGAGGCTCATGCTTATCAAAGTTCGTAAGAATCATTAAAAGGTTTCTGTTCCCTTTGGTTCGTGTTTGTTTTATTGGAAAAGGGTTTGGGTCAGAACATTCACTGCCTGTGAAGAATGCAATGAAAAACATTCCCCATTGCCCCCATTCACTCCAATCCTTGAAAATAAAAGCACGAGAAAAGCTTTCATGCTTAACCCGCCTCCCTGTTTTGTTCTGTTCTCTGATTGGGCAATCTTGGGATTCTGGTCAAAGACAGTGTAGTCCTTGAAAGTCTGAATCCTTGCAAAATGAGATTGGGAATGACATATTTTAGGGCGGTGTTTTTTCAATCTTGGCAACTTTAAGATGTATGGACTTCAACTCCCAGAATTCCCCATCCAGCCATGCTGGCTGGGGAATTCTGGGAGTTGAAGTCCGTACAACTTAAAGTTGCCAAGGTTGGAGAAATCTTATCTTATGGACTCTAGTCAAACCATCTGTATAAATTTCCAAGAACAATAGTAGTCTTCGTCATACCCATCTAAGCCCAAAGAGAAAGGCAAATCGGATCTTTGAGGCCGGAAAACTCAACATTATTCCATTTCATGCACCCCTCACCTCTGCACAATGTACGTCTCAAAAGTCATTATCTCCTGCGTGGATCTCAAAAGCCAACAAAGGGGAACTCAGATCTCAGGGTGAGATAAATCGTTTTAAATGCTAATTGATGTGCAACTTTTATTCTCTTTTTGAAATGCAAGAGGGTTGTCTAACAATAGCAGAGATTGAAATCATGTGGCTCAGGGGTGCTGGTTTGTGACACCATTGTGAGGTAGCACTGAACTCTTTGGCGTTCTTGTATCCTGCTGAAATTCTTGAATTATAAATAAGAATTTAATTTTTACCCCTTTTGAGGCTGCCTAATTGTAAGTTAATGAGTGTTTGAAAAAAAAAGAAACCAAACGCAACCCCTGGGTGATCTACTTCTGTGGTACTTATCTTCCGGAGTTCCATTCTCACTTTTCTATATAACTTCATGTGCCTCAAATTTGTTTTTGGGTGATGGGAGATATATTATATAGCAGGAAGTGGTGGGGACATGTGAAAGAGTTGGGTTCCAACTGCAGGCTCACTTACACGATCTTCTTTTGAGACTCAGTTACTTTTTCTAGAATTCCAGTAATAGTCATCCTTTTCCTCTTTGAGGGATATGAAGTCAGGAATGAGTAGTGTTGCAATTCGTTAGTTGTTGTGGCCTGTTTGCCACTGGTCCCTCAAAACCTTGACCTTCACTATTATTAGATTTTTATTCGACCTTTATTATTTCATAAGTAACTCGAGGTGGTGAACCTATCTAATACCCCAAAAGGCTACAAATAGATTTCAAAGTTCTTCCTTGTCTTCCTTCTGCTCCTAGTGAGCCATTCTCTGATTGGCATCTGCCAACAGCTGGAACCAGCTCAGGCCATTGCACCAATCTTCCAGACAGCTGTATCAAATATCTTATGCATTAGATCTTCAATTAGAGAGTTGCTGGTAAATCTTCATGAAAGCCATTTATCCATCTGCCGAGAAGCAACAAACATACAATATTCAACTTTTGCTGCCAGCAAGGGTTCTCTGCATCATCTAAGAGAAGCTTACCTACATGGTGTTAGTAATTACAGTAAATTCAAATATTTTATTAATTTGTTTCTTCTTTCAGTTGGTGGGCTGTGTTTTCATAAAATGCTAAACAGGTTAACCAAATATAATTGCTGTCTTCACAAAGCGTATGGGGCCCAGTCAAAAATAAGCCATATTATTGCTAAATATAATGATCTAGAATTCTAGATCATGTAACAATAACATATGTTAAGTCAATGATTAGATTCTTATGCTGAATCACAAACTACCTACCTTCATTTCATCTGAGACTGAGATGTTGTGTGAACGTCACAACCTACATATTTTGCAAATAAATGCAGTGGTTTGCTTAAATTCAGTTGGTATGGATTGATCCAAGAGAAATCTGAATATCCAGCCTCAAGTCTCTGCACTTGGCCTTTTTCCAGCCAACATGGCAAGAATTCCTTTGGGTTTTTTTTTTTTTTTGACATTATTTCTGTTAATAATGGACGAGACCTGGTGGCGTACTGGTTAAACTGCCGTATTGAGAATCCACTTTGTAGGACGCAACACACAAATAATGCTTGTACATTGTGAACAACGCACTGTGGAGCGGTATATAAATCTAAATACTGTTGCTTTTGCTATTGATAATAAAGACTAAGGCACTTTGATGCCCCTTTAAAAATTTAAAATTCTCTTAAAGGATCATAGTAAGCATCTCATAATAATTAATTTTTTTTCTCTCTTGCTCGCTCCTCCCTCCCTCCCTCAAAAAATTCTAAAGAAGACAAGTCAGAGCACAAACCCACCTGCTGAAGTTTGCAGAAAGAGCCATATGAGGTCACTGGGATGAGGAGATTTGTGGGTAAGAAAAGGAGGATTACAGAACTTCTAATAAATATAGTCTTCTCTGCACTCTTTCCTTTTCCACCCCCTGAAATTTCTGCTCCGCATTCAGTTAGAAAAAAATTCCATTTTTCAATACCCAATTAAGTTGTGCTGGTTTGATTCTACTAAACGCCACCCAAGGTGATTCCAGTTGGATTAAAAAAGGCCCATAAATGTTCTGTCAATATTGGGCATAAATAAGATTTATTTCCGTGGGAGCTTCCTTGCTTTATGGGTAGGAAGATTGGACAGTTCTAACAAATGCTATGTTTGTGGATTACAAAGAGAGAGGAAATCAGTTTTCTGTCAGATTCAAGCATTCATATGCACCTTGGCCTTCTTTGCCAACCCCTGTAATTTTCATCATCAGAATTATGTTCTTCAGCTGGGAAGATGGATATATGGATATATATCACAAAGATACTTTCTTCCCTCACCCTGTCATGACTCTCAAAAGTTGTTGTCCAATATGATTTGATATCCAAAAAGAGCCAGATGAGTTTTTAACATTTGCACTGTGGGTTGCCACAACCTTTTACATCATCTCTAGCTAACTTTTTTATTTAAACTTGGTTCTGAAAAAAATGGGGAAACCTGTAATTTTTGTCTCCTACCGGATTATTTCAGTTACCCCCTTTTAAAAGCAAATCAATGGAGATCCAGTCTTTATATATGAAAGGAGATATCATAGTTTGGCAAAATTTCCCTAAAGTAAAAATTCTGAAAAAATATTCCAGAGGCAGTCAACAGCAATTTTTATATTGGTTTTATTATAGTGTATTCTGTGGGGTCCTTGGTGCTCTCTGAGCTTGGTCACCAATCACAAAACTAAGTAACATCAACAGTGCATTGAAGATGTTACCTAGTTGGGTAATGAAAGGTCTGCAAGAAAACAACCAATCTCAGAGAATTTTCTGAAGAAGCTTCTTGGATGAGAAGTGAAACATCTTCAAAGAAAAACAAGAAAGTCCAGTTGCATCTTGAAAAAACATGATTGGAAACATCTAAGGGGCTGCCACAACCTATTCTCCAAAGCACTTGAAGGTAGAACAAGATGCAATGGACGGAAGCTAATCAAGAAGCCAACCTGGTAATAAATTAAGAAATTAATGAGTGGGCAAATTGTGAGGACTCCATCACTGGAAGAAGAAAAGAGATTGGACAACCACTTATCTTTTATTTATTTTATTTGTCAAACATGTACAAGATACCAAGTATGAACATAAACAAGAACCAAGGAAGTAAATACAGATAAATGGGGACAGTAGGACAGGGACGGTAGGCATGTTGGTGCGCTTATGCACGCCCCCTTTAAGGGCCTCTTAGGAATGGGGTGAGGTCCACGGTAGACAGTTTGAGGTTGAAGCTGTGAGGGGTTGAGGCTGTAACAACGGAGTCGTGTAGTGAGTTCCAGGCGCTGACCACTCTGTTGCTGAAGTCGTATTTTCTTCCATCAAGTTTGGAGCGGTTTACCTTGAGTTTGAATCGGTTGTTTGCTGGTGTATTATTGTGATTGAAGCTGAAGAAGTCGTTGATAGGTAAGATGTTATAGCAGACAATTTTGTCTACTATGCTTAGATCGGACCACAGGTGGTGGAGTTCCAGATTGTCCAGGCCCAAAATTTCGAGCCTGGAGGCATAGTTGAATTCTAGGGTGAGTGGAGGAGTAGAGTACTAATCTCGAGAAATGCCTCTAAACCTGCTCAATTGTCTGAAATTATGTTTTCCTGTCTGAACAGGGGATTGGATTTTCACACTTACGACTGTTGCAGCATCCCCACAGTCATGAGAGGCCAGAGGAGGAGATGCGTACCTTGATGTGAGTGATATTGAGTTGGCCAGGCCCAGCCAACAACATGACCACCAAGCCACACCCACCAACTAAGCCACACCCACAGAACCGGTTGTTCAAAAATTTGAATCCCACCCCCTGGCCATAAACCATGGTTTAGAGCAGTGTTTTTCAAAGCTGGCAAGTCGAAGACCTGTGGACTTCAACTCCCAGAATTTCCCAGCCAGCACTTAGTTGGGAGTGAGAATATAACTTGGCAATCTCCAACCCAAGTTAAGCACAGCGGCCTTATACTATTCCATTTGTGACCCTCCTGACTTTCACACACACACACACACACACACACACACACACACACACACACCTACACACCATCTGTGAAGACCATTACAAGCCCACTCTGCACAACATCCAGCAAAGAGGTGATATTCAACAGGTTGTGACTAGTTCTGGAGAACCAGTAGCGGAAATTTTGAGCAGTTTGGAGAACCGGCAAATACCACCTCTGATTGGCCCCGCCCCCATCTATTCCCTGCCTCCTGAGTCCCAGCTGATTGGCTGGGTCTTCTTTGGTTGCCCTGAACAGGAGAACGGAGCTGGAAAGCAGGGTAGTGGGGTGGGGAGGGAATAGGGATTTTGCAGTATCCTTCCCCTGCCATGCCCACCAAGCTACGCCCACCAAGCCATGCCCACAGAACCAGTAGTAAAAAAAAAATTGAATCCTACCGCTGATCCAGCATGCTTAAAAGTGTTCAACAGAATGGAGATCTAGTGAGCAATACCATTCTGGCTGAATCCAAAATGAGTTTAAAGGCAGAGATCTCATTTTGTTTTGTACCATTCCATTAAACTATTTGGGTTTTTTTCATGCCTCATCCCCTTGCATACATTATAACCCATTACTCATTAATGAGGCTTTTTCTCAAGATCTTGACTTGGAAGACTTAATGCAGCTTGTGATCTTTTCGATGAGTTGAAACTTCACACATTTCTGGAAGGTCTTGGACTTAACGCTATTTTGTGGGTTGGATGCGGCTTTTTTTTTTTTTTAACACACCACCAGATTTAAAAGAACAGAAAATAATGGACTGTGGTCACTGTGACCTGTAGCTGAGGGGGAAATTGTCATCTCATGTCTAATGATACGAATAATACGAAACTAAAGATTAATTGGCATTGGTTTCCTGTTCTAGGAAAGGGCAACTTGATCTGGAAGGGTTTGTGCTATGGCCAGAAAAAATGGATTTGGAGATGGAATACTTAACCATAATGAAAAGTTTAATCTTTTTTTTTTTTTTTTTTTTTTTTGGAGCCTCAAGCTGGCATATCCTCTGTTAACTAACTGATTTGTTCACTTCCATTTTCTTTCCCAGAATATTTACTGGGAATGGCAGATATAGACAGATAAGGAAGGAAGGAAGGAAGGAAGGAAGGAAGGAAGGAAGGAAGGAAGGAAGGAAGGAAGGAAGGAAGGAAGGAAGGAAGGAAGGAAGGGGGGAAGAAGGAAGGAAGGAAGGAAGGAATGGAAGGAAGGAAGATAGAGAGAAATAGATGATAGAAATAGAGATAGATGATAGATATATGATATATAATATAGATAGATAGTTGATAGAGAGATGATAGATATAGATGATAGATATAGATGACAGAAAGATAGATAGTAGATAGTAGATGATTGATAGATAGTAGATAATAGAGAAATAGAGATATAGATGATAGATGGATAGATGGATGGATAAATGATAGAGATAGATAGATAGTAAATAAGAGAAAGATGATAGATATAGATGATAGATAGATAGATAGATAGATAGATAGATAGATAGATAGATAGATAGATAGATAGTAAATGATAGAGAAATAGAGATATAGATGATGGATGGATGGATGGATGGATGAACAGACAGATGGACGGACAGACAGACAGATGGGCGGGCGGGCGGGCGGGCAGGCAGGCACATAGATAGGAAAGGAGAGGCCCACCGTGACAAGAAACTGAAGGATGTGTCCCTGCTATCTATCTATTCTGTATGAAGTTGTAATGGCTACTAATGAAGGAGGTTCAAGGAAAGGAAGCAGCCAAGTTAACAGATCACTGCTCACTTAAAACCCACCCCTCTTCTAGAAAAATGAAATATTTTAGGATATATTAAAGGGGCAGAATATTTCCCCTAAAAGAGAAGTAGAAACTCAGAAAGGTAGAAACTCAGCCCCCCTATCTTTGTTAATGGGCCCTTAAGGCCTGGGCCAGTCTCTTCTACATAACAAAGATCTACCTCCTTCAGGAAGAGCCATTTAATGGCCCTTCATTGCATCACCTAGCAAGTTTCAACCAAACTTGGCACACAGACAACCTACAGGGTTACCCCTGCATGGCCCCAGGGGAGTCTGACAACCAATCAGGATACATTTCTTGCCACAGGAACAGGAAGCAAGTTCAAAGCCTAACAGAGGATATAAATACATCTCAGTTTCCACTCCATGTGATTAGCAACCCAGAATCTCATGTGTTTGATGGTTCTGCTTCACCCTTTAAACCATCTTTCCAATCAGCCTCCATGTTTCCAGTGTCTTCCTTCCCACTTGGAATTGAACCCAGATGGACATTTCTTACCTTACCTTACCTCATCTTACCTTACTAGCTGCCCATCTTACTACAGGGTAACTATTACAAGACTATGGCATGTGGGATATTAATGGCACATGTTTTTTTTAAAAAAAACTTGGTTCATCTTTCAGGGCTGAAATTACCCTGGTTCATTTATCTGTTGGCCTCACCTGTTGACAAGCTGTGTCTCAGGCAGCCCACGCCACCTGAGCAGAAATCAGAAATGAGCAGCCAGCAAAGGACATTTTCAAGAGCCTCTCTTGCAGATTCTGCCTGGAGAACTAATTTGGGCATCTGGAAATACACAGAAGTGGGGCCAGGCAACCCTGGACTTATTTGATAGATAAGTGTGGAATTTGGCTCAGGGGGGCATGATAAATGACGTACTTTTGCTTTCAAATGCCTCCCACAAAACAGTTTTTTTAAAAAAGAATTCATATTGGAAATGGAAAAACTGATTTATATCTGAGAACTGAAACGGTGCTCTAAGAGGAAAATGACCAGGAGACTAGAAACTAAGTCCTGTGACAGTTTGCTGAAACCTGTGGTTCCAAATAAACGCCTATATGTAGGGAGACCAAATAAGGTGAATACATTTAGTTCTGACAAAAGACATCTTGGAGGACAGATTCAAGACAATTGTCATGGAGAAGATCTGGAGAAACGTTTGTCAAACTTGGCATGTTTAAGACTTGTGGATTTCAACTCCCAGAATTCTGTCCACAGGTCTGTCTAAAATGTCTATGGAGATTCTCAACCACCCAGGTCTTGGGGTGGGATTCAAAAATCCCAGCAACAGGTTCGCTGCCCAGTTGATGGGTTGGCGTGGCCATGGTGGGCGTGGCCTACCAGAATTTCCCAGAGGGCTGTTTTTCACCTTCCCAAGGGTCCAGAGCAGGGGTGGGATTCTACCAGTTCGCACCTATCCGCTAGAACTGTTAACATTCTAAGCAGTTCAGAGAACCGGTTGTTAGAAGAAATTATTGGCCTAATCCTGTAAGGAATGCAGGAAGGAAACATTCTGGTGTTGCTTACAGAAACTGACTCTCCATTAAACCTTATTACATTCTTGGCAGGACTAGACTTCCTGTCTCAGAAATGTCTCTGGAGTTTTTTCCCTTCCTTTGCTGGTACTTTGTTTGTGTGGAGTGACCATTCAAAGTTACAATGGCACTGAAAAAAGTGACTTATGACAATATTTCACACTTATGACTGTTGCAGCATCCCCACAGTGATGAGAGGCCAGGCAAGGAGATGCGTGCCTCAATGTGAGTGATATTGAGTTGGCCACACCCAGCCAGTCACATTACCACCAAGCCATGCCCACCAACTAAGCCAGGCCCACAGAACCTGTTGTTAAAAAAATTGAATCCCACCCCTGAACAAAACCCATCAAGCTGCAGGAGTTTCAAAGGGGAATTAAACATAAAAGGCCGAGATTCACAATCCCAATCTGCTTGCAAACCGGGAACACTCCATCTGTGTCACTTTTTGCTTCTTGCCTTCCTACTGTTGGAAGAAATATCCTTCTGGGTTCAGTTCCAAGTGGGACAAAGACACCGGAAACATGGAGACTGTTTGGAAAGATGGTTTAATGGTGGACAGGACCACATGGCTTGGAGCTCCAAAGTGAAAAGGACGATCACGTGCTTCAAGATGTTGGATGAAGGAAAAAGAAAGGAGCAAGATGCTGAGAGATCCTTAGTTATATATCCTCTATTGGGCCGCACCTTAGTGTTTCCTGTTCCTGTGTAAGAAATGTATCCCATTGGCTATCAGACTCCCAGGGGCGGGGGTCTTAGCTAACTTTGTAGACTTTGTCTGGACCACATTTCTTCACCTGAGTGCTTGGAGATGCAATCTTCCCAGGCCATGTTGTGAGATGGGTAGAGGGCTTTGTTATGTAGAATGCTCTGGCCCAGGCCCATTAACAAAGGTGGGGGGTGAGCTTCTGCTTCTGAGTTTCTGCTTCTGAGTTTCTACTTCTCTTTTGGGGGGAAATATTCTGCCTTTTTAGTATATCCTAAAATATTTCATTTTCCTAGGAGAGGGGTGGGTGCTAACTTCGAACACTACATTAAAATAATTCCACTTTCTGGCAGCTGGCTTCTATATCCATTTCTTGTCAGCACCTGTGGTTGGGAACGAACTCAGGAAATTTCTTCCAAAAGTACAGGTAGTTCAGACTTACAATCATTCATTTAGTGACCATTTGAAGTTACAAAAGCCCCCCCGCCCCAACATATCTTATGGTCATTTTTCACACTTATGACTGTTGCAACATCTCCATGGTCATGTGTTCAAAATTTGGGCCGTTTGGCAACTGGCGCGCATTTTTGATGGTTGCAGTGTCACTGGGATCACCTTTTGCAACCTTCTGACAAGCAAAGTCAATGGGGAAGCCAGATTCACTTAACGACCAGGTTACTGACTTAACAACTGAAGTCATTCACTTAGCAATTTTGGCAACAAAGGTCATAAAACTTAGCAATGGAAATGTTGGGCTAAGTTGAGATCATACGTTGAAAGATTAACATCTTTCCCTCTTGTAAATGTGTAATAACTGCAGATAAACGACTAATCCTATTTATAAATATCTTTGAATATTTTAAACTGTCTCCTCATGTCTTCTGACTGAAAAATGTTCTTGCCATAATTAAGCCTCTGTGTGTGTGTGTGTGTGTGTGTGTGTGTATGTTTGCTTATGTTCTCACATGATTCTTTTGCATTTTAGGCAATTTCCCAGGACTCCGGTTCTTTAGCATCAAAGCTCCAGATTCTTATTTTCAAAGGATTAAAATCCATTTGCACCTTTTGTTTTGAAAGATGTGGTTTTCTGAGCACTTCAAAGTACTGTCAGAAACTCTTTTCATTCCTGACAAAACACAGGGACGAAAAAGCAGAGTGGGAGAAAGGAAGGAAGGAAGGAAGGAAGGAAGGAAGGAAGGAAGGAGATAATAGAAAGAAATAGATGATAGATATAAAAATGGATGATAGATCTAGATGACAGAAAGCTAGATAGATAACAGATAGAAAAAAAGAAAAGAGTAGAGAAATCTGAATTTCCATATATAAAGGCTATGCTGCAGTGGGTTCTGTTTTTAATGCATAAAGAAAAAAAATATGGCCGATCAGTTGAACGAAGTCTCTAGAGACCAGGTGTGTGGGATACAGGTCAGGTTCCCCTTTCAGGCAAGCAATAGATTTGTGACAGTGCTGTGGACAGAACACCATCTTAGTGCTTGATTAATAACCCAATCCCTTTATTCCTTTGGTTTGGGAGTAAGAGATAGGAAGAATTGAGATGAACATTTCCCCACCCACACCCAGTCCAAGGTTTGCCTTATTTATACAGAAGTGATACCAATGTCATTACTTCCAAGCAAAGGTGCACAAAACAGCATCTATGATCAGCCCACATTTTGGGGGGAATTGTAAAGAGTTCAGCGCTACTGCTCAGTCTTCCTTTGTACATCCCATTGTTGGAAGAAACATCCATCTGGTTCACTTACAAGTGGGGAGAAAGACAGCTGGAAACATGGAGGCTGATTGGAAAGATGGTTTAATGAAGCAGAACCATCCAGCATGTGGCCCTGGTACACCTGAACATATAGAGTGGAGTGTGAAGGTTATTTATACCATCTCTTGGGCCTTGCCTTTGATCTTACTGTTCCTGTGGCAAGGGCATGTATTCTATTGGTTACTGTCAGATTCCCATGGGGCCATGTGAGGTCGTGTTTGTCTGAATCAAGTTTGGTTGGAGCCAGGGCTGATGTAATGTCCTTAAGAGGTTTTGCAATGCAGTGAGCTCTGCTGCTAGATGGGTTAATCCTATTATGTCCTGGAAGGTCATGTCTTAATCCCATCATCCTGGAGCTGAAGGTCTTTTGTTTTGTAGATAGGCTGGCCCAGTGGTGGTGGATGAGCACCAAATATCTGTTGGGGGCAGGGAGCTGGGGCTCAGTATCTGTCTCCCTCTCCTCCTCTCTCCTTCCCTTACTCATCTATCCATCCATCCATCTGTCTCTCTGTCTAAAATTCTAGTCAAAAACATTGTTAAGGGAGCCATTGCATTCCTGAGGGTTGTTGGGGGTCTTTTTGCTGCAAACTGGCTAAAAAGATCACAAACTAACAAAAACCATCACATATTGTCGTCACATGACTGCAGTACATTGCAACTAGGCATAAAAGTGAGCCGGTTGCAAAGATCCCCAAATGTAGTGATCAGGGGTGGGATTCTACCTGGTTGGACCGGTTCTACAGAACCTGTTGTTATGATTCTGCCTAGTTCAGAGATCTGACAAATCACACCACTGGCTGGCCCCTCCCCTCCCCACCCATTCACTCCTTACCTGGCATGCACACCATCAAACGTGCCTGCTAAGTTGCTATTTTTTCTTCCCCCACCGATCATCAGCTGTTCTGCTGTGCTGGAGATTTAGATTAGCTAGAAACCAGGAAATCATTGCATTTCTTGCTTTCTAGCTAATCTAAAAGCAGAGCTGAAGCTTCCTTAGGACTGAAGTTTCTATTTTTCAGTGCAGACTCAGGTAGCAGATTTCAGAAAGATAGATCCCTGAGTGAATCTGTGATTCTGTGAGCAACTCAATCTGCCTGCCTGCTTTGCCTGATCTTGGGTAAAAGTTACTCTTTTTTAAATAAAAAAATCAATATTTTCATAAATATTTACAATATTTACATATAAGCCATGCCCACCCAGTCACATGAATACCAAACCACACCCACAAACTAGACCACACCCACAGAACCGGTTGTTAAGACATTTGAATCCCACCCCTGGTGGTGATGTGACTACAATGTGTGTGTATGTATGTACACATGTTTGTGTTCCCATCAAAACTCTGGAACATGTCAGAAGTACAGTTAATGCTGGATCTCTGTGCTTTATCCAAGAGATTGCTAATCATTGTCACATGGTCCTTCTATTTTTCTTCTCGGACACGTACATTCACACATGTATAAAACAAAAATGGAGCATCTGCCCTTTGAACAAATCAATCAGGACCATGATGAAGTAAAACTTGAGCAAGCAAGAATCATGAAATTACATCAGTGAGCAAGAATCATGTTATTTACCAGTAGTTATTCTAATCTAGACCCATAATATGAAGGTGAAATTTAAGGAAGAACAACCTAATGGTTGGAAAAAGCAAAAGCAATTCAGAAAGACCAACAGAAGAAAAAGTGATTAGCTACTATCATTTTTCCAAGGCAGGAGCTTGCAAAAATAGAAAGCAGGCCATTGCTTAATAGACAATTCGGATGGAATTTTGCCCATTGCGTCATGAAGAGTCGGAAGCGTCAGAAGAACAATATTATTATCACAAGGGATGACAATTATCTCAATTTTCTCTCTCCAGGAGTAATTTCATTCTATCCCTTTGATCATTTTGATGAACCATTTCTGCAGTTTGCTCTGATCTACAGTCTTCTTTCAAAATCCACAGTGTTATAAGCTTTGTCACATCAGAAATATAGATAGATAGATAGATGATAGATAGATAGATAGATAGATAGATAGATAGATAGATAGATAGATAGATAGATAGATATAGAGATATAGATATAGATATAGATATGTTTTCTTAAGTTTTTGCGTGTATTTATATGTATGGTATTCAGCTCTGTTCGGGTATTTTCCCATGTCATTATAGTTGTGCTTTTAAAGTTTACGTTTTGGCAGAATCTCATCTGCCATCATCAGGTTTCTGTATTGTGTTGGTCTGTGAGTCAGGCTTTCACAGCTGTTTCTGTTTTAAATTTTGTGCTAGCCTACTGATGTATTAGAATGTTTTTTTCTTCATCCTGATTGGTTGGGAGTCTTGGTCTGTGTTTATTGGTCTTGGAGTTTGCTGTGTTCTGCTTGACTGGTGTTTCTAATATCTTCTGTTTGTTTTGTAGTGTTTTTTTGTCTTGATTGGCTGGCAACATTGTGTTTCCTGTATTGGAGGCTTTTAGTGTGGCTTGGCTTCAAGTAAACGGACGGCTATCATTTATTAGGAAGTTAGGTTTCATCTGGGTGCCTGGTTGGGGTTTGTTTGAGCTGGAGGTATCAGGGGGGATCTGTTTGTGCCCAGGTGTTTGCCTGGCTTGTGGTGTGGAGATTATTTTGTTTGTGAGTGACAGTCTGGTGGAGTCATCTCTTCTATTCATGCTTTCAGGTCTTTTTTCAATCTTTATGGCTTCTCTGATAATTCTGTAGCTGGGGTTTTCTATAGTGGCTAGGGTTTGGGTGCCATTGAAGTCTGTGGCTTTCATGTGTTGGACTAGTGAGGAAGTGTGTTCCAGCTTGTTTACTGCATTTTTGTGTTCATCCAGGTGGGTACTTATTCTTCTATTGGTCTGTCCGATGTATGTGGCAGGGCATGATGTGCAGGGGACTTCGTATATGTCTTGGTTTTCCAGATCAATTTTATCTTTGGGGTTTCTTAGGATGGCTGCTATTTTTCTGTCTGTTTTGAAGGCAGTCTTGATGTGATGCCTATGTGGTATCTTACTGATTTTGTCTGTAGTACCTCTTATGTAGGGCAGGACAGCTGTTCCATAGATCTGTTCATCTTCTAGGTCTCCATTATGTCTCAGTGTGTTTTTGTGAATCAGGCCTGTGATTTTGCTTTTGTGAAAGCTGTTGGCTGTCAGTACTTTAGTCAGGGTGCATATATATGCATATATATGCATACACACACACACACACACACACACATATATATATATATATATATATACATACATATATTCATTTTCTTAAATTTTCGCGGGTACTTACATGTATGGTATTCAGCTTTGTTCGGGTATTTTCCCACGTCATTGTAGTTGTGCTTTTAAAGTTGTAGCAACGTTTCGGCAGAATCTCATCTGCCATCATCAGGCTTCTGTATTGTGTTCATCACAGACGAACAAGAAATTTCATCTTCAACAGCAAATAAGATGGGGATATCTCTATATTTTAGAGTTGTTCCCCTTTTGCCATAAAAAATGAGAAGTACTATTTCAGCCTAACCAATTGTTCTCCTCCTTAAAACATGGGGAATACCGAGCAGAATGGAGCTGTAACTTCATATACATTTTAAATGTGCAACATCAGGAGAAATGGTTTACATTGCATCATTGTATTCAATTCCTCCTGACCATGATGGGAGTATCTTAGAAGAGGCTTAGCATCTTTATTTTTTTAAGATAATTTTAATCCCACCTTTATTACTTGTAGGAATAATTAAGTTGACAAACATACCTAATACACCTTCTTCCTTCTATTTTTCCCACAACAACTTTGTGAGGTGGCTTGGTCTGAGAGAAAATGACTGGGTCGAAACCATGCAATCAACATTTGTGCCTAAAGTGAGATTACAACCCACAGTTTTCTGATTTCTAGCCTGGTGCTGTAATCACTCGTCCAAAGTGGCTAAATCTTGCCAAAATTAACTCTAAAACATCACAGGGTAGACATTTTGGGAACAGGCTCCTGTAGTTTGTCCACACTAAACCCACCATGCTGCAGATTTTGAAGCTAAGTAAGAAGAGAGATTCAAAAATGTATGAAAAGTGGAGAGTCCTTTTCATACTAATCAGAAAATATCAGAAGTAAGAATTTGACTGAGGCTTTTATCACAAGCACCAGATACTAGGCTGCAAAACTTCAGGTGGCCACAGGATGGCAGTAAAGAGGAAGAGAAAGTCTAACTCCCTTCTGCCATCTGGTGGATCCCTTGGGTTTAGCAGCCTAGATAAAATAAGATTAGAGAGTCCCAGAATTAAATATTCCCCATTCCATCAACAAAGCTTGCTTGATGATATGTAAAAAACAAACACGTTTTGTTTGCTTAAATGCACTTTACCCAAAGCCATCCAATGAAGTTGTAAATTATAATACCTTAACATGTTGGGTGAAGCTAACCAACTTTGGTCAACAAACCACAGCTTACTGCCTTGTGCCAATAACTACTTTTCAGGCTAACCTGCAGTAACGCATAAGGCTGTTGCAAGGATAAAATTGGAGGGAGACCTAAATTATGATAAGATAGATCTGACAGTGTTTATAAAACATCTTGAGGCGCTTAAATTTAGGTTTTCACAGCGTGCTCAGAATCCCTTGATCATGTGAAGTGTTAAAACCACTTTATAATGCCTTGGTAAGACTACACTTGGAATACTGCATCCAGTTTTGGTCGCCGTGATATAAAGATGATGTTGAAACTTTAGAAAGAGTGCAGAGAAGAGCAACAAAAATGATTAGGGGACTGAAAGCTAAAACATACAACGAACAGTTACAGGAACTGGGTATGTCTAGTTTAATGAAAAGAAGGACCAGGGGTGACATGATAGCAGTGTTCCAATATCTCAGGGGCTGCCACAAAGAAGGGGGAGGAAACTTATTTTCCAAAGCATCTGAAGGCAGAACAATCAAGGAAAGGACCAACCTAAAAACAAGGAGAAATTTCCTGATAGTGAGACAATTAATGTTGAATGGCTTGCCTTCAGAAGTTGTGAGTGCTCCACACCGCTGCTAGTTTTTAAGAGGTTGGACAACCAATTGTCTGAAATGATATGTACTCCTGCTTTAGCAGAGGGTTGGACTAGAAGACCTCCAAGATCCCTTCCAACCCTTTTATTCTGTTACCCTGCAGTCAAACTCAACTCTTAGTGACTTCATAAACATGTCTGTATGGCTTCCTTGGTAGAATTAAGGAGGCCATTGGGCACAATAGTCTTCCAGGGCTGTCTCCCGATGTAGTTATCACTGAAGATTTCCGAGTGGTCTCCCATCCAAGAACAAACCCGCTACGAGCTTAGTATCCTTTGTTAAGTTTGGCTCCATAAATAGACGATGTATTTTGAACGCTAGGTGGCAGTGGAAAGTCGCCTCTCTCACACCTAGGCCACGCCCCCTGGCACAAAGTGGAAACGCTAAGTGGGACTATATGACCCTCACGGCGTCCCATAGTTGCAATTCCTCTCCCAGTGGGGAATACGGGAGTACTGACGTTGCCCAGCCAGAGCGTAGCAGAAGCTACAGAAGCGGGCATGGCTTCCGACTCGCGTCCGGCGTCTGGTGTCTCCGGGAGCCGCTTCCTCATTGTAGGAGGCGGGATCGCCGGTGTGACGTGCGCCGAACGGGTAATTTCTAGTCTTTCTCCATTATTGGCGCGCGCGCCTCTCTGCGCAGGCGCCCGGTAGCAATATGTGTCCGTCCGTCCGTCCCCCACCCCCTGAATATACCTATTGCCGTACCTGGGGATGGCAACTTCCTGGTTGTTTCATAGCGTTACAAAGTGAAGGTGTCAACGCACGGACAGTTTCCGGGTTGCTTTTCGCCCTATATTTGCTTTTATTTTTAAAAGGGGAGATGGGCATTCTCACCCAGGGGGAGTCTGCAAAGATAGGGATTCCATATTTTTTTTTAACGATTCACTAAAGAAGAAGGAGAAGCATATTTTTTTTAAGGTTCCAAGGGTCTTCAAACTTGGCATGTTTAAGACTTGTGGACTTCAACTCCCAGAATCCCTGAGCTAACATGACTGGAGGAGGAATTCTGGGAGTTGAAGTCCACAAGCCTTAAAGCTGAAGACCCCTGTTCTAGGTCTAGGAAAAATGGAAACGATTTGCATGCTAGTAGTTTGTAGTTCGTTCAGTGTGAAGTCCTGGGACGGCTTAGTCAACTGATAACTTTGTATATCTTTCAAGCAATTTATGTTCCAAAGATAAACAAGAACAACTTCCTGGACTATTTCATCAGAATAGTACATCATTATTTGCATTTCTCACTCTTATGAGAAAAATAATTGTATTAAACTGCTTTCAAAAGTTCATATATGTGTAATGGATTTTGATTATCATAGAAAATTATAAATTTGTAAATAAAATAAATGCATAAATATATGGAGAATAGTTCTAGTGGCTTGGTTG
Source organism: Pseudonaja textilis (assembly GCF_049901715.1). Classification (NCBI taxonomy): domain Eukaryota; kingdom Metazoa; phylum Chordata; class Lepidosauria; order Squamata; family Elapidae; genus Pseudonaja; species Pseudonaja textilis. The sequence goes on from NC_141994.1 coordinate 65,829,139, forward strand.
GTCCCAATAAATGAATTGCTTGAAAAAGTTCAAATCCATTTAGAAATTTATCTCCTAAGATTAACAAGGCAACATTTTTTGTCCAGTCTTCCAAAATTGAATATCCAGTAATTTTTAAAGAAATTTTATTTTATAATTTTAAAAAGACAAACAACAGAAATCTTATAACATCAACAGTTTGTGACATTCATCTTATTCTAATATTTTGTGCATTATTTACAAATATAGAGAATTTGTGTGGATATAAATCATTATCTAGTGCTTATCCCTATTTATTTACAATCCATTTATCTATCCAGCAATCAATCTCTGCTCAATCCAATCATACCATTTTCCCCACATCTTGTAATAATCAGACTCCTCTTTCTCTTGTAAACTCAAAAGTTAATTTGTCCATCTTGGCACAGCTCATTATTTTTGAATGATCAATTCCTCTGGTGGTATACATGTATGTTTCCAACATTGGGCATAGGCAATCCTGGCTGCAGTTAAAATATGCAATATTAGATATTTTATATTTCTCCCATATTTTTTTTCTGAATATCCCCAATAAAAATAATTCCGGTTCCAATTCTATTTTCTCATTGGTAATCTCCTGTAACCAGAATATAGAGTATTTTATACTGTTTATCAGGGGTCACTTCCATGAAAAGAGAATGAAGCAACTGACAAAAAGAATTGGAAAGATTAGATTGAAATGCGATTTCTCATAATTTCTCATAATTTCAGGAATATTCTTTCTCTCGTTTGTAACTAGATCAGTTAACTTGGCAACTTTAAGATGTGTGGACTTCAATTCCCAGAATACCCCAGCTAACATGCATGCTGGGAAGTCCACACATCTTGAAGTTGCCAGATTGAAAAACTCTGCACTTGATGAAGTTTTCTGTATCTCTCTGCTCCCACCTAGTGGTCATAACGATTTCTGCAGACTAAATGCACAATAGTCACCTTCTATTAAACCCATGCCACAGATATTGCCATGTTCATGTCATGAAAGGTCAAGGGTGATAATCAGTGGTTGGATTCAAATATATTTACTTCTAGTTCTGTGAACGTGGCTTGGTGGGTGTGACGGGAAGGTTACTGCAAAATCCCCATTCCCTCCCCACTCCACTAACCTGCTTTCCAGCTCCGTTCTCCTGGGCAGGGCAACCAAAAAAGACCCAGCCGATCAGCTGGGACTCAAGAGGCAGAGAATAGATGGGGGAGGGGGCAGTCAGAGGTGGCATTTGCCAGTTCTCCCAACTACTCAAAATTTCCGCTACCAGTTCTCCAGAACGGGTCAGAACCTGCTGAATACCCACCTCTGGTGATAATTCTTCATGTATTGGAGATGACATGGGTGAGATCAGTTTGCAATCTCTCTGTTCCAACAAGCCCAGCCCTCCTTGAATTCCTCTGATTCTTATGTAGGGCCAGTTTGCCTTGACTATTAGTAGATCAGATTCTTGGCTATAGGTAGCATGTAATAAGCTTGAAGCGCTTTGAACTAAACTTAAACTCCCTGGCTACTTGTGTCTGACATCATGATGATTTTATACTGTCTATAGTTAAATGCCAATATTCAGACAGAAATAATAATAGCACTTAAAATAGAAATAATAAAGCACTTATATACCGCTTCACAGTGCTTTACATCCCTCTCTAAGCGGTTTACAGAATCAGCCTATTGCTCACAATAATCTGGGTTCTCATTTTACTGACCTTGGAAAGACGGAAGGCTGAGTCAACCTTGAGCCTGGTGAGATTTGAACTGCCAAATTGCAGGCAGCCAGCAGTCAGCAGAAGTAGCCTACAGTACTGCATTCTAATCACTGTGCCACTGCGGCTTGTATACTCACCTTTCTGGTTTAATCATACTGTTCAACACAAAATGTCTTGGAACAACAACCTCAATATCTTCCTTCTTTTTTTTTTTACAAGCTGGCTGCAGAGTTTCCCTCTGAAGATATTTTTTTAATTACTGCTTCTCCTGTTATAAAAGCGGTGGTGAACTTCAAACAGGTAAGACGGATGTGATCTCCATTTTGGGGGCTAAAGAAAAAAAAGTAGATTGTGGCCCCAAATGTCTTATTTAATCACTAGCATCGTACACGAATTAGTAAATACTATGCCCCTTTAGAGATTTTTCCGGGGTATTTAGGTATCAGTAGATCATAAATGGAAGCCATTGTGGTGCAGTGATTAAGACACCAGGTTAGAAATGGAGAAACTCTTGAGTTCTTTATGCAGAAATCCAGCCAGGTGACTTTAGAGCAGTCACCTTCTCTCAGCCCTGAGAAGGAGGTAAGAATATTAGGAAGACCTTGTGATGAGCCAGGGTGGGATACAAAACAAACACAGTCACAGAAAACAGGTGAAGCCCCCTTTATTCCTTCAGTTTGCTTCCAAGCTCCAAATATCTTTGACAGAAGACAAAAACACTCCCACACAAACAGTTACACGAAGAAGGAAAAAAGCAACACAAACCAGATAAGATAAGGGCTGGAGGATGTCCACAGATAACACACACTAGGAAGGATGCCAAACTCAGAGAGGAACTATAAACTAGAGATAATTTACATGCTTTGTTTCCAGCGTTTGCTAGTACGCAGGTCCATACTCTTATTCAGTTGTCACAGCTGCAGTCCATGAAGAGGATCAAGGCCCTCTCCTCCTGAGTAGACCACATCTTTCCCTTATCCTCTCCTCCCTGTGTGCCCTAGGATGGATAAGGGATGGGCCTGGGTCCTCCTCTGACTGCTCAGCCGGCCTCTGCCTTTCCCCAGCCTCCTGCACCACCTCTGGAGCCACACTTCTACTCCCTGTTGGCTGTTCTTCCTCTTCCTCAGTCAGTCTCCACCAGGGGCATGACATACCTGACCATGTAATGGCCATGAGTCAAAAATGATTCAAATGCACAAAAACAAAGTTCTAAAGTAAGAACCCTCACTGAACAATGGAACAGAAGTTGCCTTCAGAGGTTGTGGGAGCTTCATCACTGGAAGCTTCCAAGAAGAGACTGGATTGCCATCTGTCAGAAATGGTGTAGGGTCTCTTGCTTGGGCATGGGGTTGGACTAGATGACCTACAAGGTCCCTTCCAACTCTGTTATTCTGAGTTCCTGATTCTACTTCTTCAACAGGTCTCACGAACTTTAGAAGAATTTGATGTTGAGGAACAAGCAAGCAGCATCTTAGGAAAACGCTACCCCAATATTAAAGTTATACAGTCTGCAGTGAGGCAACTGAGAAGCAAAGATCATGTAAGAAAAATCTTCATCTTTTGATTTTCATTGAGAATATTGAATGTTGCTTTCCTTGTCAGGAATCAAACACATTGATACATTAAAAAGAAAGCTGGTACAAGGTAACCTACATTTTGAGGATTATCTACTCTATTTATGCAGAGCCTGATTTATTATTTGGTTGTGTGTGCACTGAGAACTTCTGCATAGGAGACAAATTCCCTGTGTGTCCAATACTTGGCCAATAAAGAATTCTATTTTATTCTAAAATTCTATTCTGTCCATTGGGCCTCTCCTTACGTTTGCTCAACTGGCTACAGAAAATTAGAATAGTAGCATCTTTTAGGTCCTTAATGAAAACACACCTTTTTAACCAAGATTTCCTGTTGGGAACGTTAGAATAAATACATTTTCTCTTTCCCCCATTTTTCTAGATGAATCTGTTTTACTGAATATTGTTTTGCTGCATAATGTATTAATGTGAGGTTTAATTTTATATTCTATTGCTGCATTTATTGTCATTTACTTCAAGATACTTCAGCGTAAAAAGTAGTTTGTGAGGATACCGAATGGAAACCTAATAACACACAGCATTGCTTTGGGAAATACAAATGCTTAATTCGCTTTCCTTGAATGCTTCATGGTAGCCCAAGCTGCCAATCTTGTTTTATTGGTTCTTGATGTCAAATTAAAGAATTTGATTTAATTCTTTCTTTTGGTTTTTCATTTTTGATGTGGTTGCAGAGGATCATCACAGAAGCTGGTCAGGAGTATACCTTCGAAAAACTCTGTTTGTGCGCTGGAGCAAAACCAAAACTGATTGTTGAAGGAAATCCTTACGTCCTGGGCATCCGAGATACAGACAGTGCAGTGGTAAAAGATCGCTTGCTCGCATGTTTTCAATGGTCCGTTAGCATTTGGGATAGCATTGACCACTTGCAGCTAAAAGTAGATGTGAAATACATTGCAAGGGTTATCATTTTAGCTACTTTGTTAGAAAAATGGTACCAGCAGTCCTTAGCCTGCTATGCTGAATTATATCTATCCTTTGTTCCCCGCATGCCCTGTCCAGGTATTGGCTGATGTTGGATAGGTCTGTAGTATAGCACATCTGGAGAAATTTGATTTTGGGAAGGTTACTGAAAAGCTGTTAGGCCCAGCAAAGGTAATAAATAAATACATTATAAAAGTCTTCTGTATGAAGAGGACCTTGAAAAAGTATTTGAAGAAAAGATGATTAAGGCATAATAAAGCTCTTTAAGATAAAATAGCCAATTTGGGCTTTAACCCTCACTTCAGATTGAATTATACTTTTTTCAGAATGTAAACTGAGATCTGTAAACTCCCATACAAAGAAGGATGTAATTGTGTGTGTGTGTGTGTGTGTGTGTGTGTGTGTGTATAAGAAAGAATATAATATCCATGAAGCATCTTTTTTTGTTTATTCAGGCAAGTATTTTCATTTTACAAATGATAACAATTACACCCCTTTTGAGTTAATGAAATCCTTCTTGTCCTTCATCTCTGGAGATGTTCCTGCCAATTTTTTTTTTATAAAAGGGACTTACTGTGTTTTTTCCCCCCACTTCTCTTCACTAAGAAACCTAGAAACTACCTTCCAACATTTGGCTATCTTAATACAAGCAGCTGTTTAAATCAAATCCTTATCCTAATGGTGTATGTTATTCTAACTTAAATCATTAACAAGAAGAAATGTTCATTCTTCCAATTAGAATAGAGGTTTAAAAGATATGGATATGGATAGGATAGATTAAGGGTCTTCAAACTTGGCAAGTTTAAGATTTGTGGACTTCAACTCCCAGAATTCCTGAGCTAACATGACTGGAGGAGGAATTCTGGGAGTTGAAGTCCATAAGTCTTAAAGCTTTCAAGTTTGAAGACCCCTGGGATAGAGGGATATGTTTTCACAAAAAGATCATTTGCTGTGATTAATTAGTGGAAGATTCATGCTTAACAAAACTTAAATACTTCACACTACAGTTTGTTAATGTGTGAATTGACTGTCACTGGGTGAGACTAGTGATTTCTGACTTAATTATTGGTTCTTTTTAAAAATTAGGCATTTAAAGTGCAGATGGGCTCACTTGTTATGGAACCTTATGTAGAACTTACCTGAGAACTAAGTTTCAGATAATACAGTGATCCAAAGAGTCAGATCAAGGTTTTTCTATTCCAATCCCCCAGACTCCTCCCAAAAGATGTGTGTTTTCTTTTTAATTAATTAGTCTGTAAAAATGAGATCTCTGGCCATCATCCCTAATCAGAAAATTCAACAGTACAGCTTAATGTGATAAAAAAAATGGGAAAAAAAAAGTTAAACTGGGAATTAAAAGTAGACTGTGAGAGAAATTAATGTTGCAGGTCAGATAAGCAGTCCCATTTCAGGACTATGGAATAGAAGCATTATTAAAACCAATGATTTTTTAAAGGGTGGAATATATTTTTAATCCACTCAATGACAAATGTCTCTAGAATAATTCCCAAAATGTTAAAAGAATAAAACTACTTAAAGAAATAAACTTAAAACAGGGAACAATAAATAGCATTAATAACTACTTTTTTTCCAGAATGCATGAGCACATCATCATCATCGTTGTTATTATTATTATTGTTATTATTATTATTAGTTAATCTTTAGTGAGGTTCACAGCCTTTTGGGCTGGTTGATAGCTCAACAACTCGAGTCCTAACCAATGACCTAGGAACTGTTAAGGTAGCGTCAAAGGATATAAGCTATTCCAAGTAGGGTGGGTTTTTTTGTAGAATTGGTATTCAAGTCTGATAAATTCAGAATTTCCAAATAGTGAGGTAGCCCTTTATGTATTGCTTCAAGGGCTCCAATTACAATTGGGAAAACACATGATTTCTTTTTCCAAAGTCTCTCAACTTCAACTTGTAAGTCTTTGTGATTTTTTTTCTTGCTGCGTGTCTTCAATTTGTGCATCACCAGGTATTGCAATGTCAATGAACCAACCTTTTTTCTTTTCAACTATTGTTATGTCGGGTGTGCTGTGGGCCAAGTGCCTGTCAGTTTGAATTCTGAAGTTCCACAAGATATGATGATGATGATGATTCTAGCCATTTTTATTTCTTGGCATTTTAATTGATACTTGTAGAGTTTTGCTTTGCTTTAGAGATGACTTGGCAGATTTTTTTTTACTGTGCTAGTAGTATCTCTTTCTTTGCCCTGTGTAGGAATTCCAGGAACACCTAGCAAAAGCTAAAAGAATCACCATTGTAGGAAACGGTGGCATTGCGCTTGAATTGGTGTAAGTAGGTTTGAATGGTGGAATAGGCAATACTTTCTCCTTGGCAGCAGATATTAAACCTTTTGCTATTATGCAGCATCCTGTTGTTTTGAACATATGATTAGAAAGTGGTTGATAGGCTTCTACAGTAGAGAATGTGCTGATGATCCTCAGATGAATTCCAAAGTTTCCAAGTATGAAACCAGGAGTGTGTGTGAGCGAGAGGGGGGAGAGGGGTGGGGAGAGATCATAAGGAAACCACAATTGGAGCCCCACCTTTTGTAACATGCATCAATGAAGATTTGTTGGGGAAGCGCTGTAATTTGCAACCTTTTTTCCTAGTTCCAAACTTGGAAAGAATAGAGCCTGACTATTGCATCCTTGGGGGCCCTAGACAGGGGTCCCCAAACTTGGCAACTTTAAGACTTGTGGACCTCAACTCCCAGAATTCTCCCAGAATTCTCTGGCTGGAGAATTCTGGGAGTTGAAGTCCACAAGTCTTAAAAGTTGCTAGGTTTGGAGACCTCTGCCTTAGAGCATTCCCACTTCAGGCTTTGAAATAACAAAATTCAGCTGAAAACAATTTTGAGGATCTGAACAGGCCAGAAATGCTGGGAGTCAGGCAGCATATTTGCTTATGTGTTTGTTTAACTTGCATCACACCTTTATTGTTATAGAAATGACTCAAGGCAGAGAGCACATCCAACAAAACCTTCCTCCTCCTATTTTCCCCACAACAACCACCCTTTGAGGTGGCTTCGGCCAAGAGAGGTTGACTGGCCTAAAATCATCCAGATGGTTTTCACGTCTAAGACGGGAGTTGATTCAGTCTCTTGTGATTAGCCTAAAGTCAGTTACCCAGCTGGCTTTCATATCGAAGGTGGGACTTGAACTCACAGTCTCTTGTGATGGGCCCAAAGTCAGTCACCCAGCTCGCTTTCACGGCTAAGGCAAGAGTTGAACTCACAGCCTCCTGCTTTCTAGCCTGATGCCTTAACCACTGGACCAAACTACAGTATTCACTGCAATACATTAGCAGTAATAGTATCTTTAACATATGTGCCTCTTTAGGAGGATGAATACAGTATGGGCATCTTAACAAACAAAACTTAGTCCTCCCATTATTTAAAATAGCAGCCAAGTCTTTTCTTACACTTCCCAGCTGAATGCTAAATATATCTCAGCCTCCGTTAATGGATGATCAAATCATCCCTAATATGAAAATGTAACAAATAATATTTTTTTTAAAAAAAATGTGTCTGTCTATCGATATTGACAGGTACAAAATTGAAGGTTGTGAAGTCATTTGGGCCGTCAAAGACCAAGCGATTGGCAATACCTTTTTTGATGCAGGAGCAGCTGAGTTTTTGATCCCAAAGCTCACAGCTGAAAAACCAGAGCCTCCGGCAGCTTGTAAAAGAACAAAATATACCGCATCAGGTAGATAACCTCAACTCTTTCATCTGTCATTGTCTAAGAATCATTCCATCTACCCAATACGGCTGGTCCTTGACTTACGATCACAACTGGGCCCAACGTTTCTGTTGCTAAATGAGAAATCGTTTCGTGAGTTTACCCTGTTTTGCAACCTATCTTGCCACAGTTGTTAAATGAATCACTGCAGTTGTCAAGTTAGTAACATGGTTGTTAAGTGAATCAGGCCTTTCCCCCTCCCATTGACTTTGCTTGTCAGAAGGTTGCAAAAGGTCATCAGCACCTGACCCTCCGGGACACTGCAACCGTCATAAATATGAACCGGTTGCCGAATGTCTGGATTTTGATCTCCTGAACAAAATGGAGATGCTGCAACGGTCATGTGAAAAATGGTTATCTTGTTAATGTTGGGTGGTCACTAAATGAACTGTTGTAAGTCAAGGACTACCTGTATACACTATTTACAATATTTTTGAGTTGTGCTAACTGATTTATAAGTTTGTAAATATGCATACTGGGTTAGAAATATCCAGAAAAAAAACACAAAATACAGTTCTGTTCTATGATTCATTCTTCCCTCCCTCCCTCCGTCTGTCTGTCTCTGTCTGTCTGTCTCTGTCTCTCTTTCTCTGTTTGTCTCTCTCTGTCTCTGTCTCTCTCTCTCTCTCTCTGTCATTCTCTCTGTCTCTCTTTCTCTGTTGTGTCTTTGTCTCTCTCTCTCTCTCTCTCTCTCTCTCTCTCTGTGTCATTCTCTCTGTCTCTCTTTCTCTCTCTGTCTCTCGTTCTCAAATGTTTGCTTTTATTCCCCTATAGAAAGAGAAGAACAAGCTTCAGAGCATCCTGGGGAAATAGGAAGCGCATTGGGCCCTGACTGGCATGAGGGCTTGCATTTAAAGGGAGCAAAAGAGGTAGGATTGTTTCTTTTTTTAAATGCTCATGGAACTTTTTTTTTAATTAAAAAAAAAATCTTGTCACTTCCCTTTCAGTGGGAGGGATGATGAAAGCGTTTATCAGCTGGGGAATGAAACTTCTTTCAGAAAGCAACCAAGCTCAGCGAGCCTCAAGGACTCCCCGAGTTACAAATTATTCTCTTCTACGGCACGGCTCCCGCTTCCCTCATCCGCCATTCCATTCAATATATCACGGGTGTCAAAACTTGCCACGTCACATTGCTGTTACGGGATGTTTCGTGACGTTTTCGCCATTCGTGGAGCTGGGGTGGGCGTGGCCTGTGCATGATGCATCTGGCCCGTGGGACATCCGTTTGAGACCCCTGCGATAGCTGAACGGTAGGACAGGTGGCCAAGGCACCATCCGCGAAGCCAATAGCTAATAACCGTGCTAGATAGGGACCGTACTGTCTGTCAGTGTTCCAAGTAATGCGCCCACAGAAAGCAGAACTCTGAGGCAGGTAGCGTGATGACCCACAAGTCATCCCATTGTCCAATAGAAGTGCTGGCTGGTTGCTTGGTGACTTTTCACTGCCGCCTCTTCCTTCCATCCACCTGTTGAAACGTCCTTGGTTCCCACAGGAAACTTTTTGTTTTGGCTACAAAACCCCTCAGCTATCTATTTTCTTCCCTCCTCCCATCCAGTGGCAAGCCATAAAGATGGCCTCAGCCAGGTTCGCTTTAGGGTTGACACTTATCATTGGCTGAGCTACAGGACTATCTATGAATGTAGGTCAAACATCAGCACTGCAGCTGGGACAGTAATACTAGAACAGTCAATGAGGCTGGAGCAGGCTTATTCAGGCTTGAAGGGTCTACCATAAGATCTCAGTTCTCCTTCTGCTGGTCCATTCTAACTCCTCAGGTTTCAGAGAGAATGACTTGACCTTCCTTTAGGAACAAATAGTTGAACAGTAGCCAGGTTGATCACTGCTAGTTTCTTTCTGACCAGGGTGTATTTGAGAACTGGTTCCACATTCATATAATTTGTACATTTCTCAATTGCGAGGCTCCATGCAAATAGTACATTCTTATTGAGCTTAGTAAAAACATCTGGAGGAATCTTATCACACACAAAAATGCATGATCGGTGGTCAATCTAATAAAAGTAATATCGTGCCATTTTGATTTAGTTCTTAGTACACACCTCGTGATAAAAGAATTACGGTGTGACATTGTTTTACTGATGAACTGAGTATGCCCGAGTACAAAGCTCAAAGCATGTATTGTTAGCTCTTAAAGTTGTAGTTCTTAAACACTTTAATTCAGTTCCCTGGTTTCCAATAATACAATTATCCTCATGAAAAGAAACTCAATTGTTTTACAGAAAACATCTTGACAATGGCAGTCCCAAATTGATCCCTTGATTCACAATTACAAATTACTCCATTGCTCCCAAAATTTTCCCCTTGGGTATTTAATCATCGTTAGAATGATCACCCCCCGTTTAAGAATCAGTAATTTACAAGTATGAATGAATGCAATTGTTGATGGTTTCCAGCTTTGCCACCAAGTTCATATTGAGAATCTGTGTGAAATAAAGAGGATCTACCTCCAAGAAGAATTCAAGCTGTCACGCAAAGTGTCCCTGGCTTTCCCTCAAACTTTAGAAGGACAAAGGAGTGAAGAAGCGGGTGAAGGTAAATTATCTTAAAAACTGGGGAGTTGTTTCTCTGATCCACAAGGTTATACTATGTCTCAGTTTGTGGATGGCATTTCTGAACCTGGGCAGCCATTGAAATTGATAAAGATTTCTATCAAATGGGGATGGACGTCTTTGACAGGGCCAGGCTCAGCCCAGTCTAGGAAGTATATTGCTCCAAAATACGCAGATTGTAACATGAACGGTTGGGCGTGGGAATGCTTAAACATGAATGAGGGCAGTGGTGCCAATGGGAGGTGGTTAAAATCAGCAAGATAGAGCCCCAGTATGCCAGCTCCGCCCCTTTTATCTACATATTCTAAAAGGGGGGGGGACTGGCAATGCAAGACTGTATTGCCATCTGTCATTCTTCCCAGGTGGATCAGAAAGGAAGCATGACCAGATGAGCATTTATTTTATTTATTTTGCACTCATGTCAGAAGCACTGAGGTGCTTCCAGGTTGAAAAGATTAGCCAGTGGCATGCCTGGAAGATGCCCAGTCAGGGGCTGCTTTGATGTCCCTGGCAGAAGCTGGAACAGAGGACAGGAACTCACCCAGCCCCAAGGCAACACTTGGGTCTCGAACACTAACTTCCAACCCAGCTTCCTAACCACGCAACCCACCAGGCTCCTTTACCGGATGAGCTAATTCTACTTTATTATAAGGCTACATTAACTGAATCTTGCAAGACTTAAAAGTACAAATCTCCCACTGTCTCTTTTAACAGCCTGATAAGTTAAGAAAGGTGCTTTCCGAGTTTCTTTCTCTGCCCATTATGCAGCTGTGGGCTCCTTACTTGCTTATTCTGTAGGCAGCTTATCTTCCACTGCTACCACTCAACTCCAAAGGTCATTCCTACATACCATTCCAGCAGCTTCCTGATTTTCACTCCAACCTCACATCCTGGAACTGCCGAATGATGATTACGTTCTTAGCCATCTTAGCTTCCTTACAGAGACCCAGGATTCATAAGCATAACTGCTTCAAGTGATCATCTATGCCAAAGGTCACCAAACTTGGCAACTTGAAGGCTTGCGGACTTCAACTCCCAGAATTCCTCAGCCAGCCATGCCTGCTGGGGAATTCTGGGAATTGAAACCCACAAGCCTTGAAGTTGCCAAGTTTGGAGACTCTCGGCATTTTGAAGGGATGCATTTTTCCTTTTCCCCGATTTCTTGGCCCTCTTTTCCTGTGACCTATATAATATTATGTAATCTAATGCCTAAATATTTCATGCTTGCAGAGCTTTGGCCTGTCTATGTGGAACTTACCAATGGGAAGATTTATGGCTGCGACTTCATTGTTAGCGCAACTGGAGTGACGCCAAACGTTCAACCATTCCTTGATGGTAATAATGTAAGGATTCATACCTGAAAATAACTGAAAGCTTGTCTTCCAAAAAGAGACTAGCCACGTCATACAAGAAAAACTTGTATAAGATCAGGGGTCCAAGGCAGAGTTACAAATCAGACAGGGTACCAGAGCACCTCGAGGAATTAAAATAGTTAAAATACATTGATAACTATCAGCAGCCAACCCTTGTTCATAAAGCAAAACCCTTTAGCAGAGAGCTCATTTAAGCTGTCCAGAAAGAGCACACCCAGGAGAAGCCATCCTTAGATCCATTTGCGCCACTTAAAGATATCAGCTGGTCTCACTCGTCTCACAAGAGTGCTCTGGCACCCTGCCTGATTTGTAACTCTGGCTTGCAGGTATTTTTAATCTAATGATTGGTATTTAGGGCAGCTTTTTGCAAGCAAAGAAGCTTTTTGTATTTTTTACGGGTAATCCTTGACTTACAACAGTTCATTTAGTGACCATTCAAAGTTCCAGTGGCGCTGAAAAAAGTGACTTATGACCATTTTTCACACTTATGACTGTTGCAGCATCCCCACTGTTATGAGAGGCCAGGCGAGGAGAAGCGCCCCTTGACATGAGTGATGTCGAGTTGGCCACGCCCACCCAGTCACATGACCACCAAGCCACACCCACCAACTAAGCTATGCCCACAGAACCGGTTGTTAAAAAAATTGAATCCCACCCCTGTATAAGATGTTCTACAGGTGGCATCTCCCACCAGCAAGATCGGCCAAAATGGATGGAAACCTATCACCGAATTGTTGGAAATGTATGAAAGAACGGAGCACATATTACCATACATGGTGGTCCTGAGAAAAGGATCAGGAATTCTGATACAAAATTTGGTTGTGGTTAGAGGAAATGACAGGGCTAAAAATTTCCTATAAGCCCGAGTGGTTCTTATTGGGAATAAGTGCAGAGAAGTATGATAAAGCTGACACATACCTAATAATACATGTAATCATGGCAGCAAGAATATTTGCCCCAAATTGAAAAGCTACAGAAATTCCTAGGGAAGATGAGGTGATTGTTAAGATATTACAATGCGCCGAAATGGATAGGTTGACATCGGAACCGAAGGAAAAAGGCAAGTCAGAATGCTATATAATATGAAATAAATTTTACCACTGGAGCGATATGAAAGGGAGTTTGCATGTATAAAGATTAAATGTATATATGTATATGTTGTGGCTCCGGGCTTGGATTCAGCTCCTGTGATTGATATGAGTTCAAGTGAAGAGGTAATGGCAGAACAATATGAGCCGGCCTGGCTTACTGATTGGACTGATAACCAGGATGAGGAGATGGACGTGACAAAGGACGACAGACCTGATGTATTAGAATTGTCAGGACCTTTGACCTCCTCTGGTTCCTTATCTGATCAACAGCCGGGAATGGCTGACAGGGAAGTTTTGAGAGAGTCTTCTTGTGGAGATGAGAACTTGGAAAATTTGTGGTTAAATGTAAAAAATAGAAGACGGTTGAAAAGGCAAAATCAGCTGGAGCGAATGAGAAGAGCAAGTCAGTAAATTAGCACATTGCCTTAATGAGTATAAAAGGACACAGCTGGGCTGGTACATTTTGCCAGGAACAAAATAACTATTTGAGTGAAGACGTTACAGCAAAGAGCTCTGAGGCTGGAGATTTATTGCCAGGACTGGTTTGCCGGACAGAGTAAATATTTATGCTGTGGTTTCTGCCAGCCGTTATCTTGTAAGACTTCTTTCCGTTTGATTTAATTGTGAAACGGCTGCTTTCTGTTTTGTTCGTTTGAATTTCGAAGGGGAGTCATAACATGTATATAAATGTATAAAATTTCTTTTTGAATATAATATGTAACGACAAAAATCAAAGAAGATCACCACACTCAATGTTTCTAAGGATTATACCAAACAAAAAGAGACTAGATTATTTTGATACCAAAGCCACAAGGTCTTTCAGGTGTCTCATCCCCGTTCCCCGTCTCCCCCCGAATTTTCATTTAAAATAATATATACATGATTTTTTGTTAGTTTGGAATCGGAATTTTGCTAAATCACACGCCACTCACACGGTCATTAAGAAAATCTGGCTTTCCTCATTAATTTTGCTTGTTGAAAGCAGGCTGGGAAGGTCGCAAATGACAATCACGTGACTACAGGACCCTGCCACCATTTATAAATGTGAGCTGGTTGCCAAGCACCTGAGAGCCAAATCTGGCTCCAGGTTCTGCCTCGGTTTCCTTCCCAATAAGCAACCAAGTCGGAAGATCATTTAAAAGCAGTTTATTAGGATACCCTGATAAAGTGGGAATCTCCCTATGAAAAGGGAGAAACTTGAGACCCATCTTAAATTCCTTTTTTTATAGTTAACACAACAAAGGAAATGCAAGAGGAAAGTTGATTGGACGGGATAAAAATAACCTTCCCTTTGCATAGGAAATCAGTTACATGCAGAGGTGGCATTCAGCAGGTTCTGACTGGTTCTGGAGAACCGGTAGCAGAAATTTTGAGTAGTTGGGAGAACCGGCAAATACCACCTCTGACTGGCCCCGCCCCCATCTCTTCTCTGCCTCCCGAGTACCAGCTGATTGGCTGGGTCTTCTTTGGTTGCCCTGCACAGGAGAACAGAGCTGGAAAGCAGGTTAGTGGGGTGGGGAGGGAATGGGGATTTTGCAGTATCCTTCCCCTGCCACACCCACCAAGCCACACCTACAGAACCAGTGGTAAAAAAATTTAAATGCCATCACTGGTTACATGTACTCAAAATGTTACCTATTTGCATTCCATAATATCACACACGTTCATTAAAAGGAAGCCTGATGTGTAAGGGAAAATGTTGTTTAGAGTTCACGAAAGAGAGAAACCAGACTCCAATTTGTATTAACAAACTTTTGCCCATTGTATCTTTTCAGTTTAGGAATGATAAAGGTTATTCCTACATCCCGGCCTGTAGTGAGCCTGAACATCATTTTAAAAGAGAGAAAATAAGTCATATGAAAACACAAAGTAACTAGGTTAGTTCACGTGTTACAAAATCCATACCATGTGCCCCTCTCACCCCAAATCCCATCACATGGTTGCAGGGATGGTGCAACCCTTGTAACTTTGAAGATGAGTCGTAAGTCACTTTTTTTTCCCCCAGGATTGTTATTTAATTTATGAAGCTTTTGCGCCCCCCAACTTGTCCCGAGACAGCTTTATAACTTTGATCTGTCATTAAACAAATGGTCATAAGTCAAAGACTGTGTGTATTCCCACCAAGGCACTCAGAGCAATTCAGATAATGAGATCTCTGTGCTGAGATTGTTATCATTGGGAATGAGCTAGCAGTTGCACATGTGCTCTCTGCATTAAACCTTTATTTTTTTTTTAAAAAAAAAAATGCTATTATACAAAAGGACAGAACTGATATCTGCCTGGATGTTTCTGTTCACTGAAATTTTCATTTATCTCTGAAATGTTTTAGTTCGCGTTAGGTGAAGATGGAGGTCTAAAAGTCAACCGATACATGCAGACTTCTCTCCCAAACATCTACGCAGCAGGAGATATTTGCACAACCTCATGGGAACCCAGTCCTGTTTGGCAGCAGGTAAAAAAAAATGCTAATTTGTTCTGAGCTGAAGGATATCTGTACACAGTATGTCTTATGGAGGGAACAACTTTGGGAGGAGCCCATATCCTAGTTAAAAGGTTAAACATTTGTATAGCCACCTGTTGTCCTTCTTAACTAGCATTTCTCAACCTGGGCAATTGTAAGATGTATGGACTTAAATTCCCAAAATTCCACATTATATTTAACAGATAATAGATAACAGATAATAAGAGTTGGAAGGGACCTTGTAGGTCATCCAGTCCAACCCCCCACCCAAGCAGGAGACCCTACACCATTTCTGACAGATGGCAATCCAGTTTCTTCTTGAAGGCCTCAAGTGATGGCGCTCCCACAACTTCCAAAGGCAAAGCTGTTCCATTGGTTGATTGTTCTCACTGTCAGAAAGTTTCTCCTTATTTCCAGGTTGAATCTCTCTTTGTTCAGTTGCCATCCATTATTCCTTGTCTGGTCTTCGGATGCCTTGGAAAATAGCTTGACCCCCTCCTCTCTGTGGCAGCCCCTCAAATATTGGAAAATTGCTATCATGTCTCCCCTGGTCCTTCTCTTCACTAGACTAGCTATGCCCAGTTCCTGTAACAGTTCTTCATTTATTTTAGTCTCCAGTCCCCTAATCTTCCTGGTTGCTCTTCTCTGTACTTTTTCTAGCGTCTCTCAACATCGTTTTTATAACGTGGTGACCAAAACTGGATGCAGTACTCTAGGTGTGGCCTTGATCTTGACTGTATCCCTCTGTTAATACAACTTAGGATTGCATTAGCTTTTTTGGAGGCTGTTGCACACTGCTGGCTCATATTTAGCTGGTTGTCCACTAAGACTCCAAGATCCCTCTCACAGTTACTGCTATTGAGCCTGGTTTCACCCAGTCTATATGTGTCCTTTTGGTTTTTCTTGCCTAAGTGTAGGACTTTCCTTTTCTCTACATTGAATTTCATTTTGTTAGATATGGCCCAGTGTTTTAGTCTGTCATGAGCCATCTGGATCTTGAGCCTATCTTCTTGGGTGTTAGCTATTCCTGCCAGTTTAGTGTCCTTCATTCTTATGTGATTACTGATCGTATATTTTTACTGGAAATGAACTATTTCTTCGTATAGGTAGTCCTCAACGACTAATCATTTAACAGTGTTTCCAAGTTATAACAGTCTTTAAAAAAGTGACCTACACTCCATCCTCAGAGTATCCGCTGTTGCATTATTATGATCAGGATATGGATGATTGCCAACTAGCCACGGCTGCAGATTCCTACAATCACATGATCACAATCTGCAAACTTCCCAGCTGCTATACTGACAAGCAACATCCATGAGAGAAGCCAGATTTGCTTAAACCATGTTGTACTTTGCTTAAGAAACCATGTTAAAAAAACGTTTGCAGAATTGGTTCCAGCCATGTTGCGACTTGCTTAAGGCCTGCATCATTTAGTCACCGAAATTCTGGTCCCATTATTGTGGTCATAAGCCAAGGACATTATCTTTACTTCTAGCATGTATTGCTAGAAGTAAAGAAGCACCTTCTTTCATTCTCATATTTAAAGACATTTCTTTTAATTGTGTTGTATAACAATTGTATTAGTTTATAATGTAAGCATACAAAGAAAATACAAAAGTAAATAACAGGAAAAACGAGGAAGGAAAAAGGGAAGGGAAAAGGGGAAAAGAAAAGGGGAAAAAGGAAGAAAAGGCATTGACTTATGATTCCTTTCGGTGCAGTAGAATAAGGCATTAATATCAAACCTCAACTTTTTACTTTTACATAATAGTTTAAACTAGCCATTTCTATAACAATAAATCTATCTAATTGGTAAAACCCAAAAATTTCTTTTAAATATGCTGTACAAAATTGTTTCACTCTATTTAGTAAATTTTCAATATTTAGCACCCAGCTGTTTGATAGCGTTTATAAAATAAAATCTGCAAGATTGAAGTTTTCCAGTAACCTGGAACATATCATGCTGCAAAAATATTCATCACAAATCTTGAGCAGAAGTCTTTAAATTAGTCCATGGGACAGTTCTGTAGAATTGCATATAGTATTCTTAATTCCAAAGCAGCAATTTTTATTATATGGATGAAAGTGGTTTTTTTGGGCTTGTATTTCAGATGAGGCTTTGGACCCAGGCACGCCAGATGGGATGGTACGCTGCAAAATGTATGGCGGCTGATTCATTAGGAGAACCTCTAGATACGGATTTCAGCTTTGAACTCTTTGCTCACTCTACAAAGTTTTTCAATTACAAGGTAACCAATTGCCTTTAAACAGTCGCCAAGGAAAAGGATGCCCTACTGGTTTCATGCCAAGTTGAGCTAATGATCTACTGTGTATTAAATTAACATCCGTTATTATACATTTGCAACCCATACAGGTAGTTTCTGAGCTATTGGTTGCTTTAATGACCATTGAAAGTTACTATCCCCTCCCACAGTAAAGTGTACTTACAACCCAGTTTTTGCTGCCCAATCTCATTCTTGCAGTCACATGACCGCATTTCAGTCACTCGCAAATCAGCCCACATTTTTGGTCATTTCGAACTGGAAGGGACTTTGGAGGTCTTCTAGACCCTATACTATTTCAGATAAGTGGCTGTCTAGTCTCTTCTTAAAAACCTCCAGGGATGGAGCACCTATGATTCATAGCATCCTACAGTTGTATAACTTTGGTTTATGACATTTTTGCTGAAAACTGGCATTTCCACCCCGTTTTCAGCAAAAATGCCCCAGAGAAAAAACAATAGGTTTTTAATGCCTGCCACAAAAAAAGTCATAAAATTGGTGTTGTGGGTGGTCAGCTTTATGACTGCCAGGCCATAATGGGCAGATTCCATTACGGTTGTAAATTGAGGATTACCCATAGTCTAAGAGATTAACCACTGGGTTGAAGATTATGACTTTGTGTTGGAAATTCACAGCCATAATCGTGCACCTGACTCACCATAGTTTTGTTGACTGTGGAACCTTTAAAAACTCTTCTCAGCACAGTGGAAACAATTACCAAAGGAGGAATAAGTTCCTCTATTCTACAAGCTGAATTGCAGGAATACATAAAATAGAATAGAATACAATACAATAGAATACAATTCTTTATGGGCCAAGTGTGATTGCACACATAAGGAATTTGTCTTGGTGCAAATTCTCTCTGTACATAAAAGATACATTTGTCAAGAGTCAAGAATCATAAAGTACAACACTTAATAATAGTCATAGGGTACAAATAGGCAATCAAATCATACTAGGAAACAGTCAGTAAAAATGGTTAGGATATAAGCAACAAGGTTACAGTCATAATTGGGAGGAGATGATTGATAGGAACGATGAGAAGATTAATAGTAATAGTCATGCAGACTTAGTAAATAGTTGGACAGTGTTGAGGGAATTATTTGTTTAGTAGAGTGATGGCATTCGGGACAAAACTGTTCTTGTGTCTAGTTGTTCTGGTGTGCAGTGCTCTATAGCGTCGTTTTGAGGGTAGGAGTTGAAACAGTTTATGTCCAGGATGTGAAGAGTCTATAGATATTTTCACAGCCTTCTTTTTGACTCTGCAGTATACAGGTCCTTGATGGAAGGCAGGTTGGTAGCAATTGTTTTTTCTGCAGTCCTAATTATTCTCTGAAGTCTGTGTCTGTCTGGTTGGGTTGCAGAACCAAACCAATATCCCCCACTCAATTCCAAATGCATTTTCCAAAGGCAGAATAATGGTTTAGAGTTCAAAAGGAGCCATTTTGAGCTTGAAACATTTAATAATGCAAACAGATCTGTTCTGCGCAGATTTCAAATCCAAAATGTTTTCTGTACCGCTGCTAGATAGCTATTTGCTCCGAACAGTATAAATTGGAGCCTGCACTGAGTAGAAGTTGGATTTGATGTCTTAAGTGGCCTTTTTCTACTTTCTAAATGCGGATTCAGAAATGGACAGAAATGAGTACTTGCTACCAACCGTGATCCCTGAGAAGGCGTTTTAACAAATCTGGCCCAAGACTCTTTAATGGGTAGTTCCAAATTCTTCATGACTAAAATAATGGTGATTTCATACTGAATTTCTAAATTGCCTTAGGACTTTCATCTGATTTTGAATAGCCAGAAGGCCCAGATGTCCACAGAGCAGAAATAAGCAGAAACTGTTTTGTCGTGGTCTTTAAATACCCAAGTAACTAGAAATATGCATAGTATTAAGTTCTGTGTGATTGGACATATGTAAACATTCTGATATTTGAAATCACTTTCCCCGCAAAGGACCTTTATTTAAAAAAGTATAAGAGACACTGCACAGTCAATCCAAAAGAAATCAGTAATGAGTTTAGGGTTTTTCTGTGCTTTTTTTGCAGTAGTTATCTTAGAATAACAGAGTTGGAAGGGACTTTGGAGGTCTTCTAGTCCAACCCTCCTGCTCAATAGCAGCAGCACTTAAGACTTATATACCACTTCACAGTGCTTTACAGCCTTCTCTAAGCAGTTTAGACTCAGCATATTGCCCCCAACAAGCCGAGTCCTCATTTTAACAACCTCGGAAGGATAGAAGGTTGAATCAACCTTGAGCCAGTCAGAATCAAACTGCTGCCAGTCGGCAGAATTAGCCTGCAATAATACTGCATTCTAACCACTGTGCCAACATAGCTCTTAAGCATGAAACTATGTAACATTTCAGACAATATTTTAAAATTTTAGACAATATCAGACTTTTATCGCTTGGTGTTTGTCTAGGTGGTGCTGCTGGGAAAATATAATGCTCAAGGCCTCGGCTTGGACCATGAACTGATGTTGAGGTGCACCAAAGGACAGGAGTACATCAAAGTGGTGATGCAGCGTGGGCGAATGCTGGGAGCAGTGCTGATAGGGGAAACGGATTTGGAAGAAACCTTTGAAAACTTGATTCTGAATCAGATGGATCTCTCCCGCTATGGCGAAGACCTTTTGGATCCAAATATTGATATCGAGGATTATTTTGATTAAACATCGGGGAGTAATCAGTGATCTAAGACTGCTTTTCTTGAACTGGGATAGACTTAGACTTGGGGTAATCTCAGTTTCAAAGGCATGCAGAATCTGACAGCAATTCTTTTATTTAAGGTACCCCTTTATCATCCAAAATAATTTATGCTGGGAATGGTTTACACTCTGGAATCAAACAGCAACTTGATTCTAGCTAGATCATGACTGACTTATTTTCACATGCTGCAATGGCCTCCGTCTACCTCTCTCCCCCTAAAGCTGAAGTATAAAATGCTTAACTGTTTAACAAACTTTTATTTAAATGATTAGATTGAATGCTCTGAAAGTGCATGAAGTTTATTTCCAAACATGTACATTTTGAAGTATTTCTAGCGGGACTGCCAGATTCTGTAACAACTTTGCTCCCTATGCCATCAGTTTGGTAAACTTGCAAGCTTTGCTTGACCCATTAAGACTTCTCTTTCACTCGGGGAAGGAAAAATAAGGTTGAATACAATGTGGGAATCGAGCCTTTGTTTTTATGGCAAGCCTAAATATTTACAATTGAACCTCACATGCTTAAGGAGTTTTCCGTAAAGAATAGATGCGAGCCCAGGCTCTACATAAGATACTCATTATATTCTAACTCTTTTCTAAATTAAACTTTTCTAAACTGTATTTTCCTTTTAAGCTTTTAGGGCAGTTTTCAGAATTTCAAGACAGCTTCTTGATATTCTGGGGACAATACCTTTGATGTGATAATAAAGGATGTCTATTATAGTTTTTTTAAGTCACAGAAAATATTGTATTATGTATAATACATATACATAAATATTTTAAGTATTAAGATTTAAGCTATGATTAGAACTTTTACAGATATTACAGTGACCAGATTCAGATACTGCTCAAATTTAAAAAATTTACTTTGAAGTATCATTTCTATACTTAGAAACCAAGATGGACCTTAAATCCTGAAAGTGTTTGCTGCTTTGAGCTCTCAAATGAGAGCATCATCAAATAGTTGAGTTAAAAAAGCAAAGAGCTACTTTGAGCTCAATTACATTACAATCTTTTGTGATGTAATTAGGGAGCCTGAGTGCTTGTACAAAACCAGTCATACCTTAAAAACAACATCAACCTGGAGAATTTACTTTGATTATGATGACTAAAAAAAAATGGAAGCAGTACTAATGGAAATGTATTCTATGTTCATAGACTTTTCCTACACATGAAAGAACCTCTTTTAAGTATCAAAAACCCAAAGCGTTCTTCCCCATTTAAAAAAAAAAATCAGTTTCTCGTCACGTTTTAAATCAGAAACTTTATTCTATATAAATCCATTCCACTATGTCTTTTAGGAATAGCAGCCAAAATAAGCACCCTGTACTGAGCACTCTGTCAAATATTCACACCAGACTGGATTTTTATCCGCAATCACTGGATCCCTCAGCTTTCAGGAGTTATTATGTCAGAATAAACTTTACCCACTGGACTTTTCAAGGAGAAGCAAGGGTATAAAGTTGTATTTCAAGGCATTTTTATTTCAGCAGCAAATTGGAGCAGTTCGTGCCAGGGAGGAGTCTCCCTTCTGAAAAGCCATTTATTTTTTAAAGATAGGATTCCTCTACATCAAGCTTCTAACCCAGAGGTCTTCAAACTTGACAGCTTTAAGACTTGGGGACTTCAACTCCCAGAATTCCTCCTCCAGTCATGTTAGCTTAGGAAATCTGGCAGTTGAAGTCCACAAATCTTAAACTTGTCAAGTTTGAAGATCCTTGCTCTAACACTTGCCTCAAACTCTCCAGTTTCATTACCACAGGTTTTATATCTGTATTTTAAAAAATCTGTGTATGTATGTCTAAAAACATAAGGAAAGCAGTTTCTTTTGCCAAGATGACTTAGTAGCCAGGGAGCAGCAGATGATAGCAGTCACCAATACACAGCCTGTTTTCTCCAACAATTTCTTTTTTTTTTCTGACTCTCTGGCCTGTCTTCCCACAGGCAAAGCTGTGTGTAGGTTGTCCCAAGAAGCAACTTTCTTAATCTATGATCACAAGCTCATCTTCCTCTTTACTAGCCGTACGTTTGACTTTTTTTGCTTTGACGTGATCTTTTGAAGGAGAGTCACCTTCCTGGTTTGGGGATGTAAACTTCATTTTCTTTCCTGGGGTCCTTGGACTGGATAATTGAGAACATTTCCCCTGTTGATGAAGCCATTTTTAATATATGAAAGCAAATACAAACTTTACATGGCTAATGCTTTTCTGAATCTTCTCCTTGAAAATCCTGGCAAATATGATTCCGTAAAAACTCAAATCTTTTGCTTTTCTCTGAGTTAGGTTATAGGGTTAAAAAAGACGTTGTTTTGATTAGACTTTAATAGCAGGCCTTCCAAATATGTCCATCAACTCAAATCAATATGACCATTGCTAAGAGATTTTTGGTAGTCCAAACCTTTCGGAGGGATTAACTTCTCTAGAACTTGATAATAGCAAGCAATACTGATACAATGATGCCAGTGTGTTTTAAATATTTGAAGGATGTAGATCCATTACCACGCCATATCCTTTGGAATTGATCATGGAATCATTTAGCTGACACACAAGTCACATTTTAGAATGGTAGCATTTAATGCAGTCTCCCAGCAGCCTTTAACTTTATTATTTGCTCACACCAGTAATTTAATACTTGTGAGTTTCACAAAGCTGAGACATCATGTGACTGCATAGATCCTACTCTAATTGTTCAAGTAAATCATGCATCAAGAAGTTACTTATGTAAGTTACATAAATACACATTCAGGAAAAAAAAGTATAAGATTGAATTTTGAAACAGGCAGTTCTTGCTACAAATTCACTGGCCCAATGAAAACTACAGCCACATCAAAATTCAAATCTCATTTGAGTTCTGTTACGCTTGAAGATTCAAGACCAACAGAAACTGTCTTGGGAAATCAATTCCATGAAGAAGCAGCTGCCTGTTTCCAGAATTCAAAATTACCACCTTGATATTCCTGGGAAGGCAGCAGAGCTGTGAGAGACTTCTCAACTTGTCTCCAAGATCTATCAGACATAAATCAAGTGAAGATATAAATAATAACCCCCAATGCACTTCTCCTGCGAGTCCCTTGGACTGCAAGGCGATCAAACTGATCAGTCCTAGAGATCAACCCTGATTGGTCTTTAGAAGGCCAGATCCTGAAGATGAAACTCAAAAGACTTTGGCCACCTAATGAGTAGGAAGGGCTCCCTGGAGAAGAGCCTACTGCTGGGAAAGATTGAGGGCAATAGAAGAAGAATGGGACAATAGAGAATGAGGTGGCTGGATGGAGTCACTGAAGCAGTTGGTGTGAGCTTAAATGGACCCTGGGGGATAGTAGAGGACAGGAAGGCCTGGAGGAACATTGTCCATGGGGTCATGACGGGTCAGACATGACTTTGTGATTAACAACAACAACAATGCACTTCTCAGATATAAGCTATAGTGAAGATTAATAACTTTGAAATATACCACAGCCAGAATTACTAGAATCAGTTGTTGAAAAATAAGGAAAAAGAAATAACACAGGCTCACCTTAGCAGCTTTATTTTTGCCCTGTATCCCCTGCATAGTGATAACATGAGCCTTATCTTTCAAAAGATTAGCTCTGGGTCCTATCTTCACATAGGATATTGTGGCAAAGGCTGTGAAACTGAAGTCCTCCCTGGAAGGCAAAGTCTTTCGTTAACTGAAAGGAAGGATTTAAGAGAGGTTTTTATAGGACATGCACTAAGGTTAGACACCAACTGCTAAAACCAGCAATCTGTGATGGAGATACAGACACTGGGGCAATGAAGAATTTACGTGGGTTGCTCGGAAAAGGGCAGGTTTTAAAAAGCCACTGGACTTACTTCAGATACTGCTGCAGAATCAAATGGGCAACGATTCTCTCCAATACCTCACGGAGAAGTTTGGGAGCAGCAATCTCCAATCCCAGTTTTGAGAGACCCTTCCCCAGCCAAGCATCGATCAACTTCAGAGGAGTGAATTTCTGCTTCATTTGGTCTACTTGCTTTAAAATCTTGATGAGTTCCCTGCAATGCTCCGTCACATCCATCTTCTCCAATGCTGAGAGGAGAAAATGAACACACACAAACAAACCTCAATTCCAAGGAAAAGTAGAAAGATAAAAGCAGTAATTAAGATTCAGTTTCTGCCCTACATGGAACCTTTTGGGTAATCAACTCCCGTGTTTTTAAATATGTAAAAAAACAAAAAATGAAAGAACAGAAACTAATCGGGGATCCACCAGCAGAGTGGTCCAATGTAAGAAGGAAATGAACCATTATATTTGCTATGTAGTTTTAGAAGGATTATTAATTTCAATTTTTTTAGGTAATAAAAGTTAAATGTTCATTGAGATTAAAAGGGGATTAGTGAATATGTAAACTTTAGAGGTGGCACACTTAAAATTGGTAATTTAAGGGGGAAACTAACTTTATAGATTGATTGTATTAAATCAGATTTTATGAATGGATGCAATAAGAATTTGTGATGAAATATGCAAATGTGGCAGTTAAAGGTATAAAAGCATAATATGAGAAATATTGGTGAGTTAAATAATGAGGCAAGCTTTTGGAATAATATAATATAAAAATTGAATGTGTAACTATGGTCATATTTGTATGTAAAGATGAACCTGTAACCATGCTGTTCACTAAAAAGAGACGTTTTTAAAATGTGGAAAACTGAAATAAAACTTGTTTTTAAAAAAAGAAGAAAATGAACCAAACACATCTGAAAATACAGGTTCTATGGAAGTCTATCAATAGCATCCTAGAGGTTCATCTCCACAAACCAGTCGTGTGATTACTGGTAAACAATTTAAACTGTACTACAAAATCTCAAGAAAACAGTCATCAAGGAAGGTGTTTGATAAGGAGTTTACAACTGGGGAAAGAAGTCAGTGTTATCTCAGATTATCACATGGGTTTCTTGTCAGTTGTTGAGATACAGATAAGTAAATATTAGATTGGGAAGAGTATAAAAAGATAACTCATGCCCAAGACATTTCTGCTATCCTTTCTCATTTGCATATGAGTCAAACAAATCTATTACGCAAATGCTTTCAAAAGCCCTGACAGAGAAGCGGTTACTCATTTGATTTGTGAACGTATGCTATGCTACGCTAACTTTTATCAGCAGGAAAGTCTGGTGATATTCTTAACAATCTCTAACTGTGCTTGATGAACCGTTACACTAACGGCGGAACTAAAAAGCAGAGATCTACAAGAGGATTTCTGAATCCGGAACAATGACTCACGACCGGCTCTTATGCCGATGCAAATTATCACTTTCATCTTCTAAGCTCTTAAAATTCCACTTCGGAAAAACCAAGTTGGCCGCCATTCTCTTCACGGGGTTTTCTTTTTCCTGCTCGCTCACTTACCCTCTTCTTGGCAGCAGTTATCACACATTTTATTACAACTGGCAGAATCCCAGGCCTCGTCAAAGTGATGAGCAATCTGGACTCGGCGGCATCTGCAGCAGAAATACCAGAAACAATCAATGGGTCTTACATGCACAACCGCCTACAGTCTACAGCAGGAGTGTCAAACACAAGGCCGGATCTGGCCTGTGATGTGGCCAGATGCCACGTCATTTTGGCCCAGTCTACCCAATGCAAAGAGGAAACATGCCAGAAGTTTGGGAAGTGGCGTCAAGCTGGCCACACCCACCCAGTTGGCCACACCCACCCAGTCAGCCATGCCCCTGACCTCACCCCCCGCAATCAACCACAGCCCTGATGTGGCCCTCAATGAAATTGAGTTTGACACCCAGGGTCTATAGATACTCCTTAATTGTCATCATAAGTCGAGGACTACCGGTATTCCGTTTTTAAAGTTCTGACATCTGCCTGTTGTGGTTAGCGGGCAGCAGGTGCGGAGGATGGAGAGTGAGGACTCGGAGGAGGGGCCGGGACCATCAGGGAGTGGACTGCTGCGTTCAGGGATGGTGGGGGCTGGCAGCAGTGATGAGGAGGTTCCACAAGAGCCTGTGCTAAGTGCACGTGAGCGCAGGATGATTCGTAGAAGAGAACAGCTGAAGCTGCACAGCCGACTTGGGAGTAAGGATGCAATGTAATGGCCCCTCCCTCTAGGGAATATAAGCCTGGTTTCAAATGGTGTTTGCCTTTGCAAAAGGTAAAAACGTTTGAAGGACCTAGTGTTATGATTACAGACTCCAATTTATTTGAAGACTTCTGCCAAGGTTTTTCTAATTGGACTAACTGGCTGCAAGCCATGTGTTATCTACAAAGAGGTTTATTTGTAGATTAAAGGCATGAAAGTTTGAGTTACTGAGTTTATCTGTTTTTGCTCTTGGGGAATTCGGCTGGGTCAGAACATCTGCCACTCCCCCGTCAGTCACATGACTGCATTTTGGGCACTTGGTAACTGGCCCACATTCACAGCCGTTTGCAGTACCCCAGAGTCACATGCCCTTCCTTACATCATTTCTGCTGGAAATTGGCCTTTACTTTTAGTTTCCAGAAAAACCTGTCCTTTAGCATACGATGGGGTTCACTTAACAACTGCTGCATCATTCACACTACATCGCCGCATTTAAAGTTGTAGCAACGTTTCGGCAGAATCTCATCTGCCATCATCAGGCTTCTGTATTGTGTTCGTCTGTGAGTCAGACTTTTACAGGAAAAAAACATATATATATATACACACACACACACACACACACACACACACACACACACACACATATACACACACACATTGGTTTTCTTAAGTTTTCACAGGTATTTATATGTATGGTATTTTTTCGGGTATTTTCCCACGTCATTATAGTTATGCTTTTAAAGCTACAATTTTAAAAGCACAACATAATGACGTGGGAAAATACCTGAACAAAGCTGAATACCATACATGCATGCATGCATGCATACATACATACATACATACATACATACATTAAAATCAGGTCCAGTCACATGATAACTGGCTTTACAACTGTCATGGCTCGCAAACCCAAAACTCTGGTGGGCTCAACCATGCCCATATGTCAAGAGCTCTCTGTAATTTTAACACAGGAACGTATCCGTCAGTCCCACCAGTGAAGAAAGCCACTTACCTTCCCACATCGTGACAGTAGGAAACCATCCCATACAGTTTCTGCTGCCCCACATTTTCCATCACTACCATTGTGCTGATTCTGAATATGTCACCAAAGCCGTAATATAAGATGCAATCAGCTCTCTGGTCATCCCGACCTGGAAGGAGTTAAAAAAATAAAGATACATTTTCACCCACAGCTAAGAAACACAAATCTCTCCCCAGAATAGGTTCTCTCTTAAGTATACCTGCGCGCCCGCTCTCTTGGTAGTAATTTTCCATGGATTTACTCATGGAATGATGTATGACGAACCTCACGTCTGGCTTGTCAATCCCCATGCCAAAAGCAACAGTGGCCACTACAACCTGAAATGTAAAGACGACGAAAATCAGGACATGAAGTTATCCCGGTTGAATAGAAAACACATCTGTATCACAGACTCCACCTGGATTTCATTGGCACACCATCGCTTGTGAACTCTGCTCTTATCTTTGGGCTCCATATTTGCGTGGTAAGTACCAGCTTTAATCCCCAGTTTTTGTAAACTCATGGTAACTTGCTCAGCATCTTTCTGGGAAAAGCAGTAGATAATTCCTGTGTCAACAAAATAAGTAAGGCTATTTAATGTAGCAGAATAGAAGCCAAAGAGAAAGTTATTTCACCCAGGGGGCCCCAACCACTGGAGACATGGCCCACTATTGGATTTCAGCCCATTCAGAACTGGGCCGTGTGAGTGTGCATGACCACACAGCTCCACTTGCTAGCGCAGCTCCATTTGTGTGAGCAGTGGGCATGGGCGCCATTTGCACAAAAGGAGCTGCACGCATCTGCCACTCACAAAGAACCATCCCCTTTCCCCGCCCCCACCAGACCGTGAAGCCGGAAAGGCTGGAGACCCCTGATTTAATCTATTTAGCACAGTGGTATTCAGTAGGGACAAATATGGTGTCAGCTTTGGAAGCCATATTGAGACCAAATGCTCCTACTCTGCCACATTTTGAGCCTGGGAAAGTGGGAGGGGGGAATTTCTTGGGAGTGTATGTAGTTAGTCATAACAACATTCTTTTTCTCATTCAAGGTCATGTTATTTTGCGCATAAGTGAGGGGAAGTCTTAAGTTGGGACGGATGGTGATTGGGGCATGTGATATGATGATGGGTGCAGGGGATGGATTTGTAGTTTTTACTTATTGCAAGGAAGCCCGGAACTTTCAGATTCTGGATTTCCCAGCTGTGCCAGTTATTATCCAAAATAAACTTTTGAGAAGATGTCTGTCTCGGAGTTATTGGTTGGAGTGGAGGTTTGCTGGAACGCTGACATATGGCTTCATGCATAATCATTTGGTGAACCAAACAGTTGGTATTGGGTGGTTCATATTTTAACTGAAACATACATAACTGTTTTATTCCTGATATTGGCCAAATGTTGGCTGTTCCTGGAAGGATTTCCTTTGGGGAGTGGGCAGGGAAGGCTTAATAACAAAGAAAAAGCCAACTTTTAAATGGCTTTTCCTTGAAGGGTGGTAGCAGTAGATGAGGGGAAGAAGAGGGAGGGAGGGATGAAAACATTGGGAAGATAGGAGGCAAGCAGAGCAGTGGGATTTCGATAGAATAATTTGTAGCTCAGGGCTGAACTTTGGGGTTTGGTTGTTTTCTTACAGACATTTCATTACCAAACCAGGTAATATCATCAATGCTAGAAGGGAGTGAAGGTTCATTCTAATTTTATATACTGCTGGCTTTCCCTGTCAGGGTTGATAGAAGTGGCCTTGGTGGTTCCTTGATTGGGTTGTTTACTGTTAGCTTATTTGGCAGTTCCTTGATTGGGTATTGTTTGCTTCTTGATTGTTAATCTTGATGTTAATCTATGCACATCTGGTTATTGATTGCTGTGGAGGTGGTGTTTTGGTCTTTTTGTTTCCTTTATAGCATTTTGACTCTCCCTTTTGAATGATGTGTAGTTGTTGTTTATGTCTATGTGTCTGTTGGTGGCTGATTTGTTTGCATGCTGGGCTTTCAGGAATTCTCTAGCAGTGGGATTTGCTATTGTGGAACACTGGTGGTGGCAGTCAATGGGAGAGAGAACAGCTAAGAAGATAGGAGGGGCAGCTTTGCCTTATTTGTCCCCTAAAACCACTCCAACATTGCTTAAAGTTTTGTTTCAGGCAAAACTCGGAACACACACACACACACACACACACACACACACACACACACAAAATCCATAGCAGGTGCTTAATTTCCAGAAGGCAATGTGCTTCTTTCATTAGATTCAAAACAATACACATTTTCTATTTTGAGCATGTCCTCAGTACTCAAACAGAGGCTAACAGTAAGAAGAGGCTAACAGTGGTGATCTCTTAGAGATGTTATCATATTCCCAGAAGGGATTTTTTAGACCGTCCACCTGAAAGGCCTTTGTATCTTCCATTGATGAGCTTCACAATATCCTCAATGCAATTCTGAGCAGATGATGGCTTCTGACGAACCTAAAATGATTTTAAAATTTTCAAAAGACATTCAAAAATCCCTTAAGTCATTTAAGCCTTACATGAATTTAAAATTATGTATGCCATCTTTTCTGAGTCAGTACTTTTCAGCTTCAGAAACTAAGATGGGTGGACGTCAACTCCCAGAATTCTCCAGTCAGTAGGCTGCCTATATGTAGAATTCTGGGAATTGAAGTCCACACATTTTGAAGTTGCCAAGATTCTAAAACCCTGTTCTCTAACTAAATAAAAGAGCAATGAAACGACAATGAAGAACAAATTAGTGATCTCCAGACTTGAGTTCCAGCAGTACTAGACATTTTTCCAGAAGATACAGGAGCAACTTAGGATAGATTTTAGTAATTTAAAATGGGGTGAGGAACTAATGTAACAAAAATACCTCATAATAGAGATTGGGTCGGTTGAAGGAAGCTGTGAAGGTGATGCATTTTGACACACAGAGGATGTTCTGCGCATCATGCAGCACATGTCCCGTCGCAGTGGCGGTCAATCCAATCAATGGAGCATTGGGAAACTGCCGTTTTAAGATCCCAAGCAACTTGTAATCTGGATGTGTAAGAAAAAAGCAGAGATGTTGCATTACATCATTGATTGTAGGCCAAGTTTGATAGAGGTTTAAGGCACAAAGCTAGAAATCAGGAGACTGTCAATTCATGTCTCGCCTCAAGCATGAAATCATCTGGTTGACTTTTGGGCTAGTCCCTCGTGCTCAGCCCTAGGAAAAAGAAAGCAGTGGAAATTCTGAAAATGTTGCCAACGTTTTTCTTTTGAGTGGAAAAATCCCACTACAACTAAGCGAAAGATAAAATGTGTAGGATAACATGCAGAGAGGGGAAGAGCAGCAATTTGAGAACAATAGCTATTCTCCCTCTTTGCATTAAGTTTGTCCTGGGTGGATATACCAGGTCTGAAGTCATGGCCCCACTGGCTACAGCAGTGGACTTCATCTACGGCAATCCTGGTCAGCTGTCCTGTTTGGTAAGCCTTTTCTAGCTTTGACATAAACATCTTGCTTTTCGCTATCTTCTCCGGCGTCACATAAAGAAGCTTCAGTTGCGAGTTGCGAGACAGCATTTCGGCATGAACCCACTTCACATGTTCCTGTGGGCGCAAGAAAAGGAGATCGTTCAAGTCAGTTAGAAAATGCCAAGGCCTTACTCAAGTTTCTCACACACGTTTTGGCACGAAGCCACCTCAGACGTTTCCAAAGATTTGTTTTCTAATGTTAATGTTGCAGTTCTTCACAAGTGAGATGTAGAAAATTGGACCTGGGGCACCATGCATATGACTATGTATTGGTAATGTGTTAAATCAGTGTTTTTCAAACTTGGCAACTTTAAGATGGGTGGACTTCAACTCTCAGAGTTCCTCAGGCAGCATGGATTGAAATCTACCCCACTTAAAAATTGCCAAGTTTGAAACACACTGCGTTAAACAGCAGTCCAAATATTCATCCAAGTATGATAAACACTGACTTGCTTTTTTTCCCCCAAAAAAGTGCCTAATTTAAATATCTATTTCAAAGAAGTGGTCCTTCATTCCTATTAACTGTCAACACCAGTTACCATTGAACATGCTGGTTGAGGCGTTTGGGATCCATCACAATGCATAATAAATAGTCAAGTGTTATGTTTTGTCTGTTTGTTTGTTTGTTAAAAAAACAATAAAATTCTTTAAAAAAATAAATAAATAGTCAAGTGTTCCACTTTCCTGCTTTATCCAGGGCCTTTCTGCACTACCCATTATGTAATTATTCCCTTTAGTCCTCAACCTATGACCATAATCAGGACCGGAATTTCTGTTCTAAGTCATTGCCAGTTGTAAGCTGAGTTGGACCCAACTTTATCACCATTTTCTTATGATTGTTAATCGAATCACTATGGTTGT
Organism: Pseudonaja textilis; assembly: GCF_049901715.1. Classification (NCBI taxonomy): domain Eukaryota; kingdom Metazoa; phylum Chordata; class Lepidosauria; order Squamata; family Elapidae; genus Pseudonaja; species Pseudonaja textilis. Next base: position 65,861,036 of record NC_141994.1, read on the forward strand.
TAAGCAAATTCATGGTCATTAACCAAAAGCTGCACCATTTAAGTGGGAAGCCATTCTTCCAAGCAGGTATTGCTGGAAATCAGCAAAAAAAGCTCACACATTGCAACTATGCGACCGTAGGATACTGCAACAGTAGTAAATGTGAACCAGTTATCAAGTGCCCGCATTGCGATCACATGACCAGGAGTGACATGATGTTATTAATACAATGATTGGATGCTTTTCAGCATTATCATAACTTTCAATGGTTTACAAATAAAGGGTTGTAAGTTGAGAACTACCTGCATAAACTTATTTACAGTTCAAAGCTTTCAGCACTAACCATTCCAAATCAAAAACAAAAGGAGAAGGTCTACCTTTCGTCTCTGAATTTTCTGTTATCTGGGAAACTGAAGCTAGAAAAGTAAAATCTGATTTGTCGCCCAGATAAAAAGAGATCATTCTCAAGTTGGAAGTTTTCAATCAAGTCCAGTTGCCTTTTGGAAAAGCACCTTTGGCTTTTCAGTCAAGTGTTAAATCCAATGCTGTTTGTGTAGCATCAACATATACATCTTTTTCAATAATATTCCTTTTTCTATGCCATTCTGGTGGCAAGACTCCTTCCAATCAGCACAATTCACTTGCTCTGATTCACTTACAGCTGCTCCTTTAAAAAAAAAAAAACATCTCTGGTAATTGATCATCTTGGCACCTAGCTCATACCTTGCTGCTGGAAGCATTCAGTAAAGTTGCTGATACACCCAGCTGTTCCAACATCATTAGCTGATCCTCCATGAGGGAGATGAGAGGACAGATCACAAGGGTGAAGCCTGGAACAACAACAAAAAAACCGTATAAATTAGTCATCGGAAAAATGTATTTTGTTTGTTGGCCCATTTTCTTTTAATAGAGAAATGCAATACTGCAGAAGGAAAGTGAAGATGCCCTCTGTCATGCCCCTGTCGGAATCTGATTCTGAGAGGGAGGCCTGAGCAGTGGGAGTGTGGCTCTCTGTTGGAAGAAACTGGGGAAGGGCACAGTCCGGCTGGGCAGAGCAGGGGAGAGGTAGAGCAAGGCAGAGGGAATTCAGAGGAAGACCAGGCCCACCTTCATCCTAGGGCACACAAGGAGGAAAGGAAAAGGGAGCAACGTGAGTTGCGTGGCTTACGGGGGAGGAAAGGGCCCTGATTCCCTTCATTAACTGCAGCTGGGAACACAGTGTTTAAAAAGGGGAGTTGCGCACAGCGAATTATTGAGAGCAAATCATGAATTATTTAGTATTGTCGAGGCTTATCTGGGTTCCTGGCGTCTTCTCAACTGTGTGTGTTTTGCTGGCCTTTCAAGTCTGCAATTCCTTATCCTGCCTTGTCAAGTTAATTACTGTAGCATGGTTTGTGCGGATTTTTATTGACAGTTTGTGTGTACTTGTTTTTGGACTGAATTTCCTCCACTTAAAGGCTGTTCCTGGGAGAGTTTTTCTCCAGCCGAAGATAACCTTGACACTGGGAGCAAATTGGAGGTACTAAAGGGACTCTTCTTACTTATGTGACAGTGTTGCCTTTGTGCCACGCCCCGGGTCATCACACACTTGATGCTGCCTGAATTTGGTTGTTTTCTTGCAAACATTTCATTGCCCAAACTAGGTAACATCATCAGTGCTAATAAGAAGTGGGGTTTGTTCTCTGTTTATATTCTTGTTCAGGAAACCCCAACCTACAGTCCATGGACCAGCACAGGGCCACGGTATGCTGGAAACTGGGCCATGCGAACCAAAGCCCCAGCCGCGGGATGCAGGCAGCACACGAAACCAAGCCCCCTCTGGTCTGTGGAAAACCCTCTCTCCATGGAACCGGTCCCTGGTACCCCAAAAGTTGGAGGGGGGCACTGTTCTAGTGGCTTGTTGCACTAAAATTGCTTAACGCCAATCTTATCAAGAGGTGGAAGTTAATTATTTGGAAGGAAAAGGCTTTCCTATCTGTTTGTCCTAAGTTGTGCGAAGAGCATTAGATTGGAAAAGTCTGTTAAAACATTATGCAGTATGAATCTGTTATTTCTTACTGGTTTCAACCAAAAACAGTTGCTCGAGTTACAAAGCGCAGGTAGTTACCCTGAGAACCTTCCGCTGGCAATTGATAACACAGGCTCTTTCCCCCTCCGGTAGGCATGACGAGGAATACATCTCTGCCAGCCATTGTTGCATTAATTGCCTCCAGCTGCAAAGGCCTAAATTTCTGGAGGCCAAAGCTCTTTTGTAACACATCCCTGATCTTCGCAGACCATGGAAAGTCTGTGAAAAGAACATTGAAAAACAACTTTGAGGTTCATTTGAGAGAGACCATTAAAAAAGGCTTTTTCTGAAAAGGGAGCAACAATGACCCAAATTTTATATGTTTTCCATTTTCTAAACTGAAAAAAAAATGTACTACGACCACTCATTAAAACCTCAGCCAGAGAACAAGATGTAGAACGACTTGCATTCCCATCTCTATTTTCCTCTCCTTTACAACCAATATATTCACTGTGCAATGGAAGCAAGAATCAAAGGCCAGCAAGCCAAGACCCTTTCTGAAAAACCAAAGTTAACTATGAGCAAGTGAACTACAGCCAATTTCCCTTGATCTAAATGAACATCAAATTGGTGGTGATTCATGTGCAGAAATGTCATGACTGCTTAATATAGCAGTGAAGAATCTGCTCCAAATTTAAATTCATCTGAAGCAACAAGAGAAAGAACTTTGCATGAAGTATGATTATGGACAGCATGCAGTAAAGGACTTACGCTGCTTTCAACATCATTTAACCGAAAAACAGATGTGTATAAAATTAACAGCCTTTGCATTTAATAGCAGTGATCATCTTTTCAATATTGAACGTAATGTTGATGAGGTCACTGTTTGACTTAAATGGCAACGTAATAAAGATTCTGAGCTTGCAAGACCTTCTTTGTTCCAGTCCTCAGTTGCTGATTCAGTCTCTTTGCTGCTCCCACTTTTGGTGTCTGAAAACTGTTTTATTTTCTTCTTCAAAATGGTCTTCTTTTGAATGAGTTGCTGTTGATGTTCAAGAAGTTCTTGAATCTGGATTTCCAATGCCTGAAGTTCATCGTCAATAGACCCCAGCTCCTCCTGCAGCACTGAAGGGAAACATTGCAACATTTTTCCCCATTTGATGGGAAATTAATACACCCTGGATTCAATGCAAGGAATTATCGTGCTTTCTCTTTCTCTTATGCTTCTCTAACCAAGCCTCTAAAGACATGCTCCATTATGACTAAACTTGTCAATCGATATATCCAGTAAGGCCTCTTCTTTCCAAACTAAAAGCTAATTTAGCCCAAATCTAAAAGATCTATAACACATCTATGCACAGTCATGGCATTCCCATTTCTTCTCTGAAATATGTACATACATACACCCACACCGACATTACATATTATAAGTATTTAAAACCTGTTGTAATAATGCATGTTGGAAGCACGAGTTACCTGAAAGAGTAGTTGACATCACCTTTAAAGTGCTTCACTAACAAATATTGATCAAAGCAATGCTCCAAGTTTCTTCCTGAAAAAACAATAAGTTGCTGTAAATCAAGGACTACTTGTACTCTATGCTAACCCTAACAGGATGAATAAAATGCCAGGGTTTGTGTTTAAATTCTGTTCAATGGGCACAGCATCCCCAGTCCCACTTACAACTCATTAAATTCAACAAGTTGACAGGCATCATGTAGTGTTTAAATCTCCAACATGCCACGGATCCTCAAGCCTTCTGAGGAAGGGATACATTTTACTCTGCCCTGAAGTCTGTGGAAAAAAAAAATCCAAATTTTAAACTAAAAAAAAAAAGACTATGGTGCAAAAGACCATTAAGAAAACACTCAAAATCTACAGTATTGCAATACCTTTTATAAGGTAAGGACCAAATCAGAAGTCCTAAAATAGCAAACAAGCTTATTGGTTTCTCCTGAAATATGCACTAACCCAAAGATCAGGCAGAACAAAGGTGACGTTTAAAAATCTGGCACATTGTCAACATTGTTGATTGGATTGGTTTAAACCAGGCTTGTCCAACCTGCGGCCCAGGTTACCTTGTAATGCGGCCCAGTGCCCACCCCAACCTTCGTGCCAGAGCCAGCGAGGAGGAGGAGGAGAAGCAGGCGCGAGGCAGGGCGAGGCGAGTGCCAGGCCAAGCAGCGACAGAAAAAGCAGGCACCGTCAGAGCGCCACCTCATGCTGTTGCCACCACAGCCATCGCCGCTGCTTCTGCCCCCACCGCTTCTGCCCCTGCTGCCGCTTCTGACCCTGCCGTCGCTGCCGCTTCTGCCCCTGCCGCCTCCACTTCTGCCCCCGCCACTGCTGCTGCTTCTGCCCCTGCCGCCACTGCCCCCGCCGCTGCTTCTGCCCCCGCCGCTGCTGCTTCTGCCTTCCAGTCCTGCCTCATCCAGCCGGGCCATTTGCAGGAGGAGAGGTAGGAGCGAGGCGGGCGAGCTTTCCCCCCCCACCCCCGCAAAATTTGGCCGGAAAATAAACCGTAATAAAAAAAACGTGATAAAAAAACTGTGATAAAAAATAAATAATTTTTAATAAATAATTAATAATAAAAACATCTCACTAACTTCATTTCCAAATACATTTAATATGTTAACTATGTTTTCTATGGTTTTTTTGGATGATCAGGTATCGTTACTGTTATTTTATTTTATGTGCGGCCCAAACCAAATTTTCATCTTCTAATGTGGCCCAGGGAAGGTGAAAGGTTGGACACCCCTGGTTTAAACTCTTCTCTGAGCTATGCAGATTTCAACTGTCAGTGATATTGGGACAAACCAGATGTAAAATAAAGATAATTCCTAGATGCGTCTTCTTTCTTTTATGCAACCTATTGTGGCCACGAGAGAGCAGTATAGAATTTGTTCAGTTCATCTTTTTTGGCTTTGCTTGGGGAATTGAAGTCCACACCTCTTCAGGTTGCCAAGGTTAAGAAACATTGCTATGGATCTTTTTTTTAAGGGATTGGGTGGGTGGGGGAGACCTTTGAGTCAGTGTTTACTCCTGGCAACTGCCTGGACAAGTCCCTACAGTTTTCTTGGCAATATTTCAGACGCGATTTGCCACTGCCCGTTTCCTAGGGCTGAGAGTGGCCTCATAGAAAGCATCAAAACAAAAACAAGCCAATATAAAGAAGTAAATAACAAAGATGCAGCCATTACTACTTTGCAAAACAAAATCCTTGTCTTTAAGAAACAAATCTTTAAAAAAAACCTCTTGATCGAAGAAAGGACTTGCGTATAAACTTTCCCTAATATTGTATTCATCAGAGGAATTCTGTCAAATTCCCGTTTTCCGAAGTTCCTTGTATTCCCTTCCAAAACAAAGTTCACCTGATATATACAACTGTTTTCTCAGCAACATAAAGGCTTTTTTAAACCGTGCAATCATGTCAAATTTGTTCCAGATAATTTCACATGCAGCAGCTCTTTCCCCAACATTAGTTTTCTAGGTTGATGAAAAAAAATATATAAAGTACTGAAACCTGTGAATTCCCCATTCTGCCTATGTTCTATAGTGCAGGGGTCCCCAACCACTGGGCCCCGGACCGGTACCGGTCCGTGGATCATTTTCTACTGGGCCGCCATTTTGCTGGGCGCCGCCATCTTGTTTCGACAGAAAATGCTTCCGGGTGAGCTTTTCCGGTTGGAAAGCAGCGTTTGGGTCCTGAAGGAATCCTCGCGCCTTAGTTTCATTGAAGGGGGGGGCGGCTTCAAACGAAGAGCCGTCCCGATGGCAGAGGTCAAAAAAGCACAAAAAAGGTACAAAGGAGGAGTTGAAGGTGGCGGGGAGAAGCTGGGGATGGCTGGCTGGCCGGTCGCTCGGCTCACCTTGCCTTGTCATGCGTGCTGATGCCGGTACCGGGCCGCGGATCATTTTGTAATGCCGGTACCGGGCCGTGGCACAAAAAAGGTTGGGGGCCACTGCTATAGTGCATCAGTTCAGATATACATTTGGCATTTGAATGAGAGAAGCAAAGCTTACAACAATTACACTTGCGGAATTTCTGCTTGTTACATTGTATTTCAAAAATAGAGGACCTGCATTTCAACCATTAGAACAAGTATTTGCTATTGTTATTGTTGCAGTTTTCCCTCACATCAGAATGGAATTTCTATCCAGAAATATGCTAACTAGATGAAGTTTTTTGCCACACCAGTACTATCTAGAAATTTGCAAATATGGAAAGCAAACAGGTTTTCATGGACTTTTTAAACTGTACTAAGTTTACTAAATATCCTCTTCTGACAAAACACAAAAAAACAAAAACAGCCTTGCCCTGACTGCTTACATCACAGTATCACTGCCAAAGCTTTGAGACAATTTTTAGGACTGGAGTTTCTGGATAAGACATATCTGCCTTGAACAATCACACCGATCTGTCATAATGAGCCACCATATCAGTCTCGTGTGGAAAAAGAAAAGAGTTTCGCAAGTTTACATGATATTTCGTGTAATTTTTGGTGAATCAGTCTCTAGGACAGCTTATCATAGAAATATTTTCCTGAAGATAAGGTGAAGCTTTAGAAATTTTAGTGTGGCTGATTCAAATCTGCACTTGTGACTTTGGCAACTAGCAAATATATTTAGTTTGAACAGGAAAAAACCCAAATCATTTTCCTCTGCTTTCTATTCCATTCCAGAAGGAACCCTGGCTGTTCATACAACTTTATTCAGTTACAAACCTATAGGTAGCAGCTTTATTTCCACCTCATGCATAAGCATGGTTAAAAGATGGATTTGGAGAAAGTTCAATAAGCCATGTTTAGCTTAAGCTAAGCATGTTATGTGAACACGTTCTGAATCAAGAGGTGTTTAGATGGATGTTGCTCAGTTAACACTCCTCTCTGAGGGAGATGGACAGTTAAGAAATATAAAATATAAGTAAATTAAAAAAAAATCCCTAGACTAAAATTTGCAGGATATATTTTTTCTCTCTCCCCTTTTAAAATAACACTGGGTCACAGGGTGGCATAAACCCTTCCCCCTTTTATTGATTTTTCCTTGCAACTTAGGGTAAAGGTCCTCACTACAAGACAGCCATCAATCAAGTCCTGTTCCTTCAACCCAACCTACTTCACAGAGCTGCTGTGGGAGAAATGGGAAGGGTGATGTTCACTCACTTGAAATTCTTAACAAAAGAAATGATATGAATCCAACAAATACATACCAGTAGGTCTTTTTCTTGTGGAGAAAATATTAGACTAAGCCAATGTTTCTCAACCTTTATGATGTGGGGATTTCAATTCCCAGAATTCCCCAACCATAAGTTGGAACTCCACATATCTTTTAGCAACCACTGGCCTAGACTATTATTTATCGTCTTCTCTTTCTCTCCACCTGCTGGAATATAGGAGCTTCTTAAAAGACTGAGTCAATCGTACCATTTGTAAAAGAGCCGGAATAGAAGGGAGGGGGCTACATTGCAGGATTGTTGTAATCTCCCATTCTCTCCAACTCCCTCCCAAAGTGTCTATGGAGATTCTCAGTCACCCAGATCATGGTTGCTTTTTTCCCAAGGGGCAATTGGACATTCTGTTTTTTTCTTTGAAGACCTTTCACTTCTCACCCAAGAAGCTTCTTCAGCTCTGACTGGGATGGTGGGGAATGGAAGGATTTATACTCCTTGCAGCCATCTGGTCATTTGCATTCTTTTAAGAGAGTCGTTGAGGCCACCTGGAGGTTCAGGGTCACCTGAACTCTCTCACCAGAGGGGGAGAGATATGACACCTTCTATCTCCAGTCTACAACTCAGTCCTTTCAGCAGTCCCAAGGCGGCTCCACAAAACATTTGCACCACTCAGGTGACCCTGAGGACGCACATAAACCTCCAGGTGGCCTCAAAGGCTCCCTAAAAGGATGCAAATGACCAGCCGTCCGCAAGGAATATCAATCCTTCCCTTTCCCATCATCCAATCGGAGCGAAACGTCTTCAAAGAAAAACCAGAAAGTCCAGTTGCCTCTCGAAGGGGGGAAAATAACCCCTCCGCGGCAGCGCCCGACCTAACGCCCATCCCTTCCCCCAACGAGGAGACGCACCTCTCCCTCCGTCTTTTTCCCTTCCGCCGCGCTCAAGAAATCCCAGCCGGCATCTTGGCCCCGCCCCTTCAGTCCCCCCCCCTCCCCCCCGTTTCCGTCCTTGCCTCAGCCAATCCGCCCCGGCACGCGCTCCCTCTTGGCCTCGCGCTTTTAATCCTCGGCCACCTCAGCGCAGCCGAAGCTCCGCCCCGCCTCTCGACGGCCGGAGGAAGGAAGCGGAATAAAGGCGGCGCTGATTGGCTCGGCGTCCTCGCCCCAATGGGATGGCGTTTTGCATCGCGGCGGCAGCAGTAGCGGGCGCCTCGGCGGCAGGCGGAGGCGGGTCGGCAGCCGAAGCCGGGTTAGTCTGAGGGGGCTGCGTGTTTCCGGAGGACGTGGCGAACGGGCTCCTGAGGCGGCTCCGGCTCCTTCTCTTCGGTTCTTTATCCGGCTGGCGCGGCGGCTCTTACCGGCATCATGATTTCCCTCACGGATACGCAGAGTGGGTGAATTGGGGAGGGAAGGGTTGTGGGTGGGGGGAGCGGAGGCCAAATATTGCTGCTTCTGTAGTAATGATTGTTGGCATTATCCTCTCCGCTTGCATCCTCCTTCCTAGCTTTTTATCCTTGTCGTTCTGTTCCACGAACCCCTCATTGCTCTCCCACCGGTGATTGTTAATATTAATCATATTAGCATTGCTTGGAATGGGTGAGCCTCCCTCAAACCCGCCCAAGAAACACCCCGTCTGGAAGGTTCCCCTTTCTTTACCTAATATAAATAAATATAATAAACATAAGTATAAAATAACCTAAAGTTAATGGCTAAAGGCAGCAGCGGGAAAAGCTGCATGGATGCGACCGGGCAATTAATTCAGCAAGAGTTGAATTAATTGGGCTTCAGGGTGGCTTTTTGTTTTTTGTTTTGTTTTTTGTTTAAATATCTAAACATTATTTGCTACTTTTGCAATTGTTATTTTGGGGTAGAAGACTTTTTCACCACCTCACGAAATATGATTCCTGCCACTGTCCCTGTATACCTTTGTCCTGATATTTTAAAAAGCGGAGGTAGTACTGCCTTTTATATGGGAAAAAAAATGTATATTTTATATGAGCATCAGACATGCTCTAATTACAGAGTTCCTCCACCCTGGGGGGCTCTCCTGCTGTGTTGGATTTTAACAGGTGGATATAGGATGTGAAGCCCAAGTTCACTTGACAGTCAGTGGATTAAAGAAGGAAAGCTCGCATAAAATCATCCAAGCTGAACTATCTGGAATATTAGAATTATTATTTTTAGATAGAACATGTTCTCTTGCCATATGTTAGTTCAAAATAATCTGCGATGTACTTAAGTTTCATTGTTTGCCCGCAGACATTTTATTACCCAACTGTGTAACAATATAAGTGCTAGTGAGTGTAGGGCTTGCTCTGTTTTTATACTCTAATCAAGGAGCTACTAAAATGAAAGCCACACCCTTACCAGCCCCCTGGCAGGGTAAGCTACTGGGTATATCACAGCAGATCCCACACTCACTAGCACTCCTGTTACATAGTTGGGTAATGAAAAGTATGTAACCCAAACTCTGATCACCAAGGACTCCATTGTTCAACCCTGAACGAAATATATTCTCTTCTGTTGAAAAATAATCTGAACATCAGTGTTGGAATATTTGGAATTTTTTTTTGTATAATTCAAAAGTTGAATGGTATGCAGCCTTGTTTTAAAATCACTTAAAATGTTTGCATTTAGTTTTCTGAAGGTTAGCAGAGGAGGGATGCAAAATTGTTTGGCTAGGTGTAAAGGAAGCAATTTCTCACCTCTGCCAACCAGTTATTTTGCCCATGTGAAATAACTTCTCACCTGTGGCTACTTAATTGAAATGTTTAAATACAGAACTACATTAAGGCACAGGCTATCATTTATTGCACATTTAAGTATTTGGTGTTATGGAGATTTTAATGAGAAGAATGGGTTTCTACTTCCACAAATGTCTAAACATAAAAGAGAACTGGACCAGTATGTGGCAGACTGAGTGATCAATGGCTAGTTACCATAAACTACATCTAAAAGATAAGGAGGGTTCCATAAAAACTTGTGAGAAGCAGCAATAAAATAGTTATCTCACACCTGTTCTTTTTGTGAGTGCTCCAGGAATGCTTACGCTGACGTGTGGAATTCTGTTGGCTATATTTGAGAAAATGCTCACAGAATTTATACTTTTATGATAAGCAGCCCTTTTCGTGTAGTATATGATATACCTCAGTTGGATAAATTAGTGCTGCTATGGTTAAGTTGTATAAAATAAAATGATTTCATTGTTACTCATAAAAGTTGCACAAGAAAATGTTTAGCATGTTTGCACAAGTAACGTAAATGTGAATATTATGCAATGTCATGGAACATAAAGAAGCAAATTCATAATTGTGAGAATCAATTTAGTGCCAAATGTATTACAACTTTTAAAGCAAAACTTTTAAAAAATTATAGAGATCTGTTACATGCTGGGAATCTTTAAGCTGTTTATTTTAATCTATGTTGAAGGCATCATTTTCTATATTGCAATGTCTTGCCCCATAGTTAGTCTTCTTTGGAGCTCCATCCTCTGTCCCCATGGAGCAGTTAATTCTAGGTACTGAAGCAACTTTGCTGCTCACTCCCTTCTCTTTTACTATTGGGTTGATGTCAGAAATCTGATACCTCTTTATGTCCTCAATTTGAATCTGTCAAAAACTGCTGCTTGGTCTAAGTTACCACTTAAATCATAAATATCTTTTATTTCTCTGTTGATATGCAGAAATTTTCCAGAGTTGTTATGGAACAGTCCAGTTTCTGTTGTCCAAAAGTATTCTTGGATATATGTAGCTTAAATTTATTTTATTGAAACAATAACTTGTATATTTGTTGAAAAATTAGCAGTTCCCAAACTTCATAATCAAGTTTGAAGTTCACAAAGAAGAGAAAATGAGTCTGGCTGCATTTCTTTACCAAATACTGAAATAAAGCTTCCTTTCCTTAGCAGCCTGCTCAGTTTCTATACAGGTTGCAAAAGAGTGGTAAATTGCTTTGTTCTTCTTCCAACTGTTTCTTCTCTCATTTGCCTGTATGTACTTGCCTATTAAACATTTCCTGGTCATCGTATTCTTAAAAATAAAATTGTTGTACCTTCATTATAACAGTTTTCTCAGCTTAAGGCTGCTGAAAAATTAAAATAATTTATAAATACTGTGAGGTCCTTAGTGCTGAATTTGGCTGTTTTCTTGCAGATGTCCCATTACCCAATTAGTTAACAGGATCAGTGCTAGAAGGGAGTAGGGTTTTTTCTCTATTTATGTACTAGTGGTTTGCCCTGTCAATGTTGGTGCGAGTGTTTTTGGTGGTTCCTTTATTATGTTATTGTTTACTGTTAGTTTGTCTTAAGTTGGTAGTTCCTTGACTGGGTTTTGTTTATTGCTTCCTTAAGCTACAAATTTTTAAATGTTTCAAGAAGGAATACAAAGTTTATTTTACTTTGTACTGTTAATACATCAATAAATTAATACATCATGGTTATTTTAATTATAAGGTGTTTAGATAATGAATTGCAATGCTAAAATAGGTGGACCAGATCCATATTGAAATCAAAATACATTTTTAAAGAAGAGATTTAATATTAAGAATAAAACTGATGTTTCAGTTTATTTGATAAAAAAACTAATTTCTGTTTTATGCGTTTAGTTAATCATGGGTCTATTCTGTTTTTTGAAAATAGTCTTCATGGAAGAAATATAAGTAGATTATTTTAAAAAGTCTCTAAACTGTGAGTGGATAAATGATTGCATCTTCATAATGTGCAGTTATGGACATTATCCTATGGCCAACAATTATGTTGGACCTTTGCAAAATATTTGAAAGAAATATTCTCAAAGATGCATTAGTGCAAAATGAAGTTCACCTTTTTAATGCACTAGTGTCTTTGCAGGGCTTACATGGCTGCTTGGAACAGTGATAGCCGGCTCTATGATACATCTCCAGTTGTCTGTGCATGCACAGAAAAGGCGTCTGCTAAGATTATTGGAGAAGTGAATTGGCAGGGATGGCATTGTTTATAAATGCAATAAGTAATTTAAGGGAGAATGTGTTAATTGAATTTAATACTTCTTCATGAATTCTGCTTTGAATGGGAATTCTGGATCTCAGCACCACAAAGTGTCGGGAGTTTATGTTAGACAATTAACAAATGTTTTAGAAACCTTGTAGGTAAGCCTATTGTGGGATTCAACTCCACCTCCAAAAAAGAGAAAAGGACAGTTGTGATGGCAAATGTGGTAGCTGAATCTATAGATCAGCACTGTATCAAAGACTGGCTATTTCTAGAGACAAAAGTAGCAGTAATCAAAACAAAAATATTTTTATAGTAGAAGTCCCTTCAGAATAGCATGTTTTAACTCAAAAGAGGGCAAGTGTCAATTGGGTTTTTTTTTTTAAATGGAGCCAGTTTAAAAATGTCCTTGGCTAATGTTATAACTGTGTGTAAGGTTTTTAATGGTTATTTTATTTTATTTTTCTTTTGTTGCTAACACTGAGTAATTAATACTCCTCTTCTTTTTTGTCTTACAGAAATTGGGATGGGCCTTACAGGTTTTGGAGTATTTTTTCTTTTCTTTGGAATGATCCTATTTTTCGACAAAGCACTTTTAGCTATTGGAAACGTAAGTACTTTTGCATGAATAACATTTGCACGGAATAATAGGATTCTGAGAGTTATTATGTTTAACACAGACAATTCATGTAATTCCCCTGTGGCCAAATTCACACAACGGTCTAGACAGAAATGAGATTGGGTAGCTTGAGGTTCAGGAAGTTGTAGAAACTCCTACATAGAGAAGCCAGATCATTGTTGTTGTTTTAAACATTTAGCCGTGTCTGACTCTTGACAGCTTGACAGGCAAGTGCTGTCTATGCTACCCTGTCAAGCGCAGTTTTTTTTTCAATTGTTGGATGTTCAACTTTGTATCAGATTTGATGTTATCAAGCCAGCGTGTTCTTTGCTTGCCCCTTCTTCTTGTTCCAGAAAGCATTCCTAGCATCATTGCCTTCTGCAATGAATTTGAATGCATGGCCAGAATAAATCAGATGTAGTCTTATAATTTTAGCTTCTAATGATGTATCTGGCTTTCTACGATTTAACAATTAATGATTTCTCTGTTAATTACACTGTTTCTCCATGGTATACCCAATAATTTACAATTCAAAGGCATCAATTCTGTCCTAAGTATGAAAAATGGCCATAAGTCACTTTTTCCAGTACTGTTGTAACTTCAAATGGTCAGTAAACAAATGGTTGTAAGTCAAGGGCTACCTGTACTTGTTTGGTTACCATCTGTTAGTTGAACAGGAATTGTGTTTTGCCAATATACGGTTAGATGCGTTGTATTAATCTAGACTTCTGTTTGGGGGAGGAGATCAAACTGAACATTAAAATACAGCAGTGCGACAAATGTCATCCAGTGAGATATTCATTACTTAAATTATACACTTATTGCTAGTTGTGTATAAACATTATTCTGGAGATGAAAAATTCTATTTTTACAATGGTAAGTTTTGCACATCCCTATTTATTATCCTATTTAATCCTTAGCAACATAGACATGAGAATCAGCTGGCTGACTTTGAGCCAGTCCCTCTCTCTCAGCCCAAACCACCTTGCAGGGTGGTGGAGAAAATAGGAAAAAGAAGGAGTATTAACGTATGTTCATCGCCTTGGGTTATTTATAAACGTAATAAAGGTGGGAGAAAAATAAAGGTTCCTTTCTAATCTATCTTGTTAGTAATAACCCTAAGTGTTTAGACTGTAAATTATTTATCTTCCTTCGCAAACAGTTCTGTTTTTTTATTGTTCCAACATTATAAAAGATACCTTTAAAATATTCCTGTTTCCTCCAATAGCAAATTGTTGCTATAGATGTTTGGAGAACATTTATATTGAATCTGAATATTTTCTCTCTGAATATTTCCAAGGTGGGAACCTATATTCAAATCTGTTTGTTTTCATTTTTGCAGGTTTTATTTGTGGCTGGCCTGGCTTTCGTAATTGGTTTAGAAAGAACTTTCAGATTCTTTTTCCAGAAACACAAAGTGAAAGCCACAGGTTTTTTCTTGGGTGGTGTATTTATAGTTCTTATTGGCTGGCCTCTGATAGGAATGGTCTTTGAAATTTATGGTTTCTTCCTCTTATTCAGGTAAGGTCTTCTTGCAAATTTTTACTTTTATTTAATTATATATCAAACTAGCTTGACACCATGCTTTGCTATGAAACTATGTAGTCGGGCTTAGTTTTGGGGGAGGAAAATGAGTGGGTGGGAATTCTGCCTCTGCCTACCAGCATCCATCGGTATTAATCTGGCTAGCGTCCTGTCAGTGTATGAGAGAGTTGAGGGCTGTTTGGAAAGTGAAACAGTATTTGCTGTGTGAACAAGAAAGAGACAGCAAGGAGCCTTGGTGTGTCTTAACTGTTCTGTACTAAAGCTGGTTGCTGCTGTGAAATTGAAACTCCTGTCCTCTGCTGGTGTTTTGCATTTGCAACAGATTTCTTTTCAGGTGGGAAGGGGCAGTAGAACTCCTTAGCATCAGAGCATGTTAATAATAATACAGGAAATACTAATGTTCTGATGGTCATTTCAAAAAATCCTTTGTTAGTGAGCACCTAGAAGCCAAGAGAAACATAGGTGCCAAATTTCAAGTTTGTAGGCTTTACAGTTCTGGAGATTTTGTGATGATGCGTGAGTGGTATTTCACTTTTATACTGTATATATAGATGTGTTAACCTCCCATCTCCTTCACAGGGAGGCCATTTAATTTTGATTCCAAATATGTTTTTGGTTCGCTGTGATTGAGAAATTACCAAATTCTGCTGAGGAGTTTATAGACAGTCATAGATGAAGAATAGTGGTTGAAATTTCATTTAGAAAATTATTTAGCTACTGGTGATTATGAAACTTCTAAGACAAGAAAAAGAAAAATTAGAAATGTGGAAAAGCACAAGCTTTTTGCTAGTGATCATTTCTAGTACAAAATTGCATTTTATGGGGGGTAACAGGTTGTTGCTGTCCTATTGCACTGTTGGCAATATGTGCAAGAAAGAAAAAATACAGGTAGCCCTCAAGCTATGACCACAATTGATACCAAAAATTTATGTTGCTAAGTAAAACATTTCAAGTGAATTTTTCCCCATTTTATGACTTTTCTTGCCACTGTTGTTAAGTGAATCATTGCATATGTTAAGTTAATAACAGGTTAATACCACTCACGCACCATCACAAAATCTCCAGAACTGTAAAGCCTGGCTTCCCCATTGACTTTGCTTGTCAGAAGGTTGCAAAGGGGGATGATATGACCCCAGGGACACTGCAACCGTCATAAATACGAACCGGTTGCTAAGCATCTGAATTTTCATCATGTGACCATGGGAATGCTACAACAGTCGGAAAGGTGCAAAATGGTCATAATTCACTTTTTTCAGTGCCGTAACTTTGAGTGGTCACTAAATTAATTGTTGTAATTCAAAGACTACCTGTAAGTAGTGCCCTACACTGCTGGCTTGTGAACTCTGGCACACATGAATGCAGTTTACTACCAAAAAGAAAATTTGCATAGGAATAATTATTCATTTATTAGACTTACAGACTGCCTCCACCTGTATAACTGGGTGGCTTTGCAAGAATAAACCCAATAAAAATACATAATATGTTGTCCAAAAGAGGGCCTGGAGAAAATCAACATTTAATGAAACAATCGAAGCATCCCATAAGGGGCTTACTACCCATTGTAACCCAGGTGTGGAATGGAGCCAGGTTTTTTTTCAATTAACCCACTAGCTATTGATTGCTTTTATCTCACATAACATTCTGAGGCAGAGGTGGGCAACTATGGCCCCTTTATGACTTGTGGACTTCAACTCCCAAAATTCCTGAGCTAGCATGGCTTGCTCAGGAATTCTGGGAGTTGAAGTCCATAATTCATAAAAGGGCCATAGTTGCCCACCCTTGTTCTGAGGCATATCATTCTTTGGCTTATGGGAAAGACATATGCTTAAAGGCATTTTGTTGTGAAGTGGTATCTTAATCCCAGTTTGTTTTTATAATATATTACCTTAATTGTAGTTGAGGGTATCACCTTGATGCAAGGTAGGAACTGGCTAATAGCCATGAGCCCTCCAGAGTTACAAAATGCTTGTAGTGGCATCTCATCTGTTCCTGGGCTGATTTTCTCTCATGTTCGTGTACAGACATACCCACACACCCTCACGGAAAGTATCCAGCATACAGATTTTCAAGGCCAAAACAGATGGAGGAAAGGGGAGCATTTCCCAACTGCCTGTGCAATGATTGATTTTTTTTTCTTTCTACAGCACCAGTATATTATTAGGAATCATTTTTAATTGCTCATTTCAATAACAACCCTCTTCTAAAATTCCATTTCATTCCTTGAAATTTTTGTGCCGAAAAGTGGTTTTCCTTGTAAGGTGGAAATGGAGAGAATTTGCGTTTAGCAATAGCACTTAGACTTATATACCACTCCACAGGGCTTTACATCCCTCTCTAAGCATTTTACAGAGTCAGCCTATGGCCCCCAACAATCTGGGTTCTCATTTTACCCACCTCGGAAAGATGGAAGGCTGAGTCAACCTTGACCCTAGTGAGCATCGGACGCCCAACAGTCGGAAGAATTAGCCTTCAGTACTGTATTCTAACCATTGCGCCACTATGGCTCACTGGTGGGTTTAGGTACTTACAGCAGTACTAATAGAAGTAGATTTCCCTGCCATCTGGGATCCTCTTAAATGCGCGACACTGTGATGTCAAGGAAGACACCAGTGGAACTCCAATTATAAGGGGTTGTTTCTTTCCAATTTTTGAGACCAAGCATTATAGCCTGTTATGGTATGCAAGGTCCCTTTCCCCTCTTAGTACTTAACCAACCCATTGTTTTATGTCTCTAAATTTGCATTTAAAAACCATGTGTGGATCCCTGGAATAATAGTATTCATACAACTATGATGTCTTAATAAACTATTTAAGAAGTCTCCTCCCCAAAGCTGTAATCATCAGTGGCCTCTTAGCAGGTACCTGCACCTCATGTAGTGCTCCTGTCCCTATTGTTTAAATGTTTCTGTTACCCAGTGAGCAGCAAGGCAGTTAGGAAGCGTGTAAGTCTATACATGCAGTCTCACTTTTTGACCACAGTAAGAGCCAGCAACTTTGTTGCTAAGCACTGCACTGTGACCTCATGTGATGGCACCGACTTATGGCATCAGTTCCTGTTGCAGTCATTAAGTGACTCACTATAGGACGATGTCGCATGACCACAGACTTGTGACTTCCTGCCAGCTTCCCTATTTGCTTGTTGGATGCCAGCTGTGAAAGTCGCAGTGGTGATCACATGGCCACATGACAACCATTGTAAATGGGCACTGGTTGCTAAGCATCCAGATTGCAGTCATGTGATCATAGGGACGCTGCAGTGTCCACAACTGGACATCTCTCATTGCCATTGCAAGTTTGAATGGTCACTGAAGGAATAGTAAGCAAGGACTACCTGTATCACTAACTACTTGAAATATGTAAAGAATTAAAGATGGGCATACTCTTCATTCTGAAAGGGGAAAATATATATGAAAGATGATATATTTCTTCATACAAAAAATAAGCAGTTTTAAAAATCTTAGAAATGTGTAAAGGGAGCCTATTTGGAAAAGTCTTCTAATCTGTAATGTATTTTTTTCTTCCAAGGGGCTTTTTCCCTGTGGTGATTGGTTTTATTAGAAGAGTGCCAGTTCTCGGGTATCTGTTGAATTTACCTGGTATAAGCTCAGTAAGTATTAAATAATTTCACATAATACATAGCAAGTTCTGTTTTCCTTCTGTTTCTTGGATTCCATTTAAAGAACTTGGACCAGCATGTACAGAGATGTGCATTTAAAATATGGGTCACCAGGTAACAATGATAACAGGATTCAAAATTAACTCTGTGTCAGCATAGACCGTCTTCTCTATCCTTATATTTATTCTCCAGATTTTTTAGACATCACCTCCCCATGTTTCAGGTCAGAAGAGACATAATTTTAGTCTGAGGGTTTTTTTTTCTCTATTTGAATTTGAACTAGGACAGTTTTCTTACAATCACTCAAAGGAGGTTGGTTAGTTACTTTGCAGCTTATCCAGCAAATTGAGTTTAAAGTTAAAAGCTGGTTTGGCATAGAAATGGACTGATCCTTCAGTTGCAAGAATACATTGTAGATATGCATAAATTGTCATGTCATACATAAAGCCCCCATCAGATTTGCTCAGGTCCCTTTGTCAGTATAAATCACAGATTTGTGAAAAACTATCTCTCTCAAAAATTTATGAATTTTTACATTTTTCCCCATTGATGTCAGTGATTCATGTAATCTTCCTGGCATACAAAGGAAGTCTGAATGAACAAATAACACAAAAATCTAGAATGGGCCAATACTTTTTGACAGAACTGTGGGTACCATTTAAAAAGCATGCTATAAAAACATTAATTTTCCCCAAAACTTTACAAATAGGTACTACACCTCATTTAGTGGCTGCATTCTGTTGCAGTGACTTGTTTGTTAAATGAAAAGGTCGCTAAGTGAACATGTGACCGGGGGTACAAAAATCCCTGGTTGCTGCTTCAGATAAAGTTCTCTCTTGTCTTGTGCCTGACATTTTTGCTGCCCCCTTGCAGAGTAGAGAGAGATTGCTTAAACTGTCTCTTCTTGAGCTGCTTTTTCTCACAACACTTCCCTAAAATGTGTTAACCTCAACTTAACAGACTCCTCTCGGTGACCTTAATTAATTGATTAGAACCCCCCCATCCTTTGCAGTACAGCTTGAAACTGACTAGACCTTTAATCAGTTTTTCACACTGAAGGTTTTTGTTGTCAGGTGCCCCAAATTTGGAGGCTATTGGTCAGCAATTGAATTTTTGGCCACCATGTATTACTGCCATAAGTGGTGGAGTGGCCTAGAGGAGGTGCTCTCGCCTCACAATCAGAAGGCTGTGGGTTGGATCCTAGGTAGAGGCAGATATTTATCTCTGGGCACAATGAGAGTGAATCTGCTGAATAAAATTCCGTATTGGTGACAGGAAGGACATCTGGCCAGTAAGCACCCAGCTCCATTCAGTTTCCCAGACTCCACCTCACAAGGGCTTATGGGGTCATTAAAAGGAGATGATGGTGTATTACTGCCATCTTCGCAACTGATCACTAAATGAGGACTATCTATAATGATTTTCCAATTCCAGTTCAAGGTGACAACCTAACATTCTCTAAAATCATTGGGGCCTATGAATGAGAAGAACGGGTAGGAGAGAGCAAGAGGGAGATTTTTTTTCTTTAAGGCTACTAAGTGTTCATTTTCCTTGAAATGGGCTTGCAGTGTCTTTGTTAGGTGCATTAATTATCCTCCCCTCCCCCCCAAAAAATGGGGAACATTTAGTGGGTGCTTGAGAACAATCTTCAGAATGCCCTGCCTGCATGTATGAAGGCTTTCAGAAAAGGTTTCACTCTAGAAAAATTGTTTCAGGCAGCTGAGAAAACAATCGAGTAACAGGAAAGGCTTATCCACGTGCCATTTTATTTTGAGCATTCTTTTTTCCTATTTTGTGTACCAAGTCTGTCGGGAGCAGTAAATTAAACCAAGCAAATGGTTTATTGTTCATGGCTCATTAAAAGGAGACAGTTCAACTATCACCTCAGCTCACCTGTTTCCTTTGCTAGCATCTCACACCCTAATTTGGGTATAATGGTTTCTGGAGATATAGAATAAGGATGGTCAATCTTCCCAGCTAAAATATGCTCCACACCCCTTGTCAGATAATAGCAAGTTGACATTGTCATATATTGCTTGAGGCGAAATCCAACCGCAGGGGGAGATTTCCGAAGGGAATATGGGCATCTGGAAAGCTTCACCAGGTGTATTCAAGACTGCCTGTTGCCCGTGTCCATCTTTACAATGGTCAATGCTCATTAAATAACATGGCACTGTCCTTGTGGCTTTTGACACATTTCTTTGCAGCCGTGATTATTCTCTTATCTCTCTAATTTCGCATTTCTGAACATGTCTAATATTAAGCATGTGGTGGCTGGCTTTTGTTCAAGGCAGTTCAGATGCATTATAAATTGAGAATTCTAAATAGGATACAGATAGAACACACACACACACACACACACACACACACAGATATATATATATATATATATATATATATATATATATATATATATATATATATATATATATATATATATAATGTTTCAGGATGTAGCTGCAATGACACTTAGTCTAGGAGAAGCATGCTGCCCTTTTCTCAGCCTGACAGCATGCCATGCCAAAGACTGGCACATTTTGCTTTATTGCTACAGGAGCCTCTGAGCCCCACGTTGTGCCCCTAATTTCCAAGGCATCAGTATGTCTAATGGATTAAAAAAATTAGCTGGGTTTTCTTCTTACACTAAATCTATTTAAATAATTCTGTTCATAATTTGGTTTGACATCTTGCTTATTGCTTTTCTGTATCAGTACCATTTATAAACTGGACTTTATGGAGTTAAATCCTTTTGGAAAAGTTAATTGTTGATGTTTTCTTCAAAGCCTGCGTAGGTTCAGGAGACAATTCCCAGTAATGGTTAGTTGAAAATATCATCTTCAGTCTATTAATGCATGAATGGCTGATTATTTTTCAAAATAATATTCTTTTCTCCCCCTTTTGGGTTATTGAGCTAAATAGTTTTTATACTTGCATTATTTCTCATTTATTTAATTTTTTTTTCATTCTGTTGCATCTTCATGTTGCTCTGTGTTAACATAAAAACATACCATGCCTAAATGCGGTTGTAATGCAAACGGGTCTTACTTTGTGTAAACTACATAAGACCTTGGTTAGTATTGTTTCAGTAAGATTATACTACACCCAGTCACTCACTTAAAGTGCAAGTGTTGAAGTAGCATCAGTGTGTTCCATTCTTAATGAATGTATTAAATTACAATTTCTTTTCCCTTCCCCAATTCCACCTTCCCTTCTGTCTCCTTTGCCCACAGCTTGTAGATAAAGCTGGAGAAAGCAACAACATGGTATAATGATTGATAAAGGTCCTGAAGACTGGTTCTAAATTTATATTATTTATAAAACCTTCATGAAGATCGGTCAGTCCAACGCAACGATTTTGTTGTATACAAAAGCAACGTTTGTAATGGTCTTTGAAGTAAGTTTCCAATTTACACCATAGTATACAGTAAACCTATTTAATATATATATATATATACATATATATATAAAGAAAACCAGAAGCAAATTTGCAACTTAAGACTTGGCATTGGCATACCAGGAATGCTGTGAACTCAACTGGCGGAAAAGTCACGGAATGTTAGAACTCTTCAAGACTTCTTCATATTTTGGGAGTACAAGCTAAATGCAGCAAACTCTCCATGGAATTAACAGTGCCTGTCATTTTTACCTCCTTACGTCGGAAGGTGTAATAGAGTGATCATGGGTCAGTTGATAAGGCGTGGCCCTTACCTCTTCCTGCCTGCCAAATTTCCTACTTCCTCCCCATTTTTGGAAGGAAAAAATAATTTCTCCTGACTGTTTCTTCTGTTTGAAAGCAAGACAGCTTCCTTACGAATTCTCATTTTTAACAGTAGCAGAAGACTTCATCACATGGTTCAGCTGTATAAATCTCTCTGTAAATAGATGCTGAAATAAATCTTTGTAGGAAAATGTTTCAAGCCAAATGTAAATTTTCATTACCTACATCTTTTACCTTTGGAATATGCAAAAAAAAATCATATTTTGTACGGAACCGTACAAAACTGTGTTCAACCATTCCTGGGTTTGTTAGATGTTTGGCAGGGAATGGGGAAACCAATTTTACACTACTTTCTACTAGTTCTCTTTATCCCAATTACCAGTAAATGTTGGAAGCAAGAAGTAACCTTTTTCTCATTGAATAAACTGTATGCACATAATATGTAGCTTCTAAAGTGAGTTTGCTTTGCTTCATGGTGTTCACACAGTTTATGAAACAGAAGTTGCCTAGCTAGCAAATTTGCGCAAGGGCATTTCAATCCCAAATCATGTTTCTAATTTGGTTATTGGTAGCCAGCATATAAAGTCCTAACACATGGAGAATTATGTTTTGTTTACTGGTAATATATGAGATCCTGGAGCTAGATTTGAAGCACTGAGCTTAAGCGTCCCATTCTTATTCTGAGGGAGTATGTTACGAAGCTAACTTATTGTGTAAATAACTTTTTCTAACTATCAAACAAATCAGTCGGTTTGCTGGGAAGTCTTGGGAATTCATATTGGTAGCCTTGATCAAGTGGCACATTAATTTGTTATACTTTGACTATTAGAAACAACCCCTATTGCTCCAAATGGCAAGATTCAGAACTTTTATGGACATTTGAACTGGTAAAAGAGGAAATGTGAATGACTTACGCAACAGGAAAATCACGTTGTTCCTTTCTCGGACCCTTCTTACAGTGACTCTTGATCATAAATGTGTCCTTTTGTTGAAGCAAGCATGTTAATGCAAAGCTATTGATTTGTTTAAATCTGAATGGTTCAAACAGCCAGACAAATACCATCGCTTTTGAGTGAATGAACACAAGTTACTAATACCCAAGGATGGGAGCTATTTTGTCGTTCAAAAGTGCACTAAGTGATTTCTTAAAAGGACTTTTTGATGAGACGAGTCAATTTTGTACAGCCGTGAAAATCATTTTTGAATTGGCGCTTCAAGGGACAGTTCTCCATCAGCTTCCCCATTGTAGAGGAGTTAACAAAAATGTACATTCCGTTAGGGATCATTCTGATCCCAAAATAGAACACTTCAATTATGAAACAAATGGGCCTTGCGTTCTGATATAGTCTGATACAAAATGGGCCTACTATGATGTTGGACTGCTTCCAAAAACACTCAGAACATCCTGTTCCAGAGTTGCAGTATTAGATGATGGAACAATTGACAGGCCCCTGTTCCATTTCTTTGATTTCATCTTGGGAGACGTATCCCTTAAAAAGGATGTTTCCCCTCCCCCGCTCTAAACCAGAGTTCCCCAACCTTTCTGGCTTTGTGGACCGACCCTGCGGGGTGGAGGGGATGGTTCCATATGAGCAGAAGGCAAGCGCATGGCCATGCATAGCTCCGTTTGCATGAGTGGCAGGCAAGCACACCTGCCACTTGTACAAATGGAACATGTGTGCCCACGCTTCCCATGGCTCACCTATGTGAGGAGGCGCCCACCTACGCATTCGCCCACCACTTCCACAGACCAGTTCTGAAGGGCTCAAGACCCGATAGTGGGGCCTGGCCCAAGGATTGGGGAATCCTGCTCTAGGTGGTGGTTTTCTGTCTTAAAATAGATATCACTGATCTAATTGTACCTACAACACTGGTAACATGGGGTATTGTTTTTTATTGCACACTCTGCCTCTAATTATTTTAAATAGAATCCTGTTGAGTTGAGCAGGCCATGCTCAAAACTTAAACCTTAAATATCTTTGCTATGTATGCTCTAGTTCTTATTTGATATTTTGGCTGTAGAAAAGAATTTTTAATTGACTCTCATATTTTAAACCATTTCAGTTGTAGTTTGTGGGCTGGGAGAGATGCTTAAGATTTGGAGCAATGCACATGTCCTTCTTAGAGCTATGAATTTGGGTTTCTTCAGATGTTTTGCAATCTCAGGACTCTTTCCAGAAGGATCAGGCTGCCAGATTATCTTCCTTATATTTTACAATGAGCCTCATTTGAGTATTAAGTCTCCAACAACACACTACCAAGTAAGAAGGATTCCTAACGCAAAAGAAATAAAAATCTTCCCATTTTTGTTCCTTTTCCATGTTGTGAAGGTAGCGGAGAAAAAAAATCCTTCTGGTCATTTTGGGGCATAATCTCCTCAAAACATTATCAGACCCCATCACTTAATTCATCATACCCATCTGACATTCTGGTTAAGTCATAATTTACTTAAATGTAGGTGAGACTTTGGTTAAATAAAAAGCATAGTGTCATGGTGCTGTAGAAAATAAAGCGAAGACAATTTGCTTCTTACGCTGTCCACTTCGGATGGCATCCTTTCACTTTTCTAAGATTCACATTAAAATTCAAAACACTTTTTAAAAAATTCAAGAGTAGTTTTTAAGTCAGCAGAGTGCAATCTAATACCACTGCTGTTCTGTTATCTTGACCCTCCTATAAAACCCTCTAGAGTTGCTTAAGAACCAGTGGAAGGTTGCAAGTGATAGTATATTTCACTTTCACTGCTCTTTCACATACACACAAAGGATCCAGAGAATTTGATTTGATTTAAACTAGTTTGCTGTGTTGTGTGGTTTAAACATGCTATTACATTTACGTCCAGGGAGCAAAATATAATCCTTGCAACTTCTAAGATTCTATCCCTTAACAGTTAACAAAATTTAGTTTTTACAGAATTGGCATTGCGATAGATGACTGAACGATTCTTTAACCTTAAGGCTGTCTTTATGTTTGTATACTTGGGAATCATTGTGCTTGCACTACATTGAGGCTCATTTCCAAGGGTAAACATACCTAGAACTGAGCCTTGTATGTTGTAATCATTTGCAGAGATAATATCTTCTGTAACAAATAAGATCTCCCCATTTAAGTGTAATTCTTGATTGCTTGAAAAATCACATAAGGATCTTGTTTTGGAGACTATATTGTAAATATACTTGTCATACCTTGAATAAATGGGTACTTTTTCTATGTACTAATTGCTAATCGTGTCATTACCTGGCTATTAAAAATGCAGTATTTTCCCCACTTATCTGGGAAAAGAGATTCTGTTCAGCTATATATACCAGTGGTACCTCGGTACTCATCATTAATTGGTTCTGGGAGGCACAATGAGTACCAAAAACAATGAGTACCAAAAACAATGAGTATCAAACAACCCCATAAGTATTTCCCCATAAGGAATAGTGTAGTCACAAGGCAGCTGATGCCAACAAGTTCTAGTGTCAACTCGTAAAACATTCCTAGGCCTGTTCCATTTGCAATAAATGGGGGGGTGTCTGAAGGAGCAGTACAGCAGTTTAAAACCAGAAGTACATTCCATGCTTATCTTTAAAAGATTGTAGCTAGGCTACCGGATCTTCTGCCCACGAAAATCCTTCATTGGAAAACATGATTGATGACACCCAGCTCATGAATGAACGTACTTCATTGGAGAATCGTGATTTATGATACATGGGGGGGGGGGCGGAACAGTCACAGGTGACTGTAAATTACATATGCCAGAGTTGACTTCATTTAGGTTAAATCTTTTGAATTCTTTTGGAGCTTGGCCCGAGGCTCATGATTTAATTAGGGCAATTGCTGGAACCCTGATACCTAGCTTGTGTTTCGAGTACCAAACAAACCGAGTACCAAGATACCCCTGTAGGTTTACAAGAGAGCCTTCTTTATATAAAGAAGAGTTTCCTTCTTTATAATGAGGTAGGAAGGTGATGGACAAGAACGGAGAAATCTGGGGTCTAGTTTTGCCTAACTGACTTTAGGTCAGTCCCTTCTCTCAACCCCTAAGTAAGACAAAGAATGGTGGTTGTGCCCGGAGACCAGGAAATATTGGGTTAAAATAAAGAACTGGCTGCAAGAGATCACCAAGCATCAAATTGAACTCAACCGGAGTTCTTTTAATTAGGTATAATTACAGGCCAATACTCTAAAAAAGATTAAATATATTATATTACATATTTTGACAACAGCCAGAATAGCTTTTGTGCAATTATGGAAAGGAGCTAACACTCCTTCAGAAGAATTAGTCATACAAAAAATATTGGAATGGACTAGAAATGAAAGACAAGGAAAATTCTGAATATTATCTAATATGGGATAAATGGTATGAGTGGTTAAAAAATAGGTATAAAGATTAGGAAGAATGGATTATTGTTATAAAGCAAGAGACCTTAAGTGATACAAATCTAAATGTGTATATAAAAATAGGTATTCAGATTAGGAAGAATGGATTATTTAAAAGATTCTTAAAGTAGATGTGTAATAATAAGATATATAAGGTATGTGTATTTGTCGATGCCAAAACACTGTTACAAATATAAATGTGATTTGTATTTGTGAAAAGTGCAATAGAAACAAAAGGGTTTTTTTTTTAAAAAAAAAAAAAAGACAAAGAAAAGCCACTTCCAAAAATGTTGTCTAGAAAACTTCATGGACTTGCTCTGTAGTTACCAGGAGTCAGGACTGATTGTAAAACAAAACAAAACAAAAAACAGCAATTTGTTAAAACAAAATAAAACAACACAGTGGGTGTCTCTAGATGCTATGTCAACCTAAGCTAGAATCCTTATTCATCAGAATCTGAGCATCTTTCCATTTGTGTGAACCATAGAAAGGGCTTCCTAGGACCAGCACCTTAACATGAGTAGGATGGAACATTTAGCCTGTCCTTTAGTGTTTTAACGACATTGGCTACCTTACACCTTAACAAAATACAAATTAGTGTCCTTGATTCCTTTTTTCTGTAGGGGGGAAGGAATGATGTTGATTAAAGAAGTTGTGAGGTTCTCTTTTCCCACAGCTAGATGTTAAAGTTCTGATCCAGACTGAATTTGTCATGAATGGAGGGAGGCAAACTCACAAGATAGTTGTGCGGGTGAAGTATGAATTTCACATCTACTTGGCCACAGAATTACATGATTCACTTTGCTTGCGAAAACTAAATTACCCACCATTAAGATCTCTCACCGTTACAATGAACCAATTCCTAAACAATTTGGATCTCCCAAGATTGCAGAAAGTAGCTTAGACCAGGGATTTCCAAGCTTGGCAACTTGAAAACTTGTGGACTTCAAGTTTCAGAATTCATGCTGACTGCAGAATTCTGGGAGCTGAAGACCACAAGTCTTAAAAGTTGCCAAGGTTGGAGATCCCTGGCTTAAACCATTGTCAAAAACTCAACCTTCACTCCTGAATCCAAGCAGAGTCATGAAAAGCTGTATCAGAGGTCTCCGAACTTGGCAACTCTAAGACTTGTAGACTTTAACTCCCAATATTCCTCAGCCAACATAGCTGGCTGAGGAATTCTAGGAGTTGAAGTCTGCAAGTCTTAAAGTTGCCAAGGTTGGGTACCCCTGAGCTATAAAGTATTTCCAAAGTCCTTAAATGCCTGTTAGGGGCTATTTCCTTTATAAAGTTGTTGGATCTCCAGTTGTGTCACTGCCCCAAATGAGCACAGAGGGCCAAAATCCATTCATTAACCTACACTACTCACTGCTTTATGACTTCATAATTTTTTTCTTCCCCATTAATTATGTAGCAGTTTTGGAAGGAGTCCAAAATTTTTTGAGGCTACTTAAACAGCATTAAGATTCCAGATGCGCAATTTCGCTTTAAACCTAGGGATTAGAAGGATGCTAACGTGTCTCTTGCCTTATCCATTAACCAATTCCCTTCCCAATTGTCTCCTCTTTCCTTTTGCCTCTTGATTGTCGCACAGGCAAAGTTGTGTTTGGAGCGTGGTGTGTTAAAAATCCAGAGAGATAACAAGTTGTGCGTTTGCTTACATTGCCCTACTCTCAAAACCATAAACCTGCGTAGCACAGTATCTGACCCACTGTGCCCATTCAGAGTCAATCCTGCAGGGATTTCCTTTTTAAAAAATGCTTCAGAATGTTGTAAAGAAAATAAATTGTAGACAGAGCACATACAAGAATGGAAAAGGAGGGTATAGATGGAATTAAACGTAGGATTTTAACTGAGTTGCTTTTTCCTCACGGAAGGAAGTGGTTTTCAGATTACCCGTCTGGAGCAGCAAAAGAAAACAATGGATGTAAGCAATGATTGCAAGAATTATCTGCAGTAAATAGTCCTTCAAATTAAAAAAAAAAACTCAACTTCAGATGATTTATTCATTATATCCCCCTGCAGTAATAATTTATGCTGCAAGTAGAACTGAATAGATTTCAAGAAACAGCTTTGGAATGGATGCAGCTTGCTCGGTAAGGGCCTATGAAGTGTTTACGGCCTGAAATATGAGTGCTAAGTATCACTGTAATTTCAAACATTGTAACTATCCCAGTTTCAAAAATATACATTTGTTACTGTAGGTTGCCAAAATTTATTTATTTATTTGCTAAATTTATCTGCCATCCATCTCAGCATGGGGCTACAATGAGTGGCTTACAGCAATCAGAAAAAATATAAACGTGGTTTGTTTGATGCTGACTTGACATCTTGTTATTATCCTACCAATGGAAACCAATATATGAAAAGTCACAAGTGAAAGCGATCCTAGTAAACCACTATGTTTTACAAGTCAAATATTTTCTCTCTAAGTCCTTTACAGTTGAAGACTCTCTGCATTTGGATATATCTTTAATGATAACAGCTTTGTTACAGATGTATTAAAAAACACACACAAAATATCTCAACCAGACATTTAATTTATGAATCTTGATTTATGGTTTAGCCCAGTGCATCAATCAATGCAGTAGTGCTTTAGTCAGTAAACTGAGATTAAATAATCACTTAGTGGAATATACAAACCCAGCCAGCTTAATACATCTTTCCTGGCCTTTAAAGGCCATCTATATACATCACAAATAATATTTACTTGATTTATATAGCCATCCACCTTAGGCAGCATAATCCTGGGTGGCCCCCAAACAATAAAAAACTTAAAATTCAATACACTTTATAGTTATACATGACTGGCCAAGCCAAGATTTACAATAGTTTAGCTGCAGAATCTGAGTTCACAAAACACAATGAAACATAAGCACAACACTATTCATAATGGCGTGGTATACAAGAGTCCTCTCCTTGGATTCAAGGTCTGTATGAAAGTGACTGGGTTTATTTTCTTCTGGATTTTGACTGATTTTCCACTATGGTCTACAGAAGGGTCTCCCAATTGGCAACTTAAAGACTTGTGGACCTCAACACCCAGAATTCCTCAAGCCAGCTTTGAGATTCTCTAGAGCAGTGATAATGAATCTTTTTGTTGTGTGCCAAAAACGTGCGCCAGCACCCACAATGCAATGCACACACACACACTGTGTATGCACGTGCAACACTCCCGCCCCAACCCCTTACTTGCAGTGCACATACGCATGCCTCCCAGCTGATGTTCTGCCCATTTGAGGCCGTTTTTGCCCTCCCAAAGGCTCAAGGGAAGCCGCTGGAGCCCTGAGAGGCTGAAGACGGGCCTGTTTCGGCACATCCGGTATTTCCAGAAGGCCCGTTTTTCGGCCTCCCGAGGCTACAGAGGCTTCCCTTGAGCCTTTGGGAGGGCAAAAACAGCCTCAAACGGGCTGAAAATCAGCTGGGAGGTGCGTGCATGCACAATGCAGGTTAAGTTTGGCTGGGACTCGTGTGCCCACGCAAATGGCTCTGTGTGCCACCTGCGGTAGGCGTGCCATAGGTTCGCCATCATGGCTCTAGAGCTTCTCCACCCAGCTACTAGTCAAATGCAACCCTCTTTCCCTTCCTAGTCTAAACAAGGTGAGACAGATTGTTGGAACTCACGATAAACCGTATAATAGTTTACAGCAATGCCCAGATTCTTAATGCATGATGAAAACATCTGGTTCCTTTCCTGAACCAACAAATGAAGACATCTGTGGTTTGAATCTAGGTCCTGTATTTTGTTATTCTGGGTTACTGTGCTGTTTGAAGGTAACTATTCAATTATTCTTACCCCCACCCTCTGAAATGATGTTCTGTGGTGAGAAATCTTGGGCACTAAGCTCACCCCGAAACTAGTCTAGCCCGTTCAGTTACTGGATGCTATTTTTGTAGCCCGCTGAGCCGGTTGGCAAATAGTCCTGAGCATCACCATTCACTGCTGACTTATTATTTGAACATTTCCATGGTAACCTTCACTCTCTGCCTTCTGATCTTGTAAAGACTTATTTGCATCTTCCTGTCTGTTCTAAGACCTGAGGATGGTGATCAAAAGGTACCGATGGAAGAAGAAAGAAGCAGCAGAGCTGGGTTTGTCTTGACAACTTCAATCAGTTCAGGCTGCTTTGCTAAAATGGAACATTTGTACCTCTTCAAACACTGCAGCATCTCACTGTTCAAAGGGGAGTTTTCTGGAATTGCAAACGCGTCCGTGTATTTCATCTGAAATGTTTTTAATCCGAGCTCAAGTTCATCTGAATACGGTGTGGTAGAATGGTTTGGGACTTGTGCAGCAAGCTGAAGGCCTGTCAACCTTGAGGCTGACCTGACCGAAGCCATTTGTGACAGCTTCAGTGTTGCCACACTGGAGCTGAGGGATAGGGAGCAGGGAGTTGAGATAGTTGGGATTCTGTAGCCAAAACAAAATATTTTCTCTTGGCAACCAAGGACATTCTTACGCCTAGTTGGAAGAAGGCAGAGTGATGTCAGCTGGCAACCAGACAGAGCCATGATTGGACCTCTCCTCTCCTCTCAGCTGATCATCAAGAGTTTTTTTTTACTACCAGTTCTGCCAAGTTCTCGTCCCACTTTAACCAGCTGGGTCACCAGTCACTCTCCCTCAGCCCAACTCACCTCACAAGGTTGTTGTGGGAAAAATAGGAGGAGGAAGGAGCATTAGATAGGATTACAGCCTTCAGTTGTTTACAAAATAAATAAATAAAGGCAAGCTATAAAATTAAGTAAACAAGGCATTACAGGTAGTCTTCGAGTTACGAACACAACTGTGCCCAAAATTTATGTTGCTAAAAGTGAAACATTTGTTAACGGAGTTTGTCCCATTTTATGACTTTTCTTGCCACCGTTGTTAAGTGAATCACTGCATTTGCTAAGTTAGTAACATGGTTGTTACGTGGATCTAGATTCCCCATGGACTTTGCTTGTCAGAAGGTTGTAAAAGGGGATCACATGACCTTGGGACACTGCAACAGTTATAAGTGTGAGCCACTGGCCAAGTATCTGAATTTTTAATCTCATGACCATGAGGGATGCTGCAATGGTCATAAGTGTGAAAAATGGTCATAAGTCACTTTTTTTTTCAGTGCCATTGTAACTTTGAACAGTCACTAAATGAACTGTTGTACGTCGAGGGCTACCTCTATCTCAGGGGTGTCAAACTGGATTTCTTTGAAGGCCGGATCAGCATTGTAGTTCTCTGTGGGCTGGGCTGAGGGGGGACAGCGGTGAGGCCAAAATGAGGCACAGGGGGGGTTCCATGCGCAGCCCCATTGAAGCTTTTTTTTGCCCTCCTGCGTTTTCAGCCATTTTAGGCCCATTTTTCGGCCTGTTTTGGGCCCGTTTTTTGTGGTAATATATCCATCATATTCTGCAAGTTCTTGTACAGCTTTGTAAGATCTGGGGGTATCACAAACGCTCCTCATGAGGGCAGTAGTGTCTTTATGATGAGAGTTTGATCCTGTTATGATCTGCTAAAGCTCAGAGACCAGGAATCTGTGTGGGAGTTCACAGTACCTATCCGAGCCATTCCCATGAGACCTTTGGTGCCCTGCTTTCTCACGGGAACTTTATCACCTTCGCTGAGGCCTAGCTAGATAATGTTGCTGAGCTAATGTTGAAGTCATTGTTTTGATTTTGTATTTGCATTTTCTTAATAAATACTGCTACCCGAGGGCTCTCGGGGCTGGCAGTTGCTCAGACGTCTTCCCTGCGTCTCCCATCATTTTTCAATTGCCAGTCCACCACAAGTGGTGACCCCGACGTGATAGTTTGGAAGGCTATACGTTTTGGCGTGATAGCTTGAAAGCTATACGTTTCCCGCATCCTATACTCATCGTCGCGGACGTCGACTGGGCCCTCATCTTCTTCGCTGGACGGAGACAGATTCTTTTCGTGAGTATGGGGGAAGGTCTCTCGAAAGCTCAGACAAAGCACCTTAGGGAAATGAGAGAGATCGCTGGGAATAGTTTTAAGTTTGGAGTTCATAGTAGAGGACATGAAGTAGGAAAGAAAGAAATTGAGGATTTATTACAGTATGTTTGGAAACATATTCCGTGTTATCCAGAGGGAGGTAGTATTAAAGTAGAGCGCTGGAGAAAGATAGGGAAATTTTTGCACGAGGAGCCTCGTGCCCCTTCTTCAATTTTGTTAACCTGGAGGGTGGTTATGGATGCATTAGCTACGCATGAACAACCGCTCCTATCACCCCCCGAAGAAGGTTTGCCGCCTTACAATGCGGTACGTATATTGCCACCGACAGCACCTCCAGATAAATCCAGAGGGCTGTCAGGCACTGAAAATACTTTGTCAGAAGAGAAGAGTTTGCCTTTAAGAGTTCAAGTAGATGCAGTTACTGCAGCTATTCAAGAAGCAACAAATAGAGGGGAATTATCAGGAGATGATTTGGTAGATTTTGGAGTGGAGATTCAACTTAATCCAGTAGAAATTGGTGTAGATGCTGCTTTAAATCCACAGAGAATATGGAAGCCTCTGCCTCTTAAGATTTTAAAGGAAGTTAAGCAAGCAGCAAAAGAGTATGGTATTAGATCGCCATACACTCAGGCATTGTTAGAAGCAGTTGGCTATGGAAATAAAATGATTCCAGCTGACTGGAGAGCTCTATTTAATATGATTCTAACTCCAGCTCAATATTTGGTGTTAGATCAGAAATGGAGACAGCTGGCAGTTCAAAGGGGAACAGCAAATGTTACTCCAGATCAGCTTTATGGATCTGGTAATTTTACAACAGTGGAATTACAGCGAGATGGAATGCCTGAGGAGGGGTTCATTCTTCTCCCACAGTTAATTTTTCAAGCCGTACGGACTCTCCCTGACGGCGAAGGTGGTGAGAAGACCTTTACTAACATCAAACAAGGAAACAATGAACCCTATGAAAATTTCATTAGCAGATTGAAAGTGGCTATTGAAAGGCAAATTGACAATCAATTTGCCCGGAATGAATTGCTTTTGAAGTTAGCAGTAGAGCAGGCAAATGCAGATTGTAAAAAATTCTAAATCCGCTTATTGCGAGTGGAGAGAG
The DNA here is from genome assembly GCF_049901715.1 of Pseudonaja textilis. Taxonomy (NCBI): domain Eukaryota; kingdom Metazoa; phylum Chordata; class Lepidosauria; order Squamata; family Elapidae; genus Pseudonaja; species Pseudonaja textilis. The sequence goes on from NC_141994.1 coordinate 65,894,078, forward strand.
AGAGATAGCGGATTTGATAAACGCATGTAGAAAGGTGGGGAGTCAGACTTTTAATATGGAGACTTTAGCTCTGGCTCTCCAGGCAGGAAATAATAAAGGCACTTGTTTCAATTGCGGGAAGCCTGGACATTTTAAAGCGCAATGTCGGGCTCCTGGGGGGGGTCAAAGTCAGCAAAAAAAGAGATTATTGGGACAGGGTGCTCGTCCTAAATCAGTGTGCCCGAAATGTAAGAAAGGATACCATTGGGCAAATCAGTGCAGACTTCATTCTGAGGGAAAAAACTAGGAAGCAGGGATCGGGGCATTCTCCCTACTCTAAAGAGTGAAGTAATGTCCGAAGGGTTGGAGCCACCAGAAAGAGGTAGGGATCAAATATGGTCACCAGCTACAAAAGGTTCAGCAGGAATTGATCTTCCATTAGCTGAGGATTTGGAATTAGGATATCCACATGTAGTTTGTTTAGGGTCAACGGATTTCTATGGACCGTTGCCTCTGGCTTCTGTGGGTCTTCTTCTTCCTAGATCATCAGCTCATAAGCGTAAATTGTTTGTGGTTCCAGGGGTTATTGATTCGGATTATGAGGGTCAGATCAAAATTCAAGTTCATTCACCTGTTCCTCAATCTTTGAAAAAAGGGGATTGTTTTGCACAGCTTTTAGTTTTGCCATATCTGTCTTTGGGGGAGTCAGATAGAATTCGCCAGGGTGGATTTGGATCTACAGATATGTTTAGTGAGTCTAGTGTGTTTTCCATCATGCAAAATGTCAAGGCTGATCAGAAACCAAAATTAATTCTTTTGGTTGAAGGCAGACAGTTTATTGGATTGCTGGACACTGGAGCAGATGTTTCGGTGATTAGCGAAAGTGAGTGGCCTAGGGAGTGGCCGACAGATCCTACACCGTCTGTTCGAGGAGTCGGAGGACTTCAAGACGCACGGGTTAGTAGGAGGATTCTTTCTGCCAAAACAAAGCAGGGAAGTGCTATTGCACATTTCCAACCGATTGTTTTGCGCCTTCACGTTAACTTGTGGGGCAGAGATTTGATGCAACAGTTTGATACAACAGTTGTCATTCATGATGACTGAACACCCACCTGTGGAGTTATTAAAATTACAGTTACTCCAGCAGGAGCCAGTGTGGATAGATCAATGGCCTTTGACTAGTGAGAAATTAGTTCATTTACATGAATTGGTTCAACAACAATTGAAAAAGGGACATATAGTGCCTACCACTAGTCCTTATAATTCTCCAGTCTTTGTTATCAAGAAGAAATCTGGGAAATTCAGATTTCTTCATGATTTGAGAGGATAAATTCAATTTTAAAGCCAATGGGCCCACTGCAGTGTGGGACACCTAATCCTAATTTAATACCTGATGGATGGAATATAAGAGTGTTAGATTTGCAAGATGCTTTCTTTTCCATTCCTCTGCACCCTGAAGATGTAGATTTGTTTGCTTTTACTATCTTGAGTATAAATCAGGGGCAGCCCGCTAGCGATATGCATGGACTGTCCTTCCACAGGGGATGTTAAATAGTCCTACCATGTGTCAAATGTTTGTAGATTGGGTTTTGCAACCTTCCGGAATAAATTCCCGGATTGGAAGGTTTATCATTACATGGATGATATTTTGATAGCTGCTAATATTTCTGATGCTGCAATGGATTCTGCTGTCCTTCTTTTAACTGCTATGCTGAAGGAGAAAGGGCTGATAGTCAGCCCTGAGAAATTGCAAAAGGAATATCCTTTTGCCTATCTAGGTCATAAATTATTCTTAAGTCACATTACACCTCTGAAGTTGGAATTTGTTCTTCCTGATCCTTTAACTTTGGTAGGTCTACAACAATTTTTGGGTCATATAAATTGGATCAGACCGTATTTGGGTTTAACTACTCTTCAATTAAGTCCTTTGTTTCAAGCTTTGGCTAGTGCTAAGCAAGCATCTGACATTATAACCCTGAATAAAGAACAGAAGGGAATTTTGTCATTAATTGAGCAAGCTTTGAGTCGTAGGTGGACAGATAGATGTTTGCCAGATTGTCCATTATCAGTGATTCTAATCTCAGAACGTAGAGTTACTGCATTGATAGTTCAGGTAAAAGAAAAAACAGCTTTAAGGATTCTGGAATGGATTCATTTGTCTCATACACCATCGAAATCCATAAATTGTATCACAGAACAACTTGCTGATATTTTTAATCGTGCTCGTCAGCGCTGCAAGGCTATTGCTGGTATGGAACCAGTAACATGTTATGTTCCTTTTGCTTTAGCCACCTGGGAACAAATGATTTGCAATAGTGAGTTTTTACAAGTTTTGGTAGATTCTTGGCCAGGGAAGTTTTCTTGTCATCCTCCAGCTGATCCTAGGTTATCTTTGTATAAATCAGTTAGAATTAATTTAGCAAATCTTTTTGTAAATCAGCCTATATCAGATGCTCCTACAGTTTTTACTGATGGAGGAAAAAAATTTTTTTTTTGTGCTTGTGTTTGGAAAGATAAATTTGGAATTTGGCATACAAAAGTGACATCAGAGCAGAAGTCTGCCCAACAGGCAGAACTTGCTGCTGTAGTTTTGGCTTTTCAAAATTTTCAAAATCAGGATTTTAATCTAATAGTGGATTCTTTGTATGTATATAATTTGTTACCCTTTGTAGCAGGTTCTTATTTGTCTCCTGGAATATCACCTAATATTCTACGTTTGCTTTTGTTGTTGCAAGAATGTTTGGAGCAGCGTATGAATGTGTGTTTTATTGCTCATATCCGTAGTCATAGTAATTTACCTGGAATTTTATCACAAGGCAATGCCAAAGCTGACAGTGCTGTAACTTCAGTTCTCACTGTCCAGCCATGGGACAGCCATAGTTATTTTCATCAAAATGCTAAAGCGTTGGCACATCAATTCAAGCTTACTGCTGCAGAAGCTGCTGCCATAATTCAACAATGTCCAACATGTTCAAAGCAAGGCACAGCTATTCCTATGGGAGTCAACCCCAGGGGGTTGAAACCTTCAATGATTTGGCAAATGGATGTTACTCAGTATCCATCATTTGCACCTTGGAAGTATATACATGTGACTGTGGATACTTATTCAGGATTTCTAATGGCTACTCCTCAAAGAGGTGAAGCGGTTAAACATGTCATCAATCATTGCATTAAGACATTTTCAGTCGCTGGTACGCCTCAAACTTTAAAAACAGACAATGGTGCGGCTTATCGGAGCACAGTCTTTGATCAGTTTTGCAAACAGTGGTCCGTGGAACATAAATTTGGAATTCCATACAATTCCACAGGACAAGCTATTGTGGAGCGTTATAATGGCACGCTCAAGAACATGTTAGCTAAAATAAATAAAAAAGGAGGGAAGCTCCTGGGGCTTCCGGCAATTCAAGATCATTTAAATCTTGCTTTGTATACTTTAAATTTTTTAAATTTGTCTGGTAACCCCCCTGCGAGCGCGGCCAGCAGGCATTTTTCTTCCCCTTCTACAGATGCAGTGAGGCCTCGAGTGTTGGTGCGATTCCTTCCGGATCCGGCATGGGTTCCCGCTGAGCTGATTACGTGGGGACGTGGTTATGCAGCAGTAGAACATCTTGGTCAAATTCGTTGGGTTCCTGGTCGATGTATCCGGCCTGATCATTCACAAGCGCCTTCGCAGGTGCCAGTGAGGGATGTTCCTGAGGTTCCTGATTCTCAGGATGGCGTTCCTGTGGTTCCTGATTCCGTTCCTGAGGTTCCTGATTCTCAGGATGGCGTTTCCGTGGTTCCTGATTCTCTTGATGCCGGCAGTCCAGGCGTGGCGCTGGGAAAGCTGGGAAAAGATGACTGCTTATCCGAGGTTATCAACTTGTATGCAGCAGGTTCCTTTGGGGAATCGGACTAAATTAATCTGCAAACAGCGGCATCTTTTGATTTTTCCAGCATATTGGTCCTGGCATAAGGGTCAAGACATTCTTTACTCGGGACCTGATAAGGATATTATATCTTCAGCCTGTGCTACAACTCTGATTCTGTTTAATGTTTCTGTTTCAGACTATGGACAATATTGGTGTCAATTGGAGTTGCCTAAGTTACTTTACACAACTTCTTTTTCCATTCGTCTTATGCCTCCACGGACTCTAATACGGAGGCGGAGAGCTGCTATTATCTCAGAAACTAGAGACCTTGGTGATAATTTATGGAAGGAAAATTCCTACATCAAGGACGTTCGGATTGCAGCAAAGAGTTTAAATGTAACTAATTGTTAGCTTTGTATGCATGTACCCACCTTTTGGAATAGCTATGAACTATAGAGATATTCATATTTTAAATAATTTTACTGTTGCTATGTTTTATGATACTGTTGAGAATATTAAGATGTTAAATGAAGAAGTGTCTGAAATTCGCCAAGTTACTTTATGCTTTAGATATAATGTTAGGAGTTTGTGCTTTAATTCATTTACATTGTTGTGTTTTTATACATAATTATGAGCCTAACATTACAAGAACTGTTCATGATATGGAAGACCGCATAGCTGAACACGAAGCAGGAAAAGATGGCTTCAATAAGTCACTTTGGGCTTTGCTATGGGATTGGCTTCCTGACAGCTCATGGTTACATTTATTGTTTCAATTAGTTGTAATAATTGTTATTACACTTATTATGTTATGTTGCTGTATTCAATGTATTCCTAATCTATTTCAAATGTGTGCCTCAGCCTTAAGTGTACGAAACCAAGTTTGCGAGGGAACTGTGTATTTTGCCACTGAAACACCCCCTATCTTTGAATAAATAAAAAAGGAGGGAATGTGGTAATATATCCATCATATTCTGCAAGTTCTTGTACAGCTTTGTAAGATCTGGGGGGTATCACAAACGCTCCTCATGAGGGCAGTAGTGTCTTTATGATGAGAGTTTGATCCTGTTATGATCTGCTAAAGCTCAGAGACCAGGAATCTGTGTGGGAGTTCACAGTACCTATCCGAGCCATTCCCATGAGACCTTTGGTGCCCTGCTTTCTCACGGGAACTTTATCACCTTCGCTGAGGCCTAGCTAGATAATGTTGCTGAGCTAATGTTGAAGTCATTGTTTTGATTTTGTATTTGCATTTTCTTAATAAATACTGCTACCCGAGGGCTCTCGGGGCTGGCAGTTGCTCAGACGTCTTCCCTGCGTCTCCCATCATTTTTCAATTGCCAGTCCACGTGAGTTTGGATAAACTCCAGGAAACAGTACAAGAAGAGGCCTGCTGTGCTATTTTTTTTGTTGGTTTGGGGGGGGGGGGGGGGGGGGGGGGGGGGGGGGGGGGGGGGGGGGGGGGGGGTTTTTGTTTGTTTTTTGTTTTTTGGGGGGGGGGTTTTTTTTTTTTTGGGGGGCCTTTTTTTTTTTTTTTTTTTTATTTTTTTGGGGTTTGTTTTTTGGGGTTTTTTTTTACATCCTTTTTTTTTTTTATTGGATGGAGGGGGGTTGGATTCCACTCAGCAATACAATAGGGGGGGTGCTGTAATGTATAGTCCAGGGGTGTCCAACCTTGGCAACTTTAAGACTTGCGGACTTCAACTCCCAAAATTCCTCAGCCAGCAAAGCTGACTGAGGAATTCTGGGAGCTGAAGTCCACAAGTCTTAAAGTTGCCAAGATTGGAGACCCCTGCTATAGTCCATGCAGTCCATAAGAGTCGGACATGACTTAGCAACTGAACAGCAACCACATGATCCCTTGGGGCTTAGAAAACTGTTTGAAATCTGTTTCAGTTTTGACTTAGCAATAGTCACGTCCACAGTTAGCCAAAACAAGAGTTCATCATAATGGATGAACTTTGGGTTATATTTTTCAGCCTATGATCTCTAAGAAGATGAAAACCCCTTAGTTTGTTTGAGTATATGTCCATCTCTGATGCACGGTGAAGACGGAGCACTGACACAGTTTTAGGAGATAGATTTTAAAGAAAAAAAGTTTTAATCAATTTTAAAAAGAGATTGTGTATCATCAAGTCAGCATTGATTCTTAGTGAGGTGCATTTTTCAAGAGGCAACTGGACTTTCTGGTTTTTCTTTGAAGACCTTTCACTTCTCATCCAAGAAACTTCTTCAGTTCTGACTGGATGGTGGGGAATGGAAGGATTTACACTCCTTGCAGACAGCTGGTCATTTGCATCCTTTTAGTGAGTCGTTGAGGCCACCTGGAGGTTTATTTGTATCATCAGGGTCACCTGAACAAGCCTCTTTCAACAGTTTACAACACAATCCTTTCAGCTGTTTCAAGAAGGCTCCATACCCATTTTCATCACTCGGGTGACTGTAACTTTGTCACTTGTATCCTTATGATTTATATCAACTGTTTCCTAGTATGATTTGATTGCTTATTGTACCCTGTGACTATCATTAAGTGCTGTACCTTACAATTCTTGACTCTTGACAAATGTATCTTTTATGTATACTGAGAACATATGCACCAGGACAAATTCCTTTGTGTCCAATCACACTTGGCCAATAAAGATTATTGGCCAATAATTCATTCATTCAATCTAGAACTATGCTGCCCACGGCGTGACCTAAGCTTAGTACACAAAATTGTCTGCTACAACGTCCTACCCGTCAATGACTTCTTCAGCTTCAACAGCAATAACACATGGGCAAACAATAGATACAAACTCAAAGTAAAACTGCTCCAAACTCGATTGCAGAAAATACGACTTCAGCAAAAGAGTGGTCAACGCCTGGAACTCACTACCTGACTCTGTTGTTACATCCTCAAACTCAGAGGTGGTATTGAGCAGGTTCTGACCAGTTCTGGAGAACCGGTAGCAGAAATCTTGAGTAGTTCAGAGAACTGGCAAATACCATCTCTGACTGTCCCCGCCAACCCCATCTATTCTCTGCCTCCCGAGTCCCAGCTGATTGGCTGAGTCTTCTTTTGTTGCCCTGCACAGGAGAACAGAGCTGGAAAGCAGGTTAGTGGGGGTGGGGAGGGAATGGGGATTTTGCAGTAACCTTCACCCAGGAGTCGGAAATGAATGGAGATTTTGCAGTATCCTTCCCCTGCCACGCACACCAAGCCACCTTCATCAAGCCACACCACACCACGCCTACTAAGCCATGCCCACAGAACCCGTAGTAAGAAAAATTGAATCCCACCACTACTCAAAGGCCCAAAACTTTAACCTTAAAACTATCTACCATGGACTTCACTCCATTCCTAAGAGGTCTGTAAGGGAGCGTGCATAAGCACACCTGTATGCCTACCGGCCCTGTCCTATTGTTCCCATTTATTCGTACTCATTTGTTATGTATACACTTAAACCTGTTTTTAATATTTTTTTTTAAGTATTTATTTGATTTGTCAATCGCTTACAAGATACAGGTATAAGAATAAATACAGTTTTGAATACATGAGAGAGATAAGAAAAATAAAAAGAAACAATAGGACAGGGATGGTAGGCACGATTGGTGCGCTTATGCACACCCCCTACCGGCCTCTTAGGAAGCGGGTGAGGTCAACAAGTCTAAAGTTAAAGTTTTTTGGGTTTGGGGAAGAAACCACAGAGTCAGGTAGAGTATGCTTGAAGTCATATTTCCTGCAACCAAGTTTGGTGCGGTTAACCTTGAGTTTATATCTATTGCGTGCTCTGCTATTGTTATGACCGAAGCTGAAGTATTCATTTGCAGGTAGCACATTGCAACGTATGATTTTTATATACTATATTTAGGTCGGACTTCTATGTTCATACTCATACTTGTTTTCTCATACACGCTTGACAAGCAAGCAAGCAAGCAAGCAAACAAGCCAATCCACGTTCCAATCGCGTTCCAATTGCAGCCTCTTCTTCCTGGCCAGTCAGAGTCGGCTTGTCAAAAACCGGAGAGACGATCGCTGGGGGGTTTTTTTTTGTTTGTTTGGGGTTTTTTTTGGGGGAGGAAGAAGGGGGGGCAGCCACGTGAAATTTCGGCCGACCTCCCTCCTGCTTTCAAGCTCGCTTTGCAACAGCCGACCAATCAGAGCGCGCCTTCGCCTCCTCAAAGTTCTTTGCCCCCCCCCGCCACTCCTCCCTCCTCTCGTCCTTTGCTGCCCCCTAGCGGAGCTTCGAGGGAAAAGGCGCCGCTTCCTACCAGTGATGCAATCCGAGCCCGGGTCGCTTGGCTCTCCGCTGCGAAGGGAAGCGGCTTCATTCGCGGCTGCAACGTGTCTTGATCAACGGCTGCCCGCCTTTCGCTCCGGTTCCTCCCCCCCCACCCCCCCATCTCCCTCCACTCACCCATCAAGGCTGCTGAGGAACCCGGGAAGGGGAGTGGGGGAGAGAAGGAGGAAGACTTGCCTCCTCCTGTCAGCTGCAACCGTGCAGAGATCCGTCAAGAAGAAGAAGAAGAAGAACTAGAACAAGAAGAAAAAAAGAGATCTCCCCAAATCTCTTTTTTTTTTCGCCTGCTTGGAGAAATTGGAGTGGATTTTGCTGTCAAGATGAAGGTACTGTAAGAATTGCGAAGGGGTGAGATGGTGAGAGATGCTGACTTGCTGGAGGGGTGCAAGCGATCTGGTCCCCGTTTCCCCCATTCATAAAAAACAACCTCCCCTCGCCAATAATAACAATTTTGTTTGTTTGTTTGTTTTAAAAAAAGAAAGAATCGAGCGTTAGTTTGGGTGCATCTTTGATAAACGCATCCTTGCTACGTCTTGCACGCTCCGATAGCATCCACAGGGACCAGGGTTGACAAGGCAGGAATAAAAATAGAAAAGAAACGATTGCTGTCGATCATTGGATTCCTTCCTCTCTCCCCCCCTCCCCCCCCCCCCCGCCTTCCTATACTGGGATCATTCTCCTTTCCTAAAAACGAAGCGAAATGCGGGTTTCGGGGTGGATGAAGTGGAATTTTTGCTCCATATGTTGGACAAGAAGCACCAATATTTTGTGTGTTTGCACAGGCACAGGTTTAGGGCTGTTCATCCCCCCCCCCCTTTTTCCCCCTCTCTAATTTAGCCAGCAAAAACGCTACAGGGTTTTTTTTTAAAAAAAAAAGCATCAAGGAGAGGAATTTGGTGTGTGTGTGAAAGGGTCTTCATTCTTTTGCAAGTATGAACACGGATTTCTGGGTTTTGCAGTTGCTGTTGCTGGTGGGTTTTTGGTTTTTTTTTGCTTGGTTTTGGAGAAGCCACATTTTAAGGGCTCGGGCGGTTTATTTATAGCATTTCACTTTGCAATCCATTTCCAGTTCCAAATCAGGTCAACCAACGGACAGCAAACCTAGCCGCTGACAATGGGGGAAAAAAAATCCGGAGGGAATGGAAGATGGGGGTGGAATTCAGTTCCTCTCTCTCTCTCTCTTTCCTGTCAGGAGATCTTAGAAGTATATTTTTTTTCCCGCCTTCCTTTTCTCTGAAAATGGAGGGGTTTTGTGTTTTTTTTTTGAGTTAGAAAAAGAATGGTTCCAGCTGTTTATGTGAGTTTTTCCTCCCCTTGCTTATTCCCTCCATCGACTCAGATGAACGCCTCCCCCAAAAAACCCTTCTTCGGATTATTGGGTAACCTCTTGGAGATGTTTACAGGGAAACTCCACCCTGGTCGTCCATTCTCTATACCCTCAAAAAGTTTGTGAGGAATTGCTAGGGAGGTCTCAGCAACAGAGGAGGGGGAGGCAAAACCTCCACAGACTTCCCGAGTTGTTGTAGAATAGATTGCAAACGAAAAGGTAGCTAGAGTTGTTTCGCTTGTTGAAACCTCTGGCCAGACGGAATTCACCGTTATTTTTATTTTTTTTTAAGTCTTTGGCTCATGTTACTGCAGTTGTTCACTTTGCCAGTGAACAAACCTATTATATCCCAGGCTGCCCACAGCTGTTTGACATTGATGAAGAGCCTAACCTCCCCGATCCTGATTTATACATGATCCAGGAATGTAAAAACGGCTAAATTCTTCAGAGGCTACTCAAGATGGTAGCGGGACAGCTGCTAACCAGAGTTTGATCCACACAGAAATGAAGAAAAGAGACTAATAGGACAAAAAATAGCCTGGTCCCTGCTTGGGATTGTGTTCCAGCTGTGCTGATACAGATAGAGTTGGAAGGGACCTTGTAGGTCATCTAGTCCGACCCCCTGCCCAAGTAGGAGAACCTACACCATTTCTGACAAATGGCAGTCCAGTCTCTTCTTGAAAGCCTCAAGTGATGATGCTCCCACAACTTCCGAAGGCAAAGCTGTCCCACTGGTTCCTTTTTCTCACTGTCACAAAATTTCTCCTTATTTCCAGGTTAAATCTCTCCTTGTTCAGTTTCCATCCAGTATTCCTTTGGGTGCTTTAGAAAATAGCTTGACCCCTTCCTCCTCTCTGTGGCAGCCCATCAAATCTTGGAAGACTGCTATCCTGTCTCCCCTGGTCCTTCTCTTTACTAGACTAGCCAAACCCAGTTCCTGTAACCGTTCTTCATATGTTTTAGCCTCCAGTCCCCTAATCATCCTGGTTGCTCTTCTCTGTACATTTTCTAGAGTCTCAACATCTTTTTTATACTGTGGTGACCAAAACTGGATGCAGTACTCTAGGTGTGGTCTTACTAAGGCTTTATAGAGTGGTATTAGTATCTCACTTGATCTCGATTGTATCCCTCTGTTAATGCAACTTCCAAGATTTATTTATCGGTAATTCTCAACTTACGACCACTCATTTAGTGACTGTTCGAAATTATGACAGCATTGAAAAAGGTGGCTTATGACCGTTGCATCATCTCCATAGTCACATGAATCAAAATTGACATCGGGCCTGAATTTATAACGGTTGCAGTATCCCGGGATCATGCAAACCCCTTTTGTGTCCTACTGACGAGCAAAGTCAACGGAGAAGCCAGGTTGTCTTAACAACCGTGTTTACTAACTGAAGAGTTGCAGGGATCGCTTTAACAATGGGGACAAGAAAGGTCGTAAAATGGGGTCAGAGCTCACTTTACAACAAATGTTTTTGCTTAGCTCAGTGTGGACCTTAAGTAGAGGACTGCCTGTACAGATTAAATGTGGAGACTGCCCACCTCACCCGAAGAGCAGTTCTTGGGTGGCACGCGATTCAAACGTAAAAGATGAGTGCATAATACATTTTTATAAATAAAACTAGCAGGGTACCTGTGCTTCACTATGAAACTATGTGATCAGGCAAGTTTTGGGGGAGGAAAATAAGGGGGAAAAAATTCTGCCTCTGCCTACCAGCATCCATCGGTATTCATCTGGCTGGCGTCCTGTCAGTGTGTGAGAGAGTTGAGGATGATTTGGAATCTGAAAGAGTATTTGCTATGTGAGCGAGAAGGAGACAGCAAGGAGCCTGGGCATGGCTTAGCTCAACTGTTCTGTACTAAAGCTGGTTGCTGCTGTGAAACTAAAACTCCTCTCCTCTGCTTGTGTTTTGCATTTGGAACAGTTTTCTTTTCAGGCGGGGAAGGGGAGTAGAACTCCTTAGCATCAGAGCGTGTTAATAATAACATAGGAAATACTAATGCTCTGATGGTTATTTCAAAAAAATCCTTTCTTAGTGAGCACCTCGAAGCCAAGAGGAACATACAGGCCAAATTTCAAGTTTGTAGGCTTTACGGTTCTGGAGATTTTGTGACGATGGGTGAGTGGTATTTCGCTTTTATGTATATAGATAGATGAATACAAACCCTGTCAATATTGTATTCCACTTGGAGGCCGTTAAAAGAAGCATGAAATCATTGCAGTTGAAAAAAAGGGGGGAAGGTCTTCAAGGGGTTAAACAGCCCCCAGGGGCTGCGTGCTCCTCTGTGCGGCCCAAGCAAATGAACTGAGCCAGGGTCTTCTTACTTATTTATGTAGCCAGCGTCTTCTTACTCATTCTATATGCTTTTCCCTTTTTTTCCCCAATATCTCAGCCAGTTGACATTCTGTGACTGCAGCGTGCTTATATATTATTGGGTCATTTGGGGTCATTTTTCTTGATTTAAGGTGCTGTCCTCCCCACCACCTCTCTCTGTTTCTGAAATTTCCCCCACGCCTGCTACTTTCTGGTTCGTGCTTTAGGGACTTACCCCAAACTTCCTATCTCACATCACTAAACCGCGGGTGCCAGCTGAGCCACGTATGCACTTCATGAATCAGCTCAGTGTTAGTTTTAGACGTTGGGGCTAAGGCGGCATTTGTGGAAATGTTGCTTGTGGAACAACCACTCTGGGCTGGGTTTGGTCACAGTTTCCCTATGTTGAAAGTTAAAACCCACCCCGCTCCTAGGAAAATGAAATATTTTAGGATATACTAAAAAGGTAGAATATTTCCCTAAAAGAAAAGTAGAAACTCAGAGAGGCAGAAACTCAGCCCCTCCCCACTTTTGTTAATGGACCATTAAGGCAGTCTATTCTACATAACAAAGATCTACCTCCTTCAGGCAGAGCCATTTAATTGCCCTTCATTGCATCACCCAGCAAGTTTCAACCAAACTTAGCACACAGACCACCTACAAAGCTAGCTATGACCTCTGACAGCAACCAATCAGGATATTCTTCCTGTGCCCCGGGAAGTTCAAAGCCCAAAGAGGGTATAAAACCCAGGGCATCTCAGCATCGCCTTCTTTTTCTTCACCCAAGAGCTCCAAGGCATGTGGTCCTGTCCACCATTAAACCATCTTTCCAAACAGCCTCCTCCATGTTTCCAATTTCTTTTTTCCCCACTTGGAACTGAACCCAGAAGGATATTTTCTTCCAACACCTGATTAGATTGTACAAGATATATTGGGGAGGTGACAGCATTGACTGGACCATTTATGACTCCGTGTTGCCGTAAACAGTCAATCAAAGGTGATTGATGATAATGATGTTGATGTCAGGTGCATGAAGTAAAACAGCAAGGACAACACAGTAATTATGCGCATGGGAAACCATAAGTAGCAGTGGCAAGAATGAGGTCAAAAGGAAGGTTACAATTATGGATAACCATGGCTGCGTTGTGCATTTCTGGTAAGAGTTCACTCGTGTCCCATTCAGCATTACTTCATTCCATTTCTCTCCAAACTGGTTTCTATTTTCGTACTACATATATAGCTCGTCTTCAACTTTTGATCATAATGGAGCCCAACATTTCTGTTGCTAAGCAAAACATTTTTTCAGTGAGTTTTGCCCCAGTTTAGGATCTTTCTTGCCACAGTTGTTAAGTGAATCACTTCAGTTGATAAGTGAGTGACCCGGTTGTTAAGTGAATCTGGCTCCTCCGCCCCCCCCCCCATTGACTTTGCTTATTCTGGACTGCACAGAGATGGACAGGCTGACCATAGAGTTAAAAGATAGAAATGAAATGGAGTATTATTTAGTCTGGGATGCCTGCTAGATCTGGTTAGACAATAGACATAAAAATAACATAGTAATTGATATATGAATTTGAATGTTGACGATGCTGTAATGTTGTTGGGAATGTAAATATGTTTTTAAATTGTTGGAAAATGCTTAAAAATTTTTATGAAAAAAAGAAAGAGAAGGAAGGAAGGAAGGAAGGAAGGAAGGAAGGAAGGAAGGAAGGAAGGAAGGAAGGAAAGAAAATTCTCCCCTGTGCTGGGAAAAGAGAGTTTGGTCACATGAAACCTCTCAAACCTAGGATTCTGTCAAGCGTCCTTTGTGAAGGGTAGAGCAGGGGTGTCAAACTTGATTTCTTTGAGGGCCACATCAGGGTTGTGTTTGACTTTGGAGGGCCGTGGGGGGCATGGGGCGTGGGCCATGGCCATGGTGAGTGTTTCACTGGGCATGTCGGGCACCCGTGTTGGCCAAGTGCTAAGGCAGGACTTCCCTGAGACCCTCACTCAGTCGCATTATAATCTTCCTTCCTTCCTTCCTTCCTTCCTTTCCTTTCCTTTCCTTTCCTTTCCTTTCCTTTCCTTTCCTTTCCTTTCCTTTCCTTTCCTTTCCTTCCTTTTCTTCCTTCCTTTCCTTCCTTTCTTCCTTCCTTTCCTTCCTTCCTTCCTTTCTTTTCCTTTCCTTCCCTTCCTTTCCCTTCCTTCCTTCCTTCCTTCCTTCCTTCCTTCCCCCTTTTCCTTCCCTCTTCCTTCTCCTTTCTTCTTCCTTCCTCCCTTTCCTTCTTTTTTCTTCCTCGCTCTCTTCCCATCTCCCCATCTTTTTCTTTGTCTTTCCTCTTTCCCTTTCTCCGTTCCTGTCCCTTCTTGCATGCTGAAACGCAAAGGGGGAAACGTCTCTCCTTTTGCTTTGTTTTTAGTTTGTTCTGCTAGCCCTCTGCCAGCGAAAATGGGGAAGGGGGGGGAAGGCGCATGTGCCCCCCCAGCCCCATTTTCGCTAGTAGAAGCACTGCCGGCCGGTCCTTTGATGTTTCCGTGGTGGCTCCATGGGCCAGATCTAGGCACCCCCTAGTCTGATCCTGCCCACAGGGCCTCGAGTTTGACACACCTGCTCTACAGAACCTGGAAGATGTTCACAAAAGACTAATCAGCAGATTGGTTCTATGGCGAAAGACGAGAGGACAGTGCAGATGTTGTGCTGAAGGGACGGTTAAGCACCTGAGATCAAGAGTGGAACCCAAGAGAGCCATTTTCTAAAGCTTGTGAGGGGAAAAAGGATTTTAAGCTACACGGAGGCAGATTCTGCTAGGGAAAAAAAAAGTCAGTGAGACGTTGTCATTCAGAGTCTGCCCTCCAAGGTCAATTCTTAAATTTGCTAGACCTCATGAAGTACTATTTCTCATGGCAGTATTCCCAGAACATTTCATGGCCCTCATGCAAAATCGGTATCCAGTTTATGCAGCCAGAGTTTTTATTTATTTAGCACAAGGCATATCATACATGGATTAGTAATATATATTAACATTTCATCTAGATTAGTAGAAGCCAATAAAATACAAATGTTAAAAGGACCTTTGTTCAAATACCAATGTCTAGGAGGCCATCTAACCATTGAAGTGTAACATCATTTCTATTTAAAAAAATCAGATACTGGACCTGAAGAAATAAGATACTGGTTCATTATTACCTTGATTGTCAGAGTACAACATGTGTACAGTGAGATTGACTGAGCCTCCATCCCCCCAACACAACTCACAGCGAAGACAGAAGTCCCTAACCCAGCCCCAATCTTATTACATTATGTAACCTTGTTGCACAACACACCGGCCCCGCAAGACTGTCATAATATGTTGACATGAAGTTATTTTCCGTTCAGAAGTCTGACAGTCCACAGGTAGAAACTGTTCTTCAGCCTGTTGGTGCAGCTGGCTATGCTTCTCTATCTCCTACCTGATGGTAGGAGAGTGAAGAAGTGCTGACCAGGATGTGAGTCGTCCCTGAGGATTTTCCTCACTCTTCTAAGGCAGAGAGCCCTAGGGAGGTCATCTAGTCCTATCAGGGAACAGCCCACAATGTTTGGGACTGTGCTCACCACCCTCTGTAATGTCTTCCTATCTGTGGCTGTCAAGCCAGCATACCAACACTGTAATGCAATAAGTGAAGACGCTTTCTATTGTAAATATATGGCTTACACCTGGTCATGATGTAATCCGCAGTTTGATGAGGGACCCCGTGGTCACACCGAATGGAGGATGCTATCTATGCCCCATTCATACAGTGAGTCCGGGCAGACGCTGTGTGAGGCGTGAATGCTATTTAGGATTATCTATGAGTGACATGGTAATTCAGACCATAGCACCTTTTTTTTGTCATTTATATGCCTTTCTAAGACTGGGCTTTCAGCAGCCCATTTGGCTTTCCATTGGAAATCATTGTTAAAGTCAACAACATTAACAGATGTTGTACAAGTTGACTGTGTGTGTGTGTGTGTTTCCTGGGTTTGAGTCTCCCTACTGATAAGTGAAGAAGGTCAGCATACACCGGTAGGAGTGAATTGTTCATACTCTTTTCTATATTCCCTCACTAGTGAAGAGGTCTCCAAACTTGGCAACTTGAAGACTTGGTGGACTTCAACTTCAATTCTGGGAGTTGAAGTCCACAAGTCTTCAAGTTGCCAAGTTTGGGGACCCCTCCACTGGTGCGTCTTGCCTTCGTAAAGCTGGCAGTGCTATATGACTCAGAACAAGATAGACGGCAGCCAGAGTATGGACAGAACATGGCAAAAGAGACTTGATTCCAGATTGATGAATCTATACTTCTCCCATTATTCATTCAATCTGTAGATTTTTTTTCTGAGGGAGGAGAACCAAACATGTATTAAGAGAAGCTGGGTCAGAAGATGAGTGTGGTTTTCAAATTGGAGTGAGACAACTCGTGCCTTGAGTCACCGTGGAAATAAGTTGACCGATGTGCTCCGTGACTTTGTCCATAAGTGAGGACCATGATATAAGTGGGATTTCCCCATTTAGAATCACTTTTGAAGACAGAGTCTGGGAAGGTCTCCTTGACCCAATTTTATCTGGATGTTGATGGAAGATCTAGGTGAACCTTTGATTTAGGTGAACCTTTGATTATTCTTAGGAGAAACATCTCAGGCTGAATCCCAAAGGTGCTTTTTCAGGAGGCAACTGGACTTTCTTGGGTTTTTTTTCTTTTTCTTTTGAAGATGTTTAGCTTCTCATCCAAGAAGCTTCTTCATCTCTGACAGGATAGTGGGGAATGTCAGAGCTGAAGAAGCTTCTTGGATGAGAAGTGAAACATCTTCAAAGAAACAGTGGAACAGATTGCCTTTTGGAGCTGAGTTATGATCATTATGAAGATTGGCCATCTCGGTTCTAACTCATGATGACAGAAGCTCTCACAACGCCCCCAGTCTCTCCTCCTCCAATAATAAACAGGAACAAGACCCCAGAAAATAGGAGCATAGCTGTCAACCTGCAGGAATAGCTAGAGCGAGAAACAGACCAAAAGCGGAAAAAAGCTGTTGTTTTATTTATCTGAACCAAATCTCCCCCTGGCTTTCAGCCAACTTACTGTCATAAATTGAATTTTATCTACATTCCAATTTCTCTTGAAATGGATTTCACTCATCCCATATCTATTAAGAATCTAGGTTACTGGGTTTGAATGAAGGGCACTCATCCAATAAACCATTTACTGTTAGAGATTAAAATAATGTTTTCCTAAGGGTTTTTAGTAACTATTGCCATATGCTGCCAAACAGCGAAATAAATTAGCTTTGCTTATTTAAATAATCAGGGCTACTGCTGCTGCTTAAACTGAAGATTTTCTCTTCCATCAGATCATTAAAGAATATAGCACGGTTGTTCACAATGTGTTGTAAACCAATCCTGGTGCATCAATTTCTTCTTGAAATAGATCTGCAAAGTTTTGATGTTTTCCTGCCTGCCTGCCTCCCTCCCTCTTTTCTTCCTCCCTCCCTGGAATAAGTCTTGATTTTTCTGTTTTTATGTAATATTTCTTCTGGTATTTGAGAAACGTTCTTCTATTTCTACTCAATCGTGTTTTTTCAGGACCAAATAGTAGACACTTTTCTCAGCACCCCTTTGTAAGGTTGGTTGCATCGTGTGGTTTGGCCAAAGTTGTCAGTATGAAACTGTCTTGGGTGCATTTGTAAAAATGTCTTGTAGATTATCAATGGCCTTCTGCTACACTAGAAGCAAGGATCATTGTTCAAAATCATCCCTTGTAGGTATCGAGTGCCGTTTGCTACACTAAAGGGAAGTAACATTTTAGACTGGGAGTGCTACGGATTTGCCTTTGTATGCCCATATCTATGTCACACTGTTGGGACAGTTATGCAAATACCTGCTCTTGCCCCAGCAGTCTGCTTTATAATTAGGATTTCTTTCTTTCTTTCTTTCTTTCTTTCTTTCTTTCTTTCTTTCTTTCTTTCTTTCTTTCTTTCTTTCTTTCTTTCTTTCTTTCTTTCTTTCTTTCTTCTCTCTCTCTCTCTCTCTATCTCTCCCTCTCTCTTTCTCTCTCTCTGTATAAAAACGAAATACCACTCACGCATCATCACAAAATCTCCAGAACCATAAAGCCTACAAACTTGAAATTTGGCATGTATGTTTTGGCTTCTAGGTGCTCGCTAAGAAAGGATTTTTCGAAATGACCATCAGAGCATTAGTATTTCCTATATTATTATTATTAACACGCTCTGATGCTAAAGAGTTCTACTCCCCCTTCCCACCTGAAAAGAAATCTCTTCCAAATGCAAAACAAGCAGAGGAGAGGAGTTTCAGTTTTAGTTTCATGGTACCAAGCAGCTTTAGTACAGAACAGTTGAGCTAAACTAAGTCAAGGCTCCTTGCTGTCTCCTTGCTCACACAGCAAATACTGCTTCAGTTTCCAAACAGCCCTCAACTCTCTCACATACTGACAAGACGCTAGCCAGATGAATACGGATGGATGCTGGGCAGAATTCCCCCCCCCCTTATTTTCCTTCCCCAAAACTAAGCCCAACCACATAGTTTTGTAGCGAAGCACGGATATCAAGCTAGTGTTGCTATAAGAGAATGAATTGAACTGTCTGGTATCCAGTGACCGGTTTGGATCAATGACACCTCTCCATCACCAGCTTCTTACAATTCACATTGAATTTGCTTGGCTGCACAAGCTGCCCACGCTGAAATGCCCATCAATCTGGCCCCTTGCTGGCTGTGACCGCTTTGTTGCAAATTACACACATAGTTACAAGATGTTTTGTTATCTTGGGCATTTACTGATTATTATCTTTTGTGCTCAGAGAATTTTTATGTTCGAGTCCAGTTCCACCTGGAAATAACTGGACCTTCCCTATGGTAGTTTCTCCATCACAAGGTAGTCCTTGGCTTTACGACCACAGTCGAGCTCGACCTTTCTGTTGCTAGGCCAGACAGTGGCTGTGTGAGTGTTGCCCCATTTTATGACCTTCTTGCCACAGTTGTTAAGGGAACCACTGCAGTTGTGTGGTTGGCTTCCCCATTGACACTGCTTGCCAGAAGGTGGCAAAAGGTAATCATAGGACCCATGGGATACTGCAACCATCATAAATACAGGTTATTTGCCAAGAGTTGAATTTTGATCTCATGACCATGGGGATGCTGCAGTGGTCATAAGTGTGAAAAACGATCCTAGGTCACTTTTTCAGCACAGTTATAACTTCGAATGGTCACTTGTTAAGTTGAGGACTTCCTGTACCAAGTCCTACTGTCTTTAAAATCACCCAACTATCATTGTGCCAAGATAATAGTATAGGCCAGGGGGGGTCAAACTCAAGGCCTGTGAGCTGGATCTGACCCACGGTGTGCTTAGATGTAGCCTGCGAGGCCGCCCTAGAAACAATGAAGATCTGGCCTGCGGTGCCTCTGCCAGCAAAAATGGAGCTTGGAAGGGCTGCCTGCAGCCCTTGGGAGCTTGGGAGCCCATTTCTGCTGGCAGAGGGTTGCAGGAGGCCGTCACAGCTGAAAAAGGAGCTTGGGAGCCCATTTTTGCTGGCAGAGGGTTGCAGGAGGCTGTCGCAGCTGAAAATGGAGCTTGGGAGCCCATTTCTGCTGGCAGAGGGTTGCAGGAGGCCTTTGCAGCTGAAAACGGAGCTTGGGAGACCATTTTTGCTGGCAGAGTGAGTGCTCGGGCCGCCACAAGCGCCCCCAACACGAGTGACATCAAGCTGGCCATGCCCACCCCAGCCACACCCACCATGCCCGCCTGAGGTCAAACACAACCCTGATGCAGCCCTCAGTGAAATCGAGTTTGACACCCCTGGTATAGGTAATTCTTCCTTAATGACCATAATTGGGACCTGCGACTCTGCTGCTAAGAGATGTGGTTGTTAAATAGGACAACGCATGACCATGACTGACTATTTCCACTGCTGACTTCTTCATTGGCTGTGCTTGTTGGAAATAATCGGTTAAGTGTGCAAAAAGCCAATGCAGTCCTAGGCTGCATTAACAGAGGGATGGAATCAAGATCACATGAAGGGTTAATACCACTTTATAAGGCCTTGGTAAGACCACACTTGGAATATGGCATCCAGTTTTGGTCACCATGATATAAAAAAAAAATGTTGAGACTCTAGAAAGAGTGCAGAGAAGAGCAACAAAGACGATTAGGGGACAGGAGGCTAAAACATATGAAGACCGGCTTCTGGAGTCTACTTTGATGAAAAGAAGGACTAGGGTGACATGATAGCAATGTTCTGATATCTCAGGGGCTGCCGCAGAGAAGAGGGAGTCAAACTATTCTCCAAAACACCTGAAGGGAGGAACAAGAAGCAATGGGTGGACACTTATCAAGGAGAGATCCAACCTAGAATTAAGGAGAAATTTCCTGGAATTTAGAACAATAAATCAGTGGAACAACTTACCTCCAGATTTTTTGAGTGCCCTAACAGTGGATGTTTTTGAGGAAAAACAGGACAACCATTTGTTTGGAATGGATGGTATAGGGTTTCCTACCTGAGCAAGGGTTGGACTAGAAGACCTCCAAAGTCCCTCCCCACTCTGCCATTCTATTATTCTGTTCTGTCAAATGGTGATGGTTGTAAACTCCAAACAGTTGCAGGTCTTCCATCTGCATTTAATGGAATTCTTTGTTTGCCATCCACGCCTGCACAAAGAGAGAATTATCTGCGCCACAGGAAACGGGATTTGTACATTGTCACTCCTGGCAAACAATACGACAGTTAAACTATGGAATGAAAACTACATCCGACATCTGAGTCAGTAGAAGCTCTGGTCTCTGGATCACAAGGGTGGAAGTGGTTTATCTGGCCATTCAGCTCTTTTTCCCACCTCCCCTGTCCCCAGCTGTCACAAAGGAAGTGACTCTAGGAAGAGAGGGGGTCGCTCCGAGAACCCACAAAGGCTGAGGTTGTTGTATAGTTTTGGAAAATAAGCCAGTAACTGTTCTTTGAACCGATATCGACAGCTCCTTTCTTTATTCCAGTCAAAAAGAAAAGAATGGTCTTTAGTGTGTACAGAACAAAAGTTGTTCCCGTATTACTACAAAACCATAAGGTGATTTCTTGGGGTTGGGTCTTTACCAGTGGTGGTATTCTACTGGTATAGCCAGGCCGGTAGTGCCGATGAGCAGCGGAGAACGAACCAGTTCTCTCCAACGCTCTGCTGTTGGGCCTACCCGCCCACCCATCCAGGCTCCCATATTGTCCTTTATTCCCTGTTTTTGAAGCACAGCTGCTTTGCGCGGCGTAGCAGATTGTTGCGTGTCAGCTGCTGAAGCGACAGGGAGAGTGTGGGATTGCAGGAGGTAAGACGCACTGCCTCTGCGCCTGCGCAAAGTGTGCGTTTGGCCCACATGCAAAGCGTGCCCACCAAGCCACACCCACCGAACCGGTGGTAAAAAAAAATATTTGAAACGCACCATTGGTCTTAATATACATGTCCCAGGATCATGTCTCAGGATGCAAGCTGAGTCAATCATGGGGACCAAAGGTTTATTCTTCCAAGCTTCTGACATCCTGAAGAAAAGAGAGAAGTTCCTTGAGGATG